>NW_025113118.1:7101103-8322844 GCF_010416935.1 Polistes fuscatus
TATTATATTAGAATATTTTGTCAAAAAGTTATATATATATATATATTTTATATATTTTTTATATATTTATATATATTTATTATAAAATTATTAATTTATATATATTTAAATAATTTTTATATTTATATAATTTAATTTATTTAAATAATAATATTTATATATTTTTATAATATAAAATAAATAATTAATAATAATTATATTAATAATTCATTAATTATTAATTAATTATTAATAATTAATAATTAATAAAATATTTTAATATTTTTATATTTATATAATTTAATTTATTTAAATAATAATATTTAAATAATTTTTATATTTATATAATTTAAATATATATTTAAAATTATTATTTTATATATATTTAAAGTTATATATATATGTGTATGAAGATTTCTTACGTTTCGAGAATTCGTATTAGGTGGTTAAACGTTGAACGCGTTAAAGTTAATCGATAAAGTTTCCAGTTCTGTGGTTACACACCGATAAACTATACACCCTTAACTCATGAACAACTTCGAATCTTGACTTTCTCAATACTCCTCCCGTCGAACGTTTTGACTAGAATAATAATCGATGCGATTTTTACTTACTTCTTTCTTTTTTTTTCTTTCTTTTTCTTTTTAAATCGATACGATATCTATCCATTATTCTCGATACTTCGTCCTTAACCAAATTAGTTTACGGTTAAACTCATCGATAACGTGAAGTCGACTGACTGGATGGAATTAAAAAAGAAAAGTGACAGAAATTAGATGAACGAGGGGGAAACTAATCTGACAACGAGTGAAAAACCAAAAATAAAAAAGAAAAAAAAATCCAACCTCCCTCTGTCCACCTCCCCTCCAAAAAAAAATAGTAAATGACAATTTTTTAGCTGTCACGATAAAATAGACGGAAAGGTTTTTAATCAACACGCGTGTTCATTCGTTCGTACGTTTCACTCGTTTCGAACGAGAATAGTTCTCTGATAGTAATTGCTGTCGTTGAGTACTTGCGTGCACAAAACGTAGTTCGCGAACGATCGTAGCAAATATTTTACAAACGCCCGGCCAGCCGTGGGGTTCTAAAAGAGCGTCAGGTGCGAGCGATATCGGTGCTAGAGTGGACAAAAAAATTACCAACCCCACCCACCCCCCTCCCAGAAATTGAGATTTTTTTTCTCTTTTTCTTTTTTTTTTTTTTTTTTTTTTTCTACCTCGGACACACGTCGAGACGTTGAATAAATGGTGATCGTCACTATGACGCGCGTGCTTAATGGGAAAACCATCCCGCGGCCAAACGTACGCGCGGTTTATCGAATATTTATTTCGTATTGCAATATGTTCGACATAGAAGAGAGAGAGAGAGATAGAAAAAAAATACAAAAAATTATATTCCAATAATAAAATATATTCCAAACCAAATTACGAAAGAAAGAAAAGAAAGAAAGAAAGAAATCCAAAAATACAAAAACAAACAAACAAACAAATGAATCGAACTGACAGAACAAGTTGTAATATTGATATTATTTCAAATTAACAAAATATTAATTTATTAACGAGAAATACCTGTGTATCGAGTACGTAATTTGTAGAAAGAAAGAAACATTAATAAGAAAAATAAAATAATACGATAGGAAGAAATTGTTGTGTGTGTAGATCGGTTACAATTTTTCTACATTTATTTCCCCCTAGCATTCGCAATAACAGTTAAAAAAAAAAAAAGAAAATTGTTTCGGTAAATCAATCTGTGTTTCGAAACGTTAACGAAGAAAACTAATGTCCAACGTAATATCACGAGCACGTAAAACATAAATAAAAAGTTTGAGCGAGAGGTATTCCCCGTTGTAAAGTTTGAAAAGTAAACGACGTAAAACTAAGAGAAAGCGCGTAACAATTTTCGTATTGGTCCATTGTAATCCTTTATTACCTCGATATCGCACGATCTTAGAAGAACATTGGTCGATTCCTCTGTACCGTTGTTTTATATTTTTTGTTTTTTCCGCTTAGAACAAAATGTCTCACTTGCGTCCGAATTTGTTCAAATTAATCATTCACTGTTTGATAAAGTTACAACAACTCACTCGTGAAAAGTTTTACGTGCCAACTGGACGATAATACTTCTTCCTCGATATTTCACTTTGCGACGAAAAAATAATAAGAAGAAGTAAAGTAAAAAAAAAGAAAAAAGAAGATCGGTAAAGAGAAGAAAAAAAAAAAATTGCACACACACAGAGCCCCCGTTGGGTTAGAAATAATCGCACGATCACTTTTAATCGAGATCGTTGATTAGTATATAAACGTATTAACGATTTATTTCGATTAAAAATATATCTTTCAAGTTATAATATAACGGGATAGGTGTACACGAGCAGAGAGAGAGAGATACACGTGGTGCCACGACGTGCGCCCACGGTAGACTGGCGTTCGTTCGTCCGTCTGACTCGTTCCTGACTCTCCCTACTTGGTGGAAGGGTGAGTGGGTGGGTGGTTGGTTGGCCGGGTGGCTGGTTGGTTGGTTGGTGCCAGCGTTGCCTTTCGAGTTCACCTTCCTTCCTTCCTTCCTTGCTTGGTTCCTTGCTTGGTTCCTTGCTTGGTTCCTTGCTTGGTTCCTTGCTTTACTTACCTCGCTTGTTGCTTGTTGCTTGCTCGCTTGCTCGCTTGCCTACCTGCCTATCTACCTGTCTGTCGTCTGACCACTGGACGGTCCTTGCACTATGCTTTGTTCCTTCCTGTTTGTCCTTCTTGTCTTTTCCACTCTTGTCACTTTAACGTATACACCCACGTACACGTTCCTCCTTTGTCTTCTTGTTTACTATATTCTATACGAACTCATGAGAATTCTCTTTCTATTACTCTCGAACTCTGTGCATGTGTGTGTGTGGGTGTGTATATGTGATATTATTTCTTTCAAATTGGATATACTCGTTTGGTTTATTTATTCATTATGCAAGAATAGGATAATCGTTTGTTTCAATGAATTTAAATTTATATTTTATCCAGTCAAATTTTGGGAAACATTTATTATAATTGTATGAGATATAATATTTATCTACGAGTTATATGGGGTTTTATTCTCTTGTTTTCTTTTTTTTGATATTATTTTTTCTTGAACGTGTTTTATATGATGTTGCTGTTATTATTAATTATCGGATTCTTGAAATTGTGATATTTTAAGGGAATACAAAAATTGTAAAAATTAATTACGCGAATGGAAAAATTACGTATGATAGTTCTATAGGGGAAAAAAAGAAAAAAGAAATTATATGATTATATTTTAACGAGCTAGATTTTCAGCAACATTTGATAATGCTTTGTCAAATTTTTTTACATACGAGAAACAAGTATTTTTATATATATATTAATGTAGAAAAAAGAAAAAAAACAACAATTTTGAATAATTTCGAGAGATATAATGCGCGGAGCTCGTGTATCTAAACTTTTGCTCGGTAGTTTTTAGTATATTAATACAAAATTATTACGTTAAACATTATTTTAATCGGAGCAAATGATTATTTTGTTATGTTACTTTTTGTTCTTCCTCTCTCTCTCTCTCTCTCTTTCTATAATAAATACGCACACATTATTCCTGGTTCCTCGTTGTTACGCATGTTTTCATTTTCTCTTCTTTTACTTTGTTTTTTATACTATTTTTTTTTTTTATATATTCAAAACACCTCCAGGCCGTATATTTACGCTTATGCCTTACTACCGTTACGAATTTTTTTCCACCTCTGCGTAGTTTTTATTTTTGATATCCGGCTGTGTTGTTGTTCTTCGGAAAGATGGGAAGTGTATCTTCGTTCGTTCCAAACGTATGACGTTTTTGTTACAACATGCAGTATGCAGGTGCACGTTGATTTCGTTTAACGCGTACCAGTTAAATATATTCTATATTTTTCTGTGCTTTCTCTTGTTTATACAATACGAGTCTCGGATTTTCGTTTACGCGCGATCTATGTGTTTTCGATATCGTCGATCCCGTACAAATTCCGTGAAAATATTACTCCGAATTTTTCCGTAATACTCGGGGATAGGTTGCAAGCATATAGATGCATCATGCACGCGTGTACGAATGCGTGCGAGTAAACGCAAAGGCAAATATACACGCACACAGACAGACAGACAGACACGCACCTTTCGACGATTATTATTCGCGCACCCGATCGGTAATAAAATTTTTCCCCCCGTAATATTCGATCTGTTTTATAGATTGCAAATAAAATATATATTTGTATGTGTATTACGCTTTCGAATTAAGAAAACAAACGAAACGGTTGCGAATGACCATTCCAACAAATTTTTCTTTTGGCGGAATAAATATAAATAAATATATGTGTATCGTGTGTGTGTGTGTGTGTACGTCGAAAACTAATCGATTTTATTATTTTTTTTTTTTACAACGGACGATTAACATCGATGATTCTTTTACGTCGACTAGAATCTGTATTTTTTCCTCGGCCGAGTGAATTGAAAGCGGATTAAACTCTTGACAATTGGTTTTGCTAAATGGTACAAACGGAAAAAATGCGTTTCATCGCGTTAAAGTAACTTGTACGAAACAATTGAACGTTAAATAAAAGGGTTATGGAAAATAAAGGAAAGAAAAATAAAATAAAGAAAGAAAGAACAGAACGAGGCGTAATATTGTATCGATCGAAATAGATTTGAAAAAGTATTGTTAATTTACTCGAGTATTCTCTAAATTTATTTCTAAAAAGTATCCCTTATCTGAAGCGATCATACGTTATTCGAAGAAACAATAATAATATTTTGATTTTACGATTGAAAAAATGCTCGTGTTACCCTTATCCTTATATACAGGGTGGCTTAATAATTATTAGCATCTAAATATTTCTGTTACATGTTATAATATAGAATAATAATAATAATAATAATAATAAGTTAGTGTAAATATTTTGTTTGCGTGGGTGGAGGCCTACAAAAGTGTTTTATTTTTTTAAATATAAATATTATCTTGCCTTGGTTATTTAAATTAAATTATACGAGACGAAATATATAACGATAAGATCAAAACCAAATTTCCAATTGAAATGTTTCGTGTTTGACGTCGTCAGCAGTGGAACTAAGTTTCAAACGTGAAGATCTAACTTGTCCCAAGGCCGACTAAAGCTCGTACAAGCGAAATAGAAGAATGGTTGCTTTCGACGCAGGCCAGCAAACCGCCCTCTTAGAATCGGCCCATGGCTATCCCGATAAAATATTACGAGCTAAATCTTCCATGATATGTGGGAGATAGGGACACGTGTGTATGTGTGTTTGTGTATGTGTGTGTGTTTGTTAGTAGTAACGTGTGCTATGTGTTACCAGTTCGAAAAAGAATTATGACTTCGTGTTCTGCAAACAAATATAAATATTTTTGCGAAAGCGTATTTTTGGTGGGGTGGGGGTAGGGGGTGGGAGGTATCATCGATTTTTCATAAATATTTATATATCCATTCGGATTACCATAATTTTAATCTTTTTCATATTTTTTTTCTTTCTTTCTTTATTTCTTTGTTTTAATGAATTGTAATAAATTTATTTTAAATAGTATTATTTTTTTTTTTATTAATATTATATCGTGATATTATGTAAGACATTAGATGACATGTTTTTTACAAATGTAAAGTATTAGATGACAATAATGGACTTCCTAGATACCAAAGATGATGATCTAAGAACAGTAACTCATTAAAATGCGCTTCAACGAAAATCTTGATTAAAAAACACTTACTCATTCGATCCGTTCAAGTAATCTATCTTTATTATGGCACGTATTACATGCTTCGTGTTCGTTGCAACGTAACTGACGGATGACAATTGATTCTATAAAGGAAAATTATTGTAATAATTTGGCTTTGATGTTGTTATTTTCTTTTCTTTTTTGCTTTTAAACATTAACAATTGTTGCTTTACACAACTTAAACGAGAATAAAGTTGACAATAAAAAAAGAGTAAAAGTTTACTTTGTTAGAGTAATGAAAAATTTGTCGAGTGCTTTTTAAAAGATCGTTTCTTGAACGTAAATTATAATAAATCGGATCAGCTAAATCGTTTTACGTCGTCGTGAAACGATCGAACGAAGATTTGAAGGTGATAGAATTTTGTCGATAAAATCGATTGCTTCGGGACGCGAGAATAGAAAAAAGAAAAAGAAGAAAGAAAAAAAAAAGAATTATCGGTTCGATCCATAAACAAGTACCAATATCAAAGTATATTACGATAAAATGATATAAATCATATTAATCAAACGAATATTGTTTCATTAATATCAATCAATATTATCTGAATAATATTACATATATATATATATAAATGAAATTGTATAAATAAAATAAATATTATTATAGGACAATATTAATTATAGATAAATCCAATATTTGTTATATATACTTTTGATAAAGATAATGAAAAATTAATCTATATTTACATATACGTATATATAAATATTATTTATAGGATTGATTAATAAACAACGTTTTACGATATTATTATTATAACAAACGTTATATTTATTACGACAATAATTAATTAATTAATCTAATATATTGAAATACTTCTCTGACGTTAACGAGATTACACATATATGTAATTCATATATTATATTCAAGTGGAAAAGTATGAGGGTGGTAATTTTGTTAATGAACGAATCCAACTCTCTCTTCTCTCTCTCTCTCTTACTCTCTCTTGATAAGACCGTTCGAGAGTAGGTGATACGATATTACTAGCGTATTTCCGTTCTGACGCTTTATCTTAACGCGTTATTCCGACGACGTATATTAGTCTATACCTTGTCGGAATATATATTCAAAATGTAAAGTTCTTGCGATTAGACGGTTGTCACCGAATCGATATACGTGGTTATGGTTGCGAGCTCGCATTTCCCATCGTCGTCGTTAGATAGATAACTACGCGAGAATGAACCAGTATGAGAGAAGCGGCAAATCCCATATGAGTGCTGACAGTCCTACTTCATCCCTTCGTTGTCGTCCTAGTACAAATGTTTCTACACTTTGATAATTAACGAATATTACAACAACGTGTTATAGCAAAGGCGTGTCTTCCTATCGTCCGGTGAAACTGATTTTTTATGTCATTTTTATACATTTCACAGGAATCATTCTCGAATAATTAGGAATGACACTGCACTCCCCCCCCCTCCTTCTTCCCCCCTCGGTTTAACTTTTTTAACGAATTGTTAAACGTAGAAATTCGTTGGGTATTTTTTCTTCCCTTTTTTTTTTTTTTTTTTTTTTAATATAAATGTCCGTATTGGTTTAAGTACGTTGAGTTTATTTTAGTACTATCGTACTATTTTTTTTTTTTTTTTTACGACAACTTTTTATCTAATTACTTTTTCTTGTCATCCATAAAAATACGACAGACGTAATAAATCGAGATCTATCTTTTATTTTTTTAACCAACTTCTCTCTTCGTTCATAAATGAATATATATATATATATATATATATATATATATATATATAGGAAAAAGAAAAAGATGTACTATAAATTTAAATGAAAGAAAGAGAAAGAGAAAGAGAGAGAAAGAGAGGGAGACAAGAAAAGAAAAAAAATAATAAGAAGTACTTCATTCATACCTATTTAAATTTTTGTTCTCTTAACTCAAAATTATTCTGACTCGTATCTCTACGTCGTGCAACAACATTCAACTTCAGAGATATTCTAACGAGTTCATCCAATCCGGAATATCTCATCAGGGAATTTCCTCATTCCTCTCTCTCTCTCTCTCTCTCTCTTTCTCTCTACCTTTCTCGGTTGATTCAACGTAATTCTATATTAGTACGTGATATGCATGAATTATCGTTTTAAATGAATGCATATATTGTATATTTGAAAGGGGTAGAAAAAAAATATTTATTACGAAACTTTCGATACCATTATTCGCGTTGATGTTACACGGAAAACACGAACGATTTATTATTAAATAACGACTACGATATTGCACGTTGACTCATCAGAATCTATAACTTTGCGCGAAGATAAATTTGCGTTGATAAGTTTGCACAACGTATACGCATATATCGATACATATACATATATGTATATATATATATATATATATGCATGTATGCATGCAACTTGGAAATATTTGAAAAAGAATTTGCAGTTTGGTTTGACATACGAGAGGAGTGACGAAGCGAGAAGTTTCCGTTAGAAGCAAGTAGTAATGGACGATCGTTTGGAAGTTTGCTAATGACTATCGCTACTTGGGTGCCGAACTACCAGTTTACGTGTTTCCTGATTTACACGGTGTGACACACACGGAAGAAAGTTTATCTGCTTCGAACCGTCAGATTCAACCACCTACCTCTCTTTCACATTCGCACCCTTCTTCTTCCTCTAACAGATTACTATTACTTCTCGCATAAACCCTAAATGAACGAGCGTGAAGTCAGTCCTGAGTTAAACTGGGTTACTACTAACCACCCCTAACGCGTTTCCAATCAAAATCTTTTCTTTTTTTTTTTTTTTTATTATTTTATTGTTTATTATTGAAGTTATACTTCTTTTGGCGCGTTGGGGAAAATGTAATGAGGAGTGATTTTTTTCCGAGCGTCTGTAAAAACGACACCATGAAGTTTGTCGGTATTTATGACGCGCGGCAAAATGATTTCAAGTTTAACGGCATGAAGTTGTCTTCTTTTCTTTTTCCCCCCTTTTTTCTCAAGCGGGTCACCCATCCAAATACTAATCGTACTCAACGCCGCTTTACTTAAATGATCGAAGCGAGAACTAATGCTGTAACCGCGCCATGGCTGTTGACGCGTCAAGTAATTCGATATATTTCTCTTATATTTAGTATGGACTGATATCTATATTTTGATATTTTCTTTTTCTTTTTTTTATTCTTTCTTATATATATATAATAATAATTATTTTTTTTTTTAAGTTATTTTTTTGAAGTTATTTTTGAAGTTATTGAGGTTATGTTCGTTTTGGTACGGCAAAGAAGTATAATTTCTTACGTGCGTACATAAGTACACACACCAGTTTTTATTTCTTCCTCTTCTTCATCTTTTTTCCACCCTTCCCTTTTTTTTTAATTTTTTATTGAAAGAAATCATGTGATTTCTTCTAAGTTTTTTTCGATAGACAAACTTGATTTCGTTCGTTGAAAAGAAAAGTGCGCGATTATTCGAAAATCTCGGAGAGGACACTTTTATATTTTCAACGTTTCTTCGAAATCGATAAATCTTGAAAATTTTGACTTTCTCTTGTTTGGTAGTACATCTGACAAACTAAAAAGTAAGTTCTCCTATCTGTTCGAGGATAACTTAACCGTCTTTTAAAACGTCTCTCTCCCTTCTTCGTGAGGTCCTCGTGGGAGCCTTCAATGTTGTCGTTGGGAAATTCGAAAACATCGGATAGAAATTCACCGTTCGATTTTCTTTCTTTTCTCTTTCTCCTCTATTCGCCAGATCCTATATCATTTCACGGTACTCGACGTCTTTTATTCACCACTCCTTTTTTTTTTCTCTTTCTTTTTTCTTTTTTTCTGATTCGACGTCACGCTATTTCGTTTTTCTTTTCACGGGTTCGTACTTTTGGCGTTCGCGTTTCACCTAGATAAATGTGTTTCCATTTTCGAACCAATTTAATAAAAGAAAATGAGAATAACAATTGGATTAGTATCTATTGCGAACTGGGTCAATTATTTCTATTGCTATCGCGACGATTGTATTTCGAGAAATGTAATTTTATTAATCATAATTGGATATATAATAATGATTTTGTATAAATCATATCGTATCAATTCGTAGACGGTAACTCGAGACACACAAACACACACACACACACACACACACAGACACATACACACGTTATACTTGTTTTATTATACAATACTTGATCTTCTTTCTCTCGTTTATCTCTTTTTTCTTTTTCTTGTTGTTTTTTTTTCTTCTTTTTTCTCAACTCGCAATCGAATTTGCCGATATTGAAATAGTTAGGACGCGAATCGAATTTCCAATTGGTTGATATTTTTGTATTCTCCCGCAAATTTTTTCCCCCTCAAAATTCGTCATTTGACGTTTCTATTTGGAGAGGAAAAAAAAAAGAGAAGAACAAGAAAATAAAATGGAGATATTCGCAAATCACCGTGGTTGGTATATGCCAATTTTAAAAAACATTTTCTTTTCAATTCTTATCGTCGTTGTAACACCGCAAAAGTTCATAAATTGCTTATTGCTTTCGATATAATGCAAATCCATTTACGCGTTATATGAATTTGAAATGATGCGATAGTTTTGGTCGCGCGCACCATTCCTGGCAAAATTATAGCAAAGTCTGAATCGTTTGAACCTCGTTATCATCTGTTTTCACGATCGTTACATTTCATTCTATTCGTGTTTGTTGTGTTTCGTACTATTCGAACGTTATAACACAATACACACACACACACACAGTCACTATACCAACGGTTTAATTAATATATTCAATTTGCGATACAGCAAAATAATTATCCAATAGGATTTCGGTTTGTATAATGTTTTTTTTTTCTCAAATACACTAATGACATACAAATTTCATTGTTTAGTATTATTTGTACGAACGGTTATAAAACACGTTGAACAACGTGATTCGTTATTATTTGACAATATTTTTAGTTTTGTTTATTTTTAATATATATATATAAAAAAAGGAGGTCACGTATTTTGATTTCATTTCCATTTTGAGGATTATCGATCGTTGTTCCCCGATGATTCTAAAAATCAAGCACCTATCACAATTTTCCTTTGAATAACTTCGGTACGAAAAAAATAATTGGAGTGAGAGGAGGGAGGAGAGGGGGGGAAAGATCGAATAAGTATTGAAATCGTGGCCGGAATGTTTTCAAAAAGGTATCAAAAAATTTGTATATCAAACCACGGGCAAGTTCCATTTGCAAAATTTTCAAAACTTCCCGTTCTTTTTTTTTTCGACTATCGGCTAAAAATGTGTTTGTTTTATTGTACATCGTTGATGCTCTTCCTTTTTCCCATGAAAAACATCAAAAAATTTTTACAAAAACGAAGGACGATGCGTATGGTAGAAAATACGGATATAAATACTGTGGTGGTGGTGGCGGGGGTGGTGGGGAGAAAAATAAAGTGCCAACCTGTAAGAAATGTTTATAGCACGCGGTAAAATGTATTTTCCAGCTTTCGTACTTTATATAATATTCTTTCACGATGAATTTACAACGGTAAGGAAAAAAACTTTCGTTTGATTTAAACAAATCTACGTATTACGCAACGACGAGGACAAGGACGACGAACCCCGTAGCAGGAACTTTAATAAGCCCTCAAGCTCTACTTGAAATTGCGACGATTGCGTTTCCCGTTATGACTGCTGTCGCGTTAATGGGACTTTTCCCGACGTTATTTGTAAACCGATTAATTATATATATATATATATAATATATAATTTTAAATATTACATTTTAATTTTATTTTATATTAATATAATTTTAAATATAAATATATATATATATGTATTATAATTATATTAGTGTATCAATATTTATTTTAAGAATAATTTTAAAAAATTATTTAATCCAAATATATAATATGATTATTATTATTTGTTTGAGATTATTTATTTTTATATTTATATTTCCTATTATCTAAATAAGTTTCAAACGTACAATGATATTTCTTCGTTTCCCAATGATTATTAAAATTAGTTACGATGAAAAATTTAATACAGACAGATAATGCGAAACGTGGAATTAAGAAACGACACGATTGCAAGGTAGAGATAAGCAATGAAACGTCGTCAAAGTCGCAGGCAGGGCCTGTCAGTTTCGATGGATATACGTCATTGGGACGATCCTCGCATGAATTCGGTCTAAGGGATCGTATATAACGCGTCACGGCGGCTCGCGTATGTGGAACAACGTCTGTAAACGCTCGAAATCTCGAAACACCGATAAGACATACGTACATGCACACAGACACACGTGTCCGTTCAGTATTATAGAGAATGAGAGAGTGTGTGAGAGAGAGAGAGAGAGAGAGAGAGGAACACGCCATCGTATAACCCAGGTATATGTACTATAGGGGTGAATATAGAGGAGTTAGGCATATCTACGACGGGGTCTGCATTTGCATACGGTATTCGAGTCGTCCTTGGGTTTCTGGATATGCATGAGACTGAGGGAGAGAGGGAGAGAGAGGGACTAAGGCGATGGAAGAGAAAATTTTCAGTAGAAACTTAAGTACTCACCATATATCCAGGTTCGTACTACGTATACTCTTGAGTATACACTTCTTTATCTCCTTAAATTATCTTTTAACATTAAGTGCTAATTGTGTCTTCTTTTGGAGATTTTAACCACAAGTGTTACCTAGTTTTAATTTATTCATATAATATATATATTATAACTTTTACGTTATAGTTATAGTATAGCAAATCTCTACCGTATTTCGTGGATTCGGTATTATCTAAAATAATAATATAATATTACGTAACTTTTTAGTGTCATGATTTATTTTATGTGTGTGTGTGTGTGTGTGTGTTTCTCTACTATAATATTATTTATTTTTATATTCAAATTGTGTTAAACATGTTCTATTAAATGGAAAGAAAAATCATTGTTTTCTCTTCGAATTCTAAAATGTTGGAAGGAAAAGAAAAAATTCGTTTACGGTTTTTTATATCTTAAAGATAAACGACGTTACTCGAGAAGTGGTCGAAGAAGAAACCCATAGTACTAAACCTTTTCTATAATTTTTCAATCTATACAAAGAAGTAGAGAAACTAGTACAATGATCGTTTGGTATGTTTTTCACTACAAAAAGAAAATAAATATCACATTCGATAAAATAGAAAATATTCAACACCGAAGTGAAAAACCGGTAATCGAAATAATCGAAATAATCGAATAAACGTTTGATAGTTTAAATAAATAACAATAAATAATTAAATAATAACAATACGTTATTCGAAATCAATTCGATTTCATTCAACGATCCTTTTATGAAAATGAGAATACAAGTTGTATCAAAAATAAAAAAAAAAAAAAATATCATTCGTTGTTCTCCCCCCTTATATTCTAGTTTCTTTTTTTCCCCCATTTTACATAGAAGTCATATTGTTTTCGCGACATCGTCCTTCTGGCCCCAGGCCACCACCTCCACCTCTTCCTCCTCCTCATTCCTTCGGAACATTCTTTCTCCTTCTTCTTCTTCTTCTTCTTCTTGAGAAACAATGGACGACGGGTAAAATGTATGCATACACGGCGAGCCACGAGTTGGGCACCACTTCATTTGCATTCTCTCCATGAAATATGCATTTCCTGTTACACGACGATCCTACTACTACTACTATTGCTACTACTTCAACTATTACCTACCAACCTAAGTAAGAGTAGCTTTTCTTCTTCTTCTTCTTCTTCTTCTTCTTTCCCCTTCTCTCAAACAATCCGAATGTGTACGCGTGCGTGTACGCGTGCGTCTACGTTTGTATAGGATGCAAGCGTTATTATTATACATACAAACTGCGTGCACGTTTTCTCCCCCTCTCTCCCTCTCTCTATCTCTCTCTTTCCCTTTGCCGTCATTGGGCAACGAAATAAGTAATTGCTAGTACTCTCGCGAGTAAAGAAACCACCCTTTTAGATCGTATCGGTCTTTTTCTCCCCACTCCCTCTACTCCCGCCCACTCCCCACCCCCCAAACAGATTCGACTAACTCTCTTTCTTTTTCTACTCGTAATTTTTATCTGGCACGCGCGCCAGTTCATTTTGCACTTATATTTTCTTGCTAGTTTTCTTTCTTAGGTAAGGTAATCTATGAAACGTTACTTTACTATTTAGGGGTGGGGGGAAGGAAGGGAAAGAATTATCTCCACCTTTCCCCCAACCATCAAAATGAAATCCAACTATTTCGTACGTCCGACAACAAAAGTTTTGAAGATATCAAGAACGAAATGTGTAATATTTTTCGTTTTAATACACCTTACACGCGCGAACTTTTTAGCTTTCTTTTTTATCTCTCGTTTTGGGTATCGATAAGCATGCTTTTTTTTCTTCTTTTTATTCCACTTGATTTTCGAGAACATTTAAACACGTTCGTTGTAGAAAACGGAAGTATCTCTTATCTGTTCTCGCGTATGCAATATTGATTTTTTCTATTTATCATCATTTTCGATAGGATCTATAATAATTGTAATAATCCCGCCCCCGCTGCCGCCCCACCCCACTCATCCTCTCCCTAGATTCATGTATATTACAGACGTACACACACTATTTCCGTTGGCTTTAGCGAAACACGTAGAAGAATTAAACCGATTAACCATTTATTCCGACAATTCCGATACGTTTTATAACTAATTATTTATTGACGAATATTGAATTTCGCGTAATCGTGTATGTGTATGTATATATGCCCCCACCCTCACCCCTCTACCCCGTTGTTATAAATTATGTGCATCGATATGTTTGCGAGTGAATTGCATAACGTATTGGGATTGTATTATAGATACACACGGATGGTAGTACTCTAACAAACCCCCTATCCCTTTACCCCCTTCTCCAACAACCAATGAAAATATATCCACGATATAACGAGCGAGAATCCGACAAAATTTAGAAAAATAATTTCTTTTTTTTCTTTCTTGATCATTTTTTATATACTTTGCCCCTTTTTTTCCGTGCTTAACAAGAATTTTCGCGATAAGAACATTAAAGAGAGAGAGAGAGAGAGAGAGAGAGAGATCGCGTGAAGCTAATCCATATTTTATTTTTTTCCATTTTCCGCGAAATATTCCATGAGTAGAACGTGACCGAATCAAATTGCAAATTAACTCGACGGCGAATGCCGAGCTTTAATCGGCATAACTCGTCATATATGTTCCTTCCTATATATATGTGTGTGTGTGTGTGTGTGTGTACTGGATAACTATGTATGTGTATATACAGGGTACATCAGGGCTTCGTTACGATGCTAATTTTAATATCCATTTCCGTTGAATTCGGCCACCCGAGTGAAACTTTTCAAATGCGTATCTCGATTTATCTCCCCTCCCCCGTGTGTTTCTTCTTGAAATAAGAACAAAAAAAAATAAAAAGAGAGAGAGAGAGAGAGAGAGAGAGAGAAATGTACTGACAAAAGAAACAAAATTTTCGAAGAAATAAGAAATAAGATACTGAAAACTCGGGATGGCAAAAGTACATATATATATCTCCCCCCTCCTCCCCTCCCCCTTCACCCCATCGCGCATCGACGAAGTTTTTCTGTAAAGTTCGTTTACAGGAAACGAAAAGTTTGTCCCTATCTTTCTTTCGGTTAAGAGTAGTACTGTTGATGGTGGTGGTGGTGGTGGTGATGGTGAGTTGGAAAGATGATTCTGTGAAAGATGCGAAAGAAGAAGAAGAAGAAGAAGAAGAAGAAGAAGATAGGAAAAAAAAAAGCTTTCGCGACGGCGCTTTTCTACGAGATCTGATTTTTCCGAGAGGTGCTCGTTCGTGGTTCGCGAATTCGTTCGTAGACAGCATTTTCAAAGAGACCGCCACCGCCGGCTTTTCCCTTCTATGTCCCCCCTCGACTCCTCGTTTCTTCCGTCAGACCCCCCTGTCCCCTCTTTTTTTTTACTTCTTCTCGTTGGTGTTCTACTTTTTCTCTTTTACCGTGACGAAGCTTTCCCCCTTTTCCTACTCTTTCTTTACTAGTGGCCAAGAACATGGTTCCTCTTCTACACACACACACATACATATAAACGCGTATACGTTAAAATGTACATCTACGTAAAAACCACGTTCATCTTTTTTCTAGTCGTTTTATTGTTCTTGTTCTTTTTCTTTTTCTTTTTAGCGTGACTGACGCGGCACGGTACGGTGTGACAGCTAGATGACTATGATTTTATTATACTTATCTCTCGCGACAAAAGTACTTATTATATTTAATATGGAAAGAATAAAATTTTATTTTTGAAGTTATACTTCTTTTGACGCGTTTGGGAAAATGTAATGGGGAGTGATTTTGTTCCGAGCGTCTGTAAAAACGACACCATGAAGTTTGTCGGTATTTATGACGCGCGACAAAACGATTTCAAGTATACGGCATGAAGTTGTCTTCTCTTCTTCTTCCCCTTCTTTTCTCAAGCGGGTCACCCATCCAATTACTAATCGTACTCAGCGCTGCTTTACTTAAATGGTCGAAGCGAGAACTAATGCTGTAACCGCGCCATGGCTGTTGACGCGTGAAGTAATTCGATATATCTCTCTTATATTTAGTGTGGACTGATATCTATATTTTGATATTTTTATTTTTTCTTATATATAATAATATTATTTTTTTTTAAGTTATTTTTGAAGTTATTATTGAGGTTATGTTCGTTTTGGTACGGCAAAGAGTATAACTTGTTACGTGCGTACATAAGTACACACACCAGTTTTTTATTTTCTTATATATATATATATAATAATAATAATTACTTTTTTTTTAAGTTATTTTTTTTTCTTTGAAGTTATATTTTGAAGTTATTATTGAGGTTATGTTCGTTTTGGTACGGCAAAGAAGTATAACTTCTTACGTGCGTATATAAGTACGCACACTAGTTTTTTTTTTTGTTGGTTTAGTCAGACGTATCGTACGTTGTCACTTGAGAGATAAAAATCCCCATGTTCGAAAGAAAATTCCCCTATCGATTTTGTTATATACGTATCTATTTTTACGTAGCAGATATATACTATCAACGCGAGACAAGACTTTCTTCTATCGATGGTACGATTCGCAAATTCAAATCGTCAAACAGAAACGTGATTTCGTTGAAAACTTTTTCTCCCAGGTAGTATACTATTCTTTTCTATGTATATGTATGCATGTATGTATTGATGTATGTATGTATGTATGTATATACATGGAAATAAAAGCAGATAAAAATCGAAGAAGTTTTCTATAGAAAATCGTTCGCCTTCTCGCTTTTTTCCTAATCCTCTTTTTTTTGTTATTTTATTTTTCTATTTTTACCACGAACATACTTCGTACAAGTTCTTCCTCTCGCGTTTTAAATATCACAATTTTCTCCTTGGTAGTAAAAATCTTTCAAAGAAGAAACGCGTAAGAGTATTCCTTGGATCATAGAGATTCTCAAGAAATTTCCATGGGAATGCCTTTGTTGTTCTTAAATTTAGATAATAATAATTATAAATATCTCTCTCTCTCTCTCTCTCTCTCTTATTTGAACATTATTTTATTCCAATTAAATGTTATATTTTATGATAAAATCATAGAAACAGAACAGATATTATAGTTTAATTGAATGAAATCTCAACCGTTTAGGAATATCTTTATGTTTCAAAACGTCTCAACGCTCGTTTACTGGTATTTCACGGTAACGTGGATTTCAAATTCCCATCTCTACCTTGACATTTTAGCTTTAAGGCAGGAAAACGCGTTTTACTCTCTCTCTCTCTTTGATACTTTACTTTTTGCTTTAGAGCACGCACTTTGATGTACTACGAGTGGAGAAAAAAAGTGGTGGAAAAAGATATATATATAAAGAGAAAGAGAGAAAGAGAGAGAGAGAGAGAGAGAGAATGCAATGATACCGTAGAAAGCAGTAACCAACGAAAACCTAGTCAATGAAAAACGAACGTACTTGTGTAACTCACAATGAACGGTGTTGTTGAAGAGAACGGAAGAGAGGACGACGACTACGACGACGACGACGTTTCAACTAGAATTTTCTACTTCTCACATTCCACCATACCTCCTTTCAAAGATTCATCGGTAACGTTGACGTCGAAAGAACGTAAGAGAAAGAGAAAGAGAAAGAGAGAGAGAGAGAGAGAAAGAGAAAACGCTTATTTTCGCAAAGGTTGTTCCGAAAGAAGAGACGTGCTTCACGAGAAACCGACTAAGAGGGAAGATAGTATTAAGAAAGAGAGAGAAAGAGAGAGAGAAAGAGAGAGAGAGAGATCTCCGATACGATCCTGTACTTCGCTAGAAAATAAAACCCGTTCGTGATCCGCTTTCTTGCCAGATCAAAGACGAATTGTACAGAAAGAGTTCATTAATTCTCCTACTTAAATACCTTAAACGCGACCGGCATGAAATACCTTTTCTATCTTTTTTTTCTTCTTTTTTTCCATTTTCTATCAAATCCCAGGACAAGGAGTTGAATCGTACAAAAGAATAAGAGCTCTGTTTCTAGCGTTAAATCTTCTGGAAATTGAATATAATTGATATAAGATAAAAAGAAAAATAATACGAGTACGCACATTCGTGTAAAAATAATTGTCATTCTTTCAATTACAGACGATTTTTCAAATATATATTCTTTTTTCGAATTCTATCAAATAAACGAGAAAAAAAAAAAGAAATGAATTTTTGAAAACGAATTGTTGCACAGTTGATAAATAAATATTTCAGGTTGAAATAAATGAAATGAAATTTTCTAACGGAAAGGTAAATATTTCCTGGATAGGTATTCGGGAATGCAAGAAGACTTTTGAGAGAGATTCGATGAAATTTGGCGTAAAATAGCTCGCGTGCCTTAGTTCGTCGTGAGTTCCTTAAGATTCGTGTCTTAGGGGTTGGTTGGTTCGTTGGCTGGTTGGTAGGTAGGTTGGTTGGTTGGTTGGTTGGTTGGTTGGTTGGTTGGTAGATCTGAAAGTCAGATCTCTCCGCGGGCCAAACGCATAGAGGGTTAACCGCATTGCCATAAATTACCGGACTTGATGTATTGCCGCGTGGTTGCTCCACTGAGCTTCAGCATCCACTCCTGGTCTTTACTATATAGCGTTATGTACTTGTATTTGTATATATATATATAAATACATATATGTATATATATAGGTAGAATATGTACAAGCTTATCCAAGAGCATGACACAGTTTATCTTCTATTTGTCGCGCGTGCTCGTAGTATCTCCGACGTGTCCCTGCAAGTACGTTTTTACTTGTAAAATGCATACGTCCCTTTTTTTCCCCCCATGATGTACCAACCCGTGATGCTCGTTATCGTCCTAAATGTACCCTATCTCTGTCTGTCTGTCTGTATGTCTGTGTTTTTCTCTCTCTCTCTCTTTCTATCTTTCTTCTGCTGACAACCGTTATGAGATTCTTCGGATATTTTATCTTCTCATTTTCCCTTAGCCGAGTAAATTTTGGCAAATTTATATAGAATCCTTTTATTAGACTTAACGATTATTAATTTGATACACTTTTTGGTACGACGCATACATTTTTTATTTCGATATCATGAGGTAAATGTAGTAAATTCAATGACATGTGTTTTATTTCTCGAAATAGTATTTTTATTATTGATTTCTTTTTTTTTTTCTTTTCTCTTTTTTTTTTACGATTACTTCGGTAAATTTTTTTATGACAATTTGAGGATCTGCTTGGTTAATTTAATATCGAGGTAACGAAATTAATTGACACACTTTCAATATTTTGGATAATATTTTTGAACGTTGCGAAAAGCAAAAATTGACCACAGGTTAACGGATATTTTTACGATCGTCGTAAGTTATGAAGAATATTTTTGGTCGGAAATTAATTTTCATGATACGACGATAAAGAGGGGTGGGGGGGGGGGGGTTTCAAATCGATCGACGAATTTTTCTATTTTTTCATCATCGATCTCCGAAAGTAGCGGTTCGTTTCTTCTCGAAGAATATTCAATGTTGCCCAGTATTTCCTGGAAATAAAACTGAACCCCAATCGCAAAACGCTGAAATCCGATATACTCGTTTCGCGCGTCCATGTTTCCCCCTCTTTCCCCATAAACCGTGCTTCTTTCGAATTTATGTGATAGGATCGATACGAAATGGAATTTTATATTGGGGACTCTTTTGTTTTTTGGTTTTTTCTTGGTAATACTTCTTCTTCTTCTTCTTCTTTTTCTTCTTTTTCTTCTTCCCGTTCACGTAGATCTTTTGAATATCGACGAATATAAAATATATTGTCTGTGTCTGTGCGTGTTGGTAACACAAATTTTTCGTTATATTGCACATAAATATGTCCACCATGGTTGGTAGAAAATAATATATGCACATTATAAATTTGACAAATTACCTAGACGCCGTGGCAGATTAAAATGGAAGGCGTCGTGGGGGTTCAAAGTCTTTCCGTGCACGTAAGAAAAGAAATTAAAGAGATAATGTATTGTGCGAATTATGAGACGTCTGCTACGAGATAAGAGGAGGATGAACAGAAAGAAGGAATGAAAGAATGAAAGAAAGAAATAAAAAAAGCAAGAAAGAAAGCAAGAAAGAAAGCAAACTACGTGTGTTTACCCAACCTTTTCAAGCTTTTTCACAGCAGACATCTTGAGGTATTAATCTTTTGTCCTAAAAAAAGAAAAAAAAAAAAAGAAAAAAGGATGAAAAAAGAAAAATAAGTATGTAAAAATGTAAGGAATTATAAATGCATTTATTTTTCTCTCATCTTCGCGTATTATTCTTCTTGAAAATAATTCTAATTTTTAGCTTCGATCTCGCGAATAATATTTGATTAACTCTACTCTATACTCTAGCGTGGTCATAATCGAGTTCGAATAATTTAAAAATTCACGATAGGCAATAAATTCGTTTTGCCCGTATCCCATGGAAATTTGGGGCTTGTTTCGTTCAATATTATGTATGTACATATGATTGCAAAACCGAATTGCTCATTTTCGACAGAATATTTCCCCTCATATATCCCCGAACCCGCGTGCGTTCGTTAGTAAATATTATTAGCAAATTTATCTTCGTTAATTCTTTCCACGATTATTATACCAAATATCAAAATATAATCTTATGCTTTCGGCGCATATATATATATATATATATATATATATATATATATATTATAATGTTTTACGATTTAACGATAATATATTTCGATTGATTTTAATTCGATAGAAATAAAAATCAAAATGTGAAAAATAATATAAGTAAACATCAAAGAAAAATAATACAAAGTTAAATCATTCGTGCACAATCGTAAAATGATTTACGATGATAATATATATAATATAATACTACATGCCAAGAATATAATATAAGTTATACGGATTCACGTGGAAAATGTCATGAAACGAGATAATAACATTTTCTGATAAACGCGTGAAACTTCAACGTATTTAAACATACATGCACATCATCATATATAGAAACGCATAAAGGCCTCGCATTTAAAGCCGCATTTTGCTTCTTTTACATTTTTATTTTTCGTTACCCTTCCCTGTTACATCGTTGGCTGCATTTCATGGTCCGAATACGTAACTTCGCGTTCTTTTGTCTCTCCTATGCGTTTTCACCGTCAACGTACTACACTGCCGTATGCTACGCGTAGAAAACAATATTTTACGTTCCGGATAACTAGAGTGGATTACTACCCTCCCACCCCTATTCATTCCTAGCAATCTCGGAAGCCCCAAACTGGGCAAATGAAGAGAAAAGGGTAGGGCAAGGGGGGAGAGCTAAAGTGAATAAAAAAAAAAAAAAAGAAAAAAAAAAAAGAAGAATTTCGAAGTTCGATGCATTTGAATTCCCGGCACTACTGAAAACTACCGATTCAAATCAATTTCTGTTTCCCAGCTGCAATATGGGAAACGTTCGTGGCAATTGAAAAAAAGCGTTCGATATCACACAAAAAAACTAGTGTTCGGTTGTGGGGTGGGGAGGGGAGAATAAAATAGAATAGAATAGAAAATATATAGGTGGTTTAATGTATATACATTTCTTGCTTTTTCTTTTTTTTCTTTTTCCATCTACGTAAAATCCTATCTCCAATTAGAAATAAATATTCGTGTTATTTCGTTTTGTTTTGTTCCGAATTAAAATGGAGAAGGGAAACCGAAAAAAAGAAAATGAAAAAAGGGTTAAGAATTTTCGCGGCCCATTATCATTCTTTCAACATCAGCTCTTTTGTGACTGACTTTATAATTCATACGACCCCCCCCTCCCCCCTCCCTTCTCTCCCTCTTCCTCTCTCTCTATTTTGCCCTGCTTTCCACTACTCCGTTCTGTTCTGCTCTGCTCCGCTCTGCTCTGCTCACTTACCCTCCTCTCGAGCGTTCTCACACAGTCGTAGGAGTTTTTACGGCAAACTGCCTCGCGCGACAGTTCTCTTTACACGCCGTTAAAGGGAAGTTATTTGAAATTATGCTAGGTTTTCCTATTACGTTGGGATATACTAAATAATTGTTCCAGAGAATATAAACGGTATAACGCATGGGTGGGTGAAAGGGGAGGGTGGGAGGGAAAGGAAGGATGTAGGGCGTCATACCTTCGAGAATTAGAAGATTATTTTGGAAATTTTTTCGAATTTTTTTGTTATCTTACCAAATACGAGATAGAAAATATTTTTATTTAACATGAAATATATATAAGTATGTGTTTAATATCGTTTAAGTGTAATTGTCAGTAATAGTAGTGTAGGATTCGTGAAAAAATTGGGCCGTTGGACAGACTGGACTCGAACCCGGATCTTCCGCTTTCCGGATCCGCGACTGCTCTTTAACCAATTGAGCTATCCAGGGCCCACCGTCCAATCTCCTTACGAACGCCTACTTAAGTGTTTGGTTTGGAGGTGCTCGCATCCCACAGTAGTAGTGTATAAGTTTGGTCATCCAAAATTTCTATCACATATCCTATATAATATATAGGATATATAGTATATATTAATTAAATAATATATACTATAATAAATAATAAATATATAATAATAAAAAATAATAAAAATATAATAATTAATATATAGATATATAGTATATATATATATAGGATATATAGTATATATATATATTAAATCCTTTGATTCGTAACATTAGTAAAAACATTTGAATTAAAAAGGAAAATCACAATGGTTGGAATTATCTTCGATAACTATCGATTCGTACGAGTGTATCGACAATACTGTTCTCATTTTTTTTCGCGATGTAAGCTTTTAAAAGACCGAAAGTGTAATCGATGGTATTATACGAGAAATGGATACACATATGATACACATACACATATACATATATACATATATATTTATGATGCGTGTAACGTTTTTTTTACATACGATCATTCATTTCCACGCGTACACGCGTAAACGTAAATTTACATACACATTAACGAAGGGGAAGTGAATGCGCTACGTGGAAAATTTCCATCTCGACGATTCAATTTCTCCTCGGCGATAGCAGCAGCGTCTCGCCCTTATTCGCTAAGCCCTTCCTTCGTCTACAACCATCAACGACGGGTTACGCCCCGTAAAGCTAAGCTAAAAAATGAACTTTTATTCGTATTAAGCTTTAGTCGCTCGCACTTGCCCAAGCAAGCACGCGTGCGTGCGTACGTCCTCGATGTTGTTTATTTTCCTTGCTTTTAAAGGTAGGAAAAAAGAAATTGAGGAAAAACAAAATTTCATTAAAACTCGGCGTTCGTAATTCTCCTACTTCTTCTTCTTCTTCTTCTTCTTCTTCTTCTTTTCCTAAGATTTTCTTCGTTTAGAAGAAGAACACACACACACACACACACATTACCTTTCGAAAACGTTTTCTTAAATAATAATTGCTTTAGGTTGGTATTCAAGATAAACGAAGCATACAATAATTGTATTAATATTATTTGTGACTATTAATAAGACCTGTTCTTATTAATTATGAAAACGGTAAACTTTTTATACATATATATATATATATATTGAGAACCTGTGTTTGTTATTTTATTTTTATTTCTTTGTGTTTTAAATCATACCAATGGTAACATCTCGTTAGTTAATTATTATGCAATTTTAATGATCTAATAATATACAAGTATAAAAACGAAGCTTTCTCACGAGTGAATGATGAAAATATTAATGTTTCTATTTTAATCTCAATTTCATTATTCCTTCATTTTATCTTTAACTTTTTTTTCCAAATTTCTTATCAAGTAAAACGGGGTATAATTTGCGTTGAAGACGACAGTGTTAGAGGTACGTTTTTAAGATTTGTCTATTTATCGATTCCGCGTACCGAAAGTTGATCAATAACGAGGAAAGATCGAGGATGATGTGTGTTAATTAAATCGAGCCCTAGGGTGGTAGAAGGGGGTTCTCTCTGTTCAATTACGAAACTTCGCGGGATAGTTCTCAGGGATTACAACGACCTGGTATGAAATAGAGAGAGAGAGAGAGAGAGAGAGAGAGATTAGTAAAAAGAAAAAAAGTAGAAGTTTTGTTGGCCTAGATTTTTTAGCGTCATCAACGGTACACTCGAATTATAAAACCGGTATATATGAAGTACTTCTATTTAAAAAATGTAACTCTTTATATATGAGATATTTATATGCATATACATACATACATATACGTGTGTATACGCGTGTGTGTGTACGTACTTGCGTATAGAATATAAGTTTTCTGACTATTGGGAAAACGTCGAGAGACAAATTGTCGATCGTTAACCGACCACTTCAGCATTCAACGACGTAATGCGATATGTATCGAATAATATCTATCCATATGTCTATAGAAATGTCCCTGGTTCGTGTTTCGATATAGTGGGTAAGTTAAAAAATGTACGGGATAGGCGTGAGGGAGGGGGGGTCGGGTAGGTGGGGTAGGAAAATGGACAAATCGTTACGAGACCTCATTGATTCTTCAAAATCGATTCTATGCTATTAGTTTTGTCGTCGTTGTCGTTGTTTTTGGTTGTTTTTGTTGTTGTTGTTGCGAGGTTTACGCGAAAATCGTTTTGTCCACGGGGATATTAATTACTTTCAACGTTCCCCCTCTTGTTGTTGTATAGAAAAAGAGAGAAAGAAAGAAAGAAAGAGAGAGAGAAATCGAAATCGGTAGAAACAATCATCGATTATCAAGTGAAAATGATTGTATCGTTAACGAAAGATACGGATCGGATATTATTCAAATGTATGGACTTTAAAACATTGATTAATACGCGATTGGATATTATATAACAAATAGAAGAAATAATTCGTCGAACTTGATTGGTTTATAAAACCTTAATCGAGAGAAAGAGAGAGAAAGAGAAAGAAATCTCTTTCTCATTACCGATGTAAAAAATTCATCTTTAACGTTGATAACTGTAATAGATCACAACGTTGATCTCTAGATCCTTGGTACCCAATTTATGTTCCAGCGACGAGTGCATAAACGTGAAAGGAAAGGTTAAGTAGGATACTTCCTTAGAGATATATATGTATCCTACAAAGATCGTACGAACTTTTCCTACTTCTTTATGGCTTTCCGTAGTAATGTCTAGGGAATTAAACTAGTGATACTAGGATAAAAAAAAGAAAAGTGTGTTACTAAGAAAATCGTTACATCGATAACTCTTTCCCTCCTCCTCCTCCTCCTCCTCTTGTTCTAGTTTATTTTCTATTTAATTGCGAAACAATTAACGCTTAGATGTCCTTTTCTTTTTATAAATAAAATTTAGTATTTATTTATTAAGTATATAATCATATGTTGTTATTATTCCAATACTCGGTGTATTCATTTTTTCAAGAGACTGTTCAATTTATTGCTAATATTTAATACAAAATGTTCTCTTATTCGGTTACCCTACTCTAAGATTGATTTAAATAAACAAATTCGATAATAAATATTGAGATATAATAAATATAAAAAAAAAAATACAAGAACACACTCGTAAAACGTTTCAATCGTCCGATTAGTTAATCAAATCAAATGTGATAGATAGTAATCGAAAACGATCGTGGATTTATTATAAAAGTGACGATACGATTGGTGATTTAAGAAACTCTCCCGTTGGATCGTGATATTTCGAAAAAGGGTTTATTAATTATGCATTCGATTTGCCTCTCCTCGGTAATTTCCTCTTGGTCCACACTCGAGAGATAGAAAGAGAAATGTGGAAGGTAAAACAAAGCTTCTCATTCTCTTTTTCTCACTTTATAAACGTAGTCTGTAGGTAGATAGGTAGTCCCAGCGTGCAACTTCGATGATTAACAATCCGGTAATATAGCGTATAATAAAATGGGAGGAAGGTTAAAAGAGGGAGGATTCTTATTACGTCGTATTGCGCGTTTACGATGCAGAAAATACAATGCCAAGCTTCGTTCCATAGAGAAGAAGTAGGGGGGAAGGGAAGGGATGGGGAAAGGGCTACTTTTCCATGCAACATTCATGAGGAGGAGTTTAATATTTAGTTTGCTTTCGTAGAAAACTCGGAAGCGCTTGATTAGGCAATGCCATCGAAACGACGGTTAAACGATCCAAGCGATACCTTTTGCCACGCAAAATCGTTCCACCCCCCACCCCATCAACACCACCTTCACCAGCACCCTCACCACTACCATCGTCATTTACGAAAACTGTCGACGACTGTTATGCTTTTCGTTGGAATTAAATACGTTTCGTGGTTTAGCCGAAATGTTGGGGTATTCTTGAATAAGAAAAAGACAAAAAAAAAGTAGAAATAATGGAAAACGATACCCTTTCCCTTCAACCCGCCCATTATCTTTTATCACGTAGTTACATCGTGGAGAAAGATGGGAGAGGAGGGGGGAGAAGAAGTACTGTTAGAAAAGAGAATAAGTAAGTAAAAGAGATTCTAGAGTCTTTCTTTGCTATACAATTTCCTTCCTAACGGGTAGCCTCCTTTGTAACAGCGATCAACCGTGAATGACATTAACACGGAATTTCAGGAAACTCTAGCACAGCTAGCTAGCTTCTTCTTCTTCTTATTCTTCTTCTTCTTCTTAGTATCCTCCCTTTCCCTTTATTCCCTTTTACCACTTTCTTTTTCATTCCTCCTACACACTTTGTCTACGCGACAGCAATTTCAATGTTCCGTAGTTGGACAGACCAAAAGTATTTCCAGTTCTTTACGTCTAACCTTTTTTATATAAAAAGATTTTGCTACGGTTTAATGAAAATAAGTTCACAGAGAGAGAGAGAGAGAGAGGGGGGGAGACCAGAACTAATCAAACTTCTTGAACCCGTTTTCTTTTCTACAGTCATAGTAGAGACATCTCTCTATTTCATTCCTCGTTTTTTTTTCTTTCTTCTTCTTCTTCTTCTTCTTCCTCTTCCTCTTTTCTTCCTACCTTTGACCCAACCTTATTATTTTTTTTTTTTCTTTATTTTTTTTTCTCTTCTTCTTCTTCTTCTTCTCATTCTTATCTATTCGCCAATTGGTATAACGAAACGAAGGTAGCACAGCTTCTTGCTAGTTGCTCTTATCCCCGATCGAGCTTTTATACGAACTCGTTTGAAGTCGTTTCGTTCTATCTCTGAAGTACCATCCCGTACAAAGCTGTTCTGTCGTTAATAAAAACGTTTATAACGCTAGTACCAGTCAGTCTGCCATTACCGTTTCATCTTTAACAAAATTCGTCTATTTCTTGTCCTTTTTTTTCCCTCTCTCTTTTTTTCTCGCGATTGATGATCGGGGACGATTTATTGCCAGTTCCACGAGAAAGTACTTTCGTGTCTTCAAGATCGTTTATTATTTTAATTGACTATCTTTTTAAATATATTTTCTTTTCTTTTTTATAATACGAATTATCGGTGATTCGTTATGAAGTTGTTGTGTCAGGATTGGAAACACGCTGATTGTTCATACAAAAAGGTTTCGTATAAATGATTAATTTATATAAGAGTCGAATCAATTATTTGAAACTGAAACTTCATTATGAGGATGTCATGAATTTTAAAAATTAACGGATCGTTTCATTGTCCTAGTTTCTTTTTGTTTTTTTTTTTAAGTTTTCCAATTAATTATTTCGAAGTATGTAAATTTCTTGTAAAATTCCGAAAACGAATAAATCCGCAATTAGTAAATCGATAGAAGAAAATTACACTATCCTATAAATAATGAATATTTGATAATGGTTGTATTGAGGAACGGAAAGGGGGTTAGAGGGAAGATTGGATGTAATCGAATACTCCTCAGATTAATAAGAAATTTATCAAAGATAATATATTCTATCGGAGGAGTATAGAACGTTTATTTTCGTCCATTAACTTTTCCAATATGAAAATGATCATCGAGTGTAATAACGTTACGATTAGATCGGATTCGGATTATACGAATTTGTAGAATGGATAATTGACAATATTAAAAAGTAATAAAATCTCGAAATATAGAAGATCGTGTTATATTAAATATCAAAATGTCTTTTCGCATCGTGTAACAGAGACAAGGAATATTCTCATCCTACTTTCTGCACGTGTCCGTATTTATATCTGCTCGAAAGGAAGTACGCTTTCAGAGAGGTGATTCATGAATGGTAAAATTTGCGAACGAGCGAACGAACGAACGAACGAACGAACGTCCGTGCCTTGTGGCGGATAAACCCAGGTCTCGTGTTGCGAATACAATACACACGACGAAATGGTTGGGTAGTAATTCCTAGAAAGGGAACCGTTTTGGTCGAAGGAAGATGTACGATATCGAGCTTTCATGGGTGCACGACTTTGATACATCCTATCGTAGTAGTAACGAAGAACAAGAAGAGGAAAAATATAGAAAGATAAAGATAGAAATGTAGTAATAGTTAGATAACGACGAACGTGATAAAATCACGTAACGGAGATATTCTTAGAATATCGTTTTTAGTCTAAAAAAAGGTAAAAGAAAAGTATTCGAAAAAAAAAAAAGAAAAATGATGACGATGTAAAAGATCGTAGAAGGATAATGGTGTTTCGTCGTTTCAATAGAATTTCCCATTGAATGACATTATTTAGAAATAGTGTCCTTTTGATATACCTGTCCTCACGGTACACACGTAGGTATATGAGGGTAGGTGGAATCAAGTGAAGTTGCGTTACGAGTAAGGATCTCAAACGTTGGTAGAGATTCAAAGGTCGTAAAGCATGTACTAGATGAGGAAGTATCTGAAAGGATAGGAGAGGGTAGGAGGTATTCCTGGTGGTACTTGTCTCGCACGTTGGTCCATCTAATTCAGGATAAATTTCGCGAGATACCAGTTGGTCTAAAGGTACCCTAGTACCAGATACACTATCACCCGATGGTTTCCCTTCGTGGACTCGGCAGCGTGAGTAACATTAGCAGGAGATACTGCACGTTGACCTAGCCAGGTTCAGCAGCAACATCACCGAGAGGTTACATTATTTCGTGTGCTAAGCAAAGACGAGCTTGGTACCATCCTGAGAGCGAGTGAAATGGAATGAGAGAATGTGTGAGAGTGAGAGTGAGTGAGAGGGAGTGAGAGAGGGCTCGAGGATCTGGCTCGGTTGTCACAAGCCGCGCCGAGTGATCTATGGCTCTAATTAATGGCAATCTCCGGAGGGTCCCAGCTTTCCACGTGGATTTCAATTATCTCGCATCGGTCTGCTCGGACCGTCCAGTAAACCGATTAAAGTTTTTGCGATAGGGTTGTGTGCGAGAGAGCGAGCATAGTCCGTGTCCCCGGTTCCCCCCTTCCATCCTTCGTCCTTCTGCTTCCGGCACATTCCGTCCCATTCTCTCTTTTCTATTTTATATTGCCTTCTTCTTCTTCTTCTACCTTCTATCTTCCCAAAACTCATAGACCCTTACACTTCTCTTCATATCTCTCTCTCTTTTCAACTCTACGAGGAATATAAATCGATTTTTCGACCCTATATTCGTGCCCATCACTTTCTTCCGCCCTGTTCGTGCTTGCAATTTGCCTCATTCAGACGGGAGTAATATACCGATGGAATAATAATCGCAGTCCCTCCCTTCCCTTCCCTTCCCTTCCTTCCGAGTCCTTGATGGCGTAAACACTATGCGATAATTTGAACGGATGTACGTATGTAATGTATATACCTGGGATACAAGAGAACTCCTACCCTACGGTTTGGGAATATCTCGTTAATGAGACGCAGAGATGTTTCAGATTATGATCCAAGTTAAAATGTGTATATGTTTATTATTTGTTACATGCCGTATAAAGTATAAGTTTGTTAATTATATATTCAATTAATTATCAAATCATTTTTATTTCGTTGCAAGTGTATCTTTGTTAAATTGATAATTGGTATAACATGAAAGAGTATAATTAAAAACTATAATTGGATACTCCCCCCTCCTTCCCCCCCACGCCTTTTCGTTTCCTTTCCCAACTATTCTATACTGAAATCTTACGAGTGAAAAATGAAAGAGAAATTAAAACTCGACGGTAGACAATTTGACGAGAGATTAGTACGAGAATTCGCGTGTTTTAGTTTGAATTCAAGCTGATTTACCTTATTCGAATCACGATCATCATATACGATTTTATACTTCCACTCGATGATCATTTTTTGGGGGTTTTTAAGAATTCACGGTTCTATGTTTCCTAAAGATATTTTATTCGTTAATTTTTCTTTTTTTTTTCTCTTCAAATTCGAGTTTGATTATTCGATCTTATTTCGTTTGTATAGGGTTCACAAAGCTTTGACCATGGTAACGTTTGCGAGAATTCGGTAAAAGCGGTTTCATTATCAGTCGGATCCTAATTTCGTAGGAACACGTAAACTCCATGTTAGCCGTTTACCCAGTAACGTTATTCGACAGGAATATAATTTCCCGAGACGACAGTATTGGAGGAGAGTCTCGAGGTACCTCGTAACAATAATCCTGAGTAGTAGATATGTGTACGTGCAACAGGAGGGGTGGAGGGGGTAAGGGGTGGTGCAACTCGTCAATCGAACACTCGGGAAATTCCCATTCAGATCAGATTCTCCGTCTCTTTATATCCATTTCACTATCTTTTAAACATCGTGTTAACCTGTTAATAATTACGGTTTTTTTTTTTTTTGAAGTTATACTTCTTTTGGCGCGTTTGGGAAAATGTAATGGGAGTGATTTTTTTCCGAGCGTCTGGAAAAACGACACCATGAAGTTTGTCGGTATTTATGAGGCGCGGCAAAACGATTTCAAGTTTACGGCATGAAGTTGTCTTCTCTTCTTCTTCCCATTTTTTCTCAAGCGGGTCACCCATCCAAGTACTAATTGTACTCAGCGCTGCTTGACTTAAATGATCGAGCGGGAACCAATGCTATCACAGCGCCATAGCTGTTGACGCGTCAAGTAATTCGATATACCTCTCTTATATTTAGTGTGAACTGATATCTATATTTTGATATTTTTTTATTTTTTCTTATATATATAATAATAATAATTATTTTTTTTTTAAGCTATTTTTTTTCTTTGAAGTTTTTTTTTGAAGTTATTGAGGTTATGTTCGTTTTGGTACGGCAAAGAAGTATAACTTCTTACGTGCGTACATAAGTACACACACCAGTTTTTATTTTTTCTCATTTTCGATATAAATCATTTACTTTGACTATAATTAATAATAATTATTAACGTTAAAACCAAATATTAATTGATACATTGATACTGTACACCGTGCAACGAATTATTTATTCGCGTATATAAATTCATAATCAACAGGTTAAGCATAATACGAATAGGGAACGCTATGTATCCAATTAGATATCTCTAAAGTAAAATATAATGATATTTTTTTAAATATTATATAAATGCATATATATATATATACTTTTGTAAAAGTAAAAATGTTTTTAAACGAGAATACATAAAAGTGTTTTAACCGAATGTTTATCGTGATATGGGCGAAATCAAATTTGTATTAAAATTCACGATAACGATATTCGCAAATATCGTATATACACGATACGAAATAAAATATCTGATGGTAATTAAAAAAAGAAAAAAAAAATATAAATAAAAAGAGAAAGAAGAACCACCATCGCAATTAATATTGCGATATTCGAAACGCAAATGATTCTCAACTATTCGCGTTTGGCTCGTTTATTAGTACGATGGTTGGTATAATAATAGGTAAAAATCGGTTTGTACTACAATATCATTGAAAATCAAAATGAATTTTCAATTTTCCCCGCTCATCGTACACTTCAATTTCAAATGTTCGCTATTTATATAATAGAATACCTCATTGTGCAGTCGAAATATCGTTTGGATAACTGCATCGAATAATATGCGGTTTTCACGATTTGGCATAATAATTCTGAATGTTTCTAGAATTTGATACGAATCGATTGATCGAGGTGATATCGCGCGCGCGCGCGCAAAAACATTTATTTCCCCTTTGGTTTATCATTATTATTCATTCCTTTCACACGCGAACGCGTTTAATGCGATGCTACGCCGATCGAGACGTAGAATTGTTTGATCATCGTATAATTTCCCGAGACGATGGGTTTTCGAGAGTGTGAGGTGCAATGCTTTATCTCTCTCTCTCTCTCTCTCTCTTTATCTATCTATCTCGTTCTCTCTCGTTCTATCAACCCCCACACTCCTTCTTCGTAGTAATAACAGCAGCGAGTGTGAATATTCAAGTCGTTGCATCGATCGAATTCCCAGAGAACCGTCGCTAATCAACACGATGCACAGGGTCTTCTTGTTTTAACACTTAACGGGCAGGGGAAGTGGGCGGGGTGTGAGACGAGGGCGGAGGTTGGGGGATTCCCGACTTTTAAATCGTAGCAGACGATCTTCTCGTGAACAAACAAACAAACAAAACAAACAAAAAAGATATTCAAGAAATATAACAAAGAAAAAATGTGATTCTCAAAGGTAAAGAGAGCGTTATCAAATTTATTCGTGAATTTGATCGTCGTTAAAAGATATGAAATCAAATTGTTTCGTGTCGGTCCGATAACGTGAAAAATAAATATTTCGCTTGATCGAAAATGTTATTTATTTTTTTCAAACGCGTATTTATTTTCGCGCCTGTTTATATATATAATGTTATATAAAATTGCAATTGATCTCGAATTCTGTTCTTTTATATATATATATATAATATCGATGTAGAAACGGTTCAGTTATCGATAGCTCAAAATTATAATCGTTGGATAATTTGACACGACAACGGTGTGTTTATGATAGATTCCTGAACGTGTCGTAATAACGATAGCAAGTGGGCGCTGCACGCGTTGCATCACCGATCGAGTACCTCCAATAGCCCCCATCATCAATCATGCACCCAGGCAACGATGTTTCGTAAAAGTACGGACAGGACAGACAGACAGACAGTACGCGTATTCGTGTGTTGGTTGCTCGTATATACTATGAACGACCCCTAACGCCATTTCCAATTCTCTCTTCGTATATAGTTGTATAGAAATACATGTATTACATATATATAGATATATATATAAATGTGCATGCATGCACGTGTGGTATGAGGGCCTTGTTTTGATCGAGAATGTTGATCGTTATCGATTATTATTACACACTCGTTTAACGCGTTTGGAGGTAACAAATTTTTCTCTTTCATCGTGAATGTATCACACTGCGTAGGCAAGGTCTTTCTCATTAATCCTTTTTATTGCGTCGATCAAAAATGAACGAAGACAAAAAGTAACAAAAAAAAAAAAAATGAAACTAAAAAAATTGTTTGCAAAGTAAAAAATAAAAAATATATAGTGGTACTTTAACTTAATCGTTTCACGTGAATTCATATATTTTACTCAATTATATAAAAAAACAAACAAACTAAAAGATAACTTACAATAGTTTGAGTGAGTAATAAAATATGCTTTTTCACTCTTACGTATTTTCATGATTTAATTGAATACACACACACACACACATATATATATAAATATAAGAAGGGTAGAACGATCGGTTACTGCTCTTACGTGGCAATATTTAAAGGGAAGTCCTTATTTCGCGAACCGATTATCTAACACTTTAGTCGCGTTCTCGATTTTACGCCAGAGAGAGAGTGAGTGTGAGAGAGAGAGAGAGAGCTTCAACGCGTTTGATAAATTGCTCGTGGAAAGCGAAGTGTGAAATCGCTCGTGGGGCACCCTCCTCTCGAACGACCTTGCTTGCCAACCCAAGATTCCTATCTATATCCTCCTCCTCAGCTGCCATAAGAGGGGAATGAAACTTACTAGTCATTTGCACTTCTGCTATTCGGTGTTGCAAGCAGGCAAACGAGCAAGCAAGCAAGCAAGCAAGCAAGAGAAAGAGAAAGAGAAAGAGAGAGAGAGAGGGAACGTAAAAGCTTATCGATAGATTCGCATGGAAGTAATTTAACCCGAAAACCCTACTTTCACTCCCGAGAAAGCCTTTTCATAGTTTCAAATCAACGCGAATCTACGACGATGATAATTCCATTTAAATGATTTCATTTTAACTGATTATTATTATTATTATTAGATATATTTCGCTTGAAAATAATACGAACTTTATTTTTCCGATAGAAAAAGTAACCAAAAAAAAAAAAAAAAGGAAAAGAAAAAGAAGAAAATAAAATTCGCAAACGTACGTTCGCGCGACTTTTTCCAAATAGGAAAAAAAAGAAGAAGCAAGAAAATGGATAAAAATAAAAGGGGAAAAATTTTAACGTTGAAAAATCTTTCGACAAAAATGACTCGTCCAGAGAGAGAGAGAGAGAGACTTCTTTAATTCTCTCAAATAAAAATAGTAAAAAAAAAAAAAACTAGCTAATATTCGCTCGCATCCATGGGTAAAAGTAAAAAGAGAGATAAACGTGGAGAGAAAGAGAGATAGAAATAAAATAAAATAAAATCGTAGGAATAAAAAGAAATAAAAAATAAAGAACGAAAAAATGAACCCAAAAAGAAGAAGAAGAAGAAGAAGAAGAAGAGAAGAGAAAAAAAGAGATAGATAAATAGATAGATAGATAGATAGATAAATTATACGTGGGGAGTAGGTAGTATATCGAAGAACCTTTTCGCAGAAGAACCTTTTTTTTTTTTGCATTCAAGTCCGACCTTGGCACGAGACTTCAACAGGGTTTGGTAGCATCCTTCGGCAGCATCCGCGCAACGTTTCAGACGCGGTACTACGAGCGGAACGAGATAAACGTTAAAACACCTCGATCGAATTCAACGTGCGAGCTCAGCGAGTGTGGTAGGCAGGCACGGTGGTGGTGGTGGGGGTGGGGGTGGGGGTGGGGGACCCTTTTTCAATTCAAAGGGTAAATCGCGTCGGGAGAGAAGGTCCGTCGAACGAAGCGTCGAGATCTGGAGCACTGACAGAGAATGTGAGAGAGAAAGAGAGAGAGAGAGAGAGAGATAGGACCACCACGTAGGATAAAAATAGAAAGGGAAAAACAGCCGGGGTTGATGCGATGCAGCTGCCGTTCTCTGTTGCGCCAACTTTTTCCCCCCTTCCTCTCTCTTTCTTTCTCTCTATTTTTCCCTTTACCCCTACTCCAATCCCCACCCTCTCACCTGGCATATCCCTCTTGCACACTTACCACCAACGTTTCTACTATATACCGGGGAGAGTTACACGAACAATTTTTCTTCCTGCATGTTTCCCGCCCGTTTTGTTTGATTCTATTCACTTTTTTTCTCTCTTTTTGTTTCTCTCTTCCTCTCTCTCTCTTTACCTTCCCTCCATCATCTCGAGTTTCAACGGCGGTCTCGCAAAATCGCTTTTTCGAATACTCTCTCGCAATCTATAAAAACCGAAAACATGTTGCTTCGTGTTTCCCACCTACTACCACTACTACTACTACTATTACTACTCGTGGAGGAGAGGGTTGCGCAAAGGACGAAGGTTGGGAGAGGGAGAGGTAGTGGGGGGTGAGGGCTAAAGGAGAAACAGAAACGCAGAGCAGGGTTTGCATAGTCGTCGTTTTGATCGCGCCAATTGTATAAATTCCTCTGTCCATTGTTTCGCGATGCTTTTGTATTGTTTGTACCAACAGCGTTCGCCACCCTCCTCCTCCTCCTCCTCCCCCGTCAAACCCTTTCCCCCCACGACAATACTGTCACCCTTTATTTCACTCTTTCTGTATCCTTCTGTCCTACGATGATTTCATCGTAAATTTCAATTTCACGTAGCTATGGTTGAACTACGACAAGTGTCGTCGTCGTCATGGTGGTGGTGGTGGACAGAGAGGGGGATTGGTTGAAATGTCTCGTAGAATAAAGAGAAATAGGAAGGGTTGGTTACCTTCTCGTTGGATGGAAAGGATTGGAGGTAAAACCAAAGGGAGAAGAGAAACGGAACACGGAAGATGGCTAGGAAGTGGTGTTCAGGACAATTTCGCGGTCGAATAATCGCGCTTTTGGGTGTCCCTTGTTACCAAGTGGAAAACCCGGCGACGCTTGCTTCGTCTACTACTACTACTACTACTATTACCCTTATTCTCTATCCCTTTTCTTTTGTTTATCTCTATTCTCCTCCCTTCTACTTTTCCGTGTATACCCGGTAACCCTCCGGAACACCACCTTTGCACCATTAAAGGATGAATTAGCGTGTATCCGCTCGAAGCCACAACAGCTTACTCTCTCTCTCTCTCTTACTTTCTTTCTCTCTTTCTCTCTTGCAAGCTAACATCGATCTCTAAGAGTCTTCTTCGTGTGCATGTCTCTATTGGTGTCTCTATGTGTCTCTACGCGCGCGCGTGTGTGTGTGTGTGTGTGCGCTATTGCATACAGGTAATCTTTATTTTGCTTCGAGATAAACTAGGATTTCAAGAAAATCGTTTGGAATTATCTAGGATAACTATGTTTTTACAATCGTTAATTTATTATCCCTTAATTAGAATTGACGTAAATATTTGTATTTGTTTGATATATTTTTTCAAGAAAATCAGAAGAAAGTATTATATTTTTCTTTTTTTCTGTAGATTCGAAAAGTTTTTTCTCGAGTAAACAGATGAATTCTCTCCTTTAAAATGTATAATATTAATTAACTTTTTAAAATTGTAATTTTGCAATGGTATTCGTTAAATTTCGATACGTCAAAATTGTTAGTTAATGCTAAAATTGGTAGTTATTTTTTTGATTATCAGGACAAATGTACGATTCTCTCTAATCTCAATGGGAAATCTTTCGGGACCAGTAATATTTGATACCGACAAGGAAGGTGTTTAGAATAGCAATTTGAAAAATATATTAGATTTTCTTCGTCTAGACGAGTAATCGGAATTAGTCAGAGATTGAAACAAGATAAAATGTGACGTATGTCAGCTGTCTGATAACATTATACGAAACCGGTTAAAACTTACCAAAAATATATTCTCGAAAGAGACTTATTTCTAATTTTATCTTTATACACACATATATATATATATATAGATATATATATATACCGTTTATTTAATAAACTAAATTCATCCTGAAGGTTAAATAATTTCGAAATCACTGCACAGAAGTACGTACTAGTAGTGGTATAACACGTTAGTAACAGTAACAGTAACAGTAGCAACAGTAGCCAGCCAGCACATAGAACCGGATATTAACTCGTGGCGAATCGAAAAGGAAGTCGGGGTGGGGGGGGGTAGGGGGGAAGAGCGACCGTGCGAAGAAAATACGAGGAGAATTCCTAGACAGCCTTTTTTTTTCCCCCCTCCTCTTTTTCTCTTCTTTTCTCGCAATGCTTTCCTTCCTCTTCTTCTTCTGCTTCTTCTTCTTCTTCACGAATCGAAGAAAAATCCTCTTTTTAAAGAGAGAGAGAGATTACAAGTCACGTATTCCAACGTAATAAAAGTTCCATAGAAAAATTGTTCCTTTTCATGATACGCCTAACCTAGCTAAATATCGATCAAAAAAATTCTTTCCAAATAATAATAATAATAATCCGACCAAAATTTTTCTCTATTTTCACGTATCGATTCGTACACACCGTCGACTATTTAATCTCTTTTATCATATACGGTGTTAAATGACTGCGAGAGGAGGGGTGGGGGAAGGAAGGGATTACGTGATCCAAGCAAAATTTTCTCCCACCCATTTTCCGTTCACCTCGAACCTACTTTGAGATCGTAAAAGCTGAATTAACGGCTTGAAAGTCCGAAAGGTTTCTGACCGCGCAGAAGGGGATTAATCTTTCGTCTTACTTGTCCTTCTTCCTTACTATCTATCCGACCCTTATCCTTACAGTGTTTTACTCTTCGTATCTGTAGTCCCTGTCCCAGGATAAATTTACGTAAACGGCCAAGAATATTCTCAAGAGAGCAACTTTGTACGAGAAAGTATCTACAAGACGCACAAACGAGACTTAATGAAATTAATCAATATTTCATAGGCACTCGTGTGTTTTATTTATATACGCCTTTTATGGAGTTCCAATTGGTTTTTTCGATCATTAAAATTTACCGATCCTCGATGGGACTTTCTTATTCGCTAGTGCTATAAAAAAAAAGAAAAAAAAAATGAGTTAAGAATAAACGAAAGTCTCGAAACTATTCGTCTCTCTCTCTCTCTCTCTCTCTCTCTCATATCATTTTTATTTTTATTACTTTTTTTCGGTTTCTTTTTAGAGGGAAAGATTTTCTGGCGTTTCACAGTTCCATTGCGTTATACGATTTTTCTACTTTTTTTTTTCTTCGTTTTTTTTTTCTCTTTTTTGTTCAGTTTATTTCTCTTATTACTACTACCGAGGGCCCCCCCCCCATCCACACAGATAGGGTAACGATCGAAATTCCATAATTTACTGCACGTCCCTTTTAGCTTTCGCCCCTTTTCTCGATTCGGTTCGTTGCAGGAAACGTGGAAGGCACGTAGTCGCTATAAATACGATATAAACAGGTAAGAGAGAGAGAGAGAGTGAGAGAGAGAGTGAGTGAGAGTGAGGGTGGAACGCGGAATCATTAGAAGCCCGTTCAATTTTCTGCAGTACTACTATCCGTTGAAAAACTGGATAGTAGTAGGAGGGAAACTCAATTTTCGCTTCTGCTCTGCTCTGCTCTGTTCTGCTCTGCTCTGCTCTGCTCTGCTCAGTTCTGCTCTGGGTGGGAAAACCAACGACGACGACGACGACGACGACGACCGAGAATGCACGAGCCAGAGAAAAGTCTGCCGAGCAATAATCTAAACTCCGGTTGGAGTTAACGAAAACTATAAGAGAGAGAGAGAGAGAGAGAGAGAATCCAGGTAGAAAAGGGGCCGAGAAAAGAAAGAAAGATGGAAAGAAAGGAAGAATGGGTGGTGGTTGTAAAGGGGAACTTCGAAGTGGTGACTCCAAAAATACGACTCTTTTCTCAGTTTTTTCTTTTTCTATGGGGCTAGGGGGGGGAGACGGGGTTAACGAAAACTACGATTACGACGACAACTCTGCTCAGCATTAGAAATAAACGTTAAACGATAAATATCGTTAATTAACTAATATCATTCGGTATACGTTGTGTTTCTCCTCCCATTTTACCATACCAACGTACACCATAGGAATGGATAGGAATTAGGGCGGGGAGGGGCGGAGTGAGGAAAGGAGGGGGTAGGTAAGTTCTACGGAATAAAGTAGCAATTAAATTTAACTGAAATCATTACGGCAGTACTGCCGTGGCAGCATTAGCCCTTAGAATGCTAAACCCCCCTCCACCTACCCCCGTCCCCCTTCCTTTTGCACTAAATTTATGGTACCGAGGAGTTACCTTTACGAGGAGTTCGCAGCCACCGTGTTTCCACCATCTCGAATTTCGAGGCCATGCGAGTTCTCTGACCTTATATATACACATACCATTTACCAGAAACTGACGCAGACATTTTGGAAATACGATTTTAATCGACCACCCCCTTCCACCGCCACCTTTCCTGATCTGAGAATAGAATCTTACTTCCTGATAACGCGCATCGTTTTATTCCACTTCCTCGAGTATTTTGTAATTTTTTTAAATACCAGGTTATTATTACAAGTATTATTTTAATGAAAATAGATAAAAATAAATTCTATATAGAATGTAAAGAAAAAAAATAATAAATAATGACATTAAAATATTCGATTAATTTATCTTAATCATTAATTTATCAATCGTTACAAATGTATGATACGTCTAAAACGTTGATTTATTTTCTCAACAATTTAACGTTAGATTATATCAAAATATCGTTAGAAATACGATAAGACTTTGTGTCGAATAAGACAGTGAAAAATCAAAACTGAAAACGTAATCCGAAATAAGATATATATGCATGTCCCAGAGATCGTTTTCTATTTATTTCTGTTTCGCGTATCGCATACATGTCGCATCATGTCTTCTTTTACATTTACGTATTTTCGTATGTACGAGAAGTAGAAGGAGGAGGAGGAGGAGGAGGAGGAGGAGGAGGTTGTAAGCAACGTGCGTCGAGAATGGAAAATGGGGGCCGAGGGGCCGAGGGGGGATTGCCGATGTTGCTGCATCGAACGTCTTTTCAATTCCAAAGGGGAATTGAATTTTCATATTGACGAAGACGAAAGAAAGTAGAACAAGAATAAGAGAAAAGAAAAAAATCTAAAAGAAGGAAGGAAGGAAGAAAGAAAGAAAGAAACACGATGTGACGTTCGTGGAAGAGGTAAAGAAACGAACGAATCATTGCCGACACTATCGCGATCGACGTTTTAGAAATTTTGTTCCATTGCGTTATTTTGAACGTCCATGAATGAAATATCGCGTGCCATTTAATCAATCGTTCCATTCGATACGATATCTCATCTTATTTCATCGTAGTTGCAACGTCTCCAAGGAAAATTTAGAAAAAAAATTATTTCGACGATTAATTGTATGATTTATTTCCCCCCCCCCACCCCCCACTCCTACCGAAATATTATTTCAACGATTAATTGTAAGATTCATTCCCCACCCCCACCCCCCACTCCTACCGAAATATTATTTCAACGATTAATTGTAAGATTTATTCCCCTCCCCCCACCCCCACTCCTACTTTTACACCCATTTCTTTCTCGTTGATAACAAAAGAAAAAAATAATGTTCGTAAATTTAGAAAACACAAGCGAATCGTGGTATAACCCTTTTGCAACTGTTGTATTATCTCGTTCGAAACGATCGATAACCTAAGCTCCTATAATTCATAATCAATTTTACGTAAATCCATTTACAAACACTTACAAGAAGTTTACGCGCGTGTATTCGCGTTTACTTGTTAGCCGAGGGATTAACATCGCCATTCCCTTTTGCCTTCCTCTCCTCTAGGGAAATTGAATTCGACAACGTTAGGGGGAAACCGAGATATACGGCGACCTTCCGCTTCTTTTTCTACCTTGTAAATCGTTGACAACTTTTTTCTTTTCCGTTCTTTTCTTTTTTTTTGCGTTGTATGAACGAAGCACCAACGAACAAAACTCTTTGCGATATCCGACGCGTTAAATCCGTAGAAACGTGCAAATTTACAAGTAAATAAAATATAACGAGTGCACTTAGAGAGAAAGAAAGAAAATAATAAAAAACAAAGAGGTAACCGGAGATAGATTTAATTGTCAACGGAAACTTATGATGATGTAAAATGTTTTGCACTTTTGGTTATTACTTTATCCCTGTTTTTCTTTTTTTTTTTGTCGTGTCATCAAGAATAATTATCCCTTGTTCGAAAAGGAAAGAAAGAACCAAAAAAAATTGACGTTGCTTTTATTTTTTAACGACATCATATTACGACGTATTCCGGTTATTTTGACAATTACTTTTCGGTGTATTTTTAATTGAATATTTTTCTACGCTTAAAAGATAAAAATTGCCGTGCCCAAAAAGAGAGAGAGAGAGAAATGGAATTGTAAAAAATTTTTGGAAGCCCTTTGAATTAACGTACGCAATCCAATTAACCGAAATCAACCCGAGTTTACGATAATTCATTTAACAGTTCGTAGAATTTATTTCTTTTCCGTTTGTTCTTTAACAAACGATTAATTGTAGTACTTGACTGACAATAATAATAATAAAAATAATAATAATAATAATGATAATAATAGGAAGCGACGATAACATCAGAAGCAAAAGCAGTAGCAGAATAAGCAGAAGCAAAAAAAAAAGATAAAAAAAATAAAAAGAAAAAGAAAAAGCAAAAGCTGTGTAGCATCTCGCGACACAAGTAGCTGCTATAATGAGCACCACCGACCTCGACATGTAGGCCAAGCAGCACTGACGCATACCTGCAACGTTGCTTATATTGCCCGACACTTCATTTTTTTTTTTTAGAGTTCTATGGCTAGCCGGTAGGTACTCGTTAAAGTGCGAACACTCTCAACTAAATGAATTCAAAGTTATACGTATTTAATTGTTATCTCTCGCGACGATTGATTATTTTATATAATATAACTTATTAAAAATGATATTTAAATAATAGCTTGGCCAATCGAATAATTTTAAAATGATCATTTAAAAATGATATTTAAATAATAGCTTGGCCAATCGAATAATTTGACTCGTCAATATTGAAAATAATTAACTAAAGCAAAAAAGAATAATCTTTTGATTATATTTTCTATCAGGTAATGGTAGAAGAGAAGGGGTAAGATCAAATTTATTTTGATAGAATATAATAAGATTCGAAGTAGAGGATCAAAGGTGACACACACACACACATATACCTTCTTTCACCGAAATTTCGTGCCGATATGAAACCGAAATACGAAAGATAGATAGATGGATTGAGAAAAGGAGTAAAATAAAGATGCAAAGTAGAAAATGTAAGGATCGGTGTGGTGCATGCTAAACAAACTTTTCCCTCGTCAAAAATTTCTTTCCTTATCAAAGTGTGAAACGTGTGTGTGTGTCATACGAAATCATTTGGGGGAAAGTTTTTTGATTGTGGGTGGAATGTTACAGGTATTCAATGTGAAACGATAGTCGTTCCTATCTATCTTCTTCCATTCATTTTTAATGACCAACTTTACTTACTTTTTCTTTTCTCTAATAGACCTGAATTCTGCTAAGATCGAGTATAACGAGAGAGAGAGAGAGAGAGAGAGAGAGAGAGTCTGAGTCATCGAGCAATTAAACGCGACCGTAAGTTACACCGAAGAACGAGATTTTCTTTCTCTTTCTTTCTTTCTTTCTTTCTCACTCTCACTTACTCGCTAACTAATTCATTCTTTTTACACACAAAAAAAAAAAGAAAAAACTTGTGTGCAACTTTGGCTCGCTTTCGCGGATTAGGATAGATGAATGATGCATATCGAGCTGAGGATTTTCTGGGACGACTCGCATTCGTTAAAGTGAGAACGCTTCGAAGAGTTTCTTCAAAAGATGGTGTCTGATGTACGTGTAAGTGTGAGACAAGTGAGAAAGAAAGAAAAAGAAAAAAAACACACAGAGAGAGAAAGAAAGAGAGAGAAAGAAAATGAACCTTAGAGGAGAGTGCTTCATTGAAACTAAGACCTCCAGAAAAGATGAGATTCGAGTTTAACTCCCAGTGAATTCAAAAGCATCGGCCGTTATCGAGTGAACCTTCTCTCTCTCTCTCTCTCTCTCTTTCTCTTTCTCTCTCGTCGCGTTATAACTTTCTACTTCTTCTTTTCCTTTTTCTTCTTTTTCTCTACTTTTTCTTTTTCTTCCCCTTTTGCTTCTTTACTTCTTTCGTCGAAACGATAACGAACGCTCGTTAATATTCCAGAATGCCATGTGTCTGTCTCCTCCTCCTCCTCCTCCTCCTCTTCCTCCTCCTCACGACAAGAAGAAATGAGATAAAGAGGAAGCAGTAAGAATTTGATCAAAAAATACGATAGAAAATGATATCTATCGTATTATTGTACTCTATACGCGTACATTCATACTATATATAAAGAGAGATATTAATTACTTGATTGAAACGTTAATAAGCGAAATAGAAATCGATCTATATATACGATATCTCATTAATTATTATTCTCAATTCATCTTCCTCCCCACCCTCCCTTCCCCCTTCTCCTCCCCCGATTCCACGATGACGTGGAAATAATCATTTCGTAATAAAACATACAAAATAAATGTAACGAGTAACGATGGGAGAATTTTTTTTCTTCTTTTATTCTTTCATTTTTTTTTTACGTTCAACGATAATTATCGAACTCAATTCTATTTGCGGACACGTAAGAATTTTTCTTCATTTTTTTGTACTACACCACTACCCCCTACCCCCCGTTTCGCGAAGCTTACTTTGCATAAAGGAAATAGAAGGATGAGAGAGGTGGGAAGCTGGGGGGTGGGGATGGGGAGGGAGGAGAATGAGAGAAAAATTTAAAACGCGAGAACATATTCTACCGAACTACCCAACATTATTTCATTTTCATCTGTTTCAAGTTAAAAAGTGAATTTTCCCAGCACGTCGTACAAGCCTTCGGGCATGTCGATGTGTGACGTTTATTCATTCCCCGATGTATTATTATTATTATTATTATTATTATTATTTTACTTTACTTTCTTTTTTTTATTTATCACACCGTTATATGCAAAACAGGTAAAGAGGGTTAAAGAAAGAAAAAAATCTCTCTCTCTCTCTTTCTATCTTTCTCACCGTTTTCAGTACGAATTACCGGAATTATTATTATTTGTATTCGTAAAGCTCTTTTTTAAAGCTTTCGTTTAAAGCTCCCTTTATTTTCTTTTCTTTTCTTTTCTCTTCTCTTCTCTTCTCTTCTCTTTCCAAGGTTGGAAAATTTTCTACTAATCGTATTCACAGGTATTTGAATATTTGAATATTCCATTATGAGTGTTGCAACTCAGTAAGCTAGCAAACTTGTACCTTTATATCACACCCTCTACTATTATTCTTGGTCTACTTCGACACAAATTTAGTCAAACAATTTTTCTAATCGTACGTAATGAAAAAATCGTTCGGGACACTCAAACGTCATCGAGAACAAATTCTATTCTAATTTGTTTTTTCTTTTTGTTTTTTCTTTTTTTTTCACGATCAATTTTATTACACGAATATCGAATTTATTTGAGAAAGGTACTGCCGCGTTAATTTTTTTTCTCTTTACATCTAATTAGATCAATGAACGTACGTGAAAATTCTTTTTTTTTTCTTTTTTTTTAATCGCTAGAAAATTTGAATGATACCGATAGATTAACATTTCAGGGAACTAGAGTCCACGCTATCGGTCCCGAAGTGTTAAAATCGTCTATCTTAACAGACATCATTCTTGAAATTTCTTGAGAAAGTAATTCTTGATAAGACGGATCCATAATGTATTGATAATCGTAGAATTCTGATTCAACTTCTTCCGGTGGTATTACGTCCGTTACCCTGCTTTGTATTCTATCCAGGTAATAATTTTTCCTTTTCGCACATGAATTAATCAATTAATTTCATTACAAAATATATCGAACAATAAATAATATAAGAATTAATTGATCGAATTTTATTACTTGCTCTTAGGCCTCATTTTCACAGCTATCGGTGTCACGTAAATGCGATTATTTTCTTCCCCTTTCATTTCGTCCAAAATATTTTTGATTTCGATGTTTCTTAAAAAGAACAACGATTTCGTTCTATCGAAGATACTTTTATTATGTTCCTGCATCGAATCGGTTGATTTGTATCTCCGATGCAAGTTGAGATTTTTCGTATCATTCACGTTGTTCTTCAATTTTTCTTTCTCCCATTGTATAATTTTAGAAGTTTGAAATTTCGGATTGAAAGTGGAATAAGTTTTGCGCAACTTTCGCGAAATTGGTTGCATTATATATTCGGAAAATTGATTTATTGGCAGTCTCAGTCGAGAAAACATTTTGAATAGTTTTATTCTTTTCTTCCCCTTGAAAATTTCTTCCTATTCGTTAATACAAATCTTACAAATTGAATTGTATTTAATCTCGACTGCAACTGCCAACTCTACAAGCGAGAAACTAAGAATTTCTTTTTCACATTCTACGTTCCGCCTTAGAAAGGGTTTATTTAACCAAAACTCTTAATACAGATCAAAAATCTATCAAATGACATTATTTTTTTTTTCCTTTGTTTTCTCGAGATTCATCTTCGTCTTCTGTTTTCTAATCGATAAACTAGATAATCGATTGCATTAAAGAAGAGAACAAATTTACACGTCAACGTTAAAGATGACTAATAATATCAGAAATAATATGATTAAATGTGATTTCAAATAAAGTTAACCGAATAATAATTGATCGTATTTTAAAGTAAACGAAGATATCGAATCGCACAAATTATCTTTCGAGTTAATATTTAAAGTAAGTTAACCATGAACAAAATATCGTACATATATATACGGTGATCGGTTTAAATCAGTAACAACGTGTATGTATTATACGCATCTAACGTATATAAAATATAAATGCTTTAAGTTTTGTGTGCGTTAAATAATGATGATATTTGATCCTGGGTGTTAAAATAGTAACTCGGACGTAGACTGGATCCATCCGGTAAGCATGGAACGCGTGGTTTAGCCGCGGTAATGTCGACATTATGTTTCGCAATATGGAAGCGAGGTAAATGACGCGTAACCAGGGCATTGCCAGGATGACGCTAGAATCAATTCGTAGGGCGTTTCATCTATTCTCTTTGTAACCCAGCTGGTATTAGGTATACGTTATAGTAGCCAATAGTACAACACGCGTTTCACGTTTTGCCCGCATCGCGGAAAATACGTACGAACGTACGTACAGTACCTACGTACGTACGTACGTTCTCTACCCGGTACAAAACGTTTCGTTTCCGTGCATCCAAAATAATTGCTTTGCAGCCCCCTTGATGAGGTACTTCTGTGGAAACGTTGAATCACCGATTTGCTGCTCGGCGCATTGCGATTTCGCGCGTTGAATTTCAATCGGGAGAAACTTCTATTATTCCGACCAAAACGATATTTCGTTATTTTTTTTATTGGATAATCGCGAATATGTTATTAGGAGTAATTGAAAATAGTTACCTTTAACTTTTCCTACTTAATCGTTTCGTCGATATTGTTTCATACGTTTATAAGATGTTAACATTTATAAAAATACATATGTAGGATTCGTGAAAAAATTGGGTTGACTGGCGGGATTCGAACTCACGAATCTTTCCGCTTTCCGGGCAACTGCTCTTTAACCAATTGAGCTATCCAGGACCTATCATCCATTCTCCTCACGAATGCATATTTAAGTGTTTAACTTGGCGCATCCCACACATAAAATATTATTGTTATATTTTTAATTATTACAAATGCAATTTTTTTCTTTTTTGTTTTTGACCCACAGTCTTACTCAACAAACGTAATGACATTTACACTAAGGACATATGTATTATCGACAGATACGGCGACCCTTTGACGACAAAGGGTCCCTTTCATTTCTATTATTTCGACCATTAAATTTCGACGAGACATTTTCGACGAAACAAAGACTGAACACAAAGGATACGATTTCATTGCTATCTTATCGCTGTTGCGTTGCATCACATGCGCGCACAAACACACACACACACACACACAGGACGAATACATTCTGTTCGTGCAACGTATCAATAATTGCATTAGATCTAATTCTATATAATCTTTAAATATGATATTATATACGAGACAAAATTGTTTGAGTGAAATATTATTTTGTTACGAATAAATTTATTTCTCTTCACCCCCTTTATGAGATTATCTTCTACCTTGTTTTTTTTTTATTACTTTTAATTTTTGCGCCGTATAAAATATCACGTTTGCACGGAGGGAAAATTTTACGAGTTATACGAGTTTACGGGATTTTTAAAACAAAAAAAAAAAAAAGAAAAACAAAATCTCCCCAAACGCGATGTATTTCTTTAAATTCGCAGGGAATGACATTAATTGTCACGTAAATCATAATAAATTACGAAAAACGAATATAACGGAAATATTTATTTTAAATGTTTGATTTCTTTGTTTTCTTTCAATCGGATATATTCCGTAAATCAATTTGACGAATTCACTACGGGTGTCGTAATATTCGTAATAAAAATGAGAATTATTCGACAAAAAAAGGGGGGGGTTTACTTTTGATATTTACTCGAAAATGATTCGAAGAAAGGATCGTGTCCGAAACGATAAAGTGCGAAAATTGAATGGTAGCAGAGGGTGGGGGGGGGTGGAGAAAAACGGAGCTTCTCGAACGTTTATCGAGGATTTATAGGAGACCAGATTGTTCGGGATGCGATTGAGGGGGGGGTGTAGGAGTGGGTGGTGGGGGTGGGGTTACTTTCTTTCGGACAACGGTTAGAAACAAAAGATTCCAGTCAAAGTGAATTTGTCGAATAATCGAGTGGTGCGGACAGTGACGGACGGGGTTTGCATTTGCCCGGACGGTAGAGCCCAATCAACCAACCAACCTGTAACCCTTATTCTCTCCCTCTCTCTTTCTCTCTCTTAAAGAAATAAAACGATGGTCAAATATCCTTTCATCTTTTCACCGTAAAATTCCCATTTCCTACCGGATCGTTTATGCGTAATATCTGCGTTCACTTTTGTCTACGTATATTTTTTAACTTTATTTTTCTATTATATGTCCCCCTCCCCCACCCCACCCTTCCCATTGATCCGTCGGCGCGTGTTTTTCTTTTTTCCTCTCTCATTTTCTATAAATTTTATTATAATATTTCTATGAGGGAAAAATTAACGAGAAACAATTTCGACGATTAATTCATCGATACAACGAAATTAATCATCAAATTTGATTTGACTTTTCAAATGAATAAAAAAAACAACGAAAGAATATTATTGTATAATCGACGCGTTAATATTTTCACTCTCGTCGTATAATCTCGAATGAAATATTTATCGTTGTGCGATATCGCGGGACAATTTTCAAAAAATTATTTCGAATAAACCGAGATAGAGTGAAATAATATGAGGGGAGGGGAGGCGTGGGAGAGGAGGAGGAGTGAGGGGCTGGGGTAGGTAAGAAATTTTCGTAGATTTTTTTTTAATAGTTGTTCCTCCCCTCTCCTCTCACTCACTCTCTCAATTTCATAGCTATCAGACATTAGGATACCGAGTCTTTTTAACTTTCTTTCTTTCTTTCGTTTTACCACGCGGCGAATGCGAATTTAATTAAACGATCAATTAACGAGTAATTACAGAAGATAGCTAGACGACGACGACGACGATTATTATTATTACATCGAAAGCTTTTTTCTCCGCCTTCCCCCCCTCACCCCCACCCCCTTCTCAAATTCCTTTCTTCGTTGTTTATTCGAAAAGACGATGATGGGTATAATGGAAACGCACACGTTTCCCGATATTCGTTGTATTCGTTCATTCGTTCATTCATCTCTCTCTCTCTCTCTCTCTCTCTCTCTCACAGACGCTTTTCCTCAATCCTATTATTTTTCCCACACTCTCCGTACCTCTCCAACTGATTTTCTAATTGGTGGGAAATTTCATTACTAATGGAAACGGAACTCCTTTCTTTCTCTATTCGTCATCAACATACATAAGTGTATATATATATGTGTGTGTGTGTGTACACCCTTCTCAAGCATTCTCAGCAATCAGTAGTAGCACCAAACTCGATTCACATTTTTTTTTTCCTACAGTCTTCTCCGAGATTCCTGTTACCAGTTTGCCGTAACGTCAACTCGAGTTGGAGTTGTTCCCTTTGTATACTAGCCCTGGGGCAAAAGTCAAATAAATCAAGCGCGAAAAGCCAGCCACCGAATGAGCGATCGCAAAGAGGGAATGAACGGGGGCTCGGCTGGTGGAGAAGGTGGGGGGGATAGGGGGACGGGGGCACGCCGACAATTAACGTGTCGAGTCTGCACGTGGCTTTGTTGTGTTAAACAAATTGCATGCCGAGTTGCATGCCGAGTTGTTTGCCTTACCACGGGCGACAACCGGAAGAAAAGAGAGAAAGAGAGAGAGAGAGAATAAGAAATAGAAAAGGGAAGATGATGGGGCTTGGGGGAGGGGTGGTTGAAGGGAAAGGGGTAAGATGTTTCTTCGGCGAACGAGACGATTTAAATTTAGACGTTCTCTCTCTCTCTTTCTCTCTTTCTTTCTTTCCTTCTTTCTTTTTTCCACGTGCATTCTCTTTCTTCTTTCGCTGAAAGCAAAATGCTAAAGGGAGAAGAAGTCGAAAGTGGGAAACGTAAGGGAGAGAGAGAGAGAGAGAATGTGATTCGGTTCGAAATAAGCAGGAGGAGAGAGGCACGATTTGTCGGTGAGTTTGGCCGTTTTATGCGATTTCGTGCCACCATGTACCTTCGGTTCCGTGCCCATTCAGCCTCGAGAATTCTCTCTAACAAGAAGAGAACCAAGGGAGGAAAGGGGGGGGGCAAGAGGAAAGGAACGGGGGAAAAGGGGGTGTAAATTGTTCCCATCTTCTATGATGAAGCACTAAAACATTTAACACGTATATGTATGATGTGTGTATGTGTGTATGCATGTATGTATGTGTACGAGTGTATTCTCTCTTCCATAAAGTTTCTATGATTTCGTTGAATTATTTTATTACTCGAACTAAACTTCATTATTATTATTATTATTATTATTTTAAAATTCAACAATTTATTTGCAATAATATATTGTATCGTACTTGTGTGTTCGAGACTTTACATTTTTTTCCTAGACGTCCTTGAATAAGAACAATTTTTTACGTATCAACGAGGAAAACGACAGATTTTGTTAGTTTTCTTCATTCCGCGATTTGAAACTACGTTTGTTGCAATTTTTTTTGCTCCTTGCGTTTCGCCCACGTTAACTTGCAGTCGGATAATAACAACCGTCTGAGTAAACGAATAAACGAAACGAGAAAAAAAGAAACAGAGGGAGAGAGAGAGAAAGTGTGTGTGTATGTGTATCCGTGTAACGATTTTGCTATCGTTGCATTGACTCGTATTAACGACGGCTCGGTATATATTTCCGTTTACCGTGTTTTTTTTTTTTTTTTTTTTTTTTCTTCTCGCTCGAACTTTATTTTCTCTTTTCGTCTCGAACCCGTTACGTACCCCATTCGAACGAACGTAGTCGCGAAGCTAACTCACGGCCCCTATTTTCGCGCCATTTTCGTTTCGCGAACGAGAAACAATGAGAAAGAAAATGGATATTCGATGTAAGTGTCGAACGTGTGCTTGCAGAGGGTAGCTACCCTTTCTCTCTCTCTTTCTATGTGCATGTTTGTACGTGTACACACACACACACACATATATATATATCTCACTCGTTTTACCTTTCAATACTCTCACCCTTCAACTTTCTCTTGATACAATTGAAACTTTGCTCCTGTTCGAATACCTACTACATTGAAGTTATCGATAACAACTAGATTATGTTAATAATTTGTTTAATTAACGAGTTATTAGTCGAAACTTCTGGCGTGCGGAAAAGCTAAAGGTAATTAACGATCGAAAATTAACGTCGTTTATCGTCATTCGACAAGCACATATCGTACCACCCCCACCACCACCACTACTACTCTTCTCCCCCTTTCCCCCCCCCACCCCTCGCATATTCCATATTCCCGTAATAATTACATCACGCTCAATATTGGGGCCGAATATCATCGTTCAATTGTCCGACGCCTCGCGAAATCATTTCTATCGTTTATGAAAGAATGACGCGCGAGGTTTCAATAAATTATCTATTCGGTTGTTTGAACGACCAGTTTATATCCTTCCCCCCGTTTCCACCACCTCCCCCCCCGGCCAACTGCCCATATCTTTTTGCATTACGCTTGAGTAAAATTTGCATTTTACATAAGTCAATAATTAGGGGAATGTATAATCGTTGATTGGATGGTAATCAATTATTTTGCAACCCCTTCGAAATATGCATTAACTTCGATGATTGGTAAAAAAGAATACGGGGGTTGTTTCTATTTTTTTCAATTATTATTATACCGATAATTATAATGAAAGTAAAAAGAACTTTCATAACGTATAGATACGCATCGTGTCTACAAAGTATCACACTTCGCGATATTTTTATTACTTTTTTTAATTTTTGTTTTGATCAAAGTAATTATAACATTATAATGTACTCGATGACCGATCGATGCGAATTTAAAAAGAGAAAAAACAAAAAATAATTAGCCCCCTCCTTATAATTTAATTACGTTAGTCAGTCGAATGTTCATTATTAAAAATCGTTTTATTTGAAAATAATTACTGACTGAATAATTTATAAAAAGGGGAAATTATTATGTTGTATAAAGAACAACGTAGAGAATTTCAAACTTTAAAATATTGTATCGTGTATCATATATATTATAAAATAATGAGATCGAAAGGCATCGTAGCAGTTGCACGCGAGGGAACAAAAAAATTATACGCTTTTCTTTTCCTACGATACTCGTCGAGTTATTTTCAACGGTCCGTTGAATCGAGAACAAAGCGAAGTTGACCTTTTTCTTGCTCGAACGATTCGAATCGGAATTTCGCAACGCGAGAGAGAGAGAGAGAGAGAGAGAGAGAGAGAGGGAACGCTTTTGGTTTGATGCATTTGCCTCTTACTCTCTCGTAGAAGAGAGGTGAGAAGATAACAAAAATCGTGTAGAGTTATTTCATTGAATTTTTCGGACCAAGGAGTACTCGTATTCTTGAAAATGTCCAACCCCTTCCTTCTCCCTGTGTTAAACCCTTCCACCTTGCTTTACGTTTGATTGTTTACGTTTGATTCGCATTTTTTCTCTTCTCCACTTTGACGAGTAAAAATTTATTATCAGGTGTCAAAATTTATGCCAACGAGATACAAAATGTACTTTTCTTTTTCTCGTAATCATCTTTTTTCTTTATTTTGTATAGTAATTGGACAAAACGTCGCAATGCGGTTGCTATCATCTTGAATATTGAAATTTCTACCTTCTTCGTAAGTTGGATTTTAAACAACGAAAAAAACAGGGAGAGAGAGAGAAGGAACGCTTTTGGTTTGATGCATTTGCTTCGTAGAAGAGAGGTGAGAAGATAACGAAAATCGTGTAGAGTTATTTCATTGAATTTTTCGGACCAAGGAGTACTCGTATTCTTGAAAATGTCCAACCCCTTCCCTTCTCCCTGTGTTAAACCCTTCCACCTTGCTTTACGTTTGATTGTTTACGTTTGATTCGCATTTTTTCTCTTCTCCACTTTGACGAGTGAGACCCGTCAAAAATTTATTATCAGGTGTCAAAACTCGTCAAAATTTATGCCAACGAGATACAAAATGTACTTTTCTTTTTCTCGTAATCATCTTTTTTCTTTATTTTTGTATAGTAATTGGACAAAACGTCGCAATGCGGTTGCTATCATCTTGAATATTGAAATTTCTACCTTCTTCGTAAGTTGGATTTTAAACAACGAAAAAAACAGTGAGAGAGAGAGAGAAATTACGTCAACGTTTAATCAAATTACCATCATATTACTCGCTATAAAAATCCTCAGACATTGGTTTTCTCCTTCCTTTCCCTAATCGAGGCTAAATCGTTTGGTAAAGTGGGCCGACGATTATTCCTCTTCCTTTCGACCTAACTGCTTTTTTATTATTTTAAATAAGACCATCGCAAGCGAGAGAGACGTTTATTTAAAGGAATAAGGGAGACGGGGTCGTGACATAAACGATTAATCGATCACAGGGTTCACGAAGAAGAGATAACTTTTTTTTCAAAATTAAATAATCGTGTTAAAAAATAATCGTGAAAAAAAGTCGAGTAATATATATATATGTCGATATATGAATACTTTTAAATTAATCGAATTATAAATATGAATTGGAAATAAAATTGATACGAATGAATAAATAGTAAGAGACACGGTATATTAATTTAGTCACACACAAAAAAAAACATATATAGGTTATATTAATTATCTATATAAAACATCAAATAAAAACAAAACGTGTGCGAAGCATAATTTTACTCTTTCGTCAAAAATATATTCCGACACGTTTGAACTGTCCGCAGTTTGTACTCATTAAGAAATAAATTTGACCAATCAAAACTTTTATCATCATACTGTGTCTCGTTGTTGAAACACTCAACTCATAATCGAAACATTATAACATACGAATACGAATTGTTTCAAATTGAAATTCAAATAGACGAGTGGGAGGGAAAGGGGGGAGGGGGTGGTACGAACAATCCCGTGGTTTTGACTATATAAGAAGACAAATGTTTCTTTTAAATGAAAACGATATCTTTTCTTTTCTTACCCTCTCTCTCTCTCTTTCTCTCTCTTTTCTTTTCTTTCGTGATTTATCTTCGACCGAAGTTTTCAAGAGTTTGTGATACCAGCCATTTTTTTTCTATAGGCCCGGCAAGTGCCGCAGGAGAAGCTGGCTGCTTTATACGTTTACGGTCTCTTCGCGTTGCTTTAATGGATCTTAAAACGTTGAAGTGGCTTTTACCGGGTCACGAGGAATAGGAGAAGGAGAAGAAGGAGGAGGAGGAGGAGGAGAAGGAGGTGGTGCGTTTAAGCGCACGTGCCTTTTCCGTGATCGGGCGCGTGTGCACCGAAATAGCGTGACTTACTTTCTCGCGTCTTAACTCCTCCTCCTCCTCCTCCTCCTCCATCATCCCCTTCCTGCCCTCTTTCCTCTCGCCATTTCATTTTTTTTCTTCCACCCAGTTGGCTTCTTGAAAGCTATTGTATACTTCGTGGTTTACCGGGACTCGCATTACCGATTTCAAATTGAGTTTCTATTCGAAACTGAAATACGATACGACTCCCACCCTTCCTTCCCCTTCCCTTCCCATTCCTTCCCAACCCTTCTCCTGTTCGGAGAGATTTTTGTTTAAATTTCAACGTAAACGTGGACGAAGAAGAAAAAGAATCAAAAAAAAGGGTGCTTGTAATTAAAAGAAAACATGTTCCAGGATTTGATCATCGAATATTATTCTTAGGAAAAATCGACTACTCAATCCAAATCGATTATTAAAACTACCAACACGCGCGATATCAATATAAATAGATAGATAGATAGATAGATAGATAGATAGATAGATAGATAGACAGATAAATTTCTCGATGATTTTTACATTTAAGAATAACACGGTTGGCCCAGGTTTAACACCTGAAATATTATTTTCCCGTCGATGGTGATCGGCTGAGGGGTGGGGGGAGGAATATAAATACTACGTTCGTTTAAACACATAGTACCTCCTCCATCCTCGGTGGGCGGAGGAGAGGCAGCATGATCGAAACAGCTACCATGGGACTGATAATCGTAAAGCAACGTCGAACGTGACCTAGTCGATCGTAAAATAAATCATTATGATTACTTAGCAATAAATATATATATGTATATGTATATGTATGCGTGCGGTTATGCGATGCCATTGACAAAATGGACGACCAATACTACTCCTCTCTACTTTATCCTCCTTCCCTCCCCCCACCACTACCACCACCTTCAACCCCTTTCTCACCCTCTTTCGTAGTAGCACCGTTCCCAACTAACGGACTGCACCCCGCCCCCGCCCCCGCCCCCGTTCTCCCCCCACTGTCGATGACAAAACGATCGTATCGGATATTATATTTTCTGGCACGATAAATCTTATCAGCATATATCGGAATCCGGATTGTTTCCCCCCTCCCCCTGCCCCTGCCCCTGCCCCACCCCATTTCTGCCCCCTTCTGCCCCAGCGCGCACGAGTACTTTTTATTATCGAAAGAAATCTATTTTCAATTTGGTCGTCGTTTCGCGTTCCTCTTCCACCCCCCTCCCCTCACCCACTCTCGACTGTAATATCTTCTCTCTCTCTTTTTTTTTCTTTCCATTTTATTCCACTTATTTTCTTTCATCTCTTTCTTATAATACTTTTCTCGTTCCTGGTAATGTTCAAGGTCGCTCGCGCCCTTTCGAATTTCCGGCTCGTATTCGTCGTTTGCCACTTCTTTCAACCCCAAGCAACCAACCAACCAAACAACCCCTCCTCGCGTTAACGAGTTTCATCGTGAAAACGATGCCGGAGGGTTTGAATCTTGCGAAGAGGGTGAGGTGACGTAGGCCTGGGTCACGAAAGATACTCGAGTACTTCGTGTGTTATTTGAAAGGGATATAGAAAAAAAAAAAAAATGTGAGAATCATTGGAGAAACGAGGTCATTCGATCTTATGTTATTATAGCTGGTAGACCAGTACATTTCGTGTTATTTTTTTTGATAATTAAATTGGCCAATATAAGTCGGAACAATTTTTGCCGTGTTATTTGAGTTAGAGAGAAAAAAAAAATATTAACTGTTCGAGCTGATTTATCGAACAATTTTTCTTTTTCCATCTACATAACAATAAACTACGCTACTTATTAAAATACATCTTACCCCTCTACCCCATTGAGATTCATCGTCAAAGATTAATAAAATAATTCCCCACGCGCAGAAATTGCGATTAACTTAAACCATATAATTGGGTTATATATTTATCGCGTATATAAAAAGAAATCGAAAAGAAAGAAAGAAAGAAGAAGAAGAAGAAGAGAAAAGGTTTTAAGTAAGAAAAAAAGGTTAGGGTTGAACAATGCGTGAACTCGTAGTCGCACGTAGTATATACTCGTTTGGTAAGTAGAAAATGACTGGTACTAATAGGACGGTACTCTTGATCCTGCAAACGAACAGGTAATCATTACTTGGAACTTGTTCTATGTGTGTGCGTGTATGTATATATCTATGTGTAAGTGTGTATATAGTTGCACGAAAGTCACGCCAACCGTTGACACGAACCAACCTTCTTCACATCCCTCCTCCCTTCTCGTGTGACTTTGTACATATTCACTTAGATAGATGTATGTGTGAACGAGTCAATGAGGACGGCTGTACGAATGTGTGTACGTGTATGTGTGTGTGTGTGTGTTACCTATTCTCTTTACTTTTATTTGTCGGGGGATGTTTGCTCGTCTATAATGTCCGTCCTGTTCAAGTAGCTTCAGCAGTTCTCCTACCCTCTTCGTTGAATTTCGAAGCACTGATTCAAGATACACTCGAGAGGGAAGAAAAAGAAGAAGAAGAAGAAGAAGAAGAAGAAGAGGGTGAAAAAGCATTTGCGACTTTCGAAGCGTCTTTTCAAGGAGGACAGGGGTGAGGCGGGTGGTGGGGGGTACACCGGATTGTGTATACAATGCATTTCTTCGTGTTTAACGTTCAACAAACATCGAACAAAAGTAAGCATCGTTCTCGTTGTTTGCAATTTTATTTTTTATTATTATATTCCTTTTGATTACTTCTCGATTTTGTTTATATCTATGATAATAATATATAATAACGCGTAAGATTATTGCGTAGAAATAAAATCGTATTTAAAATCATTTTTTATCGTCTTTATTTAAATCGTTTCGTTATATCGTTAATCTACTTTTCTTTTTATTATTTTTGATTTTATTATGAAACGATGCTTTAATGAAACATCAAAAAGAAAATAAATAGAGATAGAGAGAGATGCAGGTATCTTAATTTCTTTCTACTTCTACTTCTACTTCTTTTATTTAATTTTTTATCATAAAGGAACAATTTTCCTTTCCCCGTTATTTACTTTTCTCATTGACTGAGAAAATCCTTTCAATTATCTTCGAATGTAGAAATAGAGGAAAAAATGTTCCTTTTATCGCGTAACCCACGAAATTCTTGGTTTTCTCGAGCGAGTTAAAGATAAAGGATAGATAAAAGAAATGGAAGAAAGATTCTCTCTCTCTCTCTGTCTTTTTTTCTCTCTCGGACGTTAAGATTCCACGCCCTTGTTCTTCTCATCATTGTGTCAGAATATAAATCGTTAAAGAATCGTCTAGCTAATATTATGCGGAAGCAGGCACCGTGAGATGATAATGGTTAGCTAGCTTCATAGCTTACCCTTTCCTCTTTCGGCGTTATCATCGAATTCTTGGCATCCGTTATAGAATATTTCAAAAATAGCGAAGTATTCGAACAGCTATAGTTTGTTCATCCATTCCCCATAAACCATAAACACCTTTTTACAATTATCATCGATTCATTAATATTTTTTTACCCCTATCTCTCTGTTTCAATAATTTTCTACGTATAAAAAATCGAAACTTCGTGAAATATTTTTCTTATGCCGATAAAAATCATTTAATCTGAAATGACACACACACACAAAGAAATTCGCGTGTAACGAAATAATATAAACATTCGATAAAATTATATTCGACGTAGCGAGTAAATAAAAGAGAATAGAAAATGTCTTTTTAAAAAGGGTTAAAAGTGGCGTATGATTTTTCTTTCTTTGTTATAGAAAATAAAATAAATAAATAAATAAATAAATAAAGAGAAAGGGAAAAGAGAGCTTTTGAGATGAAAACTCGTAGTCGGTTCGTTCACCTCGCTGCGCCTACTACTGTGTTTCTCTTCGAGAAGTAGCAAAAGGACGATAACTACGATCCACCACCACCACCACCACCACCACAGGCTGCTTGGGTAACTTCCAACTTTCCTTTAAGTACGATTTAAGCGTCGAATTACAACAAATAACGAGCCTTTGAAAGAATCACCATTTAAATTGTGTATTAAGTCTAAGAAATGGGTGATGGTAGTAGCAGTAGACGAGGAGGAGCGTTGTGGGTTGACTGCTGGGGGTGGGGGTGGGGGATAGATAGAAAGAAAGAAAGAAAGAAGAGTTGTTAGCATGATATTTCTTCAACGTAAATGGAAAAGAAATTTTTTCCTCGAGACGGATTGGATTTTGTAAAGGTCTCGGTCGTCGTTTCGTTTCGTTTCGTCATTGAAATTTTTCTAAAAAAGAAAAAGGGATAAAAGATTCAACGCGAACGATTAATATGAAGTATTACGGGATAAATAAGGTACCTACTCGTAACACGAGACTTATTCGAAGAATACATTTCTTAGTGTTGTAGGGACGAGGGGTTGGGGGGATTGGTTATTCGGAATACATTTCTAGGTTTCATTTGAAAAGTTCATATCTGAAAAGAATCCTTTTGTTGAGATTTGAAAAAGAGATTTTTCCTATGGAACAATTGAGGTTTGCTTAATCAGCAAATTTCTACATCGCGTGTTGAAAATCTTCTGTCTCAAATTAAAGTTCCGGCAACTAATGTAATACGATATATGTTTGATATATGTGTTTATACAGACCCACGCATACACACACACACACACATGTTGCACATTTTATATGTGTATATATATATAAAATATATCTATATGGTATAATCGAATCGGAGAATTTGATCGACGGTAGGAATTATCGCGATACGACAAAACGATAATGTCCCGGGGCTCGCGTTTGTTCCGATTACGTAATCACATACTAGGCTCCAGAGATTAATTAGGAGATTAAGAATGGGGAAATTCGCATTGGGTTTGCGTTAGTTATACACACCGCCGATGCATTTATCCCTTGTACCGATAAGAATGGAAGTTAAAATATGAGATCGTATTTATATCCATTATGTGTTCGAACATTATCATTGTCCCGTTAACAACCGGGTATCCATCGATTGAAACAACAGCTCCCGCGAATTTCATCTACCTGATAAAATTGCATTATTACGATACATTAATACATATATATATATATTTACACATATATTTTCAATATATTTCTATATTTTATGAAAATAATTATGAATACACCGATTTACCTATTACAACTTGCGATCCACGCGTTTGAAAAATATTTCTCTGTCTCGCGTTTAACCGACAAAAATATCGCAACTATGTGGACAGTATGCGTACGTAAGAGGATCCACGAGCAAAACCCTTTGTCCATGGGAAAAAAAAACGAACAAACGAACACGCGCGTTCGACAAATTTTTCTACGCTTTCGCGGAATTCACCTTTGACCATTTCCTTTTTTGCCCCGTTGTTACCCGTTCGAATTCAAATTCTTCGTTGAAGTTTCTCACACCGCGCGCGCTATCATTTGATATTAACTTTTATACCAACTTCACTTCGCAGTTAGATCTACGGAGAAAAACGTGCTATAACGTGGTATATAAGTTCGGAAAACTTGAAAATTCATTAAGTTGAATTAAAAGTCCACCTGTAGTATTCTGGACTTTTCTTGATTAACTTGCTTGAGAGATCTATAGGTGAGTGTTGGTGTATACGTTTTCTCGTGTATTTTCATTCCCATGATATCTACTCACATATATATGTATGTATGGTATACTGGAAAATGAAGTTAACTTTAATTAGCTTACAGCGATAAACGACTGACGTAAAATTAAACCGTAAAAGTCTATTGAAAAATGTTAAAACTGTGGTCATTGGAATATGACGTTGCCAACAACGACGACGACGGGTTCGCAACTTAACCGTAATTTACAGTAGTAACCTGTAATGCACGTGTATAAACTACCAAACGTAACAACTCACAAGTTCGTACAATCGTCTAGAAAAATTTCGACCATGCGACTTTCCCATCAAAATTTTACCCCTGTCTCATTCACGAACGAAACAAAAAAAAAAGTAAGCAAAGGGAAAGCAAAAATGAAGCGAGTGAGCGAATCAAAATCGGCCAAATCCGATTTCGAAAAGAATCAAAATACTCTCTCGGGCTGGAGGAGGAGGGGTGGGGGGTAGAGGGTATTTAAAAATAAATGAAAAAATATAAAAAAGGGGAGTGCAAAAGTTTTTCTTTTTTTTTTTTTTATCTATTTTTTTGCCATACACGAAGAGATCGATATGCGTCGACCGATAGAACGATATCAATAATTTACCAGCCAATTTGACCGTATTGATAGCGCGAGATTAAATGTTCTGTCTATCGTACTGCGCTCGACGTTGTCCAAACGGAATTGGAATTCGACCGGTTTTCTCTTTCCCTTTCTCTTTCTCCCCCTTTTTTTTTTTTTCGACCTTTTATTTAAACCTTTTCCCTTTTTTTTTTTTCATTTTTTCTTCGTTCTTGTTCATCTTCCACCTCCTACCGCTACTTTTTTCCCTCGTTCATTTTTATTTATTTATTTATTTATTTATATTTCCCGATGAAAAAGTTTCGCCCGTAAAGCAACGAGTAGAAGGGAAAAATTCAAGTAAAGCGAGTATCGTATTTAAGATGTAAGTCGTTCGAAGTGTATGAAGCCTCTCGGAATCGAGATAAAAAAAAAGAAGATAAAAAAACGGGAGAATAATCTCTTCTACAGTGGTACTTCGTGATTGTAGGGTATAACACAGAAGAAGAAGAAGAAGAAGAAGAAAGAAAAAAAAATAAAGAAGAATAAGAAGAAGAATAAGAAGAAGGAACAAAGTAATAGAAAAAGGAGAGAGAAAGAAAGACAGAAGTATAGACAGGGGGGGTGGGTGGAATGGGGGTGGTTAGAATAGTGACGATAAAGAGTGAAACTCGTTCGTATTAGAGAGAGAGAGAGAGAGAGAAACAGATAGAAAATGAAAGGATAAAGACAAAGACAGGGTAAAAAGAGAGATAAAATAGAAATAGAAAGAAAGAGGACGGGTGGGGGGAGGGGGAGAGCGCGGGGAAAGTAGAAACAAGAATCATCCGACGAGAGAGAGCAGATAGAAAGAATTTAATCAGTGAAATCGCTCGGATAGTTGCGTCGTCTACGGTAGGAAATATAAAATACATGGGACGACGTTCTCTCTCATTGCCCGGACACGGCCAACGGAATAATCGATCATAGTCTTTTTTTGTTTTTTTATTTTTTTATTTTTATTTTTATTTTCTTTCGCTTCTTTCCTTTTTTTTGGCTCCTGTTTTCTTTCTCGCAAATAAATAATTAATAAACCCGTAAATTTTATCCCCCGTTTTGTTCTTTTTTTCTCTCATCTCTTTCTCTTTGTTTTTTGTACGTTAAATCGTTAATTATTTAATTCGCGCGTATTATGCACGCACGCATGTACGCACACGCACACGTACACACAGAGATGTATGGAAAAACATCGATACGACGACGATATTATAACGATTACGAGAGATTATCGAATCGGAGTTAAGTGGGGTGTAAGTAAAAGAATAATATAGAGTTATTTGTGAATAATATACGAGAGGAAATGATGATAATGCATTTAAACGATCTGTGTAATACGAATTTTAGGGGAAAAAAGGGAGAGATACACAAGCGCGCGTGTACGAATAAATTGTAATATTTTATCCGTAACGTTTTTCTTGCTTATTCCTATTTCTATCTCATTTTATCTTTCTACCCCCCCGTTTTATATTTATATGCATACGGGGGTGCACATATATGTGTTTCTCTCTCTCTTTTTTTTTTTTTTTACGTAGGTGCCTTTAAGCGCGAAATCTTTGTTGATCTATGCGAGAATCGGGCCGCACGCTGTGTATTTATTTAACGCTCGGTAACCCACAAAATCGCTCTCACGGAACTTGATCATTTCATTAAAAATGACCTTTCACAATGGGTCAAGCCAGTTATATTCGAATGAAAAGTCCTGCCTTCCTGTCTGCCTCCTCCCCCACCCCCAACCCCCATTGATATTCGCAAAATATTTGGTAGTCATATCCGCGAGGCATTTCGTTCGTCGTGTCGCTTTCATCCCCCCGTATTAACGTTAATAGGATTTTGTAATTTATTGAAATTGCAGTCGACTTTTCTCTTCTCTTTTATCTTTATCTTCTTTTTTTGTTTTGTTTTGTTTTGTTTTTATCTTGTCATTATTTTCATTCGCTAATGGCCACGTATATTTGTATATATAATATGCACACATGACTACGAGACTCGTTTCGTGGTCTATTGATTCTAATAATTAATGTAAAATGAGAGAAGAAAATATTACATTCTATTGAAATAAATGAAAAAGTTACTTATATTATACGGAAAATATTGATTATTTTATTTAATAATTAATACCACCATACGTTATTATTTTTTGATAACAGTATCAGTTATTTTCGATTACTTTTGATCAATTTTTCAACAAACTATCAAATTCCTTAAATAATAATAATAATAATAATACAAAAATTAAATCGAAGGTTTATAAAAAAAAAAAACCTAAAGAGACAAATAAGTTAATAATCGTCATTCAATTAGAAAATATGTTATATACATATCCTACATATTCATACGGGTTTCCCGTTTTCGCGGTATACACGTAACACGTAGGAAATAATTGAATTTCTGCTTTGGCATCGTGCCCCCGCGACCATTCATCAAGCCCCTATCGGAGAGCAGTTAATTGCTATCCGTAAATAACAGTCGTGCGACTTACCACGCAAATGACCGAACTCCTGCTCGAAGCTCCACAACCACCACCCTCTCCCTCCCTCCCTGTTCGACACCCTTTATTTTCCCACTATTATAGTCGGGGTAGGTCTTGAATGGTCAGCAACAACATCGGCCGATAACATCGAATTCTACTACGAATACATATAACAGCTTTGCGAAAGGTTGCTGCTGCTATTCGAAACCCTCTGCTGAAAGAGAGAGAAGGAATGGGGACAGGGCTGGGGGGGGAATGGGAATGGGGATGGAAATGGGGGTGGGGGTGAGGATTGGAGAAGGATAGAAAGACCTCGATACCACCACCACCACCACCACCGACCACCTGCACGTACCAACCTCTGGAATTTCTCTCCTGGTATTTCTAACCGTGGGAATTTCGCGTGACCTTGTCTTTGGGACGACTTCTCTCTCCGCGGAAAACTTTATCCGCCCCGAGCACGCTACTACCCCCTCCAACCCCCCTCCTACTTTCCTACATTCCTTCTCGACGTACGAGATATTCATTATACCGTGAACATGATTAATGGATTCCCCCCCTCCCTCCCTCCCACCCCTTTCTTATCCGTTCCGATGCCAGAAGTTAACCCGTGTATTCGTTCATTCATTTGATTCGTCTATTGATTCATTCTTATTTTTGATAGTACGGTGGTCAACGACTTGCTTATCAATTATTTCCTCTATCGTATATTATTTTTTTCTTTTTTTAATTCATAAAAAAGTGATATCGTTTGCAGAACGTACGTAAATAAGGTTTTTTTTTTTTTAAATCAAAATTATCAATTAAAACAATACGATTTATTATCGTTAATAATATCGCGAGGTAAAATACGAACAGAAATTTTCCTTCGGTTGAAACGATTTTTTGCATGCTAAAGTTCCATACGACTTTTTATAAATATTTCCGAATAAATTCTCGCGCGTCGATAAAAGTAAATAGAAAAATACCAGGTGTATAAAAGTTGACCTATATAATTTCTTTCTTCGTTCTTTTTTTTTCTTTTCTTCTGTTTCTTTTTCTTTTTTTTTTTTTTCTTAAAAGAAACACACATCGCGACCTACACCACCACAAAAAATTGTTGGAGATTATGCAAGGGTCTTTTCAACTTTGCGAGATATATACGCAAACACACTTTTTTTCTTCTCGAATATTACGCACGGTTTCTATTACCGTACACGCGTGCGTATGTACGTGCGTGCGTGCGTGAATGCGTGCGTGTATATATGTGTAACACGTATTATGAATATCGATATTTCCATAAGCGATATATCTTCGTAATTAAAAATCGTGAAAAAACCAAGATCATTCTATAGGGGTAGGGGAAGGGAGGGAGGGGTTGGGGGGTTGAAGTTGATCTCACACAATATCTCTTTTTATTCAAACATTCGTATACTACTATCGATTCTTTCGGGGTAAGTTTTTTATTTTTACATTGACATTTTCTACGACAAGTATATAAAAATGTTTTATGTATATATATGATATTATATAAGATTGTAAATCGACAATCCAAATGATTCTAATTTCGTTTATTTCGTTTATTTCGTTTATTCAAACATTTATGGGAATAATCCATTGTTAGATAAAAAAAATATATCAAAGATAAAGATAATATAAAGATGGTATAAATATAATACTGTAATATAATAAATATAATAAAATAAAATAAATAAATAAAAAAAAATGGTATAAATATAATACTGTAATATAATAAATATAATAAAATAAAATAAATATAAATAAAAAAAAAATGGTATAAATATAATACTGTAATATAATAAATATAATAAAATAAAATAAATATAAATAAAAAAAAAATGGTATAAATATAATACTGTATATAATATAATAAATAAAATAAAATAAATAAAAAAAAAAGTGGTATAAATATAATACTGTAATATAATAAATATAATAAAATAAAATAATAAAATAAAAAAAAAATGGTTAATATAATACTGTAATATAATAATATAAAATAAATAAAATATGAAAAAATGGTATAAATATAATAAATATAATAAAATAAAATAAAAATAAATAAACAAATATTAATTAAATTTGTTGGCAAACGTATATAAATATGAACGAAATGACTCGTTTTTTTTTTTGTTTAATTTTCATTTTTAACAAAAGTTACGTACATCGTGAAACTCGATAAATAGAGTAAAGATTTATACGGAATATACTATGACGATTCTCCTTCTGGCAAAACTTCTCGCTAGTTTCCGTTGAAAATCGAAAGAAAGAAAGAAAAAGAAGAAGAAGAGAAAAAAGAAGAAGTGACGTTTTACGAGAGCTTTGCGCGAGCTTGGATTTTACGTTGCAGACCACCCTCTTTCCTACCCCTGGCCCCCCTCCCCTACCTACCTCGTCACAGATACGCGCGAAAACCTTCGGAAACTTTATAAAGGTGTAAGCTTAGGGTATTATCCTGCGAATTGGATTCGACCAGTGAGCTTTATCGAACTTTTATACCGAGTTTTAGCCTTCTCGTTTGGGAAACGTGCTAATGGCAACGAAGAATAAAGAGAAAGATAGATAAAGTGAGAGAGAAACTAGCTGATTGAACAATTATGAATTCGAATCACTTTCGAATCTTACTACTTCCTATATATAAACGTTCTTCTTATTGTTAAACTAATCTAAAACTCGTTAATATCGTTCTTTTTCTTCTTTTTTTATTTTTTTTCATTGTTTTTAATTCGACGAGTATCGAAACGTTTTGTTATTAAATATCGAAAAGAAACGATAAATCTTGTTCTTTCGAGACAAAATGTAATAAACAAGAAAAGAAAATAGATTTTTGTTTGTTCGTTCGTTCGTTCGTAGAATATATATATTCTCTAAGGAAAAATGTATCCTATCTTAAAAATAGGAAAAAAGAGGTAGATGTAGGTACGTACGTACGTACTACGTGCCACCGTGAAACTATACTGAAAGTGTTGTTGCTTTTTCAAGAATCGTTGGAGCTTCAGTACCACCTTTCAGACCACTCGAGTGGCTCTTAAGTGACAACACGACGATACAATCCTTAAGAATTGTATATTCGCTATCTCTTCTAGAAATATGACGTGTACACCTTCATTTACAGGGGCAAGGGGGAGAGGAAAAAACACGAAGGTGCTTTTATCGACGCTTTATGATCCACAAATATTTGTTCCATACCTACCGCTCCCCCCCACCCCCAACACACCTCTACTCCACTTTTTTTAATGTTTACGTTGGGATAACGTTCGATCGATTTTTTTAACAAATATTTTTTATAAAAACGTATCTCATGATAAGTACGCCGTTTCGAAAATGTTTATACGATAAATAAATTATACGTTCGATTATATTTAGGAATATTTTTGTTCTTCTTCTTACACGCGAGTATGGCTAATTAAAAAGAATTATTTTTCTGTGTGTGAGAGAGAGAGAGAGAAAAAAATCTGGAAGATAAAACAAACGGTAACAACAATAAAAATGATTTGTTTGTTTACTCGCAAGTTTTCACCGACATTTTATTCGCATACACACGTACAGTCGCGCAAAGAAAGAGAGAGAAAGAAGATCTTTCTTTTCTTCTTCCTCCTCCTCCTCCTCCTCCTCCTCCTGGAGTTCCTCAGACTTTTTTAGGTTTTTCACCAAATTAAGATTTTCCTATTTAAACTGTGTTACGTCATTTCGAGCATCCTTTTAAACGAAGGAGAGGTCCTAGCAAAGTTGGTAACGCAATTTAACAAGAGTAACGAAGTAAAACGAACCGCCTGTCTGAATACACTTTTCTCAACGTAGAAAACTCGTAGTCGCGGGGCTGTATCCCCGGAAGGAAAACGTCACTTTAAATTCCCGCATCTTAATTTCGGACACGATTCGATTTTGCAGGATGCCCAAATTAAGCGTCGTTTCTTACCTATCGCGCGACGATAAATGTGCGAAAGAAAATCGGCCGGATTTAAATAATAATTCGATCAGACATGAGACTGTAATTCGTTTAAAACGTTCAGTTATTTTTTTCTCCTTTTTTCTTTTTTTTGAAGTTATACTTCTTTTGGCGCGTTGGGGAAAATGTAATGGGGAGTGATTTTGTTCTGAGCGTCTGGAAAAACGACACCGTGAAGTTTGTCGGTATTTACGACGCGCGGCAAAACGATTTCAAGTATACGGCATGAAGTTGTCTTCTTTTCTTCTTCCCCCTTTTTTCTCAAGCGGGTCACCCATCCAAATACTAATCGTACTCAGCGCTGCTTTACTTAAACGATCGAAGCGAGAACTAATGTTGTAACCGCGCCATGACCGTTGACACATAAAATATTTCGATATATCTCCCTTATATTTAGTGTGGACCGATTGAAAATATGTTTCCTTTCTTTTTTTTGTTAAGTAAATAAATAATAATAATTAGTTGCTTATGTTTTCATACTTCCAATCCAATATTTTTTTGAAGTTATTTTTGAGGTTATATTCGTTTCGGTACGGCAAAGAAGTATAACTTCTTACGTGCGTACGTAAGTACACATACCAGTTTTTTTTATTTAAACAAGATTTATCCTAAAATATTATTACTTTTTTCTTTTTTTTTCGCAAGAAAATATCGTTAACAAAGATGCAAATTAATCGCGTTAATGCAATTTTAAAGTAATATAATTTTAATTCGATTGTTTGTAGAATATTTATGAAGCCTTTTCGTTCTTTTCTCATCCGTAAAATTTCTTTTTTTTTTTTTTTTTAAAACGAGACATAATTGCCTGATGAGGGAGGGAGAGAGAGAGAGAGAGAGAAAATAAAATTCATTTCCTTTTGATTTTTACAATTATTTATGCACGAACGAAACTCAACGGGGTTTATGAAATGGTTCTCGAGTATCGTCATTGATAAATAAAGAGAGAGTAAAGTTGTTTAAAATGTCATAGAGCGAAAAGAGGCTTCTTTCATAAATCTAGTTTCCCTCTCCCCCACCCACCCCTCATTTTCCTTAAAAGCATCATTCAGTATAGATGGAAGAGAAATAGAAGGTGTCTCGTATAAATATTATCGGATATAAATTATCGTAAAATTGTCCTTTCAGATATAACCCAAACCAACTGACTATCCTTAATTATTTCGATGATATTATTAATTATATTATATTATATAATATATAAGATTAAAACTATCTCAAAAATCTATTATCAAAGTTTCTCATCTTTTTTTCTTCTTTTTTGTTCTACGCGTTATTAGAAAATACGAGTGGTAGTGGTGGGGGGGATTATTTTACAAAAGTATATATAAACTAATGAACTAATGACGGTCTTTCGTGCTTTATTACACTTTAAAAGGGGGATGAGAGGAGGGAAGGAGGGGGGCAGTAAACTCGGGAACGCGTCTCCTCGTCATTATCAAGAGGACTTCAAAGCGATGCCGCTAATGAAATGGGACTTGCACGTAACGTATAACACCGATGAACTATAGCGAATAGAAAGTATCCTCCTCCTCCTCCTCCTCCTTCTCCTCCTTTGCTTTCTTTTCAGATTATATCGACCGATAATAATGTAACTCGCTCTTACCTTTCTTTTCTTCCCCCTTTCTGTTGTTTTTTAAGAAAAAAAAGAAAAAAAAGAATAGAAAAAGTTCTTCTCGAAGAAATAATTTGACACGATAGAAAATACATTAAATTTATCATAGTTAGGATTTGTTTTACGCTAAGTCCCAACAAAATTGTGGTGGTGGTGGGTGGGTTAACGTAAAGAGGGTTGATAAAATTATTTCGCGTTTGGACAGATCTTTGTAAACTCCTCCCTCAACCCAGTCTTGTCTTTTTTTTCCTCGCCCCTTTCTTTCTCAGGAAAATAGTCAAGGTGATATATTTGACAGGTGCATTTCTTTAAATGATAATACGAACGTTCGTCGTTTATTAATCTTCTCGTATTCGATGATATTCCCCCCCTCCCGCCCCCATTCGCAGCATAGTCTACTAATAAAATGGATTCTACAAGATCGAGTCGAAGGTTCTTCATACGAAAGAAGAAGAAGAAGAAGAAAAGAAGAAGAAGGGAAGAGAATAAGGCATCTAGGTGAACGACTTGGAGTTATCTCGAGCGCGGTTCTCGATCAAAGTCTCCTCCTGGTGTGTAAGTTCGGTTTTCCCAACAGTGAAAATCGATTTCTAACATTCGTCATCGGCTGTTAGAAAAACGAAAGACCCTCGTTACTTTTTTTCCTCCTCCCCCCTGGTCTTAGTCTTAGCTCCACCCCCGATTCCCAACCCTTGGTACAAGGACCAAGGCTTTTACCCATCCTTTTATATTCACTCGAAAACGTGGACTAATTCTTTCGTACCTTTTCTTAGGGTTTCAGGAAAATTTTCACTTGGTTGCTAATGTCTTTACTCGTGTATATTCAAAAATCTTTTTTTCTTTTTGTTTCTTTTACTTATTTTTCCTTTTCTTTCTCTCTCTCTCTCTCTCTCTCTCTCTCTGTCTCTGTCTCTGTCTCTCTCACGAGAGCCAGCGTAATTAATTTGTAACTCGAGTGAGACAGACGTATAGACGGATTAGGAAACTTCAAGGGAGTTACACGTCGTCGGTAGAAAGCTCATTGATCATCCAAAGCATCTCGACTCTTCCGATCCGTCTTCGTAGAAACCCACCCTTGTGTCGATGGTTCCCACCCCATCCTCCCCCTTTTCCCTTATTTCCTTCTTGCTTTTCCCCCTTCCATCTCTCCCTTTCCATTTCCAACCTCTTCTTATCCCTTCCTCGTTCTCCCTTTTCACTCATCTTTTGTTTTTACTATTTTATTATTTATATAGAAAATCGAGAATATCCATGGGGGGGAGAGGGGTGAGTGGAAAATATTTTTGTTCAGTTTTTCACGATTCGATTTATCCGATATTTCGAATTCGTTGTTTTTTACAATTACTTTTTTTTATTATAATAATGTTGTAATACTTCGTTGAAAGATACGATTTTTTGTTCTTTTTTATTTACGCGATTTGACAAAAAATGTTTTTTCTTTTTCGCAGGATTTAAATTAGCCTAACCCACGTTTAGGATGATGAGTACTATACGTATTATCGATCGTACGTATTTGGAGGGAGGAGTCGTCCCGTACTCTTGGTGACTGAACCATGGTGTTGGGTGGGTAGTGGTGGTGATGGTGGTGGTGGTGACGAAAACGTTTGCCAACAGAGGATCGTCAAAGTGGTGGTGGTGGTGGTGGTGCTGCTGCTGCTGCTTCAGCGCGTTGACATAATGACGCACGGTCCATTTTAGTTTCACAGCTGTTTTGAATTTGCGCATCGATTCGCGAACGAGTACCGGGGGAAGGGGGGGAACGGGGAATATTATACAGGGTGAAACATTCGTTTAAATCTATAACATTGAGAAGAAGGTAGAACTCGGTGTATAATTATTTATTTAATACGAAAAACGGAAATGAATAATAGGAAATATGTTTTTGCTGGTAGAATAAAATTAGAGAAACAAAAAAAAACAAAAAAAAAGTAATTAAATATTCTCCCCCCCCCCCGAAACGCGTTTAGTAAAAACGTTCGAATCGTAGTTATATACATTTAAAAGTGACGTTCCTTTTTGGGAATATAATTAAGCGGGGGAGTTTCGACTGTAAATAAGAAAAAAAAAAGAAAAAAAAAGAAAGAGATAAAAAACAAAGCTCATTTCTTTTGAAATTTGTTCATACAAAGAAGTGCCTCTGGTAAAATTGTTTGTTGTACCACCCACCCATCGAGCGTGTGTCCTTTCACACTATTTTTTTCTTCCGAGAAACTACACGTAAAAGAACGTTTCTCTCTTCATGGGGGGTTTATCCTTTTTAAAATGTTTCTCTCTTTCATTAAATCCATATAGAGGAGAATAGCAACAACAGCAGTTGCAGTAACAGCAACAACAGCAACGGAACACGAAGTTGAACGCGGACTGGCAATGAGAGAAAGGAAAACGGTAAACGAAAAATCTGCGCAACCACCACCACCACCACCACCACCACCATCACCACCACTCGAATCTCCAACCCTTCTCTTGGAAGCCCTAGCGTAAAAATAAATTTTCGTTAGATGAACCAACGGCAACCTAACGGCAACGCTCAACCCGTTCTTTTTTACTTTTTTTTTTCTTTTCTTTTTCCCTTTTTCTATTTCGTTCGTGGCCCGTTTACGCGATTCGTTCGTTGACATGTACAAATCCTCTTACGGTTTGTTAGCATTCGTATAGAAAGTTGCGAATACGCGCTCGCGTATAAGAGAAACAGACGGACAGACAGACAGACAGACGAATAGATAAAGATAGATAGAGAGTGGGAGAGAAAGTGGGGCAAAATAGAACCGAAAATAAAGAGAGAGAGAGAGAAAGAGAGAGGATACGTATGAAAAATTCAACGGAAATAGGATTTAATTCCGTATTTCTCGCCGATGCACCGAGCTAATCCCCACGGCACCGGACTTTGGCAGGTGCAAAACTTTTATATTACCGAAACGTGATTATTTATATTTAACTGAAACGTATCTCCACCGGTTGGAAACATTCGGAGGAAAGGGAATATTTGCGAGAGGGATGATTGAAATTTATTCGTTTATAATTACTAGGTATATCTACCCAGCCCCCAAATATTATTGTTCGTTATCGATCATTCGAATTATTTCATGACGAAAAAAGAAATAGAAAAAATAATAATAATAATAATAATAATAATAATAATAATAATAATCGGTAGGGAAATTTTGTAAATCGAGCGATTGAAATAAAACGAAGAAAAAAAAAAAGGGAAACAATAAAAGGGAAGCCTAAAATCCGCGGGAGGTTAAAAATTCGCTTTCATTAAGTTCATTTAAATTTACGGGGGCGTCAAAAGGTACGTTTCTCTTTTCTCTTTCTCTCTATGTGTTTCTTTTTCTTGCATTATATCTGTCTCTCTCTCTCTCTCTTACTCTATCCATTTCTCTTTCGCAGTGTCCTGTTCTCCCTTTATGGCGATTTTTCATTGCGTCCAGCACTCCCGGGCCCGTTCATTAATTCGCACGAACGAAATTATAATTGAAACCTTTTTTTTATTCCCTTCTTTCTTTCCTTTTTGTTTCTTTTCCCCCCCCACTGTGTTTTTTTATTCTTTTTTTTTCCTTCTCCTTTTATTTCATTCTTTAGCGAGAAAATTTCGTCCGTAGCGTTTCGCACGCTCTCGCGCGCCATTATAACCAACGCGAAAGTGGAAGAATAATGGATTACCCTAAGTGCTATTAATTCCGTCCGGTAGTAACTACGGAATCGAGTCGCTATGAGATTCCATGCAATAGAGGGAAGAAACGATTCCAAGTAATCTCGTAGAGGGTTTATTGGAATGATCGATCGATCGATCGATCGTTCGATCGTTCGATCGTTCGTTCGTTCGATTCTTCGATCCTTCGATCGATCGAACGAACGAACGAACGAATAAACGAATGGTTTTCGAGTAATCGAATTAAAATCTAAACTAATTCGCTTTGGACGAACCGGGAAAATGTTCTTGCCATGATCGATACACATAGAGACTATACTATATATTCCATCCTCTTAATTAAATTAACTACAACATATATATATATATAATATAATCTAATCTTTCCCCCTCCCCCCCCGTTCCCTTCCCACATATATTTCGGTTGCTATTATTTCTTACAACTATCGAACTATCGAATAATCTTTCGTTACGTTACGGGTTACACGCGAGATCGGTTAACAGTCGATTAATTTCTTTCAAAAACAACGTTAATCTTTCGGTTCATCATTCAACATCGGCTCTAGTTCGTGTCTCCCAACAACGACCACATTTTTCCTCTTCCGGTTCTACTACCTCCTCCTCCTCCTCCTCCTCCTCCACCTCCTTTTTACGTTATACGAAGAGAGGATTCTCAACGGTTCGCTGGAGCTGTTGTGACGCGTGATTTATCTGTTATTCGTGCGTGCTGATACACAAGCAGTCGAGCGTGTATTCCCTTTTCCAGTATTCCCGTTATCCACCCTCCTCCCCCTCCTACCCCTCCAACCCCCACCGCCCCCCCTCCTATCTCTCTTACCGATTTTCTCCTTTTGTTCTCGCGATATGAGAGAGAGAAAGAGAGAAGATACACAAAAAGATTACTCACGGGTATATAACATCGAGAGAGTGAGAGAGAGAGAGAAAATAAAGAACCTGATCGTAGCTTTCTACATAATTTGATACTCTTCGGGGACCTCCATCTTCGAATTAAAAATCCAAATGTCCTCCCCTCCTATATTTGTTTATTTTTTTATTCGAACATTGACGGGAATTACCTGTTGTTACATAACCAGAATAAATATATCGAAAGATAAAGATAATATAAATATTATATTGATAAATAAAAGTAATATAAATATAAATAAATTAATTAATTAAAATATAAAAAAGTAAAAAAAAATAATACATACAAATAAAAATCAATAGATAGATAATATATACATAAGAATATTAACAATAAATAAAATGACTATATAAATATATTTTTACAATTATTTAATTAATGAAGATTTAAATAAAAAAATATACAACAAGTAGAGCAATAAAAAAAACGATTAAAGAGGAAAATAAGAAAAACAAAGTTATACAATTAAAGTGAGTTTACCGAGTTATAAGAATTATAAGAATTAAAAAAAAATATAGAATTATAGAGAAAGAGAAAGAGAGATGATGATATAGATGAGAAAAACTTTGACGACAATTCTCACGAGAGATTAAATAAATATATTTTCTATGTATATTATTACTTTTTATTTTTTTTTCCTTTAGCCCAATACGCGTTGCTGTTTCGCAGCCCTTCAACGGAAATCTGTTTACGATTTGCTTATGATCGTGATACTTAACGTCAGCAAGAAGAGGGGGGGGAGGTGGGAGGGAATCTTGTAAGTTGTTTTTCCTATTACCTCTTCCCTTCTACCCTTCTTTCCTTCCTGCTTACACGAGATATACAAAAATATTATCTAGAGAGAAGATCAAAGAAGAAAGAAAACGAAGAATCAGATCTACCGATCCAATTCGATCCGTTTCCTTCCTTCATCTTCAAACATCATTTCTACTTTCCCTTTTTTTTTTTATTACCGATTGCACGAAAAACGAAATAGAGATAGACAGAGAATGAGAAAAGAAAATGAAAGATATATAAAAGGAAGAAGATTAGAAAAGGAGGAGGAAAGAAAAACACAGGTAGTATAAGACAGGTGATAAAAAACGAGACTCGCGATGCTGTAATAAAATACCGAATTGGTTTCATTTAATTTAACTCGATATATACGCGTTTAACAGCTCGCATCACGCTCGTTGTTAACAGTGACTTCAACGAACCATGATCGTTCGTTCATTCGTTCGTTCGTTCGTTCGTTCATTCGTTCGTTCATTCGTTTGTTCGTTCGTTTAAAATAATCGATTTTCGAACGACTAGTTTCACGAAACATCGCTTCGAGAAAATAGAAAAAGGAATTTTCGTTCGTTTCCTACAACAATTATTCATGATACCTACTACCGTTGTATTATTTATTTTTCATCAAAATGAGACAAAAAGAGAGAGGGGGAGGGGGAGGGGGAGAGGGGGGAAATGTAATATATAACACAAGGAAGTATTAATACTTCGCACGTTTTCTTCCTCTTCTTCGTCGTCATCGTCCTAGACGTCGTTGCAACGCGTTATGATCTTCGTGTTCGGCATAAAAAGTATGGGCTTCTACTCGCAAACTTCTTGATATTTTAATTAAAAAAAACAACTGGTGTGTGTACTTATGTACGCACGTAAGAAGTTATACTTCTTTGCCGTACCAAAACGAACATAACCTCAATAATAACTTCAAAATATAACTTTAAAGAAAAAAAAATAACTTAAAAAAAAGTAATTATTATTATTATATATATAAGAAAGAATAAAAAAACTGGTGTGTGTACTTATGTACGCACGTAACAAGTTATACTTCTTTGCCGTACCAAAACGAACATAACCTCAATAACCTCAAAAATAACTTCAAAAAAATAACTTAAAAAAAAAATAATTATTATATATATATAAGAAAGAATAAAAAAAAGAAAAAGAAAATATCAAAATATAGATATGCAGTCCACACTAAATATAAGAAAGATATATCGAATTACTTCACGCGTCAACAGTTATGGCGCGGTTACAGCATTAGTTCTCGCTTCGACCATTTAAGTAAAGCAGCGCTGCGTACGATTAGTAATTGGATGGGTGACCCGCTTGAGAAAAAAGGGGAAGAAGAAGAGAAGACAACTTCATGCCGTATACTTGAAATGGCTTTGCCGCGCGTCGTTAAATACCGACAAACTTCATGGTGTCGTTTTTCCAGACGCTCGGATCAAAATCACTCCCCATTACATTTTCCCCAACGCGCCAAAAGAAGTATAACTTCAAAAAAAAAAAAGAAGGAAAAATAACTCAAAGGTGTTAAACGGTGATAAGCGAGAGATTGATATTTCAACCGGGTGACGCGAAAACGTGAAAATTAACCTAAGAGAGAGGAAAAAAGAAACGTAAAAAGAAATAAAGAAATCACTTACTTAAGTGGGTAAATTATTAAACGTTAAAAAATGATAAATAAGCTGGTTCAATGTAAAATTGTTTTCTCTATTGATTACTACCGGTCGCAATTTATTTATTCTACATTTTTTGTTCTTATTTCATAAATGAGTAATATTCTTTCAAAGAAAAACCATTACTCGGTATTATAACTTTTTTCTGCACAACTCGCGTATCACGAGAAACTTGATATCTACGGGACTCATTTATGGGGTTTTATTTTTCTGTTTAAATATTATAAAAACAAAATGAACAGATCTCGTGAAGCTTTTTAAACGAAAGTCAACGAATATGTGTAAGTAAGTTTGAAATAAATTAAAAAAAAAAAAAAAAATGTCGGACACACGTTGAAGGAGGAAAATAAGTAAAATATAAGAAAAGAAAAAAGAAAAGAAGAGAAAGAAAATATGTTTCGAAACAATCTCTTCGTTGACTTTTGATTCCTGTATTAAATATCTGTACATATACATGTAATTCTTTTTTTATCTTCTTTTTCTTTCAATCTTATTCAGTAGTGCGGTCGCGATCATGATGTTTACGAATCGTGAATAACGGGTGGTATGAAAAGGTACCTAGCAGTGGTCATGGCCGCGAGGAGGGTCTTTCATTAAAATCCTGCAACTCCAAACGGAGAATGCAACTCTCTCCTCTTTCTTTCTTTCTTTTTTTTTTTATCCAGCACACATACACGAATACCTACGCAGCAGGCACGCAGAAAACGAAACGTTGGTATGAAAAGTAAAAAAAAAAAAAAAAATAGAAAAAGAAAAAACAAAAAACAAGAAAAAAAGAACAAAAAGGAAGAAGCGCAGCGCAACTGCATCGCGATTCGAGCATCCTAAAATGTAATGAAGCAGCCGTGGACTACTACTACTACTACTACTTATACTACTACTACAAACTCTCGCTCTCGAAAACTTGCCGCCGGCCGCGTCCGAGTGAGCTTGCTTTTTTTATTTTTTTTTTTTCTTTCCTTTCCTATCCTCTCCTTTCCCTCTTTCCGATATTAAAAGGCCGCAACAGCCCGGAACGCATAACAATTTTTTTTTTCCCCAACGCGTGGTTCCTACATTTCGAAAAGAAAGACAGATTAACAGTTGGAGTGAAATACGTTGGCTACGAGACGAGAAGTAAGTTAAGAGGTCGAGACGATGGAAAAGAATAAAGAAGAAGAAACAAGAAACAAGGGGTAGGGGGGCGGGGGGGGGGGGGGGGGGGGGGGCGGGGGGGGGCGGGGAGGTAAGGGACAAGATAATTATTTTTATCCTATAATTATTGTCATCGAATGTGCTCTTGCAAACAACATTTATCCACACGCGGAAAGTATTGATTCAATATTTCAAAAACAAGAAATTATTGCGAAGAAAATTAAAATAGAGAAAAAAAGAATACCATTAAAATGGTATACCAAGCGTTCGGTAATCCGTAGGATTTATTTTCCAAAATAAACTTAACTTAGCCCGTTTCTACGTTGCTTTTTATATTTTTCCTCTTTTATTTAGAAAAATTATTCGATTTTTATAATCAAACGAGTATATGGCACATTTTCTATAGATTCATATAATATATGTGTATAGAATATATATATATATATTTTAGAAAATAATTATAAAACTTAGAATTGGTATAGTTGAAACTACTTACAAGTCTAAAATAACAAAAATGTAGTTTTTCCCAAGGTTATCGGGTGGGGCGGGGGAGGGGGAGGGGGGACTTGTATGGACGAAGCGGGAAAACCGTAGCAGCCAGCTTCTAATTCGCTGCCGATCCGGCTCGATATTCCATTAGAGGAGTTTCCTCGATGCTACACACCGATCCCGATGGAAAGGTGTAGCAGCAGCAGCTGGAGGAAGGTTACCTGGAAAGATCCGAAGGGTGTTACTACAGGTATACTAACATGGAGAGAGAGCACTTTGCGTTGAGAGCTGCCTTAAAAGTTTTCCCATTTCCGCGTAACCCACCACCCCCATCCAACCCACCCCCGCCCACCCCCGCCCCACCCATTGCATTCTGGGGGGTCCTACACCGGAAATCCGACCACCGTGCAATTCTTTTGCGAATCCGTTGTGTATCGTCCTGATTCGTTTACTTTATCCTTCTTTCTTTCTTTCTTTTTTTTTTTAGGATTGACTACACCAATCTCTCTCTCTCTCTCTTCCGTTCTATCTCCATCTATTTTCTAATAACTTTCTTCACTCTTTCTATTTTATCCTAATTGGATTCTCGCACGTCTCGTTTACAAAGAAATCGAATCGAACTTTCTGTACTTTTTCTCAAACCCCATAGAACGATACCAACGAATGTTCTCAAATGTCTGCAACGAAAGGATCAAATTATTATTTTCTTAGAAATGTATTTGTTATTATTGTCTTATTTTTAAATATCAGTAAATATCATTTCTCAATGTAATTATTTCATTGATGTGTCTTGGAACGTTGATTACGCTATATGAATTATTTAATACGATCACGCACAAACGATTTTTTTATTTAGAAGAAATGAAATAAAACTACGAATGTTGAAGAAAAATCGAGAAATAAAAAATGGAAAAAAAAAAGATTTGTTTAACCCTTCGAAACTTTATTTTAGCAGTTTAAGATTGATTGACCCTAAGGTAAACCAAAGCAACCCTACGTAGCATTTCTTTTTCTCTCGTTAGTTTTCTTTTGTTTTTTTTTTTCTTTTCTACCAACGATATTTTTCATTCATCCGGTATAAAGAAAGGTACCCTACTACTACTACCGCGTCCAAGAACATTTTCAGACTTCGTAAGAAAGGCGAGCCTCGCGTATTCTGCCAGTGAATTCTCCCTCTCAACGTCTTAATTCTCCCCACGCTTCGCTTGCAGAACATAATTATGCAAAAGTCTTTCCACAAACTTCCCTCCTGAAACATCCGACTTCGTTTACGTAGTGACCGTGACTAGGTAGCACAGAAGCATGAACAAAATTTCAACTTACCTAACTATAGATCGTGTATTTAGTCGAGTACCGAAAGAATATTTTCTTTCTTCGTTTCTTTTGATTTTTCACGTGGTCAATTATTACCATTTGATGCTATTCAATTATTCATTCAAATGTTTTAATATTATTCACAATTATTTGATATTTTGCTAGTATTCATTTTTCAAAATATTTTTCGTTAGAATATTAAATCATCGTAGTTAGATCTTTGAATAATTTCAAGGGTATTTATTTTTTTCAATCGAAAAATTTGAGATCTTCTTCAGTTTCATTTTTGTTTGAAATAATTTCATATATAATATTGTTTAATATAATGGATACTATATTAATGATATTGAGATAAATTTAATAATGCGGTATAATATACGGAGATACAAATTTGTTGAATTATTATTTAAAAATTTATTCAACGATAAAGAATTATTTCCGTATTATTATGACGCGTTTATACGAATCTTCATTACGCATTAAAAATTTGTTGTAATATCGCCTGAATAAATTGTGTAACTTAATGAAACGAAAATAACACGGGTACTTTTTTTGGGTTTTTTCTGAATAAATAATACTTTAATAAAATTCATTCGAGTAGTTTGTAAACGATCGAGCTAGTTACCTTTTTTTATTTATTTATTTTTCAACCACGCTATTCTAAAAGTGGCTTAAAAACCTGTGGGTTTGCCTGATATGTAAAACACCATGGTATATTCAATTGAAAAGATCAAAGTAAACTTTTAGAGGAATCGCACGCATATAGAATTTAATAGCATTTATTATATCAACGTAACTTGTTTAACCTTTTTTTTTTTTTTTTTTATTAATCAAATAACAATCTCAAACAAAAATGAAATCGTCGGATACGACGGAACATCGCAACAGCTGTCCCTTTTTCGCGTAAAATCAAAGTTTCTTTTTTTTTTTTGTTGTTGTTGTTTATTCAGAGAAAATTGATTCCTCTAAACGATCCCTCATTCCAATAGTATTTTTATCCGAGTGAGTATCGGTATCGAATAATTCAATTAAATTTACGATGAAAAGTAATTTTATTTAGTAATTAAATGTAAAAAATTACGATTGGTTGAACCATGTCACGGACGAGTTGACAATTTCGGAAGTATACTTTACAACTTTCTATCTTTCTTCGTTTCTCGTACTATTAAACTTGAGAAAGACAACAACAACAATAACAAAATGTAATAAGAAAGAGAAAAAAATTTCGTGATAAATTAAAAGTAACATTTTAAACAAATAAGATTAATTTATTAAACGTGTTACAAGATTGGAAACGAAACGAAAGTTAAAAATCATTGTCATCATCGTTATTTCAGTATATAGATTTTCTTACTTTTCTATTATTATTGGAATTTTCTATTTGAGGAAGGAGGTGGTTTTCGGGTTGAAATTCGGCGTTTAACAGACACGTTGGTAAATTAGTCAGGAAGTGGTCTAAGGAGGTATGCGGTGGTTTGTGGTTTGGATTGGAGGTTACGACATGATTTCTCTCAATTTTTGGAGGTAGGAAAGAATCAAGGTGTTAACGCGGGGCACGGAAGTAGACACCTATTTCCTCTGGGATTGCAAATTGTGTCTACTCGTTATATTATATTCTAGGTAATAATCCTAATGAATAAATTAATTTTACGATAAAACACGCGCGTTTCGTTTAATCTCTATTTCGAATGATTTTGAAAAATTCAACGTCTAAGTGAACGTAATTAAAAGGGTGAAACACAACAACAAAACAAAATAAAATTAAATTAAAATTAAATTAAAATCAAATTAAAATCAAATTTGAGAAGAATTTGTTAAACGAATCAGAACGAATGTCCCGTTAACTAAATCCTGTATAAAGTTGTTTGAATGTCGTTTAAAGATAAGTAACTCGAATCGGTGGCACTTCTTCTTCTCGATTTCAATGCAAGATTCCCGCGAGGCATGACCCGGAAATGTCCTAAAAGTTAATAGAAAAGACGTCGGAGTCGTGTCACGAAATCACGAGAGAGAGAGAGAGAAAGAGAGAGAGAGAGAGAGAGAGAATTATTCCTTCCCCATTTCCGTTTGCTTTTTATTAGAAATATCCATAAATACGCTTCTCAATGCTCCCATCCTACCTGTCGTGCCACTTTACGAGATACCTACTCGTTTTTTTCGTGTTTTTTTTTTTTCATATTCATCTACCTAAATTATCCATCGGGCTTTATACCGGTCGCATTTGCGTGTCGTAACATTTCCATTTAATATTACAATGTCGCGCCACCATCCCCTATGCATTTACACAGAGAAACATAGTATATACGGGAATATAGGTGTATTATTACGCGTAGGTATATATATATGTATACGAGCAACGTACGTTTGAGAAATTATACAAATTTATATCCTGGTGGTTGCATATCTCAACAGTTCCATTTAACGTAATTGCCAACTAGGTAGAAACGAGAGAGAAATAGAGAAAGAGAAGGAGTAAAAAGAGAGGTGGGGAGGAGGGGATGGGGAAGGAAAGAGAGAGAGAAAGAGAGAAGGAGAAAGAGATAATACGTGCGTACGGATAATTTCGTTTCGAAAGCGTCTACCATCAACGATTTTTTACTGTGTATTATTTATGCTCCCTGCCAGATGCAGAATTTTGGCGGCAACGCTGTTAACGCTAGAGTGAGAACTACCAAGAGAGTGAGAGAGACAGAGAGAGAGTGAGAGTGAGATAACGTTCGTTACGAGATTATACGACAGCAGAACGAACGACCAGTGCAACTTCCTGCCTACGCTTTCATCGCCGAATTCAATAAATATACGGTTGTGTAGGTACACGATATAACGGGGGTAGGGGGTGGGTTATGGGGTGTAGCACCCTCCTCATCGAGAGCCACTATCCCACTACCTCTCTTCTCTTCTCTTCTCTTCTCTTCTCTCCTCTTCTTCACTTCTCTTCTCTTCTCCCTCATTAGTTCGATACACATATATTTCGACGCGTCCATTTATCCGAGAATGCGCAACGAGTCGTGTTACGCGTCCATCGGTTCGTTTAGAAATTCTGCCAGGAAATATCGCCGAGTGATTTTGCGCACGTGGATGAGAGCGTTGTACGGTGATAGCGATGGTGATGGTGGTGAATGGTGGTGGTAGTGGTGGTAGTGTGATGATGATGGTGGTGGGTGGCTGCTGTTGCTGCTGCTGCTGCTGTTGCTGTTACTGTCGCCCGTTGACCGACAATTATTAACACCGATGACACTTAACGAGACGGAAATGTCCACGAGAATATTGAAATATGTTTTGACGCGATCGATTAACCTAACCGAGTCGATAAGGAGTCCCGGATCAGTTCGCGTGTGTGTGTGTATGTGTATATATATATGTATTAATGTATATTTAATTAAATGCAAATCGTTCGAAAAGAAAATCTACTTTGTTATTATTTTAATAAACGTTGAATCGTATTATATTATTTTATTTTGTTTTTTTGGATTAAAATATATGAACTCGCGCACCTGCGATCATTTAAAAAATAATAATCATACCTTATTCGTATAATTAATTATTTCAATTTATATTTAATCGAATATAAAACTCGATCGACTGTATTCTTATTTTTTTTTTCCTTCTTTTTTTTTCTCGTTTTATCTAGAATCAATGCAACGAAAACGTTTTCGTCGATAACGATAATAACAGTTTCTCTCTCTGTATTCTTCAAGATCTATATATATATATATATATATATATTTTAATTCACAGTTGCACGTTGGAGAAAGCAGCGTGTTTTCGTTTGCAAGAAGTCAAATGAGATTCGTGATTATTCTCGCGTCGACTTAAGGACTCGAGTAACGACGACAAGGAAACCAATGAAAATGTAGGCTAATAGAGATTAAGTATTCTCGATCAAATTGCTATGGGAATGAGTGGAATAAAAAGAAAAAAAAAAGAAAAAAGAAATAAGAAAGAAAAATGTCGAGTGAGAGAACGAATGCATTGCTATATCTAAACGTAAAATATACGCTTGATATGGATCTCGTTTAAGTTGAAAATGTTCTTTTCCTTTTTTTTCTTCTTTTTTTTTTTATAACTACTATTATAATAACTTTTTATTCCAAGGAGAAAATCATTATTATACATTTTTTCGCAAATAATTTTTTTACCTTTCATCTATTTTCTCGCCCTCCTTGTTCGATTATTTTTTTCTTTTTTTTTATCTTTTTTTTTTTTACAATCGCACTACAACAGATAAAAGAATGAAAGTAAAACGATTTAGCCCGGGCGACGACTTAACTCGTCGGCTTTCTCTTATTGGCTTTGCCCGAAGTCCACCCAACCCCGGGAGCTTGCAATTTTGCTCCTCAAACAACGGAAAATACTCCAAGTTAATATTTTATCCTTCGCGGTCTTTAAATAAGGAAATCGATTTGGTCGATGCCGAAAGCTCGGGGATCCCATTATATTTGAAGCTAGAATCAATTCGACTATGAGACGAAAAACGGGACAGAGAAAGATTATATGAGAGTGAACGTGAGAGAGAGAGAGAGAGAGAAATAGAGAAAATAATTCGTACCTGGTACGATTCCACGATAAATGGTCATGAATACGATGGATACAATTCATTATTCAACGCATCCTCTAATTTAGAACATTAAACTTTTGTCCTATTGATTCTATCAACCATCATTTCTTCATCTTCATCTTTAAACGTTAACAACGACAATTAAACAATTAACTAACAATTAATAATTGTATCTTATTGTTCGCGAACAATCAACCGAAGAAGAATACCCTGTTAATCTCGTTAAAAAAAAAAAAAAAACAAAAGAATTATCAAAGAAAGTAGGTTAATGCAGTATACATGAGTCATTGCAACATCTTTTGGATAAGTTTGCATCACGTACGTGTACATGTTTATCGAATTTCCATTAATAGAGAGAGGGGGGGAGGGCTGGATGTTGACGTAAGAGAACCTTTTCTAATTTCTCTCTCTCTCTCTCTTTTCTTCTCTTCGATTCTCTTCGAAAAGTTAACACAAGTCGATGAACAGTGCTAGAGTTGCATGGAACACGCTAGGAGGTTCGTGTCAAAGGCATACCAACCGGAACGTTGCCTTTCGAAGTGGCCGGATTTCGAAAGCCCATTACCTTCGTATTTATCTCTCTCCCTTCCTCCCACCCTTCGCCCTTCACTCTCTCTCTCTCTCTCTGTCTGTCTCTGTCTTAACATTCCATCAGAATCTAGCCACTTTCAACGTTTGAAGGCTACGCTAGCAATGTGCATACTACTAGAATTTCATGTCTCCGAGTTAAATTGTACCAAACTCTCGAAACAAAAGTTACTATTCCCTCTCTCTCTCTCTCTCTCACTTCCTCCTCCCCAAACTCGGAAATACGAGGGAATAACGCGGGACTGAGGAATAAAGATGGAAAATGAAAAATAAGTAGACGAGAGAGAAGATATAGAAGAGACTAAAGAAGAATAGAACGTGAAATAAAAAGAGTGTGATTTACTTCAAGAGAAAGAGAGAGAGAGAGAGAGAGAGAGAGAGAGAGAGAGAAACAAGAAACAGAAGGAAATTCTTTTTTCACTTCAACGTCGAGTCGGGATTGCGTTTCAATTTAATTCCATTTCGGCTGCCTCGTTAGTCGATTCTTTTGTACTATAAATTGGATTTCCTCGTGCCCTGGTACTACTACCGTAAGAGAGAGAGAGAAAGAGAGAGAGAGAGAGGAGCTTTCCTTGTCTCTTATATTCTATACCTTTGATCCTACTACCACGTACGACAAGAAAAAACTTGTCTCTCTTACACACAAATTATACACACGTACACACACGTATACACACACACATACTCTCTCGTTCTTTCTCTTTATCAACCTTAGTCATACTGTGTTTCCTATTTTCTTAGTATCTTATTTTTACTTCTTGTTTTTTTCTTTCTACCGTAAAATAAACTGTACACGCAACTTACCCAACCGAAAGAAGTTTGACGAGACAGAGACTTTTGAGGATTAAAAGACGAAAGATCCGACAATAGAAGAAGAAGAAGAAGAAGAAGAAGAAGAAGAAGATAAAGAAGAAGAATAGATGGAGGAGGCGCGACGATCGAATAGAAAGGTGTCCCTCTCAAAGCAACCGGATATGGCGCTCGGTTTGCTTACAAAACATTTCCGGTTTGCGGAAAATCCTCTGTTGTTTCTTTCATTTCCATTTCTCACATTTCTCTACGATATTTTTTGTTGTTTTTTCAGTGACTTGATTCGTTCTTACTCTCTATTGCTTTTTGTTCTTGGTTAAAATCACGTACTTCACAATTCACATAGAGAAAAAAAGGGGTTGGGGGTTGAGGTTGCGGGTGGGGGTGGAGGTGGGGGTAGGGGTGGGGGTGGGGGTGGTAACATCGGTAATATATCGTTAATGTAATGTTAATGTAGACACCTGTGTATTTGTATTTCTATATATATAATTGAACGAAATATCAGGAACGACTCGCGATACGTGTTGCCGTGACGGCGACTAACTCTACAGACTCTCAACCACGCGACTCCAGGTTTCATTGCGCAATTGGTTCGCGCATTAGATACAGACTGAAAGGGATGAAGAAGAAGAAGAAGAAGAAGAAGAAGAAGAAGTAGAAGTATGGCCGTGTTGCACTTTACCCTCGAAATCACGGACTAATAGTTTTCAAAAATATGTACCCCTAATCCTTTTCGTTCATGGATTAGAATTTAAATTGTAACATTGATAGAAAAAAAATTGTTCCTTCTTTAGGCGGTATAACGAAAAAAGTAAAAGAAAAAGAAAGAAAAGAAAAAAAGAAGCAAGGTGATTAAGTGTAAAATTTTGATGCGTGTATTAAACTCGATTTAATCAATTCGATTCTTCCCGTCGTTCGAATAATAATTACTCGAAGAGAGAAGATCGAGAATAAAAAAAAGCAGAAATAAACAGAAGAATTATTCGCATTATTATTATTATTAATATTATTATTTTAAATTGTATTATTCATATCGCGCTTCGTTAAACGAATAATCGCGATTACGATTCGTTGTTTGATCAATTGTTACTTATTGAATTATTAATTTAAAATAATATAAATAAACGATTAAGCGTAAGAATTTTAACACAATAAAAAAGTAAATCGCAGAAGACGTGTAATACGATTCAATGGGATATTCGATTACTCGTTTTAATCGTTCATCTAATAATGTATGTGTTAAAGTATCGATGTTAATTGAAGATCAAGCAACTAGCTAGCTTCTCAACACTCTCTCTCTCTCTCTCTCTCTCTGTGTGCTGCTCTAAGCGTCGTTTCACTCGAGGACACTTAACGCCTTGTAAGCTGTTGGACAAACTAATTTGTCCTCTTGCGAGAAGTTACTACACATCGTGTCTTTGTCGAACGATCTAGTTTACCTAATCGATACGAGATTTACAAAATCGATTTAGCTTAGAGTATCCCCCGTTCCCCGTTACACTCCCCTCCCCGCCCCCAGCCTACCCCCTCGGCCCCGTTTTCGATAACTCGGCACGCGTTTCAACAACGCGTTCGCGTGGCACCATTTTGGTTCGTGACTAAGGAAACAGTTCTATAAGGTTTACCGAGGATTTTCCTCGACGAGTGAAAGCAAAGAAGATAGAAGCGAAAGAGAGAAAGAGAAAGAGAAAGGGGGCGGGGGTTGGGGCTGGGGTGGCATAGGGATGAAGGAAGGGGGTAGAAAGAACAGGAGAACTGTCAGCGATGGCGGAAAAGTTAGTCGACGTGGTGCTTCCCGCTCGTTTGGCTTTCCTTCCGCACGACAGGATATCTGAAATGTAAATTTAAGCCCCAGTGTTCTTAGAGTTGGTGAAAATTCTGCCACTCTTCTGCTTGCGTATATCCCACTCGTAGTAGTAGTCCAAGTGGTGTTAGAGAGGTGGAGTATGAACGAAAGAGAATTCGTCTTTCCGACGTTTTGTCTAACTGAAAGCTGCTGCTGCTGCTGCTTCTGCTGCTGCTGCTACATACAACCAAGTAGTTTAATCTTCTAAAAACGTTCGAGCCGCGAAAACATCAAGCTTTTCCTAGACGGCCTTGATTATCTCTGAGTATAAGTATCATGGTATATATATATGTGTGTATGTGTGTGTGTATGTATGGTAGAAACGCGTAAAGGTAGAATCAAGTCGACGCAACCCGAGCAATTTCACGTATACACTCCTTTCGTTAACTTCACCTTCTCTTTTCGCTCTTATCCTTAGTAGTTTACTTCTCTAGAGTAGCTTCTCTAACAGAGACTACACACCAAGTATAACTGTATATATATATATATATATATATATATATATATATATACATGGATATGTATCTTTCTTTCTCTCTTTTACTTACTTTATCTATCCATCCATCTATCTATCTATCTATCTATATATCTATCTATATATCTATCTATCTTTTTCTAACACATTACGCTCGGGTCTGTTTCCTGCAAAGTCGAATCTCGAAAGAACATTACGTTACGTACTCGAGAATATTTACTTTTCATTCGTGCTGAAGTGTCTGTCTGTTGGGAACGAACGTGACGAGTTAAAAAATTTCATTCGGAACTCTGATACTCTCGGACTACTACTATTACTTCTACTACTACTACTACTACTACTACTACTACTACATCAAGATTTCTTCCATCGAATTCGAGATACGATTTGATAGTGAAAGCCTTCCTCCTTCGGTTTTTCTTTCTTGCGTGACGAAAATGCAATACGGTTTTTTTTTCCACGCTAAAAGCATGTTCGACCTCCTTCTTTTTCCCTCCTCCTCCTCCTCCTCCTCCCCCGTTCCCAACGAATAAAATGGATTCGTCTTTGTAAGCGTGGGATAAGTTCAGACGATCTCTCTCTCTCTCTCTCTCTCTCTCTCTTTTTCTCTCTCTTTCTTTCTCTTTAAGTTATCGCGTAGGCACAGGAAGCAAAAGAGTATTGCTCTTAGATTTTTAGAAGGAAAGAAGGGAAAACAGAAAAGGAATCGGGGTAAAGAGAGCAATAAACGAGTAGACGCGAGAGAGAGAGAGAGAGAGAGAGAAAAAAGATACCTACTTGCAAACCTGGTTCGTTTCTTTCGTACTAACCGTTTTCTTTTCCTTTCTCGTTACTTCTCTCGGTACAGTTTTCTCGTTCATGCGTTTTCCGCTTGGTTCCCTTGAATAAACTTATGCTGCCTTATGCTCTTTCAGCAATGAAACGAACGCGGAGACATGTGTGTACGTGTGTGTTTATACGTAAACAGAATATTTTAAATGTTTTATCAGATATAACTACGAATAATTATTCAAGAAAATCAAACAAATTAAAACGTACGACTTGTTGAATAAAATAACGCGACGCAAAAGAATAAATACCATAGCAAGTAGTATACAAAAAAAAAACAAACAAACAAGATGGAGTATGAAGAAAGAAAAGAGAGAGAGAGAGAGAAAGAAAAAAAGGGGTTTTATTTCTTCGGCACGTCGTAAAGAAGGCAAAAGGGGGAAGGAAAGTACGCGCTAAAATTCGAGCTTCTGGAGATATATCTCCTTTAATAGGACACTCGCTTGCCCTTTCAGCGGTTTTCCTCCAAATTGGCGGTTTTTCTTTCTACGAGAGAGAGATGGTACATTGGCGGTGGTCGGCAGTAGCAGCAGCAGCAGCAGCAGCAGCTCCGTTCTAGATTAGATTTTCGCGGGACCGTTCTTCCGGGTTGTAGTCGTCTAATTGCAAACCTCTGGCTACCCTTTTTGGTCACCCAAAGTTTTTTTCCCTCTAACCCGTATCGTTTAAAAAGAAAAAAAAAAGAAAAAAGTAAAAAGTAAAAAGAGGAAGGAAAAACCACTGCTTTCCGCGTCAAAGATCTTCCTTCTTTTTATCCTTCGATCCTCATTTTGACTTCTTTCCTACTTTTAATCTAACGCAAGACAATACGAAGATAAGTTAATCGCGAACAATTGGACTTATAGAGGAATGTATTATTTAAAATAAAATAAAAATGAATAAAAAAGAGATTCGAGCATTTTTTATCAGTTTTACGTAATTCCATAAATTTGATAATTCTCAGCTCGGGTTTTTCCGAAGTTACAACATCAGCATCGCGTAAATAATCTTATGGATTTACTTATCATCGAATTAAGGAAAGAAAGAAAGAAAACAAAAAAAGAAGAAATTTTTATCTCGCGGTAACAGAAGCCGAGAAATAGCATACTCGAGGCCTCGAATAATCCCATCCCTGATCAGGAAGCTTCGACTTACTCCTTTGGATTATCCCTAATAGCGCAACAGAGGGAAGAGGAATAGAAACGGAGATAGAAAGAGAGGAGGGGAGAGAAAAGGGATAAGAGGGGGAGCTCGGTAAGAGGACAGGAACCTTTGAGTTCGATCTAGATTCAATGCCGGAAGTCCCACAACATGGATTCCATGAGGCAGATCGTGTAAGACCCAGGACAAAGGTTCATATGGATTCTAGCGTTAAGAGAGAGAGAGACAGACAGATGAGCAAATGGATGGAGAAGGCTAAGGTATTGTGTAGCTCCTGGAGAATATAACGAAAGGGACGAAGAGGAGTAGGAGGAGGAGGAAGAGAATGAGGAGAGAGAGAGAGAGAGAGAAAGGGGAAGGGGGTTGGGCAGTAAACACGTGCTATTAATCTCACGTAACCGTTGTGCGTGTATGTGCAGCTTAGATATCGCAGGATGAAGCAGCAGCAGCAGAAGCCTCAAACCAACCTCCGAAATCAGCCCTTCCATATTCGGAAATGCAACCATCGGTGCGGTAGAGTACCTCGATTAAAGATAGATACCTCACAACTCTTGTGTTATATAACCGATCGGACGTTCCTTGTTTTGTAGTATCCTTACTATAATCCTAATCCTCCTCCTCCTCCTCTTTCTTTTATTTTCTTTTTGTTACTAATATTTTTTCTATGCTACCGGTTAACCGATTTACGCGTTCGCGAAATAATTTGCGCGCGCGCGCATATGTGTGTGTGTATTCTGTTGCGATATTAAATGAAATTGAAAAAGGTTGAATAAAGAAACGATAGGTGAGGAGTGGGGGAGTTACTCACAGATGGACGAATGTGAACGAACGTGATTTCGCGAAATGTTTTCTTTTTATTTGGCCCCTCATCATCATCATCGATGTTCTTCTTCTCTCTCATTGTATTTTCTATCGAATGGAATCTATCTTTCCTTTTAGCCGCAAAACTATAGCCGATTGAAACAAGTCCGACTTGTCCGTTGATACGCGAATACTTTTATCTATCAGACTATTACTATATATTTGTTTTTCGAGAGAATTGTTTTTGCCTTTTGATTTATCCACGATAGAATACCGTTCTCTATAAAGAGAAAAAAAATGAAGAAAAAAGAAAGAGAAAGAGAGAGAGAGAGAATGGAAGAGTAAAAGATATAAAAATCGTGGTCACGTAAAGGGGATATTTTTAAGGATAAAATCGATAAATCGTTCAATTTTGGCTTTAACTCTTGAGACACGCAGTGCACCATAGGATATGGAGTTACGAATTATGTGAAAAATATATTAAAAAAATCAAAAAAAGAAAAGACTTTTGGAAAAGTAGAAACGAACTAACGAGAAAAGGAGAGAGAGAGAGAGAGAGAGAGAGAGAGAACATATGGTCCGATCGAATCTCTCGCGTGGCATTGCACGGTGACGAATGAAGTTAAAGCAACGAAAAAAGGTACGAAGAAATAAAAGGACTAAAGTTAGGGGAGGGGAGGGGCTGGGGTGTGCGGAGCGTGCGTTTACGGTACGGCAAAGTGGAAGGAACTGTATAAAAGAGGGGAGGAGAGAATGGAGGAAAAAAATGGAAGAAATAAAAAAAAGAAAGAAAGAGAGAGAGAGAGAGAGAGAAAGAGACTATGTAATTCTTCGATACCCATCGCACACGTACTTCGTTCGTACGGTCGTGCTTCGCTTTTGCGAGAGTATTTGCGCCTAGAATGGATGAGTATGGCACTGCTCTTTGCAATTCAATTTCAAAGGACGATTTCGTGAAACCGTCGTGGTAGTCACGATCGTTCAGCTAGGAGAGCCGATCATGATGGTGGTGTCACTCTACGCTAGTCGCAGTAAAGCCAAAGACGCCTTTAAAAAGAAAGAGTCTCATCTTCTCTTTGCTTTGGAAAGGAAAGGAAACTCTATCTGTGTGTGTGTGTGTGTATTCACGACCCCCTTATGTGTGTGTATATATATATATGTGTGTGTGTGCGTGCCTGCCTGCCTGCTTGCTTGCCTGCGTGAGAGAGAAAGAAAGAGAGAGATGAGAGACAGTGAGAGGAAAGAGCACGTCCTTTAAATGAAAAATGTTTCTCTGATGCAATTGCCGAGAGTGTAGTATAGTTTTTCTAACCCGATTACCCGTTTCCTAGGATATAGTCCAACGTCGAATCGAATCGTCCTGCGAATAGTGATTTTTTTTTACCTTTCCATTGCTGATATTGCACTTTTCTTACATTAGTTGGAAGGTAAACCTTTTTTTTTTTTTTTCTTTATCTCTTTTCTTCTCTCATTCTTCTCTTATTGCCTCGCTCATATTTATTAAAAAAAAAGAAAAAGAAAATGAAAGAAAAAAAAGTTACTAATAAAAGAAAAATGTAATACGAAGGAAACATTGTAATATCGCGATATTGTCGATGTCGATGTGGTATCGAATTCTACTGAATTATTTTTTTCAATTCTGTCTCTTACGACACGAACGAAATCGAAACTCCCATCTCTCGGCTGAAAGAAAAATAATTTTCCCCCTGGTGACAACACCACCACCACCACCACCACCATCGTTGCTATTGCTGCTGTTTCTGCTGCTGCTGCTGCTGCTGTGCTGAAGATATGCGGGATATTTGTTCCGAGAAGATTGAATATATAAAACGTAAATGCTACCGGTGAGATCGAGCTTTATCTTACGAATCTAGTACGCGTGATACAAGCTGTCTACTCTGTTCAGACTTGTTCTTCTTGAAACGAACAAGACGAATAGATTTCAAAAGCTACCTAGCTAGCTACTCTCCGTCGTTGCGAGGAATTTTCCAACAGAACTTCAACTATATATTTGACGATGCACTACGACGATGCAAGAATGAAGAAAGACAGATACGAAGAGTTGGAGACGAGAGAGAAAGAGAGAGAGAGACAGGGAATGAGAAATGGTGAAGAGAATGACATCCTTTGAACTTGGCTCCGACGAATGTGTACCCATTACAACACGACTAGGCTCGTTAGTAAAAGGCTTTTAAAGCTAAGCTTGTCGTCAGTAGCGTGTAGTCACGGAACACGTAGCTCGCCCTTATCGAACCAACGTCGTTACCTCTTCAACCTTTCGACCCTTCTCTCTTTCACCCCCCCTCTCTCTCTCTCTCTCTCTCTCTCTCTCTCTCTGTCATCTCTTCATCCTAACGAGTAGCGAAGTAGCAAAGAGATAAGGACGGATATGGTAGTTCGTAAAATTTCATACAACCATGTAAGAAAATGATTCGAGTGTACGCCAAAGGGGACAATTATTTATATCCTCGATAGAATCTTCGATAAATGTCACTCGGCGATTGGTTACCTTTTGATCGTTATGTAATCGAATGAATGTAGAAAATTGATTCAATGGATTGATATTAAATTCATTGCATTAAGGAAGTTCTCCTCAAGTAAAAAGAAATAAAACGCGAATTATTTTGTTGGTAATTAAAATAAGTGCAATCGTACTAAGTGAATGCTTCGATGCATCTTTTCAAAGAATTTCAAAGGTCATTGCGAATTTGGGATTCGAGATACTCTTCTTTTTTGTTTTTTTTTTTTTGGCTATATTAATGTACTACTTTTTTCAAGATTATTCTGCTGTTGTATCCGTTATTTTGAACACTCGACGAACACCGTCAAAATGACTTTTCCCCTTTCCAATTTCTTTAAATAATTCTATCTCCAATCTTAAGATACTTAATCCGAGATCTCGTTCCAATTTTCTAATAATATTACGCCTGTCAAGATTATAGAATATGTTAAACCGTGCTTTTTCGATGATATTCATTCTATTTTACTCCCACGATTATATCTTCTGATAATATCTCTTATCTCTGACTTAAATTTACCAAATTATCAATTTTCGAATAGGATATTATTTTTTAATAATGGAAAACAGTGACTTGTTTCATATCAAATGATGTATTTTATTATATATATATATCTTCAGACATAAAAGAACCATTAGATTTTTTTAAGTTATTTACGAAACCATTGTACGAAATAGAATGATCGAGGAGCATTCGCAAACACGAGACCGAGCTTAAAGTTCGATTTGCAGTTCGGATGAAATCCGATTGAATTAAAAGCTACATGTTAGGCTACCAGGAGTTAAGAAGGATTGAAAGGTTTGCTCTAAACAAAAAAATAAAGCCTGATGAAAGACACCAAACCACATATTACTGCGATACTCGTCTCAACCAGTATATTTTTCAGTAATAAGTAATTAGGTAATAAAAGTAATTTAAACTTTACTTTCTTTTTTTTTGTGTGTAAAAATTGCTTTCAAGTACTGCATTCGCGAATTCGTCGAATATGAAACATTTAATGAAAATATAATTACATTGAAACTATTACAAAGTTGTATCACAGGTATTTCATATTTCAAAATCTCAAGGCAGATTGATACACGCTCTCTCATCTTTATTAATTTAGTGTAAAATCAGGAAAGAGAGTTAATTATTCCTCATATCGAGTTCCAGCAAGATATTACGAATTGATTAAACGCGCAACTAGAATTTGCTTAATCAAGCACGCGCTAATTATTATTCATCTATATAATTAATATATTATCTTCTATTACAATTAAATTAGGAAATGGATTTGATACAATATTAATATAAAATTTGTGGCTATTAATATTAATCAATTTATATATATATAGAAGATGATACGTGTTTGCTTGTGTATTTTAGGTATACGATACACGGGTACAAATTTACGAATACATATATAACATATATACGTGTATTTATCGACTAAAACCTGTCGACGATGATAGACCAGAGTTACAACAAGGGATTTTCAGGAAACATTGTAAAGCTACGTAAAGGTATATACATGATCGCACGCGCGACCGCGAGATCGCATACCGTGGGACTGTGCGTGATAGATGATCCAGAGCTTTGGGATAATTGGCAGCATTATGAGCCGTTATCGGTTGGCATATAGGGTTAGACCAACGATAATATTGGCTAGAGTCTAGGCGTCCACTATACCGAGAATTACGATGCCTTTATGAAGCGTTAATGGTATTATCGCGGGTCTTCCTTTAGGAAAGCGTACGTACATCCCACGACTAAGCCATGAACTATATCTATGTCTTAAAGGTCCTTAATTAAAACTTATGTCCTTGGAGATTGTCTGACAATGATGTATGACGATGATTTCTACTACTACTATCTATCTGTAATTCTAACGTATTATTAACTTTAAACTGACATCATTATAATCCCGATTCATTATCCTGTCGAGTATACAACCCTCTCTGTTACACTTTATTCTATAATATCTCATCATTATCGAGAAATATAATGATTATACACGAAACAAGAAAAATTACAAAGGAGAGTTTAACTTTGAAAGGGATCGCGATGATGATAGGATCCCCGTTAGTTTATTCGCGCAGCTCTACAGGTGACGAATTCAAAGATTAAATTCTAAACGATAGAGATAAAGGCTAACTCCTTCTTACATCGATAAAGGCTAGATAAAGGGTCTTCTTCTCTCTCTCTCTCTCTCTCTTTCTGTGCCGTTCGAAAATGTCTTGCAAACTGGCCAAATTCCTCGTTTCGTCGGCACCAAAGTATTGCCTCGTTCGCTACGTGTTCCGAATGCTTTCTCTCCTTTTCGTGAGCATCCACGAAGGCATCGGGGATAGGGGGAGGGGGAGGGGGAGGGAGAGAAGGGCTTGCTTGCTTGCTTGCTTGCTTGCTTGCTTGGTTCTCTTCGTACGAGCCAACAAGCCCCAACCTTAGAAGGCGTTGTGCTGCTACTGCTTCTCCTGCTACCGATGCTTTGCACATTGGTATTCCTACTATTTCCAAGCTACCGGTGGTGTCTACCAGAGAGCAATTTCGCCGTATTTTCGACCCCCGCCTCCTCCTTCTCCTTTCTCCTATCCCTTTCTGTCTCTCTTTCCTTTCTCTCCCCCCCCTCTACTTATCGATTGTATTCCTTATGCGATCATCGTTGCTTCTCCGGATATCACGTAGTTGTATATACGAATCACGATAAGACAAAAGGAGCGATTCGTTTGATCGTTATTTCGAACGTTTCATTTCGTTTTAATAAAAAATATATTATTCAAATTATATATGATATGTATGTGTGTGTGTGTGTGTGTGCGTGCTCGAAATTAAGTAACCACTAGCTAGGTTTATATTTTTGAAGTTATACTTCTTTTGGCGCGTTGGGGAAAATGTAATGGGGAGTGATTTTGTTCCGAGCGTCTGGAAAAACGACACCATGAAGTTTGTCGGTATTTACGAATGCGCGGCAAAGCGATTTCAAGTATACGGCATGAAGTTGTCTTCTTTTCTTCTCAAGCGGGTCACCCATCCAAATACTAATCGAACTCAGCGCCGCTTTACTTAAATGATCGAAACGAGAACTAATGCTGTAACCGCGCCATGGCTGTTAACGCGTCAAGTAATTCGATATATCTCTCATATTTAGTATGGACTGATATCTATATTTTGATATTTTCTTTTCTTTTTTTTATTCTTTCTTATATATATAATAATAATTATTTTTTTATTCGAAGTTTTTTTTTGAAGTTATTTTTGAGGTTATTGAGGTTATGTTCGTTTTGGTACGGCAAAGAAGTATAACTTCTTACGTGCGTACATAAGTACACACACACCAGTTTTCTTCTCTTACGATATTTTTATCGCATTACTACACTAGTATACACCTATATATATAAGCTCGTTTTTAAATATGATTTCTTAAAGTTAAGTCGACGTTTAATTTTGTATCCTTTCCTTGAAACGGTTATGAAGAATCTTCTCCATGATATTACTGCTCCTTGATTAATTGTATCCTCTTTCATCCTCTCATTTTCTACTCTTACTCTCTCTCTCTCTCTCTCTCTCTCTCTCCTATTCGCGTATCCATCTATCTCCGTCCTTGCTTTAAGTTGCTATGTCGCTGTTTATTTCCCGTTGACATCCGCCGCAAGATAAGCCGATTTCTTATCTCGAACCCTAAGACGGCGTCGCATGGAAAATGAAAAAAAAAAAAAGGAAAATAAGAAAAATGAAAAGAGAAAAAGAAGAGAGAAGGATGGAGATAAGGGTGGAAAAGACGCGAGAGGGGTTGGGAGGGGTGGGGTGTGGGGGTGGGGGGGGGTTATAACGCTATCCGAGAAGAGAGAGATGATGGAGGAAAAGAGAGATGAGCCTTTACCTTCTATGGCACGAAGCTTTGTAAGATATCGATGAAGTAGAGCGGAATAAGATGTCGGTTCGTTGGGGAAAAATCTTTTCTGTCTTTTCTCGAACGACGACGACGACGAAGACGACGATGTTCCTTAGCTATGGTTTCTATCCCCGTTTTTCCCTCTCTCTCTCTCTCTTTCTCTATTTCCTATTCCTTTTTTCGAGTAAATTTAATGTAAGAAACAAAATATATATAAAGAATTTCAAATCCTCGATTAATCGAGAACCGAATCGAACGAACGAATCGAACGAACGAGAAGCTCGACCAAAATGAAATTAAAGAAGTGACGCAAAGAAAAAAAAAAAAAGAAATAAAAGAAAGAAAGAAAGGATAAAATTAATTAAACTGCGTCAAGTAAATCGATTAAAATTCTCGATCGTCCAAGTGTATAAATTTATTCCGTTAATAGGGGGGGGGAAAGGTAAAATTGATTCCCGATGAAACGTTCGAGTTTTACCGCGAACGTAATCGCGCGAACGAGCTCGGCCATTAAACGTAATTCGCGATATAAAATTTGCATATTAATGATAGACTCTCTCCTCTCCTCTCCTCCCCTTTCCTCGTCGTATCACTTTGTCCGTGGCGTTTACACCTCTCTCTCACTCTCTCTCTCTCTCTAATCGTATTCACCGCGATCGTTATTTTATTTATAATCGATCGATACTTATATATTAACAATCCTTTAATGAATATTACAACTAATCAATAATCCTTGTTTAGAAATGTTATCTTATACGAACACGAAATCGATGTTAAAAAAAAAAGAAAAAAAGAAATAGAAAAGATCGTGGAAAATGGTTGTCGGTGCTACGATTTTTCAACGATTTATCGCGATAGTATAATATACTCGAAAACAACTCTATTCCTTTTTTTTTCGCGTCTTATCCCCGTCCTTACTTTTTTTTTTTCTCTCTCTCTCTCTCTTCATTCTTTCCATTTTCTTTTCACGCCATGGTTAGCGTTGTAAACCCCTAAGTTGCCGCGCCTAAGCCGCGTAGATATTTGGTCGTTACATCCTTCGGGATCGTCTCATGAATTTTACATCGAGACGACGAGCCATTATCAAATTCCGATAGACAATTGGAGCTCTCGAAGGGCGGTAGCCAAAGCAAAGGGGGGCGGCATGGGGAGGGGGGAAGGAGGAAGACGAAGTTGGAGTTGACTTTAGGGGTGGGTTGGGGAAGATCGCCATGAACTACGTGCCGCGTGCACGGATGCGTCCGTGCGAATTCAGGCATCACCACCTTCCTTCCTTCCTTCCTTTTCTTTTCATTCATCTTTCTTTCCCCTGTTCTATTCACTTTCTGTTCTATTTTGTCAGCTTGTCTTATCATCCCTTACCTTGCGAGAGCTTTAAAGCCACTGAAGTCGATTCCTATATACCAATGCTGAAAATCAACTTATGTTATACTCTTGCTGGTAAAACAAGCCAACACGTCCGGATCCGATAATAATCGATACACTCTACTACGATCTTTTTGACTATACCATCACGTCGTACCAACTTTTTCTGATAAAATTGTATGAATTTTTTTGTTTCGTGGAGCTAATTTTTCTCAATCCTATTACCTTTTTTTCTTATAGGATTTTTGATCTAATCGATATATTGATCTTAACGTATCGCGTTACATTCTAAATTAATTTCTAATTTTTTTCTATGTTCTATTATAAACAATTTATAGAATAGAATTAGAATGAAGTTATCACTTTCTATATATAATATATATTATTTATAATAGATACTCGTAAAAAAATATTTTTCAATATGATATTTTTCTCATCTTTATTCCTACAACGTTTCAATATTAATTTTACATAATGGTACATCGTACTCGCTCAGAATACAATTCCGATTCGTTAGATAAAGGATATATATATATATATCTATAGTTAAACGCGAACAACTATTTTCGTATTCATGAAAGCAACTTGAAAAACTCTCCATAAATTCGCACACTTCGAAAGGGAGACAGAGGTATAGTTTACTGACTCAGTAGTTTTCTAACAAGATGTGTCGAAGAAACAGTCTCTCGTTTCTGCTTTCGTTTTTAATGATGCTTTTTATTCGACGATACTTTTAGTGTTAAAGTACTCGCACTAAATTTTTAAGGGTGAACGTGTTATATTCGAATATTCTCTCTCACTTCCCCACCCCCCCCCCACTTCCTCCTATCTCTCTCTCTCTCTCTGTCTCTTTATCGTATTTTCGCAAATTCATGTCGACAATAAAATCATTTGCGTGAGATAACGTAGAAACCGTAGATCACTCGTGATTTATAGTCCACTCGTTCTACTTCGCACTAACCAGAGACGATGTATCCTTCGATGGTGACAACGTGATTTAATAAGGTATATCGTTGAATTAGCATTAAATTCGTTAAGCCGTTAATATCGCAAACGCGCATGTGACGCTTTTACGCTCGTATGTACATCGAACAAACGACGTCTCCTATTCTCGCGCTTCGAAACATCACGGAACGTATTCGGAGAGACGAAACGTGAGCTTCGCGATAGAATAGACGAAAAGTAAAATATACAAATTTACTTCGGAGAATAACAGAGTTACCAATACAATCAATTTCAATGTTCGCAATTTAATTAAATTCTACTTTAGGTTGTAGAACGTTACGGTTCAATTTGTTCCATCATCCGTTCTTTCGCGTACGAAATAAACAAAGCAACCAAATTTTCTACGTTGGTCGAATATTTTTCTAACGAAACGAAATATTTTATATATATTTATATATATACATCGAAAAATAAACGTTCCTTTGCAATCACGCATTTCAAGCACTTCTTCTGCACACTTTTCTTTATCATTTTTGCGAATAAAGTTGCCACGAATGTCCGCTTCTAAGCTTACCCTCTTTTACGTATAATTTTTTAAGTGTGCTTACCGGTCAAATAAAGTTTACCAACGTATCAACGCTGATAAAACTCAGCCAAGTTGTTGTGTTTTTTTGTTTTTTTGTGGGCTCTTTTACTCGCCACTGACGAAGTACTTATTTTCCTCTGCGAAATAGGGAGAGAGGAAGAGGGGAGAGAGGGTTGAGAGAGTAACGGAAACACATAATTAAGAAAAGGATTCTCTCAGCTGCTATTTAACAAAATACAAACTAAATTCATCATTTTATCATAGACTCGGGTAAATCTAATTAACGGCGTAACGAAACTTTTTGTATTTTATTTTCTTTTTTCTACAACTAATTTTTTATTTTAAATTTCCTCAGCGACACGAGTAGAGATCGCCGTAGTTTTCATTTTTTCTTTTTTCTTCTTATTTTCTTTCTCCGATTGTCCGAAAAAAATGTTCCCTTTCTTTTCGTTTTCTTCTCAATGTCTGGTAAACACAAAACTTCTAAACTTATATCGTTTCTTCGCAAATAAGCGTACCAAAAAGTGTTACCGTTGGACGTTCTATTTAAATCAGTTTCAACGTTGGAAATTATTAACGAGACGCTGTCGTCGTTGCCGAGAAAAGACGAAAGGAAGAAAACGACGTTAGACAAACTTTTATTAAAGTATGACAATTAGAAGAGAAGGCACTTTTAATCGCTAAAAAGTAATTGAAAGGAAAAAGAAAAGGAAAGAAAAGAAAAGAAAAGAAAGAAATGAAGACAGTTAAGTTATTTATATTCTTAAATATTAAATCGTTGTGGCCACTACGAAATAACTCATAAATATTTGAGGAGGAAAAAGTAGACATAACTTATGTTTTTATCAAATCGATAAAAACGATGCTATTAAAATGATTAGTCCAAATGTGCCGGTTACAAATCATCTGACTGATAATTGCACCGAAGTTTCAGAAAAACTGCTAGAAACTTTGTTCGCGAAAATTTAGGTCGAAATGATAGTCGATAGAGAAAGAAAAATACGATAATAATGATGATAAACAACGATTAATATTTTCTACAAGATAATTGTAAAAATTATAACAAATTAATGTAAGAAAAATTATGAAGTATTTCATTAAAATAAAATAATGACAACACAAATTGTGAAGTATAAAAAAGAAAAGATAGAGAAGAAGGATAACGACATTTATTCAAATGTATGTGTGTGTGTGTGTGTGTATGCGTGTGTCAGAAAATGTCTTTGGTCGGGCAAATTTTGGCAGAGGGTTTATCGAGGGTTGCTTACAGAGAAACGTGTGCGTGGGTGTGCAGTTTAGAGGTCGATAAGCGAAGTCTCCTTATTTAGATGTGTGCTTGTAGGATACGATAGTGTACGCTTAAGGACGAGGAAAAGGATGAAGGGATAAGGGACAGAGAAAGAAGAGAGCGACGACCTTAGTCAGACGACGGCCGTATAGTAACATACGGCCAGCTCGTACATTTTCACACATATTGAAGCAAGTATATTTTAGCCGAATCGAGTCTCTCTCTCTCTCTCTCTGTCTCTCTTTTTCTCTTTCTGTCTATTTCTGTGTGTGTGTGTGTGTGTGTGTGGGGCTGTCTTCCTCTTTCTCCACGTCTGGCTAGCCTGGAAACCTTCCAACTAGCACGAAAAACTAAAACGATTCGCAAAGTCGGCAGAAATATGGCTACCGTATAGCTAACGGACCCGTACATCAAATATTACTACGAGATCGTACCCCTTCGTTCGTTTTATGTCGGTGTGTGTACACATATCTATATGTATGTATTTGTCGATGTATCCCGCAACACTCACGCGACTTGAGGATAGACACGTAAAGAGTGTACAGCTCTCTACCCAACTGCTGCTGGTGCTGCTATCGATGTCCCTTTCGAACGTTTTCTTTTTCTTTCCGTTTAGCGATCGGAACGTTTAAAGGATGACTCGATCGAGATGTCTTCTTATTCTTTTTTTTTGGTCATTGCACTGCTTTTTTAGACTATTAGGAAATGTTTCTTAAATACTGAATAATATAAATTGTGTATGTAAATAATAATAAATTTGAGAAAAATATTTAATTAAGTAACAATAGTTACAAAGTTAAAATTATTTTAGAATAATTGTAATTGAAAGGGTCAAGCAATAGTATACGTTGAATCTTTTGATTTACGCGAAAATGACAGTGTTCCATTATTGACCCGAAACAATGGATAGGCTTTCAAAACTACGCATGAAACAATGACATAGGTTTCGATCAAAGAATAGTTATTTGATACATGACGGCATAATGCCACGGGGATGTGCATACACATCAAGGTAGTTTAATTTGAAATACAACCGTCATGCGATTTCCGTAATTTGAATGTATATCCATAATCCTTTGCATGTACGTCCTTCAATTAATATCTAAAATACCTGTCATTGGTTTACTATCTTGTTAAGCGAACGATAAATAACAAAAATAAAACAAAAGACGCGTTGTGGGGAAAATAAGTCAGCTTTGTTAAAAGATACGAGAAATCTGATATAATAACCTAACTTTACGACTTCTTTTTTCGATGGTAAAAATCTCGGACACATATATCTCCTCGCATTAAGACCGATTCGGTGTTGTCGAAGTTGGAAAAAAGACAGTGGAGGTTTCTCCCGGGGGAAATTCGCAAAAGATCCTCCGTTGAGATGGTCGGTGTGCACTTCCTAAATCCACTCGTTTAATTCTCACCGGATAGCTGGCAAACGTAGCTTGCACTTCACGAGAATCATCATAGAACCACCCGTCGGCCGGTGTTTCTACAAATGTACGATATAACGTTACAAAGGCGGAACATTATATCATGGTTTGTAACGTGACATGCATTTCAAAGCGAAATGCGGAGAACCGAGTTTCATTTTTCCGTCGAGCGTCGATCGAAATCCCTTTATTCAGACATTCTAGGACGTCCTAAAGACAGGATGTCTGAACGATGACAACACGCGACGTCCTATTAATTTTTCATTTCCGTTACGAATCACGTTTGATGGATTTGCGGCTATAACATCATAGCGATGCTTTGATTAAACGAAACCAGTTGGGAATACAAAAAGCTACCAGAGGTATCTTTCATGTGTAAAAGTCAACGTGTGCAAAGAACGTTCAAACTGGATAATAAATTATAAAAGATTCGCATGGATCTATAAAAACCTGATGTCTTATACGTTTTGTAAGTCTTGCCGCGACACGATGTAAAAGCTTGTAAAAGGTCCTGAGAGGAATAGAAATGAAGGGACAGAGAGAGAGAAAAGAAAAAAAGGAAAATTAAGTCGATCGAACATAATCCAATGCAAGCTACTAAAATATCTCGTACGAGTTCTTATTTCGTTGGACGGTAGTTTGCCCTTTTTCCCTGTGACAATCTCGTCATGCAATTTAAAAGACCCATCGGTAAAATCTGTGTTCTACGTGTGTACCATATGACGAGGGTTGAATTCACCTTCTGCTCCGTTTATTTTCCTGCGGCGTATTTGTTCCGTATATAAATTACGATAAACGACTATATATTCAAGCGTCGTACGCTCCATATATGAATTATGTTTTCACCTTCGTTATTCGTTAAGTTACATTGCGAAACCATTAAAAAATAATAAAAAAAAAAACAAAAAAGAATAATAACGATAATACGTTAGAACGAGAACATTAAGCGGAAGGGTTTGAAAAATAAAATAAATAATACGTTAAATAATTTCAGTATTCAAACGGTTTTTCTTTGTTTTAACGAGAACTATAAAGAAAAAAAAACGATAAAAAAAAAGAAAAGAAAAGAAAAGAAAATTCGTTCGTATTCGAGGTACTTCGGAATACAAAGACTCTGGAAGGAATGGTTTGGACGGGCTAATTCGTCTAGTTAATCGCGTCATCGATCGGCAAGATCGGGACAGGCTCGATTGTGCTCAACGATCGGTTGGTTCGTCGTCCGAAAAAGTACTCGAATCCGTTCGGTCGTTCTCTCCACGACTACTATCCTTGGCAGTTCTCCAGGACGAGGCATGAAGGGCTGTCGAAACGTAGGATTATCGTCACGCTATACTGAGGAGACATCGTCGATGTCGCCTATTTCTTCTTCCCTTTTTTCAAACTATTATCGTGACACACGCGTTTTATCGATCCTCTTTTATAAATACTCCTATACATATATATATACACATACGTAGATGCATGCATACAGGTGTGTATACATCGATTCAACAATTTTCTTGTCGTCATATCAACATACCATCATCAAATTCGTTTAACTCGATCAAGAAAGATTCCAATTTCGAATAGAGAACGTAGATACTCTCGAATGCATTTTACCTGTTGCACGGAATAAACCATCCCAAGTCGTAGTTAAAATCAGAATCTCAATAGTAAGGAGAAATTATACCAGGCATGTGGATTTTCTTTGATAAAACACAAGTGACCCTTATAACCTGTGTCCACGAAAGCAAGAACGAACGAAATTATATTATTAAAGCGCACAAAGGATCACAGAATCCGGTCTTGGCATTTACTCCAAAAGGGTAGTTACGTTTTTACAAATGCAAACCGGAATGAGGATACAAAGGGTAGAAGCCGAGCTATTAAGCTGTCTTGTTTGAAATAAAAATTGAGAATGTTTAACAAAGAAAACGAGTGTCGATTGTAGAAATGAGACATTCATTTCTCTTTTTTATATCTTTCTTTTACTTTTTAATTCTTTTAATTAAACAAACGTCGTAACAGTTCATTGTTATATTCATGCTATTTCCCGTCTTCCTACATTTTACGAACATACGCGATGCACACAAACGGATCAACGTAGGAATGCATCAACGGATTTATTTGTTTTCCTTGTTCGTTCGATACATCGTATTACAACGATAGTTAAATGTAAAAAGGAGCAAATGAAATTGGAAAAAGTCACGTAGAGACAGAAATAATTACCGACCAAACATTCAATTTATGATTTATGAAAAGGTGAAAAGGAATGTTCGATGGAATTTGATCTGACGTTTCTTTGATAATTCATAATAATAGGATTGCTAGGGAAGATAATAAAATTCATATCAAAATTGAAATCACAATCATTTTCATTTATTCATCTGTAATAAAACGCCCGTATTTGAATATCATGCTCGACATAGAATTTGAAACGTACGTAACTCGTATCAACGCGAAAATATTAATTTAAAGATCGAACTAATGAACATTTTATTGTGACCTTTTTTTTCATTGCAATGACACGTCTTTAATTAAACGATAGAATTTGTATTTTTTATTCTCTTTTTTTTTTTTGCTGGATACACGTTATCCAATAATGATGTGTGTGAAATGAATATTTGATAGATGCGAATAAATTGACGTATGCAAAACGGCGAACGAGCTCGGAAAAATTATCGGAATATTAATGTATTCGTCTTCAAATAGTGCAATTAATTGACAAGCTGGCTGACATTTATACTAAATTCTAGATAATAAAAGATCAAGATACTATATGAGTTATAAGAAAAAAAGAAAAAGAGAATAAAAATAAATAAAAATGAATCACGAATTTAATAACAACAACAACAAAAAACAGCTAAAGCATGATAAACCTTTTTATAAAAAAAATATTTATAATAAATACAAATCTATTAATTTAATTCACTAGCAAATAGTTGATGAATTCTAAACCCGCCTCAGACGTAAATGAATGCTTTCTATGTTGGAAATAAAAAATTCATTCGGAACAGATGTTAGGGGAAAAGTGTTTCTTCCTTCTTCCCTGGAAGAAAAAAAAATTCGACGTCGTTGAATTAAAAATGGAAAACACAGCGAAAAAAAAAGAAAATGTCTCGAGCAGCTTCGTGAATCTTGTTTTATAACTCTCCCAAATTAACGATGAATTATATTCCCCTATATAAAATGAAAATTTATTTCCGTTGAAAATGATTTAGTCCTTTTAACTGTAGTATCGCGAATTAACACGGAAACGATCGGTACGCGAAACTATTCCGGTGAAAATTGAAACGCGGCCGTGTTAATGCGAAACGTACCAAGATTTCGGCGTGTTATCGGAAAATTGAATTATATGGACGCATCTATAAGAGAAAGAGAAATAGCGAGAGAAAAAAAACGAAAAAAAAAAAAAAAAAGAGAGAGATAGAAACAGAGTGGATGATGGTATCAATGGAAAAACGAGAAACGAGAGAGAGAGAGAGAGAGAAAATTCCCAGGTGGAAAATAGTACTAGGAACTAATTTTCCGCCTATTCCATTCGTCGAAAAGCACCCAGATGATATGGGCAATTCAACGCATTTGTTCGTAGATTTGAAAGATTTTAAATATGATTCTCGATCGACGCTTTCAAACATTTGGATTTTCGTGTTTTCTATCATAGCTTTTTGAGAGAGAAGTTTTGAAATATATGGTGAAAGGAACGGTTGTAAACAGAAGGTAAAAGGGTGGTTTGCGGCCACGTGTAAAAAAGAGAAATAGGAAGAGAGAGAGAGAGAGAGTAGAAGAGAAATAGAGAAGGAAGATTAATGCAAAAATTGGATTGGATCCAAACGTTGCGAGCTGGTCAAGATTGGTCCAGTTTCGATTGAACGTAACAAAAATCGATGAATTGACCGAGCTGTTCGATTATATTATTCCTCGACAGTTATGCGATGATACAGCAGACACTTATTTGAATTTTTATGGGCTCGTATAGCGACGCGAAAATAAAATCAAATCGAATGATCCTCTAACGCTATGTTCCGCTATTGTGCGATAGAACCTTGGTAAAGATCTCATTCGGTATAGTTGAAGAAATTTCTTTGAATCGATATCGCGAAATCGAGAAACGCGAATTTATTGGAGAACCCGTCGGAAAATTTATTGGGCTACGAATCGTATGAGGAGAACCGATAAATCAGGATCTACCAACCTACGGGAAAGCATCTCGACCGTGGTAATTTAGATTTATTTTAGGTATATCGTAATCGGCTTTGCAATTCGCATAAGGAAATATGAATTTTCAATTATGATATTTTTACCCCCGTAGAGGAAGGATTTTTCTTCTTTTCCTTTCTTTTTTTTTTCTTTTCATTTACTTTTTCTCATTTTTTTTTTTCGAACGAGATTGAAAACGTAAAGATATTTTCGATTATATATGTATGACTTAATTTACAAGCGGAAATTGCGAGATATATTATGAATTATATCTTTAAATTTGAATCATTTTTCTCGGTCCTTTTACATTCAATCGAATTATCATAGATATTTTTATCTTTTGGATAAAAAAAAGAAAAAAAATGAAAAGAAAAGAATTAAAAGAAAGTAACTACAATATATTAATCTTTTTTTGAGAAAATTCATCTTGATGTATAATACCTATTCTTGAAACGATGACAGGAAACGTCACGATAGGTGCATAGTTAATGCTCGAAAAGAGATAGAACGGTAAAACGAGGTGTAATGCAAGCGTGTGTAAACGTTCCGACTTCAAGACTTAACTGAAAACGTATTATAGTCGAGTGCCTTCACGGTGGGAGCTTAACTCGGCTTAAAGAGAACCGAGGTGGCTCGCGATGTGTTGAATCGGCCACGAAAACGTTTAATAAGCTTACGTTTTTAAGATCGGTGTTTTACCGTTGAAAACTAAGCTACTACATGGTGAAGAATTTCAACGAACGATGAAATCGTAAGTTTCAACGTTAAATTATGTAAATGGAAATATCCCGACCGACTATTACCGCGAGATTTATTAAAATTCGATTGGTTGGAAAAATCGATGAAAAAGTTTCATCGTTAAAACTTATATATATATAAAATTAATGATTTAATTATCGGTGAAAAAAATGAAAAAATAAAAAAAAAAAGAAAAAAAAGAAACTGCTAACAACAACGGAAAAAAAGACTCCGATGCGAGAGATAGCGGGCATGATTAATTCATCCTAATTTCCCTTCAATTCTCTGAATCGATCGTAAAAACGATAAAACAAAAAAATTAGATAAAATAAAATAAAATCAAATAAAATAAAGGGAAAGAATCGTAAGAGAAGAAGAGGGTTTTAAGATATCGTTTTGTTCTCTTCGTAAACGAAAATTCAGGAAAAAATCACGCGATCCTGTTCGAAAGGTATTAGCCAAGATCCCCATTGTATACTTTTTTCCTTTTCTTAACATTTTCCTACATTTCTGAGCTTGGTCATTGTACTTGGTTAGCAGTAGTGGTTACTCGCCTCGAACCTTTCCGAAGCTTCCGCAATATTCCTTTGCATTAGCTGGGTACGAATGGACATAGGAATATTTGGGAATAATTTTCGTGGAGGATATCGAGTCGTAAAGATAGCCAGGAGCTGTATAAGCCTTGCTTGGAACGTGCACCAGAATAATCTTACTGGAGAGTGCTTGTGTTTAAACCTCGAGCCACCGACCCATGTTTAACCGTACTTCATCCACAATCTAGAACGATTCTCTCTCTCTTTCTCTCTTTCTCTTACTCTTATTCTTACTCTTTCTCTCTTATCATCCCTTTAACCTCGATTTACTCTCTTTCCATTTCTACCACCACCCGCCCTCTCATTATATATGCAAGAATCTTGTTCGTTCGTCAACTATTTTCCAGATCTTTGACGAATCCTATTTCAATTATTTTCTTATTAAATTAAAGATATGCTTTATGTTTTCTTTAAAACGTACAAAGCAGGTTGTTCGAAACTTAGATATTATATATTTAAGTTATATACCGTATTATCAACGTCAGTTTCAACTAATTATCGAACAACGTGAATAAATTAATAATTTGATTTTTCATTATTTATGATAATCTCTCTCCCGAGAGAGAGAAAGAGAGAGAGAGAGAAAGAATCGTATTGATTATTACTTAGTATATACGAGAAATAATTAACCTTCCGATATAATTGTTACATAATTCTATCTTAAATATAGTATTTTATCGATTATTTTCTATCCGTAAAATTGGTTCGCCCTCATTTTGTTCATTAAGATATTTCTCGTGAATTCGTATAAAATACCAAGGATTTCTTTTCAATGCCTGAAAATATTCCTTTTTCCATTCGAGTACGCTTTTCTTGTTTCTTTTTTCTTTTTTTTTTTACGACGACGAAGTATTCGAAATTAAAAAAGGTTATTAAAATCATTTCTAAGTTTTCCGTAGTTTCTTCGTACGTTCATTAAGTAGAAGTTGAAAAAAGTTAGAATAACGATACGACTTGACAAATTAATTGTAACATTCGCGAAAGGAAGGATTTTGTATTAAATTGTATTAAAATCCGCGACATCGAAACCCCCCCCCCACTCCCATATCAATTACGTGTTGCTATCGTTGATACGGATAGTTGAACTCATTTCTGTAATTCGGTAGTAATAACTTTGGCTCGATGTTAATCGGATATTCTCAACAGCCATACTAATTTCCGTTCGATCTCCATTGGCAATGATCTTTTTTACTCTCTTTCTCTCTCTTTCTATTTTTCTTTCTCTCGAATATCGTTGACTTCTTTCGAATTTAATTAAAATCTTTTTTCACGATTTGATTGTCACGCGATTGGGAAGATTCGTAAAACGATATCTATACGAACCTATCGAACTTTTCACTTATATATCATCGCCAAGCACAGAAATAAAAATGGTTGAAAGAATAATGGAAATAAATCATTTAGAATTGTTAGCGTTTTAATCGTCGGCCCATCCTAGAATACTATTTCCAGTCTACGAAAGTAGCCCATGAAAAAGTTAACACACTTGGGACCGCTTTTACCGGAATTATTTTCGCTCGTTTGAAACTCAGTTCGTAGGAATTGCGAGTAAAATGTATAAACGCGACATAAAGGTAAGTACTTTTCTCGAGATTCTTACGGTATCTAGAATTTTCACAAAAGATCGTTCAAAGATTATCATATGACATCTAACGGCGAGAAATTACTATCAAAAATGAAGTTAAAAGGAACGCGAAATGTTCGCGAAATAACTCGAGAAATCTCTGAAAACGAGAATACCGAGAGAGTCGAGAGAAATTGTTAGGAAATCAAGTTAATTCATCTACCTCGATTGAAAAGAACACAATGATTCGTATAATATTTTTTACTAACGAGTCAATTCATCCTTATTAGATCGAAATGTTGGTTAGTCGCGACGATAGAAAATTATACTCGAACGAAATTTCATTCAACGATAAACTACTCGAATTTACGTTATATATTCTTTACAGTTATTCGAATATATGATATAAAAGATAAAATAAAAAAACGTTTTCTTAGCAAGGAAAAAGAAGTACTAGCAGCAGTAGAAGAAGAAGAAGAAGAAGAAGAAAAAAAAATAAAGAAGACACACAAACATATAATGTCCGGTCCTTTTCTATCGTCATTAGGAGCTAGCACGTAACTTTCTTTGAAGAGAGATCCTCCAACATCCGTCTTCAGTAAATATACACGTACATACACGTAGGAATCTGTTGACATAGCCTTAAAAGCGAGAACCAGTAGAAACTTGACGTCGTTTTCTCGCGCGATGATCTCGTAAACGACGAGCTTTGTCTCGGAAATTTTTCGCTTACGTCTAGTTATTCGTGTCGGCCATTGACCAACCTCGAGAATGAGACCGACCAACTGCACGGACAAAGCTAACCACCATTTTTCTCTTCAACTATGCGAAAAACTCGACCCTTTTCCCTCTTTCTCTCACTCGAAACGTCCCCCCTTCCATTCTTATCTCGAGCTTTTCTTTTCTTTCCATTTTCTTTTCGCTCCAATTCCCGTTTCATTCTTTTCGAGTTTTCTTTATTTTCGGTAATTTTAATTATATGCACCACCCAACGAGATTTTCCGAATGGCTAAGCATCGTGTTTCGTTGGGCGAATTAATAATTCGCATGGCTAACGAGGCCGTGTTCATAAAATGCGACAGCATGCGCGCCAAGTGCTCGCTTATCATCGCTTTTTCCAAATGCTTCTTCTCCAAATTTAAATAGAATGATGAAATATATACATATATATACATATATATATTAAAAAGGACACGTTATAATAACGAGCATAGAAATAAAACCCAAAAAAACGATAAGTTATGTGCAATATGATCCGAAATCATACGAAATAAAAATCGCTTTTTATGAATATAGAATTTTTATATTACCATATGTGAATATTTGAATTTATATGTATTTGTTATAGAATTTTAAATAATTATATTTAATTTTTAATGTATTTATAATGTAATGTGTGTGCCTTCAGAAATGGATTTATTTTAAAAAGTATATATTTGAGGTGTTCAAATAGAAAAAATCTCAAAGGTTTATGGGACAAGAAAACCTATCCTGAATTAATAAAACATACAATACAATACAATATAATACACAATTTTCATGAGTAACTCCTAGAAAGGAATTACTCATGTGCTCGTCAATAATTTATTTAAATAATTACAACCAGTAACTCGTGCCGATTAGGACCTTTCATCCTCGACATGATTGAGCACCGGAGGGACTTGAAATTTTTTGACTCACTGCGTAAGAAGTTCTACGATGGCTCCAAAACACTCCTACTTCGCAGCAGGTATTGTAGAATGCGAGTATCAAAGATCCACCAAAAATCCATCGATGATCCATCGAAGAATTCATCCTACATCTTCGATAAGGTAGAAAGTCCGTCGTCATATCTGTAAAATAAAATAGAACATAACGATAAGTTATCTGCGATATAATCCAAAATCATATAAAATAAAATCGAATAAAATATAAATAAAAATAGATACTTACAATGCATTCCAATGGGATGAAATTCAATTGCACCATGGCGATGCACCTCGCGTGAATCTAAAAACGCGGTATAAACGAAAATAAGAAACTATTGATGAGTTTCTTATCGCGAAACCGAAATTTTATTATACGACGAACAACACTGATTCTAATTCGCGTTTGATTTTAATTTGTTTCACGCCCGATCACTGATTTTACACAACTAATTCAAAGACTGCTTTGCACACAGTCAATGCAAGTAGAAAAATCTTCATTGATGCACTGACTCTAATACGCGAACAGTCTGTGCGACTGTTTAATGATAAAAATACAACTTTACTCGAACAAACTCTAATGCAATTACTGCATTGGTCGCAGTTCATTTAATATATACATTTCAAAAATAGTTCGCGAACGCGACGGAATTGAAATTAACGAACGAACGTGCTTCTAATCCGTGATTTTAATTATATTTGAACGATACAACACTCCCGTATATTGCATCGCGCACGATTGCAATGCACGAACACTTGCAACACTTCACAAACACAATTCACAAACACTTCCAACACTGCAATATTCCCATGATGATCTGAAACATAGATAAAAACAAAATTATGAATATCTTTGTTGTAAGAAAAAATTATTATAATTATTGAGAAAGTGTTTAAAATCAAAATTGACTTACGTTTATTCTTCAGTGATGAATGCACGATGGGTCTCCTACCCTTAAGATGACGATGAGCACACGTTTAAACCGAATAAAAGAAACTTACGGAGTTTCCTTACCCGAAAAAACGAAACTTTTACATACGGCGTACAACACTGACTTTACTTTCCGATTCTTTTATATTTTATTTTATCGATGCAACACACGAGTACTTCATTGCCTACGCGCACGATTGCAATGATGCTCTGAAACAGAAAAAGAACAAGAACAATTAATGTCATCGTTATAATAAAAAACCATTAAAGTTATCATAGAAATGTTTGATAGAAAAATATACTTACTTTTAGTCTTCATTGATGACTGCAGGATGGGTATCCTACCCTTAGGATGACGATGAATAAAATAAAATGAAAGAAAAAATCTGAAAAGCTGAAACATACTAAAGATTATATTATAATACAATATTCCCTGTGAATCATTTCTGAAGGCATGGCACACTTTAAAAATTATTCTATCATAAAGAATAGAATTTATTAAAAGTAAAAGTTAAACAATATTAATGTAATTTATCAAAGTATGCAACTATTTGTTTGATAGTGCTTGTTTTGTATTTCAATATACAAACCCAAGCAATATCAGTTGCCTAAATCTCATTAATTGTATTAAATTGCATATAAAATATAAAATATTATTTATAATTATTAATAAAAATCTTTAAAAAAGTCTAAAGAAGAGAATAACTGTAGTAGTAAACTCAATAAAGAATAACCTAACAAGTGTATCAATTGTTATACTGTCCAATGCTACAATAAACTTTTTAAACGATTAATTCAATAATGATGAGATTGGAAATAAAATTATCGATTAGTTTAATACGTCACGTTCGTTAGATCTAAACTCGTCGAAGGACGGCAGGGGAATGATGATCTCATACTGCGTATCCTTGAGAGTATCTAACGTTCGGTGCTCAGTTGTTTACGTTTTGTTTTCGACGGTTATTCTTCTGTTTTCACCTAGAGAAACTCCTACAAATATACATACACATTCATAATTGTCTGTAGGTGAATGTTTTGTTTCGTTATTCTCTCTCCCTCTCATACTCTCGTTCTCACTTTTTCTAAAGCATTTCTATATGTCAGATAGATTGAAAAAAGGAATAACGCTTACCTCGATGAATATGAAGATAAAAAAAGAGTAAATACAATTGTTAGACTGAGTATATGTATTCCTGCTGGACTCTCCCAATATACTTGGACACCTAAAAAAGAAAAAAAAGGAAAAAAAAAGATTACATTAGTATAATATAAGAAAAATCAAATATAAAAAAAATAAAAATATATAATTGCGTAGAAAAATGCATACCAATGTAGATGGTTATGTACCAATGTATATTGCACCACTGCGCAGAAGCAATAAAATAATTGCATAAAAATGATAAAAATGCTGAAATTAGAACGGTATAATCTTAAATTTTATTAAATAGATTTAATACTCCCTTTATATACATGCGCAACGTTCGGAAAGTCATAAAATCAATATTTAATAAAAGAACTTTCATTGATGACAACGCGCCAGTCTGAAGGTGAATTTCGAGGAGGACGGTGCTCCGAACATATACCGAGTGCTTCTAAATTGCAATACACATGTTTTTCGATTATTTAACAATTATTTTAATACACTACTGTACTTTACTTATATTTAAGATTGTTTAAACACATATATATTGATTTAAACATTAGATATCTATTAACGTACTTTGAATAGTAATTAATTTCGATCTTATGTTTTATTAGATGAAAATTTTATCCTCGAAGTCATTACTGCGCAGGAACGTTAAAACAAATGTACATTAATTTAAACAATTACATAAAAATGTAAAAATACTAAAATCATAACGTTACAATCATAAATTTTATGTATTAGGTGTATGATTCCCTGTATACACATGCGTAACGTTCGGAAAGTCATATAAACAACATTCAATAAAAGTAATTTCATAGAAGACAACGTCTCATTTCAACGGTGGATTTCGAGGAGGAGGGATCACAAAACATATACTCCGATCTTTTAAACTACAATAGACGCTTGCATCGATTAATTAACAATTATTTTAATGCACTAATGCACTCTCTTTATGTTACAGCAGAATTTTACATTCGAAGTCATCACTGCGCAGAAGCAGTAAAATAATTACTTAAAATAGATAAAAATACGAAAATCATAACGTTTTAATCTTAAATTTTATTAAATAGATTTATTATTCTTTTTATACACATGCTCAACGTTCGGAAGGTCCTGTAAACAACTTTCACCAAAAGAACTTTAACAGAGGATAATGACTCAGATCAACGGTGGATTTCGAAGGGGAGGAATCACAGAACATATACTCCGATCTTTTAAACTACAATAGACACTTTTATTGATTAATTAACAATTTTTTTAATGCACTAATGCACTCTCTTTATGTTACAGCAGAATTTTACATTCGAAGTCATCACTGCGCAGAAGCATTAATATAATTACTTAAAATAGATAAAATACGAAAATCATAACGTTTTGATCTTAAATTTTATTAAATAGATTTATTATTCTTTTTATACATATGTTCAACGTTCGGAAGGTCCTGTAAACAACTTTCACCAAAAGAATTTTAACAGAGGATAATGACTCAGATCAACGGTGGATTTCGAGGAGGAGGGATCACAGAACATATACTCCGATTTTTTAAACAATAATACACACTTTTATTGATTAATTAACAATTATTTTAATGCACTAATGCACTCTCTTTATGTTACAGCAGAATTTTACGCTCGAAGTCATCACTGCGCAGAAGCAGTAAAATAATTACTTAAAATAGATAAAAATACGAAAATCATAACGTTTTAATCTTAAATTTTATTAAATCGATTATTATTCTTTTTATACACATGTTCAACGTTCGGAAGGTCCTGTAAACAACTTTCACCAAAAGAAATTTAACAGAGGATAATGTCTCATTTCAACGGTGGATTTCGAAGGGGAGGGATCACAGAACATATACCCCGATCTTTTAAACAATAATAGACACTTTTATTGTTTAATTAAAAATTTTTTTAATGCACTAATGCACTCTCTTTATGTTACAGCAGAATTTTACGCTCGAAGTCATCACTGCGCAGAAGCAGTAAAATAATTACTTAAAATAGATAAAAATACGAAAATCATAACGTTTTAATCTTAAATTTTATTAAATCGATTTATTATTCTTTTTATACACATGCTCAACGTTCGGAAGGTCCTGTAAACAACTTTCACCAAAAGAATTTTAACAGAGGATAATGTCTCATTTCAACGGTGGATTTCGAAGGGGAGGGATTACAGAACATATACTCCGATCATTTAAACAACAATAGACACTTTTATTGATTAATTAACAATTATTTTAATGCACTAATGCACTCTCTTTATGTTACAGCAGAATTTTACGCTCGAAGTCATCACTGCGCAGAAGCAGTAAAATAATTACTTAAAATAGATAAAAATACGAAAATCATAACGTTTTAATATTAAATTTTATTAAATCGATTTATTATTCTTTTTATACATATTTTCAACGTTCGGAAGGTCCTGTAAACAACTTTCACCAAAAGAACTTTAACAAAGGATAATGTCTCATTTCAACGGTGGATTTCGAGGAGGAGGGATCACAGAACATATACTCCGATCTTTTAAACTACAATAGACACTTTTATTGATTAATTAACAATTATTTTAATGCACTAATGCCCTCTCTTTATGTTACAGCAGAATTTTACGCTCGAAGTCATCACTACGCAGAAGCATTAATATAATTACTTAAAATAGATAAAAATACGAAAATTAAATATTAAATAATAACGATGTGATATTCTTTTCGATTGAAATTTCCCCCTCCAAAGTCACTACTGCACGGAAACGTTGAAAAAAATGTACATTAGTTTAAACAATTACATAAAAATTAAATGAATATTAAAATTAGAACGTTATAGTCCTAAATTTGATTGATTAATTTTATTGATTTTCTTTCATACACATGCGCAACTTTCGGAAAGCCATGTAAACAACATTGAATAGAAAAAACTTTTTTATACGACAACGTGTCAGTCTAACAGAAAATTTCGAACAGAAAGGTTCATCAAAAGATATATTCATATTTTTAGATTAAAATATACATATCTATCAATTATTTAACAATTGTTTTAATACTCTAATACACTTTCTTTATATTTCAGATTATTTAAACATATATGTACTAGTATAAACATTACATACTTATTAACATACTTTGAATCGAAAATAATTTTAATATATTTTTATTTTATGTGTTTCTTTTTAATTAGTTTTCTTTTATGACTAAGAGTAATGTTCCTTAAAATCGTTCTCTTCGTTAGATTATCTTATTTTTTTGAAATTTAATTTGGATGTGGACATCTTCAGGATGCACATCCCTCGTGGGTCTTCGGAAGCGGTTACCTCCTCGTGGTTAGACCCGGGCAATGGTATTTTACTTTCAGTATAATGTTTAACATATTTTATATGTTATACATTCCATTGCAAGTAAAATCCAGCTAAAGACCGCTTACCATTAACATTATAATGATAATTAGTTTCTCTCATTTTCCTAATTAATATCATATTACAATTCATTTCATTGTTTTCCCTTTAATACTCCCTTCATATTATATCCCACATTAAAATACTCGATTTATTTTATAGGAATACTAATCATATGCATTCTTTCAGTCGTTTTTGATGTGCAGTGCGGTCGGTAAAGCACATCCCGGTCGCGTTCGTGGTCGCGATAAAAAAACCTTTTTTATAGTTTTTTATTTTCGTTACCGTCTACTAGTCATCGTCATCCTAAGGGTAGGAGACCCATCGTGCATTCATCACTGAAGATTAAAAGTAAGTATAATTTTTCTGTCATACATTTTCTATGATAAATTTTCAATAATTTTTGATTGTGACGAAGATATTAATCGTTCTTTTTCATTTTCTGTTTCAGAACATCATTGCAATCGAGCGCGTAGGCAATGAGGTACTCGAGTGTTTGCATCGTTAAACAAAAATCGGAAATTTTTCGGGTAAAGAAACTCCGAAAGTTTCTTTTATTCGGTTTATACGTGTGCCATCGTCATCCTAAGGGAAGGAGACCCATCATGCATTCATCACTGAAGATAAAAGGTAAATTAATTTTTATATTAAAAATTTCATTAATAATTACTTGCAATTTTTAAACGATAACAATGATTCTAATCGTTTTTTTTTTTTTTTTCTTTTTCCAGAAGGCTGAGTGTTTGTGTTAGTGTTTGATATTTGAACTGCGTGCAATGCAGTTGTAAAAATTAGAATCAGTGCCGCCGTGGTCGCGATAAGAAACACGTAAGTTTCTGATTTTCGTTGGAACCGTCTACAGCATCATCTTAAGGGTAGGAGATCCATCGGGCATTCATCACTGAAGATAAAAGGTAAATTCATTTTTCTATTAAATATTTCTTTAATAATTACTTATAATTTTTAAACTATAACAATGATTCTAATCGTTTTGTTATTTTCTCTTATTTCAGGAAGGTAAGCAGTGTTACAGTGTTTGATATTTTAACTGCACGCAATGCAGTTGTAAAAATTAGAGTCAGTGTTTGTGCGAATAATTAAAAAATACAATTTTTATCGCGAAGTAGATTCAGTGTTTGTTCGAATAATTAAAATACAATTTTTATCGCGAAGTAGAGTCATGTTTGTTCGAATAATTAAAATACAATTTTTATCGCGAAGTAGAGTCATGTTTGTTCGAATAATTAAAATACAATTTTTATCGCGAAGTAGAGTCATGTTAGTTCGAATAATTAAAATAAAATTTTGATCGCGAAGTAAAGTCATGTTTGTTCGAATAATTAAAATAAAATTTTGATCGCGGAGTAGAGTCAGTGCATTCGGTCATCGTCACCCTAAGGGTAGGAGACCCATCGTGCATTCATCAATGAAGATTAGAAGTAAGTATATTTTTCTATCAAACATTTTCTATGATAAATTTTTAATAATTTTTGATTACGACGATGATATTAATCGTTCTTTTTCATTTTCTGTTTCAGAACGTCATTGCAATTCGTGCGCGAAGCAATGTAACGGGAGTGTTTGATCGTTTTAATATAATTAAAATCACGGATTAGAAGCACGATCGTTCGTTAATAATAAATTCGGTCGCGTTTCGCGTTCGTGTTCGCGTTCGCGTTCGCGTTATTTTTGAGATTTATATATTCAATTAACTGCGAGCAATGCAGTTAATTGCATTAGAGTTTGTTCGTATAAAGTTATATTTTTATTTGAAAACAGTCGTACAGACTGTTCGCGAAGTAGAGTCAGTGAAGTGCATCAGTGAAGTGACCGCGTATCGGGAGTGAAATTTTTGTGTTTGCATTGACTGCGTGCAATGCAGTCTTTGAATTAGATTGTAGAATCAGTGTTTGTACGAATAATTAAAGTAACATTTTAATCGCGAAGTAGAGTCAGTGACCGGGCGTAAATTAAATTCAAATCGTACGCGTATGTAGATTCAGTGTTGTTCGCCGTATAAGAAAAATTTCGGTTTCGCGATAAGAAACTCTTTTATAGTTTCTTATATTCGTTTACCGCGATATTAGAGTCACGGGAGTGCGTGGAAAAGTGCATCGAGGAATTCTCCGATGGATCTGTGGACGAGGGATGCAGCTGGACCATTTGCTACGAAGTAGGAGTGTTTTGGAGCCACCGCAGAACTTCTAATGCTAATTGTTCATATTGCATACATGCGTCATTTTATTTTAAAATGCCACATATATGTAATATAACAGTTAGCAGGTCGTGAGTAAAATTTAAAGTCCCTCCGGTGCTCAATCATGCCGAGGATGAAAGGTCCCAATCGGCACGAGTTACTGGTTGTAATTATTCCAAAAAATTATTGACGAGCACATGAGTGATTTCAAAAAAGGATTAGTCCTTTTTTGAAATTGCTCATGAAACTGTATATTTTATTGTATGTTATATTATTAGTTCAGGATAGGTCTTCTTGTCTCATCGGTTAAATTCATTTAATTAACAGTGCAATTAATTAATGCACTTTTCTTTTTTATTACGTGTTTCGTTCGCGTTTAGTAGTGGTGAAATCGAGTATTAATTTACTCGATTTCGTCCAATAAAGCATGTAATAAATGTCTTACATGCATTGCTTCGTACTTAGTTTATTTAATCGCGATTTTATTTTTCGATATAATAAAAAATGAGCAAGAAGACAAACCCATTCGCGACGGATAGACTCTGGCAATTAAGTGGTGGCACAAAGCCCAGTTCTTTCATTAGAACAGCCATTTAACGAAAGATCGTCCGAGATTTTTTTATTTTTTTTAAATTCTTAAAATCTTTTTAAAGTCATTATAAATGACTTGTAGAGTCATAGCCCGCTTAGATTATGAAGAAATTTTTATATTAATCAAATCTTAGATTAGGATTTTCAGCAATTAATTTACTAATCCCCGTTTCTCCCCCCTATACTTTCTGCGTTCTCATTTATGCGTGTGCCCAGGTGTTACACGTATGGGTGAGAAACGGTTAGTATAGGTTTTAGTTTTAAGTTTTTCCCCCCATTTGGCGTCTGTCATTGTGCTAGTGATTGCACGGTGTACATTGCACATGTGTGTGCGGTTAGGAATGTGCATTGTACATCGTTTCGCGATACGTAATACCGCGCTTATTATTTTTTAAAGTTATTGAATAAAAATAACTTGTAGAGTCACGCGTACGATACGAAATTTTTTTTTTAACAATCGTTTTGCATAGTAGAGTTACCGCATTTATTTGTGGAAACTATGATATACTCGTATATAACTAGTATGCAATATATACTAGTTTATACTTGTATTTTTGCATTAGTCATTTATGCAATAATCACTAGCCTTGACAGACGATTACAGCAATTGGTACGTACTCCCATAAATTTAAAAACGCGTTTGAACTAGGGTGTCGGAGGTGCCCCGGGGCATGCTCTCTAGTTTAGGCTTTTGCACCCTGGTGGTATGTGTGAGAACCGTGGAGTGTGTGGGTGGGTATGCATGTGTATTTTTTTGAGAGAATGTGAAACTTTAATTATAAGTAGGTAGGACCCCGGAATGGCACGTGGCATACTTGCACTTTTCAGTGCGAGTCCCCACCTCCGGGTTTTATACGGAATTGTCACAAAATTATATCTTTTTATTCTATCTTGCTTGACTTGTAAATCTTTTTTGTGACAATTCTGTAATATGTATTATGTATCATGATTCAAAGGGATTTGCAACCATTTAAGAAATTCATTTCTATTTCGATTCTATCTCGAACGAGATAGAGTCGAAATCAAATCCGCAAAACCTTTGATGAATTGATACTTAGTTTTAAGTATTATAACTAGCACTTCGCACTATCGCGATTTAGTCTTTGAAATGTTTCATATAATTTAATATAAAGAATAAATTAAATAAAAATATTGCAAAGAAATGCATTGCATTTTTAGTATTATTTTTATTTCAATTCGATTATATTACTCGATAGTAAAAGTGCGAAGTGTTATTAGGTCATCGATTAGCATAATTAACTGCTCGGACATTCGATTAAATGTGCTCGTGTAATATGTGCACAGTCGATGAACTTTTAAGTTCGTTGATTGTCCACGAGCTAGGATAGCTAACGGGAAACGCGAATGCATTTTGTAATAATTAATAAATAGAGTCACCCCCTAACGAACATCGGAATTATTTGCATAAGATGTATGATGAAAGAAAATAAATGGAATTATTTCATATATATATTGTAATGTGAAATGTATTTCATTTATATTAGTGTAATAAGCAGTTGAGAGTAATTGGGTGAAAATGTCTTGAAGTCGTTTCTAAATTGTACGACCATAATTTGGCATATTATAACGGTTTGGTATTAGAATAGAATCGATACTTTACATGGTTAATAATATTCCTTTCGGCGATGAGATATCTCTCGACCAAAAGGTAATAATTATTTTCTATGTAAAAAGCTCAGGATGTTTTACTAATCACATTTTTCTTTTTCAGGGTTGTGTTAGGGTCGGTTAGGTTTTTTTTTAATATAGAATCAGGGACGATTCTAATTCTATATCATTAATCGTTGTAATATGCCAAATTATGCGAATACTTTTTGGAACGATTGACGTTTTTGGTCAAAGATTCTTTTCGTGCTCGCACGTAGGGAATGTCCGACAGTAGGCTTGAAGAAAGAAGAGGCTAAAGCCGAAGAGGCCCCCACTTAATTGTGGCTCAAGAGGGCAACTACAGACTTAATGAGTTATTTTCAAATTCAACAGCATGGTTGAATTTTTTGAGAATAGCTCGTTGGTCATTTGATATTTTTATTGTTTTATTTTTTTGTTTTGCTCGTCAATAATTTATAATGGTTATTAAGAATGGTAATAATTAAAATAGTTTTCTTTTTGTTACAGGTGACATCGTTGGATTTGCCATGCCACCAACCAAATACCAAACATAATTTTTCCTTAAAATAAATCGAGTATTAAGAAAATTTGATTTTATAAATGATATTTCATTTAAAAGATAGAAAATACTTTAAAATCATGATAGAGTACAATACCATTCCCGAGTTCCCAATCCAATATCATATCATTTTCTGATTTCCTATTACACACAATTTCCCCACTTTTCATTCTTCATTTCATTCGTAGAAACTAATTATCTTATAATGTTTTTTAATGTCTCTTTTATTGTTTTAGGTATTAAAATTTATTCAATTATTATATTATATATTTAATTAATTTTCCTTTTATTTTGTTTCAGGATATGATTAATTCCAACGTATTCATTGGATCTTTGCAAATCCAAACTAATCTTTCTGTTTTCTTTTTCAGGTTCGTTTCCAGTATTTTTTTCAATGGGTAGCGGGTAGATTCTTTCTTTGCGAAGAAAGATCTACTTCAGGGATGCGACCCTGCCCACGCGAGCCATGATTCTATCTTACTTCCAAAGATAGAATCATGTCCTTACCTAAAATTCCACCCACACCAAACAATCCTATTTTTAATATTTTGTTGGCAGGATGAATTATGGAGACAATGGAACACTTCGTCCAAGAGAAAGAAGAAACGAATCAAAGGAGGGACTGAGTTATGGTAAATGGTAGTATAACATAATTATTTTTGCAGGTACCATGGAACAGTACAAAATTATATGCATTTATTTTTAATGTACTATATTTTAGGTAGATTGCAAAATTATTAAATTAAAAATATTCATAATTTGTAATCTCTGTATATATCTATATTGCAATTATACTAGCGTGTGTTACTTTTCAGTAAAATCATCGATGCTACTTTAATTCTTTTCAGATGCATTCGTTTATGTTGGTATGAGAAAAATCTTTGTTAATGCACTTCCATATTTTTACAGATACCATGGATCATTCATTGCATCTTCGCAAATCTAAAATAATCTTTTCTTTTTCTTTTTCAGGTTCGTTTCCAGGCCCACTTTTCTTCTTTTTCCCTATGCCTTTGTTTTTTTTTGTTGCAGGTTACATAGAAGGAAGACCACACGAAGACCAGAAGAGGAATTAGTTATAAAAAAATATAGTATAAGATAATTATTTATATAATTAAATGTATAATTTTAATATTTTTATTCTTCTCCCCTTAGCATCTCACGCGTGTGTTAATTATTATTTATGTATCTTTAATGTATTTTTAATGCATTTTAATTGTTCATAGGTTCGATGTTAATTCGATTCTATTCATGTTTCACTCCTATTTTATTATTTGGAATTAAGACTTTCTTTTCATTTTCGATAGTAATTGTAAGGATTTTCCGAATTAAACTCTTAGGGTGGGGCCTAAGAGTGGGGCTCATTAAAAAATGTTCTCGAGGTAATCATTTTCCTTGGTTTCGATTTAATTCGGATGGGGACATCTTCAGGATGCACATCCCGGGTCTTCGGAAGCGGTTACCTCCTCGTGGTTAGACCTGGGCAATGGTATTTTACTTTCAATATAATGTTTAACATATTTTATATGTTATACATTCCATTGCAAGTAAAATCTAGCCAAAGACCGCTTACCCATAAACATTATAATTGTAATTAGTTTCTCTCATCTTCATAATTAATATCATATTCCCATTCCCTTAATTATTTCCTCCTATTCATTTCATTTATTGAAACTAATTACTTTATAATGTTTATTAATATCTTTTGTATTTTTACAGGTATTAGGAAGTAATACAACATTGTTCATATTTAATTTTTATTTTACTTTATTTCAGAACAGGATTAATTCTAATGCACGTATTAGTATTGCTTTTTGAATAACTTTTATATATTTATAATAATTTTTTTATTCCAGTTCAATACATATTAGCAATACATTAGTTTAAAAAATTACATAAAAATGTAAAAATGCTTAAATCAATGCGTTTTAATCTTAATTTTTATTTAAGGTATACGTATTTTATTAATATAATCACGTCTTATAAACAATTTGTTTCTCGTAGGAAAATAAATCATTATTATCTCTAGATTCATACGTGTGTACGGTATTATCACAAATAGCAGGTGCCATAGGGAACTTACAATCTTATTGTAAGGATCTCAAAGGACGAAAAAGTTCTACCTTTGGATAAATAAATTGCCGAAAAAGTTTCCATTCTTGTGAACGACAATGCGAGCTCATCGGTGGCGTTAATCCGTCGTTTTTTGTGTCATTGAAGAAGAAGAAGAAGAAGAAGAAGAAGAAGAGACAGCGGAACGATTTCGTACAAAGGAAAACGAGCGCGAGTCGTCGGTCCGAAAGGGACGAGTAGAGGGTGGTTGGGGGTTTGGGGGAGGGGTAGTGATGGTGGAGGAGTCATCGGGAAGGCCAGGACTTCCGTCAAACTTTGCGGTTCTGGGCTCTTTCTTGGGTATCTGTGTGTCCAACTTTTTCAACTCGGTCCGACGAAAGAAAGAAATAAATCTCGGTGGGAATCCCTCGAATGGAAACTGAAGGGCTGCGACAGAGAAACCCGGAGTAAAGAGAAAGAAAAAGGGAAAGGAAAAGAAAGCTTTTGTTCGTGGTTGGTTAACCGACTCGAAAATAAAAATTCGATGCTTCGTTCTGCGCGTTCGTTTATACATAAAATATATGTATGTATATATATATATATATATATATATATATATATGTATATAGTATATTTCATTGTCGGGTAGAAAGAGAAAAGAAATAAAAAAAAAAAGAAGAAAAAACAAACAAAGTAAAAAAAATAGAATGAATGCATAAAGTTGATCGAAAGCTTGCCTGGCTTTTTGTTGAATATAAAATTCTATCTTTTAATATCAACAAAAATAATTCATAAATTCGAGAATAAATTATAGAATGTTTTATCTCTGTCTCTCTACGGGAGAAAATAAATATGAATAAAATAATGTAAATAATCGAGAGACTTGGTTTCTATCAAAATCGAGCAGTTAAATAAGTCAACGATTTTTTAATTCGCGAATGCACTTTAACAACTTACGTAAATATTTCTTGTGATTAGAATTATTTTAATATGCTAAGTGGTGTGTCTTGTCGACAAATGTAAAAACTTGGAGACTTCTTAGCTCGTGTAAGAGTGTAGAGAGCCATTTACGAAAAGTTATACGATAATATACACGTATGTACTTTACTTGATGTTAACCTATGTATAAAAGTATATCGAGTTATACACAGTTATAGCTCGTGTGTAGTACTTATACACACATTTACGTAGATGTACATACTTTTGGAATGAAAGTTGCACGATATAAGCAGATGTTCGTGGATGGAAAAACGTTAATGCACTGCCCGACACAACTTTCTTTTATTACCCATGCGGGTAAGGGAAGTTTCGATTTCTTTTCGAATCCAACTACCCCAGAGTCCATCGTTTCTCCGAAAAGTCTCGAACAAGTTTGTATATTTTTTTTCTCCCCCCGTTCTCTTGCTTGCTTGCTTGCTTCCTCGAAGAGAGACGACGCATCGCTAAGGAAGTCCGATAGCAAAATCACAATACGGTTCGGGAGACCTTTTAAATTTCTACCGATAGGAAATCCAATATTGTTTCCTCTTAGAAAGGCCAACGTATGTTGTAAGCATAAATTCAAAATGGATGGCTGGAGCTTCGGAACACTTTCGAGTCGCATAACGACACTACCTACCCTCTTTCCTTTCTACTCTTCTTCCCTTTTAGGTGTTCTACGCTTGGCTTTCCACGATATTCCCTTTGCCAACTTTCGTGATACGGACATGCAAGCGGACATTAAGCCCTCCAGTCAGGAGTTTCTACTACTCCTACTACTACTACTACTATTGCTACTACCTTACTCTTCTCTCTGTAAATTTCTTGACTCCTCTCTTTTCAATTTATTTCCACGAAGAAAATCTTGTATGTTATGCTATCCCATTATTATAATATACATTCACAAACGACGAGCCTATTTACAGATATTTCAGTAATACGAGATAAGGAATTAGAGAGTACCAATTACCTACATATTTTTACTTCCTTAACTGAAAGTATCCTATTTTGTATGAAATTGTCAGTGAAACAGGCTGACAGGAAACGTTCCAAGAAACATTGTTAAAACAAAGAGAACGTTTCAAAACAGTTTGCAAGTACTTCAAGTATTATGTTCTATTGAAGGATAAAGATAGAGTAAAAGAGAGGACTGTGAACCACTCTCTGTTTCTCCCTTCTCTTATTCCCCTTCCCTTCAGAGTAGAAATTCATGGGCAGCAACTCCGACACAATACACAGCAGAGTCGACATTAAATCGGCGTCAAAGGCTACTTTCGGGGAACACTCGTAGCGTATTTTATCAAAGAGATTTTCTATTTCTCTCTTTCTCATTCTATTTCTCTCCCTTTAGTCCTCTGTCTCTTTGTCCTACTGTTACTATGGCAACTTTGCTGTGAGTACTGACCAAGCTCGATTGCCAACGCGTTTCTCAGATCACGCTTTTTCGATGCGAAAAATTGATTTGACTGGCCCCCTTTATCTACAATGCCTTTACTCTTTATATACGCGTAAACGAATTCACGTATGTGTACGTATGTGTGTGTGTGTGTGTTTTCGATGGTTACTAAAAGAGAAATGGAGAACTCTAATAACCGTAGACCAGAGAGTAGTTGAGACATACCGTTAACTCTTTCCTACTAATTATGAAAGTTTTTGGTACTTCCGTTAATAATATTTATCGAGCCTAATGCCGTTAAATTTCCTGCACTTTGTCGGGAACGCAATTAAATGGCGTGTAATACCGGCGGGCACAACGCCTCCAATCTCGGACGCTGTCGGCTTTTAATGTTATTATGCATAATTTCAATAGAGTATTACCGTTCAATTTACATTGAAAATTTTCATCGTTAGGCTACCATTCGTAGCCTGCCCGTACGCAACTTACGTCAAACTTCCATGTTAATTAAATGAATTAACGATGGACGAACGTGATTTTCTTCTTAATGATTTTTTTCTCTCATCCCATTTTTTTTTACATAAATGAATAAGAAAATGAAAGTTCAGTCAGTTGACGTGGAAAAATATAATTGAAATTACGCGAGAAATTTTACCTACCAATATAAGAACATTAGATATAGAAAATATTTCATCTAACTTGAATATTTTTATGAACACGAAAAAGAGAATTATTCTTTTTTTCCAAATTAATTCACCAATATTTTATATTTTAAATATGTCCAATCGTAAATTAAGACAAAATATTGCTGTCGTTTATCATTAATTCAATCATTTTCTTTTTCAAACTTCGTTGTTCCTTATTAATAGGAATTCAAGTTTCGTTAGAGTTCAAAGTTAATCACTGTTTGATGAAAAGTTCTCACGTTTTTCATTCTTCTTTTTTACGTCTAAGAGTTTGAAAAATTGTAAGCCGAATCGAAGAGTCAAAGTTTTCAAACGTAGTTGAGCTGTCGATTTTTAATTATACTAGGATCGGTGAAAACTATATTTTAAAGTGACGAAATAGAGAGAGAGAGAGAGAGAGAGAGAGAAGAAAATATGAGAAACGTTGGAGGAAAGGAAAAGGTTAAGGGTTACGACGAGGACGAGGAATATAAGGAAAGAAAAAGAGAGACAAGGAGGAGAAATGCGAGTCACGTAATGCAGCGGTGACAAGGTGCTGTGAGGATAGGAAGAAGCAAATCTTCGCTGGTACATGGACAGCAGAAGACTTCTTAGATCTTTTTCAGTATGTGTTTTATCTAGGATAAAACGCGGATCAGGCTAAACGAGAAAACCAACACACGAAGTCTCTGTATCTTTCCATTTTGTTTTCCGACTATAGTTAAACGCGTGATAAAAAGCAGAAAAGAAAAGAAAAGAAAAGAAAAGAGTTATCGATTAGCGATGAACAAAATTCTCAAATGTACGTTCATAAAACTGTAAAAAACACACAGGTCATAGATATAAATCGTAAATCGTAAATAATTGCTCGCATTCGATAAAAATAAATCTATCTAAAAAGAACGGTCGAATTTATTTAGCTTCGTTCTGTTCGAAAAAAGTATCAAATATTTGTTACGACGTATGGTTTATTTATTTTTATTACAAATAAGTATTTTTACTTCCATTTGTTACTCGTAAGTATGAACAACAAAATATGTTCGATGCAACCTTACAAAAATATCATGACAAAAATTTGTATTACCAACCGACAGACTAGGTCGATTACCATAGTTTATATTTGAAAAAGTTTCTTATCAATTTACTGAGAAAACGAGTATCATTCATTTGCATTCTTCGAAACGTGTTCTCGGGATAGTCATCGTCTCTTATCGTTCTAGTAAATCGATACTTTTCTTTCCTGCATTTATCAAAAATTGATATTTGCGTCAACCTAGTTTTATACTCTCTCTGTCTCTCTTTCTGTTTTTCAGTGGTGTCATGCAAAAACTATCTCGTGTAATCTCGTCCTCTTTTTCTTTTTTTTTACAATCACGCACGATCGTAACGAGTTACTAGCACGAAAATTTACGTTTTCTCTTAGAATTTCTCTTAGAATTTCTTTCTTTCCATCCATAAGAGAGTCGAGTTTTAAGGTTTCCCAAAGAAAGAAGAACGATTATGGTCGTTAGATCTTTGAAGTTTTCACAGTTCGGGAAACCACACAACGCTTTCTGGACGAAGGACTGTGAGACGGAGAACAGCTTACGTGACACTCTCTCGACAAATCGCTCGGTATCAGGAAAGCTATTGTTCTCGATCGTGGAAAGTCCACATTTGTGTGTATGTCAGTGTGTGTGTGAGAGTTGAGTTGGTACTGAGTAGTAGTGTTAGTTCGTCGAAGGGACTATGACCGACGTGATTTTAGTTTCGACTTTAGCACGTTCCAAGTGTTCTCACTTTGGAATATCTTTCCTCGAATAACCGGTTCGCAATTTTTATTGGTGAGAAGTCTTGAGAAACTGTCTCCCCTTCGACCAATCCCCGCCCCCAAAGAAAGGAAGGAATACGCTTTCCCTTTGAGAACTTTATCAAAATCGAATAAAAAAGTCCAATTAAGTGTGCATATTAAGCGTTACTTTGAATTATCGCGAAAGCCGATGCGCTTTAAATGGAAAGTAAAGGAAACGGATAAAGGATTATTAGATGGAATAACAAAGAAATGCGAGTAGGGCTGGGGATGGGGGGAACTTTGAAAAGAAATAAGACCGAAGAGGACTCCTCGGCTCGTATTCCACGGTAACGGCATTGTCAAAGAGCTCACGTCCATTTTCTGTTCCTTCAACTCGAACCCCTTTTCCACAAGTTCGCAAGTCGTTTGTCCGACGATAATTAAGAGCTTCCTACCGTTTCCCGCTAAATTCTCGGTGGCATCTGCGGTTACCGTCGTAGCAGCTGCAGCTGCCATAATCATTTGATATTCCCACCACAAATGACAAGAGGCTCGTTGCGGCTTTACGATCGTCGAACAATCCACAGAGAAAGCTTTCGACTGGAAACTGGTGTGACTATGAATGTTACGAATGCTTCGATTTGAGTGAACTTATGCGTTCTTGGTATCTCTCACTCTCCCTCTCTCTCTCTCATTTTCAACAGAGGAAAAGAGAAAATGTAGGAATACGGGTTAATTATGTCACTAATTATCGCGAGATTAATCGCTGCTTTTTATATTTTTTAATACTAAAGATACTAAAGATAATTATAACATCAAGTTTCGGTAACGTGATTTAAATATTATAGAAAAAGTAAATATAATACACAAGGATAGTTCGAATATACTTTTCATATTAAAAATAGATAAATTAGTATAAGCTAAATTATAATCAAAGTGACTTAGGAATAAGTTCTAAATGAGTAAAGAAAACGGTATCGTTAGTCAAAGAAATTTTGTCGGCCCTTAGGCAAGCTTGCAAGAGAAATCGATGTGCTACTTCATAGTGGTCCTAGAATCGATTCCAGTGCACGACAATTACAGTTCATTAAGCGACGATTTCAATCGACGGGCAGGGTTGCTACGAAAGGAGGAGAAAGGAGGGAACCAAAGCTACCACCGCTACCATCCTCCTTCCTTGCAATTTAACTTTGTCGCTGCACCTTCCATACTCTCACTCACTCACTCACTCACTCACTCACTCACTCAGTCATTCACTATCTATCCCTATCTCTCTCTCTCTTCGCTTTCGAAAATGCGAGAACGGTTTCCTCATTTACATTTCAAGGAAATTCACGGTGGATCTTTAACATTGCCATTATTTCCGTCTTTGAGGGAAACTCTTGCGATAGAACACTTTTGAAGTAGCATTATAATTTCGTATTACGTACCTTTCGCATTTTAATATCGACGATGAATTAATGAATTTTCTTCCAAATTATTTTTCCTCCCCCTCGTCTAGCTTATGAATTTGTCAACGAACTAATAATAATACGTTGTTATAGTGTTCAACATTCGGGAATATAGATAATACATTTTTTTTTTCTTACGTTCTTCATCAGAATCAGATTAAAAAATTTCAATTTAATAAAGTAAAATTCTATTTCTTCAATATTCACGTTCTCTAAATAATTTAGTCTTTTTATCGTTTCTCAATTTTCCGTCCCGAACGTACTTCACGGCTAATATTCTTGTGCAAATAAGTGGAACGATGCGAACGGAAGGATGATGATCGTTAAGTGGTCGACCAAGGAAGGCGGTTTTCGGGATCGAGAAAGTCGAAGTTTAAGAAGTTGCTCGAGTAAGTGAGTCGATCGTCGAATATTAATCCAGCCCGGTGCAGCAGCTTCTTGCTCGTGCTTCTTCTTTTTCTTCTTATTTTTCTTATTTCATTTTTACCCCCCTTATATTTTTTGTTTTCTCTCATTTTATTAAGTAGTTTCGGTCTTCCCTCTCCCTCTCTCTCTCTCTCTCTCGTCTAACATTTCCCTTAGCCATGGTTAATGCTACTCACGCGGTGGACAAGTTTCCCGTACAGTTTGGGAAGTACAGTATTAAGCACTTACTTAAGAACGCGCCAGTCTCGTTCCTGAGAGATCTTTAAAGGAGATATTACTCGCTTCGGGATGAAATCAAGTGGTTGTATCGTCTTGGGAAAGAGTGAAAGAGCGAGAGAGTGAGGGATAGAGAGAGAAGGAGAGACTCAGTTACCAAGATGAGAACCATTAATGTATCCGCGAACGTCAAACTTCGAGTATCAGAAGGTCGCTAGCATGCTCACGCGCGTTTACAACGTTAGAACAAGCAACTCTCTCTCTCGCTAGCTTGCTCGCGGTCGGCTTTTCTAGACTGAACTCAAATAACAGTAGTTACAGATAACTATGAGGAGCAGTCGCGTGGAATTGTACAAGGTAAAACGGACAAGGGAAATCTGGCTTCCCTCGAGAAGACTTACTCATGAACGGCAAACTACGTGATTCACGTGGGACCATGTTCTTCTCTCTCTCTCTCTCTCTCTCATTCTCTCATTCTCTTTCACTTTCTCTCTCATTCCTTATCTATCTACAAAAGCATTACTGGTCTCACTTCTCTCAACCGCTAAAGATTATTTCCTTATTCTCTCGAGAATTTCCTCGTGTAAGTCGAAAAGCTTTTCTTACGACAAATTTCTTCTCCCTTCTTCTTTTTTTTTTCCTTTTATCGTTTCCTATTATCCTCCAATTACTTCTTTCGTTGGATATAAGAATGGAAAGGAAAAAAAAATAAAAAAAAGGAGAGAAAGATAGGACACGAGGATATGGTTGTATCGATTCAATTGTAGGAGGAATTAACGTTAAATGTTTATCGAATCACTGATATAAATGAGTGTATTACGCATTTTGTAAGCTTGATAAAGCTTCTTTCTTCTTCTGTATTGTGTATGCTTGGTAATAATTGATTTATGCATTTGCATGTCAAAGTTACATAGATGCGTTTCTATTTCATTATACTTGATACCATCGATTATTTCAATGGACTACTTTGATTCGACTACGAGGATTATGTTCGTTTTCTTTTAGCAAAAAAAAAATGTAATGCTGCATTCTACGATCGTTCGATATATCGTTAACAAGCAGAGAAATATTTTCAAATATGATATCGTTCAAAGCAATTCTTCTTGTTGAATATAAGCAGCTTCCTTTTTATTGAAGATCAATCGGTTTGGAAAGACGTGCGACAGGAAGGAGGAGGAGGAGGAGGAGGAAGAGGAAGTAGTAGCTGATTAAGTAGGTATCCGAGATTTTAACAGACGATACTTTTTTTTACGAAATCTTTCTGGTTTCTTTTTCTTCTTCTTCTTCTTCTTCGTTTCACTTTTATCATACCACCGTGGAAAAAAGGCAATAAGGCACTCGTTATTGCATCGATGAGCACTTACCGATCTCGAGTAATTTCAAACATCATCTCTCTCTTTACGTCAGTCTTCAACGACGACATCCAGCAATGGATGCTTTTCACTACTAATGAAAAGAATGAATGGCAAAGGGTATACATGACTCTCATCGTATACTAGTCGCAAAAATGAAGGGGAAAAAAAAATGAGAAAAAATAAAAAAGGATTGATTTTCCGAATGAAACGCTACTACGACAGAGAGAGAGAAAATGTCGGTGATGTTAAAAAAGTCACAAAGGGTTAACGTCAAAGACAATGATAATTATTGGAACGTCAAAGGAAAGGTGGATGGTAGGGTACGTTCATTAAATCGAAATTAATTGCTCGGCTGAAGGAAAACAATAAAATTGTCCTTTTTCATTTTTCATTAGATTAATTGATCGTTTATATTTGATATGCTTCATTTCATTAACGACGATTAAATGAAACGACGTCTCTTTAATCTAAATCATGCAATTTCTGAAAATGGAAATGACTAACATAAGTCTTGGAAAACAATCGGTTTTCCTATAAGGGTGGCTCATCAGGGACTCATAGTCGCGACTAAATTACCACTTTCGGTGTTTACGATGATTCCAGCAGTAGCTGTAAGTGGCCCCCATATACGAGACTAAAGACTCCTCGAGACCGTCCAAGTATTTTACTCTCTTGTTCTAACTTTCTCACTCTTTCCATTTGAAAATCATTGTATTCCCGAGCAATTCTCCGGCAATTCTTAGCCATTATCGACAAAGTTGTTCGATGCAACCGAGAAGTAACGAGCGATCTTTGAAGAAATAAAGGAAAAGAGATAATATAATAATATTGTAAGAAATGTTTAAGTATTAGTTTTAAATAAAAGAATTCAAACGATTGGTCAATTTATTCAAGAAAACTCTGTCTATATTTACATTTAAACGGATATTAGTAAAATCAGCTGAGTGAATAACGCGATCAGTTCGGTGAATAAACTCGAATAAGTTTTAGGTAAAGGAAACAAGGAACGAACAAACGATTAAATAAAACGGGCTATCAAACTGTCTTTCAAAGCAATACTCTCCTCGGTCTTAGCGGTTAACGAAGATCCTCTTAAAGCTTTTTCGGAAGCTCTCTTTTGCAAAACCATCGATTAAAAACAAACGGTCAAAGAAATGGTCAAAGAAATGGAAGGGAAATAAAAGCAACAGGGATGGAAAAGTTCGACGGGGAAACTAAGGTTTAGGGGTGGGGGTGGGGGGGGGTTTAGCGCGACATAATCAGCTTAATTGCCTAAGACTTTGCCACCCCTTTTTTTTCTCTAACCCTTTCTCCCATCTCTTAGAATTTTTTTTCTCATTTTTTTATAGTTAGAAATGGTCAACGGTGAAACTCGATGTACTTAGTTTACGAGCAACTGGGGAAAATAGAAAAATAATAGAATAAAATAGAAAGAAAGTATCTAGGATACGGGGGGGATCGTTTTCTTTATTTCGGTTCATTCTTTCATATTGCAATGGTCTTTTAGAATCAATAAAAATAATTACGAATCGATACTCCCCGTTGTTTTCCTTGTTATGGGGGAATAAGATGGTATGGATGATCAAAAAGGTTTTAGATTTAGCAAGGTTCCTTCACGTTATCTTCGATCTTCTTTTCAAGCAAACTTACTTTGTATTTTTCAAGATTAACTATGAGAATGCTCGGTAAAAGGGTGTATCGCGTATTTCTACGTCATTCAGATGACTAATAGGTAAGAGCGTATTTTTTTTTCCCCCGTCAAAATATCTCTACGTGCAAGGCAACAACGTTTAATGACGTGGCACAGTAGTATTCAACTTAAACTCGAAATGTTGAAAAGGTAGAAAAATAAAATGTGTTTTTTTCCTATCGCACAAAAGTATGACGGATCTTGGGGATTATTTTTTTCTTTGATGGTAGTAAAACCGAGTAGTCGTTAATGAGTCCGGTCATTTCCGACCGGCATACGACGGCCATTTTTTCCAATCACGCATAAGCGGGAATAACGTTACACCTTGCAAAGCACGCTTTGCGATCGTTCGATACGTATCCTTTTGTTACTGAAAGGTGGAAAGAGGTATGTATAGAACGTTGATACCGTAGAATAGTATAAAAAAATGTAGGTCAAAAAGGGTTTCCTATATAAAGAAGTTTCATTCGTTTGCTGCATAGAAAACGAGTAATAAGAAGAAGAAGAAGAAGAAGAAGAAGAAAGAATGAATGAACGAGAGAGAGAGAAAGAAAAATCCAAATAAATCGAGAGAAATCGAGACAAAGTGAGGTCAAAGTTTTTATTAACTGGAAGCAATTACACAAGCCATTCCGCGAATATCGCTCGTTACCAATACCAATTCGGTGTCGAGTTTGTTCGCAGAAAAACACACAAGTAGAGTATAGCACACATTTATAAGTATATCCTATAAACGTATATATATATATATGTATATATTACACGGATGTATCCTTGAAAGTAATTGGATAGATTCAAATGGAAATTGGGTCGCGTTGTTTAACTATATTTATTTACAATTAAGTTCGGTCTAAATAATATCTAACGTTCATTAGCATCGCGATAACTACTACTACTACTACTACTACTACTTCCCTGATATCTGCGTGCACTCGCGCATGATAGTCTATGTTTACCTTCGTTATACGTTTAACGCAGGGCGATACTCGCGCGAATGCAACCGTGCAGAACGAACGAACGAACGAGACCAACGAGCGAGAGTCGTCGTGCGAACAGGCATGATTCGAATTCGTTAGGTTAGTGAAATTCGAACGAATGAATCTACTCGGTATCGATTATCATATTTCATTAACGTGCGTGCTCGTTAAGTGGTCAGTGCCATTACACAAGACTCAATTATTTCTGGTTAACGGCGAATGATCTAACTGGTGTTGAATGGTAGTTTGTCAACAAATTTCATGAAATTCGAGAAAGTAAAAGACGAAGAAATAAGAAGAAACAAGAAGAAGAAATAAGAAGAAGAAGAAGGAGAAGAAGGATGATGACAAAATGGGCGGGGTAAAGGAGCATTCTTGGCTTTTCCAGAATCCCGTATTAATTCAAAGTCCACGGGTTCCACCCTTTTCCACCTCCTCGTGGGTTGCGTCCGGACCCAGTCTAGACCACTTAAGATGAAAATGAGGGTAGCTTTGGGTGGCATGAAAAATTAAGCGTGGCCCTCCTCCGCTTTTCGACGACTGCGAGGACCGAGTTAAAGTTTGCCAAGGCGAGCCTTTATTTGTGATTATGCACCAGGACTATAATAGAGAGAGAGAGAGAGATAGATAGATAGGCAGGGAGGAAGGAAGGAAGAGAGGAAGATATGTCGTAGGGATGAGACTGGAGAAGGGAAAAGACGAAGGAAAACGAGGAAGAGAACGTTGAGCCCTAGGGGAGTGTTCACCGCACGGTGCTTGGATTAACCGGGAACGTGCACTCGGTCGCTCTAATGTCTTTGCACAAAACCTGAGGGGATGCAAGGGTGAGAGGAAAAGAGAATGAGAGAACGAGAGAGAGAGAGAGAGACAAGATGAGAGTAGGATAGAAGTAAAGGTGAAGATAGGTGGTACAATATGAAAGGAACTATGGGTATTGAAACACCGTACGGACTCTGGAATAACGTAATGCTTTTGCAACTGTATATGTGAAAGTGTTATCCCTCAAACTGTCTTCCATTTCATCTCTCTCTCTCTCTCTCTTTCTATCATTTTCACTTCTGTTCTTTTTTTTTTTAACATTTAGTGATTAATTATTTGAGGATAATATTTTTTCATATGGCTGCACGGAAAATTGATGATTATAATAAAACATTTAGTGCACACAAGGTAGTTTCATTTTTGTTTAACGATCAATAGCACGATATTTTTCATTTAATTTTCCTTAAGAATAATTTCTTCTTTTAATTAATTCTTTCGGTTATATATTTGTCCCTTTTTAAATCATAATTTTACGGTGTAATACATTATTGTGTCATTTCATTCATCTCTATAAGTTAAACACATTTTTCAAATAGTCTATATTTGCAGTTCGGTTATTTATTGTATCGTGAATATTTATTCGTACGTTGTTCGTGTTCTCGTTCTTTGAATTATCGGAAATTTCTCTCCCCCTCTCTCTCTTTCTCTTTCTCTTGTTCTCTTTCACACAATCGTAACAACGAAATACAATCGATCATTAGCAAAGTAAAATGGGGGAGCGTGTGTGAGTCATTTAAACGTATCGGTTTGGCAAATTAGTTTTTTATCGTTGTTGCACGCGTCACAGGGTGTACATTACGAGAAAAATCTTTATCGATTATTCCAGACTGCAATCTGTAAGACTTTGTCGCCTAAGGGAAAGAAAGAAAGAAAGAAAGAAAGAAAGCAAGAAAAAAAAAAAAGGAAAAGAATGAAAGAAAGAAAGGAAGAAAGGAAGAGAAAAATCATCATGGAGTGAAATGAACGTAATAGGTGGTACATAAGTCCGAGAGCGTGGTTTCCGACGATAAATAATCTCCGCAATTTGAGCTTTATTACTTGCACGCACACGCACAGCCGCGCATTCGAAGTTCCCATCGCGAAAACTACCTCCTCCACCTCCTCCTCCACCTTTTCCAACTCTTTCTATCCCTATCCCTTTCTCCCTACTCCCATCTCTAATCGCCCACTACCGAACACGTACACGCGAAACACTCGTACTCTCTTATATTCTTTCTGAATGTATTCGCTACGTGACTGGTATGAAATTGCAGGACACGAGAAGGTATTTGAATCACAGCGTTGCAGCACGAAGCCCGTGTACTAGTTGCCTATTGTGGTGCTTGGGAAAAGAGAGAAAAGCCTGGCTGGCTGGCTGGCTGACTACCTGTTCTAGGACTGGTCCGAAGGGTAAAGGAAATTAAAACCAGTCACCGTCGTGCTTTTTTCTGAAAATAATACACCGTCTAGGTTGTTGTTTTTTAGCTCGCGGCACGAGCTGCCGAAAAAAAAGGGGAAGCAAAATAAAAACAAGAACGGATGCGGGCTGAGGGGACGGAACGAGGAGACAGGGGGACACAGGGGGACAGGGGGACGAGGGTGGTGTTTCGGAAAAGGGAGACGGGAAAGAGCGGAGAAGTATTAAAAAAACAAATAACAAAAAAAATAGAATGGCATTAGCCGCGAAATATCGCATCGGCCCAACTGCGCGCGATGATAAATCAAGTGTGTTGGCGTTCGCTACGAGAAACTTTGCTTTTAAAGTAGATGGATTTAAATAATCGTCCGGTGTCAAACGACTATGCGATAGTTCGAGAATTAACATTGTTTTTTTTCATCGATGAAACGAGAGGAAAAGAAGGAAATTATATTTTATTGAGATTGTTGCGAACGATTATTAATTGATTACTCGTACTTACGAACTTATTCGATCTTTCACGTTTCAACGATGAATTTCAGTGCAAATCGATGCAACCTGTGTTTTACACGCATACGGTTAATTTAACGATATGGAAAATAGAATCTTCGTATTTACGTAGGTACATAGGAAGAAAAGTGGTGAACAGAAGTCGCGTGTACTTGATTGCCGGTGGTGGTTCGTTGAATTTGTAAGGGTTCCTTCGACGAAATTGCTGGATCGTAATGAGTCGTTGGAAAGAGGCGTAAAATCGGAAGTTTTCCATAACGGAAACGATTTTGGCTAACGTCCGGCTTAGCGTGTGTATGTGTGTGTGTGTGTGTGTGCTTTTTTTTAACAATGTCTGAACGATGATGAGATAAAATTTTCTTTTTCTTTTTTCTTTTCTGTTTTAATCCTATTTCGAAAATAAATAATCGTCGCGTAACGGTGGAAGTACGTAATTTATCAAATTCTTCTATTTTCTATGCAAATATCAACAGGAAAAAATATCGTCTGGATTAACGTCGAGATTAATATAATGAAATCGTAACACATTTATAATCATTAATTTTATTTTCCATCTATCAAGTAATTAATCTTTTAATTGCTATTTCTACTGGTATTCTATTATATTAGAAACGTTGTATGAGTAATTTAAAAAATTTGTTTACCCTAAGAGGACTACTTGAATTTTTTAATTAAAAGCTTTTACGATCATTTATACATTTTAGATCGCTTCTATGTAAAAAAGAAAAAATTAGAAAAAATACGACGTATCTGTGTATACACAGTTAGATTATTCAGAATATCTTTCAATTTGCAGGTTTCGAATGTTCCTCGAATTCTATAGTTAAATAACGTTTCCATACCGCGATACAATATCGTATAGAACCTCCATAGATTCGAATTTGTATCGACATTTAAATTTCTGCAGAGAAATCAGAGATAAATTACGAATACACATCAACGATGATATATATTTTATTTTCGATCATAAAAGATACGGGAAAAAATGTTTAAAGTAAAATTGTAAAAAAAAAGAAAAAATGTTACTTCGAGAAAAGTAGAGAAAATATATCTCGAACGTAATGCAAAATACGTTTATACAAAGTAAAAAGGAAAAGAAAAATAAAGTAGAAAAGACGGGAAAATTAATGATCAAATGTAGTTACAAATTTAATTAATACTTCAAGTACCGAGAGTATTAACGAATATTGCGTTATATACTTCAGACAGTTTGCAGAAGTACGAGTATGTGTATATATGTTTTTGAATTTATTGCTAAGATAATACTGTTATTAATTTATGTTCGGTCTTGGTTTAATTTAAACACAATACCGGATACTTCGGGATCGTTTTCTTTTGTTAGAAAATATTCATTAGGTTTCTCACCTGGTTTTACCTCGCTTTATTAATCGCAGTCAAATCGTAACAAAGTAAATGTCGCGATGTCGAGACCTTTAATCTCACACAATTTCGTTCTTTTTTATTTTCGTAACTTGTACTAAATTGGTAAATGAATATATTTATATTATTTGGCTTTGGAATAAATGTTCAATTAATATTCAACATTTTGTTAGGAAAGAGGGAAAATTGTTAATTTGATATTACGGAAAATTTGTTCGTTGGTAAAAGAACGTGAAAAGATTAATTGGCTCGTGCGACTACGTAACGTCAATGTTTAACAACGTTAATAATAAATAAAAAATCAATCAATTTGAATATGTCATAGTACAATTTCAATACATATATATATATATGTAAAATGATTCGACGATCTTTCAAGAATAACTTTTACAGTTTCACAATATCTCGGTAGCTTATCCGAGATAAGAGGGACAGAGAGCTTATACAATATCTATCGATGGGTTTATTCGAATGAAAGTATACCTTTCGAGAGGGCTATAAAATATATTATAAGAAGTTTACGTTTGCCATCCCTCAGCAGGACCAAACAGATTGCGAAAACCTCGCGTAGGAGAATTTTCTTATATATTGGAATATGCACGTTACTTTGATCGTACACGTGTGTACGTGTATGTATCTATGTATAAAGGATAGATATGAAGTATCCATACTTATATCTACATTTCGATTTAGATCACGAGAAAGTATTTTATTCGGAAAGATCGATTGAATTATCTTTACAATAACAACAAAATCATTTCTTAAGTAAAAAAAAAAAGATAAATCTGTTAAAAATGATGTTGAGTATATTCTACGAAAAAGGAATAGATTTGTTAAAAATTCGGTAATACGAGGATTTTCCAAAAATATTATAAATCATTCGAACGAAAATTTGTTTCATTTTCTTCTATCTTTCAAGCTTTTCAACCCTTTCTCTTCTTTACCTTTGTCTTCGTTCAAGATACCGTATCAAGTTTACATTTTCCCAAGAATATGTATACCTACGTACGCGAAAATCTGGCATAAATAGCGCAAGAAATTCTTGTCACGTAGTAGTTACTTTAACAAGATTTCCGCTTATTACTCGAAATCCATGCGGAAGATGACTGTCTCTCGTTACGTTTTGTATATCGAGACTGTCATTATTAATTCTTTACACTCGATAAGTTACTTTCGGTCACCAATCGGTTTAATACGATAATTCTATAACCATAACGATATTTATTTTATTTTTATTCGAGCAATATAGTTTCACGAATGTCTTCAAAATTACAACAATTTTAAATACGTCATTTATATGCATTATTATAAATGCATTTTTAACGTTGATTTCGATTCGACAATCGTTGTAATAGAAATATTTATTTTCAAGTTTGATTTTTCATCGATCAAATATATCTACGAAATAGTAGATATGCTTGTTCGTTAATAGAAAAAGTTTCCTTCTTTATCATTGTATTTTCCACTTTCTTCTGTTTTTTTTTTATCTTTTGATATTTAATTTATTTTATTTTATTTAATATTGAAAGAAAGTTAAAAATAAGAAATTTTGTCGCGTCTTCTCTCCTTCGAGGAAGAAAAAAAAAGAAAATTGTACACGGAAAAAATGAAATAGCAATAAACTCGTTGGAGCTTTCGAATAAAGGTAGAAGCGGATCGAAGAAAAAATGAGAGAGAGAGAGAGAGAGAAAGGGAAAAAGAAAGAAAGAACTTTTCTCCATTCTTTCTACAGAATAATGAAATGTGGCCGGCCGTTTACCCTTGTGATTTCGGAATAGAACGAAATGTAAAATACAAAGAAGTATATTATATTGTCCCTCGGAGAGAATAATAGGGGAAAAAAAAAAAAGAAAGAAAAAAAAATGTATTAAAATATGAGAACTGTGCAAACTCGTATGAGTTTTTTTTTCGATATATGGTTCAATAGTGTTTCGTATACGTGTTTAATTTTTTTCTCTAGTAAAGAAATATGTGAATCGAAAGGAAGAACCTTTCTATTTTTCTCAATCTCTCTCTCTCTCTCTCTTTCTTTATTTCTTTCTTTTATTTCCGTCTATACGGTGCTTCCATTCAACTGGTTAAAAAGAGTAAGAGATAAAGGAAGCAAGCAAGAAAGAAAGAAAGAAAGATAGCAGAGGAGAAAAGATGCCATTCTCTCGATTACTCCGTGCGTCGTTCTGACATTTAATCTCGCGCAAGAGCTATTGACATTTCGATCGTTCAGACCGTTCTGGTATTTGCGTTTCCGCCGTGTATATACCGTTCGAGAGCATCGAATTGTCTCGCTAAAGTGAATGCACACAATACATCGAGTGAATCGTTTCCGAGTATTTAATTATCTACGATGCAAAAGTTTCACGATACAGTATCCAGTTTACGGATACGCGAAACGAACAATATTCGGTCGGCGATACACATACAGTTTTGACGAGCGTTATATGCTGATGGTTATGGGAAACGAAAGAGAGAGAGAGAGAGAGAGATATGTAAAGTTTGTTTTAGAGAATATTTTATTTTTTTTTTTTTACATTTTTTTTAAATGGTCAAGTTCGATGTTTGTGTTGCGTTCGGGGATATAAAGAGAAATTGCAATGTCTAGTAATTTTTTTCTCTCTCTTTCTCTTTCTTTATTTATTTCTTTCTTTCTTTCTTTCCATTTGTTATAGAAATAGCAAGAACAAAAGAACTTTCGTTCTTCGTCATCAAAATGTCTCGTGTAAAAGTTTCTTCCCCTTCTACTAGCGTAGTAATCCAACGGACGAGTAAATCTAAAGTCGGAAGAGAAGTAAGGCGTTAAAGGAGAGAACAATCTCATGGAACTTTTGGAAAATAGCTACCTTTTCTCTTAGACGTTGGAAAGATCGGGACGGAGGAGGAGAAGGTTTCGAGGAAGCGAACAAGAGGAAAACGTCGGTCAAGTTCTTGTTGGACTGTCACTGGGGTATCCTTGCTCCAGTATTTCCTTTGCCTTCCAAGGATTCTGAAGGAAGGAAGGAAGGAAGGAAAAGACCTTCGTAAAACTGGCAAGACGTCTCGTTAGTTGCTGCAATACCTCGATATCATCTCGTTTTCTTTTTACGGCAAGTATGCACCTTTTTTCTTTTTTTTTTCCTTCTGCTTCCTCTGAGTGACGTAGCCAGTAATATCGAATTTTTGTCTTTCTCTCTCTCTTGTATATTAAAATTTGTCGCTAGGTAAAGTCACGAAAATTGAGTGCCGGTGCGTAGCTACCTGCTAGCTACGTTTACCATGACACACATTTTAACAGGATATTATAAAATAAATTTGTTCGCAACGCGAATGATCATTCTTCTCGATTCACGTTACAATAATATGGATAAAAAAAAAAAGAGATCTACTCTTAAATCTATTCTTTATAACGGGGCAATAATGAATTTTTTAATCTCGTTAGTTCGATCAAAGCGTGTGTTTTTTCATCGATGAAAAATATCATCCCGGGTCCACCTGGTATAATAGACCGGTAACACGACGACGAGGACGACGACGACGACGTTCTGCGCGTTTAATTGAATTTCGGGAGGGGCGAGTAATTTAATAATTCAATAATATTATTCATCGTGAGCTGAAGCCGCCTGGCATCATATTTCGCTATACTAACGGCGAGCACGTTGTCGGTAAGCTGCTGGAAGACACGCTCGAACGTCTCTTCCGTCTTATCTTTTTTTTTTTTTTTTTTCTTATTTCTTTATACTTTATACTTTCTTATATACCTCGATGCATTTTGTTCGTCTGAATGTTCGTAGAAATCGATTACTAAGGAAAATTAAATTTTCGTAACGTAGGCAGCACGTTTCCTCTCGTTGTTCTTTCCATGTCTCCAACTTTCTTTTTATCTTTCTTTTTTTCTTGTTACTTGGAGCTTCTCCAGATTGTGTACTTAACCGGAAGGGGGTGAACTAACCTAAGGGGAAGCAACTTTTTAATATTCTGATACAACCCGCGTATCGTTTACTTTTTCCAGCGATTCTTCTTCTTCTTCTTCTTCTTCTGCTTATTCTTTTTCCTTTTCTTTTTCTTGTTCTCTCTGTCGTTTGATAAAACGATACGCTGATATTAGTAGTACTCAAAAGTGTATGATAAAAAAGAAACTTTCCAGAATCTTCGATTACGATTGTCTTTGGCTTCTTGGTCGTCGTTCGATAACGTAACGAAAAGTCTCCGTAGTGGAACAAAATTTAAATAACAATCGACGAACGATTGTGCGATCAAAAATTACTCGGAATCGTATCTTTGATCAATGCTCGCAGGATTTGATGTATTATAAAAAAAGGAAAAAATAAAAACAAATGGAGAAAGATAAATACATGCATTCGCATAACGAATTAAAATATTCCTCGTGTACATAAGTTAGAGCGCATGATTTTTCCAAGTCCATAATTTCGATGGTCCGATAAGAGACAACACCGTGTAACCGTATAATATAATATAGATAACTCTCTCCTGTTCATAATTCTACGCGAATTTTTTTCTTCCACTTATTCTTCCTTCTTTTTTCCTTTTTTTTCTTTCCTTTTTTTTTTTTATTTCTGGCTGGAAGTATCGGATGACCCAACCAGGCCGACGCAGTATAACCAGCTATCAAATTAGCCGTGAGGTTAAAGCACGCGAAAATGCGCGCGGCCAGCGTATAATATACCGGGTGAACGTAATTATCTGTGGTATAGAGCAGGAACGTACGAGGTTCGACATAGTGAATGAGGAGGATAGGAGAGTAGAAACTGGTCGGGGACAAGGGGTTGGGAATGGGGGTGGGGGTTTTGTGGCAGTTATTTTAATGCCACCGTCGTCGTCGTCGTCGTCGTTGCTCTCGTTTCGCACCTGCACACCACGCCTCGAAAATTCAATTAGGGAATTGGAAAGAACGCCCAAAGCTTATTGTAATTTAATCGCTTACCTAGGAGATCATCTTAACGGGATAATCAAATTTCGTTTCTTCTCTCAGTCCCTCTCTCTCTCTCTCTCTCTCTCTCCCTTTTCTCTTTTTTTATTCTCCCTAATCTGTCCGCAATTTTTCTTTTCGTCTCAATTGTAATTAATCGAATCACTCGTGACTGCCTTTTAATACAAGTAATTAATCCAAATTGAATAACTTATTTCCACGAACGAAATTTATAATCTCATTAATTATTCAAATGGTGTACACATACACGCGATTGCTTGCTTGCTTGATTGGTTGCTCGATTGCAAAAATTATGAAACTTTAGTTCTTGTAGATACGTCAGAAAGTTTAGTCGAGCATCATGATCGACGGAGTAACAAACGGAAGGGATGCAAGTTACCCACCCGTACGACACTCATCCCCAATAAGACAGACCAGGTGAGACTAGAACTCTACTACCCTCTTTTCGTAAGGTGGGTACGTTTAAACGCGTTTACCTGTTCGTACTTTCGCCGCCCTCTGTCGTTGGTAAATCGAAAGCTCGTATCACGCGAACTACGTTATCTACTGCCTTCCCAAACCTTTCTCCCGCGTCGTTCTACCCTTTGGAAAATCATCCCCCGGTGATACTCCTACTATTACACTCTACCCCTTTACTGTTGGTTACGAGAAACGTTGGTGCGAAAGCGTTCAGCGTTGCTATCTGTTTCCTGTCTTTACCGAAATACGGCGCTGAAAAACGAGTAATAACTTTCCTCTTTTTCTATCTATCGCACGTTTAACCCTTTTATATTTACGATTAAAAATAAAAGAATTCATATCACGTTTCGTAATAAGATAAGAATATACTCGTATTTCTCATATCGATCATTTTAATATCATTTTTAAATCATTTGATACATTTATTATTACATTACGATTAAAGCTTCGTTTTGAAATTGACTAATAACACGTATACCGATCCCAAATATCTAACTCGTACTTATACAATTTCCTCGTATTTCAACTTAGATTAATGATTTTCTCTTAAAACGAAGGAACGAACTTTCGTTGGAGGACTACTCGCGAGAGAGGACTGTGGTTGTTTCGAAGCACCGAAAGCAAAGGCCGCTGCATTGCAGACGGTGGTTTGGCAATCGAGCTTGCGGTTGGATCGATGTTTCCTACGTACGTACGTACGTACGAACGTACATATGAGATCTCTCTCTCTCTCTCTCTTTTCTCTCTCATTCACTTCGAAAGCTCGACCATCCTTCGTCATTCCCCAACCACCCTTCCTACCACCCCCCCACCCCCCGTTCTCTTCTTCCAACATCGTCCTCCACAAATATAACGCAGCGACATCCGACCGAAGCCACTCTCACTCGGTATTCGCGTTGGAAGGGGTTAAGTGCGACGTGTCTACAGCATGGGAATGCCAATTATCCTCATCGTTCTTCCACCAACATCAACCCCCCTCCTCCCCCTCCCCCTTTCATCCTTCTCTACCTCACTGATCTCTTTCGCATCGCCACGTTCGATCGGCAATTATTCTTTTTTCTATTTCCCTCCCCCTCCCCTCGTACAACTGCTTTCCTCGCTCTCCCCCTCCCCCCACCCTCCTCCTTCCCCCGCCGATTGCCGATTGTCCGATGAAAGACAAACTTCACGTTTGCTAGACGACGTTCTAACTTGCATAAATGAAATGTTCCTGCTCTATTCGTTTTTATTCGATTATTGTCGTAATTATATTTTGAATAAATTATTAATGACATTTGTTTGGAATATTATTCACGTGGTTTATAAGTAAATTTATGTGAGTGTGTGTGTCTGTTCGTGTACGTATACAAAAACATTTACACGCGTTTACTTTATCATCTTGATTTTTACTAACCTGATCTTCTGATCGGTCAATCTGTAATACCACTGTGAGTATTAAAATCGTTTACTTTTGTTAATATTAAATTTAAGATGTACGTATAGATTTGAATGATCGTAACAATAAATATTATAGAAGAGTATCTATAGAATTTTTAGTGTTAATTAAAGAAAAAGTCGTATTATTTAAAGAATTATTTGTAAAGAAAATGAACTGGTTTGATTAAAATAAGGGGAAGGGGGTATTAGGTGAATTCAATTATTCTTTCTTCGCGAAATTATTAACTGGGATCTTTTGAATAAAATCTAGCGTCTTTATTTCTCACTCTCTCTCTCTCTCTCTCTCTCTCTCTTTTTTCCGGAGTATTTCTCGCGAATGCGAGGGTAGGTCACCTGTTGCTGTTTGTACCATCGCGATGGCATTGAAATCGCGGCGAAGAAAATAGAATCATCTCTAGGAGAGATATAATACATATATCTATATATTATATCTAGCGTAAGCGTCGTTTATCACGTCCTGGAAGAATTGCTTGTCATATTTTACGAATAGATATCGATAGATCTTTCTTAAGTGGTTATCGGATGATCTCGAGAAAAAATAAAAAAAAGGGCAAGAAAAATGAAATCGATACGCAGATAGGATGAAAGAAAGAAAGAAATAAAAAAATTATATCACGTCGTAATGCGATTATAATACGATACGTTTGCTGCTAGGGTGTAATTTGTAATAAATATTTGATTACATTTATTTGTCCATTTTTGTTTGTTTGTTTGTTTGTGTTTTGTTGTTTGTAAAGAATAACTAATGTATCAAATAAATTTGTTATTAACTACGGGCTAGTTTCATAATCCTGACAAATATCCTCCGGTTGTTGTCTAACATTGTTTTAGGAGCACATACACGAGCACCTAAATGCCCCGCGGTTACCTAAATGCGATTATAATCGATCTAACCAGGTAAAAGCATTAACATTGTATAATCGAATTAATCAACGATTACTCTATAAATCAATAACAGTTTCTAAGGAATTTCTAAGAATTGTAAGTATTACGATTTTGTTCTCTCTTCGGCTCGAGAAAAACATCGAACAGGATTGACAGGGAAAGAAAAAAAGAAAAAGAAAAAGAAAGGAAAGATAGGAAATGATATCGAATGGTATGAGAAGTAGAAACAGACAACTAGACTATCTTTTTTCTTCGATGGCAGCATGCTAGCTAGCAAGCTAGCTAGCCGGCTTGCAGGGAAACAAATATTTGTCTTTGGTAGATTTATCCTGACAATAGTTTCCTATCAGAAATAGAAATCATCGATTTCCGTGTTTCGCTAGGTCTATAGAAAAACGTTTTCTAGGGTTGCGTGCACGTCTTTTCTCTATTCTCTATTTTTTTCACATTACGATGAAAATAGAAGAATAAACGGGATGTTTGTTCATTTCTTTTACAACGAAAAAAAAAAGAATAGGAAAAAAAGAGAAGGAAGAAGAAGAAGAAGAAGAAGAAGAAGAAGAAGAAGAAGAAGGAAGGAATTCGATCGATGATAGAAGAAGAGCACGCATTCGCGTGCATTCGAACAAAAACTGCGAGGGTGGCGGGGGTGGGGGGTTTGCTGTGCCTTTAACAGTCTAAACTATCTTGATCTTTCTCCATTTTTCTTTTCTCCGTCTTCGTTCGACGCTTTGTATCCGAGTTCGTATTACCGTAACCGGGGGAGGAAACTTAATACCCTGGATGCACCCGGTTAGCTCTCGGGATGCATTTGATTCACGCTTCTGAAGCACGTAAGCTCGGAGCTTTTCGTACCGCGAAACGGCACCAACCGGTCGGCGGCAGCAGCAGCAGCAGCAGCAGCAGAGGCAGCTTCAAGCTCACTGATTCGACTCCTCTTCTTCCGCGTAATCCTCGAGTTTCGTCTCGAGCGACGACGACCGCACACTATTCCAAAATTAACACACATAAAGATAGCACACCAGGGGTTTATGCCAAAGACCGCACGATAAATATTTGGTTAGACGATCTAAACCCCATCACTTTTTCCTTTTTCTTTTTTTTTTTTTGTTTAAACCTAAACCACCAAATACCAATACAGTTTCTAATCTCATTCCTTTTATTTTTCTGTTGTTTTATTTGGCTTGTAATTCGAGTGATTATATCAGGAATGCGTTATCAGGAATTTAAAAAGAAGAAAATGTTTGTTCTTCGCTAAATCCTGTAGAGAAAAGAGAATTTTCATTCATAAAGATCAAGAATCCGTACTACTACTTCTTAGTACTTTAAACGAAACTACGATGGCACGCATAGTCTCCGGCCGTTTTGCAAATAGTTCTCGGGTGGTGATATTCCTCGGGTAGTGCCCGCTGAAATCCCACATTTCGCCTCGTTGGTCGCAACGTCGAGCGCGTTATTTCTCCCCATTGTTCTTGATTTACGAGCCCCCGGCGAGCCTTCTTTCGGCCGCTGCTAATTAACGAGGGGCCTCCCTTTACTTCTCTCTTTCTCTTTCTCTTTCTCTTGCCGACTGAATTCGCGATGGTAACTCAGGAAAATTTAGCAGCCTCGAGATAACGCCACTCTTCCGACCGACCGACCAACCAACTCGGCCAGTTGGACCGAACAAAAGGACAAAGGACACCACCTCCTCCACCACCACCACCACCACCGCGAAGCGTTTCTCCACCGCGTTCGAATATAATGATAAAGAATTTGCAATTACCCTGTATATTCCAACTTGGAAATATTTCACGAACCTCTTTTTCTTATGTACAGGTATATATATACATTATAGCATGAAGTATAGTAGAGGTATAGTTCTTTAACATCGTGGTATATAAAATAGTGAGATATTGCATACCTTAGGGGAATACCTGTAATCGAATTATTATCACCAAGTTCAGCGAGTTGTTCGTTTAGACGGCAAATTACCTGTCTCTATTCTAGTAATGCATCTTACTAGAATGAGATCTTATCTATTTGGAGTAAGAATAGTGGAAACTTGAATTGTATGATATAACTCGTATTATTTATCTGCAATAATATTTGAGAATTCGAAACGATCGTACGAAAATTACTGATTCCGATCATCGTTGTCGCAAATTTTCTACTTCTCTCTCTCTCTCTTTCTCTTTCTCTCTCGATTTTGTAAAACGATCTATACGTTAAAATTATTTACGAAGAATAGGTAAATCAATTATTTAATGGCAATTAATGCATGTGTACCGCGTCGACGTGAGCGAATTCAAGCTACGACCGAAATGTAACCTCGGGCCGTAATTTTTCTCATTTATAGTTGACGCGTTTTGGACCAAAAAAAAAAAAGGAACAAAATTAAAATAGAAACAAGACGAAAAAAGAACTGAAGTACAACGCGCATACGAATATATATATATATATTTATTTAATTCCGCTCTGATTGTGAACGACGTAAAATATTACATGAGAATATCTGTGTGTGTAAAAACGATTGTGATTTAAAAGATACACATGGCAGGAAACGGGGAAAAAAAGAGAAAATAGGTATTCGGACTAAACGAAAAGATAGTTGCAGCTTTCAGTTCCTATTTTCCTCCTCCCGGGGAGGAGGAGAGAGGTGGATTCCGCCTACTCTTGCGTTAAACATATTAACCCAAAACTACGTGCCGTTACGAAAGTAGTGCATTGTTGTTGGTAATAAAATGTCCTGTCGGCGTGAAACGAGTGAAAAAGAACAGAAAAAAAGAAAAATAGAGAAAGAGAGAGAGAGAGAGAAAAAAAAGTCGAAATTTTCGGGGTGACTTTTTCTGTGACGTTTGTTCTAACCTGTCCACGTTTAATTATAGAAAATTATTCTTATTATTCAACACTGTCCACACACCACCAGTAGTAGTATATTTTTCTTCTTAATCTTTATTAATTCAATTTAATAGGCACGTTATAAATATTGTAAAACACGCGTATCAATTATAACGTTGAATAATTTTAATACAATATAACAACTAGACGCGTAATTTGGGGGAAAAAAATATTAAATAAACTTGATAGCTCTGTTAATTGATTTAAATAAAAAAAAAAAAATAAAAAAAAATCAAATAAACTTGATGGTTGGAACACACTACTCGTACGTATGTGACAATGGAAACGAGCAGTCTTAATTCTCGCGAAAGCCAATTGGATTAGCGGTTAGAGCCATTTCCTGCAAAGCTCTGTTCCCTTTCTCTGTCTTTCTTTTTTCCTCTCTCTCTTTCTCTCTCTCTCTCTTTCGTGTTATCCTCTTCCTCTTTCTATGTACTCGCGTAAAATCGAAGGGGAAGCTCGCACCCTTCCGTCTGCATAAAATTAACGGGATAAAAGCTCTTGCTCCTTCGCCCGAGAAATGGCTTTCCTCTTCTACAGCGAGTTATTTTTTTCTCTCTTTTTTTTTTTTTTCACCTTACCCTCCTCTTTCCCCCTTTTTTACATACGTTCCATCTAGTACCGGTAACGTAGTAGATCCTACGGACAAAGTAAAATTGCCTTATTAGAATCCGTCCGAAAAGTAGCATACGATAATCATCATTTACGTATAAATTTGGTCATCTCATCAGTGATATCTTATTTTTCATCGTTTCTGTCTTTTTTTCTTTTAGTACAAACATCGTTGTTTGCTATAACATCGTTTTTTTTTCCCCAGTTATCGTAATTGACATCACTACGATTGAGAATTTTATTTATAATTATATATAATATATATATATATATATAATTGTATATAAATATATATAAAATAATATATATAAAATATATAAATATATAAAATAAAAATAATAATTATATAAAATATATTAATAAAAAAAAATATTTTATATATAACTCTCGCGATTTTATTTATAAATTCGATTATTAGAAATATATATAATCCCAACGTTGAAATATTTATAATGTTTTTTTTTTTTTATTAATTTTATACAAAGTTTGACTAGAAGATAAATTAAAAGTATACAAAATGAGAAAAGTGTGTATCAGCAACAACTAGGCGAATGAGTAACAAGGATAATATTTTTTCCCAGTAAAAAGCTTGACACTAATAATACGAATAAAATTCTAAGGGTGAAGTATTATGTAAGAAGAATGAATTCAGAAGCTCTACAGTATAAGATCTACCGATCGATTATTAACGATATTAAATGAACAAAATAAAAAACCTCGAATTTAGCGAGAATTTTTCATCCTCGCGGAAAATGCGTCGTCATTTATTTCCTCTCTCTTTTTTCTATTTTTTTTTCTTTTCTTTTTTTTTAAAATAACCTTTCTTTATATCGACGTATGAAAATGAATGAAAGGATATAACAGTTCTCGTTTCGTTAGATCGTCTCGTACAAAACACGGAGGAGGCAAAGGAGAATCTTTCGTAAACGCCTTCGCGATTTTTTTCTTTTTTCCTTTCTTTTCATTTCACTTTTCTCTAGATTTTCTATTTCTTATTCCTACTCTCTCTCTCTCTCTCTCTCTTTTTTCTTTTGTGATGAACGAGGGAGCCAGGAAAGAGGACACACGGGTAACGGGTGCGATGCATTAGGGTCAATAGGGATTTGTTGCGAATGAAAAATTGTCGTAGAAGAGAGAAAGAGAGAAAGAGAGAGAGAGAGAGCGTATCGATGTTGGATACTAAGACTCGTTTTTTTTTCTCGTGAAATCGAGAATATAATCTTTTAAAAGAGGTAAAGAGGGGAAGAAATAACCAAAACTGTATGACATAGATTTATGGGAAAAAAGAAAACAAAATTATAAGAATAAAAAGGTAATAAATTGTATCAATTATATTATTCGTTGCATTTATATATTAACTCTCAATTTAAATACAAAAATGAATCGTCGGTCGTTTCTATCATTTCAAAATTTATCGACCCTAAAATAATGAAAATTAATTTGAAAAAATAAACACAGACGAGAGAATGATAACTTTATAAATAAATTCTTAATTTGTGTGTCCAAAAATAAAGTACCGTATTAATTGCTATAACTAATGTATCGAAGTAAAGCAGAGTAGTATAATAATTACCTGTATCGATTATCGATACGATAATTATTACGACGAACTTCCGAGAAAATCCTATTGCAGCTCCAAGAATAGACATACACACACATACAGACAGACACACAGAGTGAGAGAGTGAGAGAAGAAAGAAGAAAAAGAAGAAAAAAATAGAGAAAAAGGTAAAAGAGTGAGAGTGAGAGTGAGAGAGAGAGAGAGAGAGAGAGAGACATTATGAAGAAAAATTGGTGCATTAATATTCCAAGGTTTTGGCTGGTAGTCGAAGAACTGGAGACGTCTGCTTCGAGCTTGGGTACGACTACTACTACACTTAAAGACTCTTCTTACCCGGTTGCTCGTAAAGAAGAAGGAGCCAGCAGCAAATTGTCCTGCCCTCGAGGAAAGCGTAACCTCGTGTCCTTTTTAATAGCTGTCTAATAGTTTCCTTCGTTGGTAGTCGTGATAAAACGACTACTACGTTAAGAGAGGAGGGAAACTTCCTGTAATGTTGAGAGTTTACGACTCGATTACTTATCGAAGAACGCTCGAATTCTCTTTAGTTATATGCACACACACACACACACATATATATATATCATCTTATCGATTTTTTTTTTTTTTTATATATATATATATATTTCTTCTCTGCCCCTCCTCCCCAACTTCTCGTCGATCAATTTATACTCCTGATTTATCACGTGCTCCTCTTTCGTATCCTAGACCATAGTTTTCTCTCTCTCTCTCTCTCTCTTTCTTTCTTTCTCTCCTTTTTTTTTCTGTTCGTTTTCATTCTATGAAATATTGGATTAACATATTATCCTTCACGCGCCCCGGTAGAGAAGAAAAATTTGTTCCCGCTCTGTCGACACGAGCTATCTCGTTTAATTTATGTAACATTATACTAATGAAAAAGAATCGTTCGAAACGTTAAAAGCACCGGTTTACACGGAAATACCTGTGTAACTTTTCATCTTGTATGGGTGTACAATATATGTAATATATCGCGTCGTAACTCGTTAGAATCTTTTCTCAAGCTAATCGTAAAATAATCATATCTCTCTCTCTCTCTCTCTCATTCCGATTCATAATAATAATAATAAATTTATTAAACGTATTCCTATTATTTTGATACCAACAATTAAATATTTCCTTCTTTCTCTATCTTTCTATTTGTCAGAGGAGAGAAAAAAAAGGAAATAGGAGGAATTGGGGAGGTGGAAAGGGGAAACGAAAAAACGTAACGTTCTCTCGGAACTTTGTTAATTTGCCAGTTATTTTTATTCTTCTTCTTACCTTTCGTACAATGTTATCTTTTTTTCTTCAATGTATTCAAACTAATTTGCCCATCTCCTTTTCATGGGGGATATTTTAGAAGAGAAGTAACGACTGGGCCCGTAGTAGTAGTCTCTCGGTAGAAATTTCGGTTACCACCTATGAAGTTTCATTATTCGTGGTAGGAATACTATATCGACTCTCAATGCGGTAGGGTATTCCATTTAAAGCTGGGTTCTTTCGCATTAATTAACTCCGACTCGTGAAAGAACACGTGTGTGTGTGTGTGTGTGAGCATAATATTCGAAGCACAATACAACGTACATTTGTGAAGCTCACGTTGCACCAACTAACGCTGCCACTCTTGTCCTCGTGCCCGTCTCTATACTCACGGTTTCTCTTCTCCATTCTCTTCCTCCTCTTCCTCCTCCTCGTACAAGCAAGTAACCTCATCCACGAGAGGTCCAGAAGCATTGCCGTGCCGAAGCAGAAAGGCCAGCGTTCATTGCTATCTCTCCAAGAGTCGTCGTCGTCGTCGTCGTCTCCTCCTCTAGAAAGTGGAAACATCTGTACTAACGTTGCAATAAACGTGAATCCTCTCCAGTAGTAGAACTTTCCTCGAAATGCAATCCCTTAACGTTTCCCTTACGAATTCCAACATTTTATGAAAAGAATCGTGTTAACGATCAGTTTTTATTTAATGTTACAAATTATTCATCTTTAAAATCAATCATTTTTTTTATCGATTTGTTATATTGTCAGTGTGATCAAAAAATTTCAAACACGAACATATATATATGACGAATTTATTAAAGTTTATATATATATATTACATGTGTGTGGGATGCGAGCGCCTCCAAGCCAAACACTTAAATAGGCATTCGTGGGGAGATTGGACTGTGGACCCTGAATAGCTCAATGGTTAAAGAGTAGTCGCGGATCCGGAAAGCGGAAGATCCGGGTTCGAATCCCGGTCCAGCCAATTTTTTTCACGAATCCTACATGTGTGTATTTATATTTTACTTAATTATTTTCTAAAAAAAGAAAAAACAAATTCCCTTTTCAATGACTAGTTATTTCTATTAAAAGTTAGAATTTGTCGTTGTATAATTAACCGAATGATATACTTAAAAGTTATGATTATATATACCTACGTATATCGTGTAATCTTAGGAAGTACTTAGAAATCACGTGGCTAAGAAATCACGAAGTTTCAAAGGAGGGTCAAAAGTCGAGTAGGAATTTCCGCTTCGACACTTTCCGGTTTAAAGGGATGTTTAGGAAGCATGCTACGTCGGCGACTTTAAGCACGAGAGTCGCAGATCCCGTACGTAAGTAACTCGGTTATGAGCCATCCATTACGTTGCTTAACTCCAAGCAGCGATCTCTCCTCCCTAACATCGTTCCTTTTCTCTTGGCCCTATTCTCGGGCCTCCAACCCTTACCAAGCGAAACTGCGTCCAGCATAACTCTGAGAAGCCCTTAAGTGCACCACCACGAGAGTGTCTCCGCGTATACTGTTTGCAGAGTTACTCCTTCCACAGTGTCAAAACGTCTTCTGTCCACTTCACTCTCTCTCTCTCTCTCTCTCTTTCTCTCCTTTTCACTCTTACTCTTTTGCTCTTCCATCGTGTATCCATGGAACCAACAAAGAAAAGTAGAAGAACGTCTTGGATGTTACGCATTATATAAAAGTAGAAAAGGTAGATATATACGAAAAGAATAAAACTTTTGCCCCGATGTTTTTCTTTCGGTAAAAACTCGAGAGGGGGTTTTCTAAACGGGCTAGAAGAACTTGGCTAGCAAATAAAGCAGATGTTTACCTTTCGGTTTTTCACCCCCTCGTCATCCTTAGGGATTCCTAGTGATATGTGCCAGTTTTTTATGAAGAATATTCTTAAATCCTCTCTTGAACATTTATCGGATTTCAATTGTTGTTCGATGGTTGTTAAAAACACGACCGTAGATAATGTTTTACGTGTGTTGTAAAACAACTAAAAAAAAATAGATAAGATATTTAAATAATAAAACGCAAGAGGAGAGGAAAAGGAATTTCAAGAATTGGATTATTATTAATCCGTGGAATATTTCTTAAATAGTATCATAGTACTTACTAAAAAAAAAAAAAAAGCAAAAAAAGAAAAAAGAAACATTTCCGTCGTTGGACGAATAGGTGAAATGGAAACGAAAACTTGGAAGCTTTTAAGCTTCAGTCAGAAGGTTTAGTCGAGTACAAACTGGTAGTTGTTTGACGACGTGACTCAGATTAATCGAGCGATAGTAAACTGCCGTTTACTGTAACTATGTAGAATCGGAACAAGAGAGATAAAGGGACAGTGTTAAAAGGGAAGGAAGAAGAACCGTACCTCCCCCCCCCACCTACTAGTGCATTATCTTGTACGTACCATCTTTAACACCGGTAATAACCACTCGTGCCACCGGGTGGTCACTTTAGTTTCGATCTCTTCCACCCACTTCTCTTAGAAGAAGAAGAAGAAAACTTCGATCAAGAAAACTTGAAAGACGTAGGAACTGCAAGCCTTTACCTGCCCCTTTTTTCTCCCCTGATACTTTCGTCTAACCTTGCTTCTTAGCCACTCTTTGATTCTGGATTAACGTAAAAGTACTACTACTACTACTACTACTACTATTCTTCTTCTTCTTCTTCTTCGAAGAAATCCGTTTCCCTATTTCGAACGCCTACGTGCTTCGAATTATATTTCTCTTTGTTTCTTTATTTAACGAAATGTCTGTATTGTCTTATCAATAATATAATACTCCAAACGATTGTGTGTGTGAGAGTTGAAAATCGTTAAACGTGCCGTTAAATTGAATTAATCTCTTGACGTGAGTGAGATTCTTCACTTTGTTAAATGATGAAAGAAACCGAGAGTGGAAAAGGTGTTTTAGTTTTGGGTTTGTCGAGCAAACGGCAAAAAGATTTCCGCAGAGAGATTTATTTATGTATTAAAGAGTAAAAAGAATTGGAAAGAAAGAAAAGAAAGAGAGAGAGAGAGAGAAAGAGATAGAAAGCAAGTAATATAATATAATATATATATATATATTTCTGTGTGCTGGACGATAAACGATTTTTTACCTTTCATCCTTCCTTCCTTCCTTCCTTCTTTCGGTTTTTATTCCCCACAACGAACGAAGAAATCTTAGAGAGTTACGGTACGATATTGCAACGGAGGAGTACTCTCTTTCCCATTGGATAAGAAGGAACGAAGAAAGAAAGAAATTTGAAGGGAAAAAGACAGCGGATGGTGACTTCGGTGAGAAAGGTACGACGAAGAAGGGAATGAGAGAAAGGGAAATCGCATATTCAATCGTGAACGTAAAGAATGTCTTTTGTCGGCAGCCGACGCCATGTGGCCCCCCATGCTTGCGAATTGGCATTCCATTTGAGTAACGGCTCTCCTCTCTACTGTTACTATCTTTTTTTCTTTCCCGTCGTAACGTTCTCCGTCACGTATCTATCTAACGGGTGTCTTTTTCTTATTTCCCTTTTTTGGGATTTCCTTTTTTTTTTTGGGAAGGGGAAGGGGAGGGTTTCGTAACTTTATTCGAAAGACCTCGATCGAACGAAGCAAAGGTATTCGTTTTCGAAAAAAAATAAAAGAAAAAGAATTGATTATAGCGTGTAGTAAATTATTCAAATTTTGTAGACTTTAATAAATAATTTCATTTAAACGTGTATATATATAATTTATACAGTACGAATAAATTATATATATACTTTTTTATAAATAATATACGCGACATTTATATATTTTCTATCAATTTAATAATTCATATATTTACACAGAATTTACGGAATATTTTTGGCAGATTGTTTTTAAATCGACAAATTCCTATAAAATACGAATTACTGGTATCGGTAGAAAATATATGGCCAAAAGTGTCTTCCAGAATAATCAATTGTCGATGTTCTACAGTGACTGACTGGTTCGATCGATACGAATTCGGAATTTATCTGGGAACATACTTACACACACTGTATATTTCCAATTACAGTACGTGCCAATGTACATTTTTGTTTTCGAACACTAACATAAGATCTTCTTCTTCCTCCTCCTCCTTTGCGAATATTCGCATTCCTGCGATGAATTCGAATAGAAACGTATACGGATGAGAATGATTTTCAAATGAAAAATAAAAAGAAATTATGTTAAGGAAAGGGAGGAGACAATTAAATGTGCGAAACTCGTCGAGAGGAGTTCACAATAATGTGTTATTATAATGTTAATTCGTAATTATAAACTTGACTATAAATTTAAAGCGAGCCACGCATGCCGAGTGTCTCCTCCGTAGACTAAATTCAATTTCGTGCACCGCGTGCCGTTTATACCTCTTTCATTTTCTCTCCTTCTCTCTCTCTCTCTCTCTCTCTCTTTCTCTCTTATTCTCTTTCGTAGTCGTCTTTTAATTAACTTTGAAGTTACGCTTTCCCTTCTCTTTACTTTTGTTTGTTTCGCGATGTTCCTTTCTTTACACTTTCCAATTGCTTTTCATTAGAAATATTTACGAGTTGTTGTCAGCCTAAAAAATCCTCCTCCCACCCCACCCCCTCTTGAAAAATAAATTATTCTATATATATATATATGTGTGTGTGATACACGTTGATATATTCGTTTCGGATAACTCATACATACGTAATGAATGTTTTCTATTACTATCCCGGTGACGCGAGAATACGTAATTGAGATTTTTTTGTCTATATATATATATTTATCTTACGTTAGAAATAAATAACTGCAGGTAGTATTGATTTTTAAAATTGCATATCAAAAAATATACGTTGTAATGGGATCAAGTAATTAAATCACGTTTAAATACTAATTCCAGACAGATCACGATTGAAACGAAATCCACGAAATCTTTTCTTATCTCACTGTTCGATAAAGTTCAGTAAGAAACGTCGAATACTTCAAAATTAATGATACTTGAAAGTAAAAGGGAACGATTATAAAAATAGATAATATATTAAATTGGATGTTTTATTTAAAAAGGATTAATTATATGAATGTGTAAAAAATGATGAGAAGAAAACTTTCGAATTAGTTTATATAAACTGATTGATTTATTATTAGCATTAGCCAGAGATCATTGATCCGTGCAATCTGACGAGAATCCCGGAAATGTTCGTACCGATCGAAGATGAGGGTAACCACGGAGCATTTACCATTCATGTCCGTTGCTTAACGACCCTCGAAACGTGTCGCTGTCAAACACGACTTGACCTCCGTCAAGTGGAAGCTTCGTCGCACGGTAGTGCTTGTAACCTCGCTATATTGCATCCTATAAGCACGCGTGTAAACTCGAGCCGTCGTCAATATGCGTTTGATGCAACCCAAGATACGAGACAACTCCTTTCGATATTTATTTATCAATATATACCTGTTAGCATATAATATCGATTAACAAATAAGACGCACGGTAGTTTCTTATCGTTCGATAAGATGCAATAATTTGGTGCAGATTAAAGATTGAAATTTTGTATACAATGGCAATATTATTTGTCGATGTTCACTCATTTTTTCATAATTCTACATTTTATAATTATCTTTTAATTATATTCATTTTGAATAATAACTAAAAGACACACGCACAAGATGTACGTGATGGAATATTAAATATTCGCGATATTAATTAACAATTCATTTTGTGGTTGAACAAAGTTAATTGAGGATCACGTGAACGTAGATGATTTTATATTTACAGACCGCTTTTTTTTTTCTTTCTTTCTTTTTAAGTACTCTCGTAAAGAAGCTTATTGAGGGTTAGAGAAAGAGTAGCTCCGAGTTTTCCATTTTAAGTGGCTCATTTAAACCCTTTTAAATAAGAAAGGAAAGAAATGCAAAGTGACTTGGAAAGCCTATATATATGTTTACACATTGTTTGGACGATTCATTAATAATAAATCGCAGAAATCGAATCGGCTTTAGCTTATTATAGCGTTCGATTACAAACCACTTTGGCTGTAATACCCGTAAAGAAGTTTCTTGCGTATAATATTACGCGTTTCGTAATTGCTGTAATACATGCCAACAAATTTGCATTCATGGCATTGAGTAGCAATAATCGCCTATGTTTGCTGGCTATTTCCACTGGATCGTGGAAATTTAATTGGCACGATAAACGATCCCGAATCGACTATTTCGACAATTTTCGATAACGATTATAATCGTTTCTTTGATTTTCAAAAGATGAAAAAGAAAAGAGAAGAAAGAAGTGTACAGGACTTCAAATCGAATGAGCACATTTTGCGTAACTCGGTTTTTACTCGCGTTAACAAGAAGAGACACTGGCGAAGAAAAAATAATTAATAACGGAGAAGTGAGACACTCGGTATATAAGGTAGTTCTCATTTATATAGGTAAGCTTAATTTTTTTTTCTTCTTTCGTTTAATTATAGCAAATTTATCACTTTCCCTCGTTTTTTTTTCCTCGAGTAGAAAATCTACAGTTTGAAAAATTGCATCGTATAACAAATCGTGGAAAAATATTTTTGTAAAAATAATGTTACCCCCCCGTTGCCTCCTAGCGTGCGATAATAATAACCCTTTGGAATTTATGGAATAGTGATAATAATAAAAAAATAAAAATAAAATAATAAAAAAGCAAAGAACAAAAAAGAGAGGAAAAAAAAAAGAAAAAAAAAAGCAACAAATGCAATAGCGATCCAATTCAGTTTACCTTGCCGAGCACGATTCCTCGGATTATCAGTTTTCCTATGCCAACGCGCTCTTTATTTCAGATTCTCAGAGATACGTGATATCGCTTGCGTTCTACCATCTCTACGTATATATCGTAGTAGTGCGATATTATTTTCGGAAACGTTATCTATCGTCACGCACGTCGGATTTATCGGAAAAATGTGCTTCGAGCGAATCCTTCTGCTTTACCCGTTACCCGTTACCGCTCGTTGCTTTAATCTTGACTCAACGTCAAATATTGATCGCCGAGGTAAAACAAAAAAAAAAATAAAAAAAAGAAAAAAGATATCGAATCGATATGAAGAAAAGTACTTGGCAATAATGAATCAATTAAAAACGTTCTCTTTGCTAAGAGACGACGACGATGAATCTCAACTGCTACGTCAGACGAATATCTTTCAATTTTCCGAATGAAAACGGAACGGGAAAACGTCTTTTCTTCGATTATTCCTATGAAATTTATCAAACGGAGATAGAGAATCTCCATGGTTCCAGATTTCCTCCTGATCTATAGAAAAGATATGAAAACGGACTAGATAATAATCTACCGTAGATTACTCCATCTTCCACTTGATAACGTTGATAGATAACACAGTCGCCTTTTCCCTTTTTTTATGATTTCTTTCTCTTTTTAGTTTTATCATCCACGGTTTGAATGTGAAAAAGATTTCAAGTATCTGAATAGAGAACACTTAAAAACGTTGAAAATTCAGAAAACTCCCATCAAGTTTTAAGTGCATTTCGTAATATTCCTTTAGTCCCCCCTCCCCGCTCTTCCAGCCCCGTCTGGTGCTCGTAATCGATGTAATCCAAAGTGCATTCCATTCTTCGGTCTTAATTTTTTCTGGAACACGCATGACTTGACCATCATATAATATCTTTCGAATATTATTTTTCTTCTATCTTAAAACAGGTAGTACCTTTCTGAAACGTACAAAAATTCAATTTAAAAAATTTATTGACGCGAGGGAGTCAATTTGACTCATTAAAAATTTCATTACTATATATATTTAGTTACGTAATAAAATATACTTGAGTATTAATTCTTTCCCTACATTCAAACAAGGTTTTATAAATAATGACAAAATAATGAATTAAAACATTCGTAAATCTAGTGTCAAAGAAATATATTGTTATTATGAAACATAAATATTTCTTTCTCTCTCTCTAATACTTTTTGTCTTTCTCTCTCTCTCTCTCTCTTTCTCTCTCTCTCTCTTAGAAGACGCATGCATCGGTAATATGCAACCCCGTTCCTAGAACAAACGAACAATGCTATCTCTGAGCAATATTGACGTCAAGTCTAGGAACGAGTGTCTCTCCGTATTATTAAAGGGAAAGGAGAATGATCGAGGATTCGCATTATTATTCGTAGTTTGAAGAGAGGAGGAACTCTATTATGCTGCGGCGGTCCCAGCAGCGTCAAGATGTTCGATATCCTTCGAGTGTTCTTCGGGGTTTAGTTGGGGTGGGGTGGGACAGGGCTCCAGGGGTGGTGTCCTTAGATATCGGGAGGGATTAATAATGGGGAGAGATGGGGATGGGGCTGGATATGGGGATGGGGATGGGATGGTGCACTTACTAGTTCGAACTCGCAGTCGAGGCACGCGTCTCGAATCGGTGCCAAGTGGCTGTTGCGGTTTAACTACGAGAAAACCCGGAAATAGACCCCAAACCACCCCCACCCCCTCGCTCACTCACCCCACCCCAGGAGCGTGTGTATCTCCTCGTTCGTTTTGTCGAGAGACATAAAGACCGTTCTTCCTGTTTCTACAATCTGCCGGACTATTTCTTCCTTTCAATTTCTTTTATCCTATTCGTCGGATTTTATCTCCCATTTTCTCCCTTATTGTATTTATATTCTCTGAAAGGATCCTCGAGGATCCAACACGAATGAAGAGGCCACTTTCGCATCGATACTTTTCTATTATTTTTATAATTGAAAATTATTAACAAATAAATCGGAAATATTTGAATTACGATTGTTCTGAAATAAAACAAACAAAAACACACACACACGCGCGCACACGTATTATATATTCTCTTTTTTTTATTCCCCCCTTGTTTCTTTGAAAGAAAATAAGAAGGATAGTCATCACGTGATTTCTTCCATAAAATAGGTTGGAAATTCTCAATCACGGTGAAAAGTGTGCCTCGAGCCATCTCATTAAAGTTCCTCGTCGTCTTCTTTATCCTTCTTTATATATAGAAAGAGAAAGATAAAGATAAAGGATCCCGACCTTTATCTCGACTTGGTTATTGCATCGATAAAAGCACTCTTTCTTCTACCTTCATTCATTCTCCCATTTTCTTTCTCTACGTTTCGAATAATAGTTTTTTCTCGTCGGTCACCTCGGCAATTTCTCTTTGAAACATTAATTAAGATCGAAGGGTATTTTGTTATTCTTCAGCGGAGGGGGTGTGGGTGTGGGTGGGGGGGGGGAAAGGAAAGAGAGTATATCAAGCGTTGTTTTATTTAAAAAGATTTTTCTTCGAGTGTGCGTGGAGAGGGGGGGCATGGAAAAATGACACAAATGGGAGGGTTCCTTCATCTAGCAAAAGAAGAACGATTTTTATTCGTTTCTTTACTTCATTCATTCATTCATTCATTCATTCATCCATCCATCTCCCTTCGCTTTTATTCCCAACGTGCATTACTTGCAAACGCAACGAACCAAGATTGACTGTAATTGACCGTAATACTTTTTACTGCAGTCGATTATCGCATCGTGCACTTGTTGCTACCAGTGGTGGTGGTTGCTGTTGCTGCTACTGCTGCTGCTACTGCTGCTGCTGTTACGGATGCTATCCTTTTTCTGTACCTCTTTCTCTGACAGGTGGCGTTGGAAACGAAAATCCAACGATAAAACCTCACGAACTCTTTACGGACCGTCGATCTTTTACTTTTTCCACATACCGTGTTTATGTGTAAATATAGAACTGTAAAATACATGCACGAATACGCAGAGATCGGTTAAACGTAAAGCGATAAACAAGAGGAACACGGGAGTTTAATGGCCCGAGGAACGAGATGGACTCATTTCTAACCCCCCCCTCCCTCCTCTTCCTCAACCCATGGAAACACGTATTTTTGTTAATTTATCCGCGTAAAGAAAATTATTATTATTATCCATCGTCTCGCTTTTCAACTTGGCTAATATTATTACTCGATGAGGAAATTTGGTCGTTAAACCTTCTAATCTTTATCAAAAAAGTCAAAACAAATCAAACGACTTGCTCTTGCGTTCTCTATCTCTCTCTCTCTTTCTTTCTTTCTTTCTTCTTTTGCGTTTTTTTTTTGTTTTAATTTCCCCCTCCGAGACTTTTACCACCGAGTGAACTTAGCAAAGCCGCGAACTCGGCAACCCAACCCATTTGTCTACGTCCAACCAGGAAACGGGAATGGGATCTGGATAATTTCTTTCTCTTTAATTCTTCGAATTCTCAAGTACGGGTAATTTTTTCTCCTTTCTTGTTTTTTATATTCGTTTCTTTGCTATTCACTCTCTTATGATTCATCTTTCTATCCGTTGCATCTTATCGTTATCTTCTCTTTTCCAAAATATATATATATAAATAAACCTAACTCTCTCTTATTCCGTATATCTTTTACTTCTAATTATTTGTCTCGTGTCTGTTATATCTTTTCTACGATTAAATTTTATTTCTACCGTTATTTCTACGCGTTACTTTAGCACGTAAGCTAAAAATTAATCTCGAGGTTGAAACTAGCTCGCGTATGTAGATTTTAACCGTTTTAATATGTTACCCGGGGATACCTCCGACGTAACGTTGAGAATTTTTCTTATTTTTTTCCTCCCCCTCCCCTTCCCCTCCACCCTCCACCCCCTCCCTCCTCGAGGCTGGGCGGTGCAGGTACTCTCCAAAATTAAAAATACAAAATAAAAATAATCGTAATGAAAACGAAAAAAAAAAAAAAACGAATAACGACGAAAAGAAGGGAGAAATATGGAAAAGGAGTAAATAAAAGTAAAAGAAGAAACGGCGCAACATTGCGACGGGCGAGTGTTATGAAATTATTCCGTCAGCGAGAATCCAAGTCCTTTGAGCAGGTGCTCCCTATCACCAGATGGGGGAGCGGCCAGGGGAACGAGGGGGAAGCATTTTTCTTTTTTTCACCAGGTATATACGGTTATCCATTTTGTTTGCGGCAAGAGCCATAGAGATATGGGGGGTGGGGTGGGGTGAGCGGTAAAAATTGGTGAATTAGCGTAGAGTGCTCATACCTTTCTTTCATAGTTTTTTTTGTTTTTTTTGTTTTTTTCCTTTTTATTTATTTCCATTTCATAGCGACTATAAGAGAAGAAAGAATAAAGAGAGAGAGAGAGAATTTTGTACGAGAACAGATCGATGAACGCGTGGCAGTGACTTTTTGCCATTTCAATCGTTCAACCCGAAATTATTAATCTTTGATCGTCGTAACGTAATTTTAAAAAAGAAATAGAAAGCAAAAAAAAGAAAAAAGAAATAGAAAAAAAAAGTAGAGAAAGATGTGGAAATATATAGCCACCTGTATAGTAGTTGTAACTTCGATGATCGTTAAAAAAGAAGTTAGGAAGAAATTGAACGTTATTATATGAAAAGTTGGTAATCCATCCGTTAGTAGGAAAGTACCCACCCCCTTAAATCCCCCATTCCCATCGTGAGAACGATTAACAATTTGTAGCTGGTTCAGCCGCGAGCGTTAAATTTCATAATGTCTGGATCCATTAACAAATACGTTAAGAGGCCTCTTTCCCCCCTCCCCCCCCGTTTCTCCCTCTTTCCTCCTCGTTCGTTCGTTCGTTCGTTCGTTCGTTCGTTTTAGCGTATTTATGGTGGTAGAGAAAATTTATCGTTCCTCGATACGCGATCAGAATCGGGCGCGCATAAAAGCTGGGGCTTAATGCATCTGCACGAGGTTTCTAGGGTGGTTGCTACGTAGAGGGTTAATTTATTACCCGCCGTTTGTCTCGTTAAGTCGATTTGTCGTCGTCGATTAGGAAAACAATCGTTGGGCCAATTTCCTTCGATCGACTGCTGCATCCGTGCGCGCGCGCGCACTCGCGCGGTCTTCCGAAAAATTCGTTCCGCGAAACTTGCAAATGTGTTTTCCGTTAATTTCCCTACTTTCTTCCATTGCTCTTCCTCCTCTTCCTTCCTTCAACAACCCCCTTTCTCGAAAGGTTCGAAGTTGGTTGGTTTTTTTTTTTCTTTTTTTTTTAATAAATAATATACGATCGGATGAATGTGCGGCGAGGAATTCCATTGCGTTTGAACATTTTTGTTCCATCCAATTACAATGTTAATCGTTTATAACGTTACGCAACTTTGCAATTATCGCGTATTTCTATGTCATTTTTATTTATAAATACATTTACGTACTCGTCGATATTGTTTAATATTTGTTAAACGAGAAATATATATATTTTTCGCGATATAAATTTGTCTTTTTTTCCGACGTTGCAAAATAAAAATTGAGTTATACGTAAAATCGAATAATAATTATATCCATTTTATTGAACATTTTGTTGTTGTTGTTGTTGTATATTTTGAAAAAAATTCTCTTAATTTTTCTCCTCAAAGAGAATCAATTAGATCAAAAGCGGAAGGAGGTGAAGGATGATAAGACGAGACGTTTTCGTTGACTTGTTCAATAATTCACAATAATGGAGAAACGGAACGTGGTAAGATGGGTACTGGGAGGGTGTAGAGGGGCTGGGAGGGGTGTTATGAGCGATGACAGAGGGATATTAGTGCCAATTAACACACGTCCAGTAAATGCAGTTACACGAGGTAATGCACTCGGTGGTGGGCAAACAGGGGGCAGGACGGGGAAAAGGGATTCGATGCGTTCCACTATTTCCACGTAAATGATCTATAAATTTTGCAAGACGTCAAGGTTGCAAGGTAGACGCGACTAGACCAGCAAAACGAATTTACGAGTTTCTCCTAACGTTGTGACAAAATCTACTTTACCTAAAAGCCAAGTAAATTATCTTTATTTATATATTTTTGATAAATGAACGTAATAAGAATTTTAATATTACAAATAGTAATCAATTTGTCTATTTAAAGGATCAACATATTACGTGCAATTGTTTTCTATGCGATTAGACGTATTGATTAGATTAGAATAATTTAAACAGGTGTGTTTTTTAAGAACAATAAAACTTTATCAATAATAACGCCGACTCGGTTTTGCTTTCGGTGGTCTTTAAATATACACACCGAATTGTTCTCAGTTTTCTAAATAATCCGTCGTTTGTTCTCTGCTTTTGAAAAAAAACGTAAAACATAATGGGAACTCAAATTGAGATTGCAAACACCTTTAATTTCCATAAAATCAATCAACCATTGTAGCATACTTCCATTTGTTTTCGATCACACCTTTTTCATTGAATTCTTTTCAGATTCATTACACGTACACGCAAATACACACATAGGTATCTCGATAGTATAATTTTTGGTGTTATTTTACTCTCTCGTTGCAATTTTATATTTATATGAAATTATTATTATTATAATTTAATATGATATAATATTATAGTAGAAAAAAAGGAATAAAAAAAAAATGGATACGAATGAAATAATATTTGATATGATTTTCCCTACGGAAGGAAATATCAATGTTTGGCAATATCTCTTTAAATGAATCATGATTAGCATCAAATATTCGAAGCTATTCGATTCGAAGAGCTTTCTAGCATTCTATTTCGTGGAGCAATTTCCAGGTTGCACGACTTGTACCATTCGCAGTCGAGCAAGAATATGAAGATACATCGCGTAATTGGCACTAATGGTAGTACCACTAAATTTGTACTGCTAATACCGGCAGAACGGGACGGGCTTTTGGTACGAATGCGAGCATATTAGTCCTTGAGTTTCAAGTTCCTATTTCTCCCTCACCACTCCCTCACACTCTCTCTCCCACTCTTATCAAAGTACGTATTTGCATGAAGCTCTTTTAACATCAAGTACGAATTATAGACTGATATTAGCCATTTCTCTGCTTTCTAAAATTAATTAACACCCATGGAACGGTGCCATAAACGAGTATTACAAATTACGTATCGTATTTATTTGCCAATTCATTTTTTCATATATTTTCTATTGTTAATTAATGTTCATTTAAATTACTCGTCCGATCAACCGAAGTCAAGCAACGTGGGCACGGTTATTAAAATGAATTGATGACCCCTTTAAGAAAAATTAAACTCTTGGGGTGATGTGTTGACTTCAGAATGATGGTCGAAAAATACGATCACTTTTTTTTTATGGTATTAAATTAGAAAGGGAATATATTATATATTTTTTTTGTTCTTTATAGTAGATCGATAATTAAGACATGTTCGTTAAAAGAATGATACGTGTTACGATTTTTGGCTCCGGATGAGAAAACTTTGAAAACATTTCTGACGTTTTAGCATACGGAGCTTACGAGAAACATTCCGGAAATAACGATACGCAAAATCGGTGCTCGTTAACGTCATTTCCGCGCCAATATCACCATCAGAGATCTACCATATTCGGAAAATTGTCGTTATTCCATTGAACCAATTACGTGTTGCTATCACTGTTTGATCCTGTAAAAGATTCCACGCATTAATCGTGAATAAATTCATTTCATTTCGTTACATTCGAAATGAAATAATTGTCATAGAAATCGATGTCATCAAATTAATCGAAATTTAGTTCATTTTAATCCTCGTGTCCTTAGACGAATGAAAAAGAATAATAATCATTTTCGAAGAAGTCATATTTCATATATAAATTTTTCACGTTTCCGAAAGGACGATTAGGTAAGTGTTCGAACGATTTTCAAAGGAATTTTTTTGATCGGGAAAAGGTTCCAAAAATAAGATCAACTTTTTCTTTTAACGAGCTCGTTAGATCCAATTTCATGCATTAAACGTCATATTTCGTTGCTAGTCGTAAAGGTGAACACTTTGATATCGTTTTTTTCTTTTCCCCTATTCGATTGATGTATCTTTAAAAGCTCGTATTGATTTTTTTCTTTTCAGGATAGTTTCTATATTTTCGTTCGAAGGATGATTAAGAACGCAAATAAATTTCCCTCTCTCTCTCTTTCTCCTATGGTAGGATGATAACTTCAGTAATGTAATAAAGTTACCTGGTGTAACAAGTTAGTCAATGGTCCAAAGTAGCGAGAGTACAGGTGTTCAGTTTCATTTATCTTTCTCTTTTTTTGTTCACTGGTTTATACAACTTTCTTATTATCGCAAAAAAAAATGTTTTCCCTAATTTTTAAACATCTCGTTTTGCATGTATTCGAGTATATATATGTATATAGGGTGTACAAATATATTATCCATTTGCTCGAACTAATCTTCATTCGATGCAATGCCATTCCGTGGTAACACACTAAGCACGTACATTGGCACGTCGATGCATCCCAGTTCACCTAATTAAACCATCCTTTGACCGCATGATCGATCCTTACTACTGTTTCTTAGTATATTCCAAGAAATATCTGTTATGATTAATCGCTCGGTTATTTTTCATTGAATTTTATTCGATTTTCTTCCTCAACACTCTCTATACTTTTGTTACACGATTTTCATATCATTTATCAATTATTTTTTTCTTTTTTTTTTCAATCCAATTTCTTTTTGAAATATACGCAATCGATGAAAAATATTTGTACAACCTATTATCAAACGTAGTTTATAATGTCGAAATTGATTTAATATATTTTGAAAATCGTTCGTGCGTATTTGTCAAATGTAACAATTAATTCGATGCTTTGGGATGAAATTATTTATAACTCTAGTTCGAATGTAAATAATCCATTCGCCATTTCGATGACCAAAATCATCGTAAGTAATGGGTGACTATTTCGAAAAATAACAGACGTATAATTACATTGTAAATAAACATCAAATTTGTGTTAAAAGAAAGAAAAAAGAAAAAAAAACCCAAAAGTCATCGAATTAATTGCTGGTGCAATTGGTTTAATATCAATTAAATTCCGAGTGACATCGAATTTGACAAAATAATCGCGTAGAAAACGTGTCGCACAGGTAGGATAGAAAATTAGTACAAACGTTATACTTTGTAATTTATTTATTAAATAATCCAACGAGATAGAATAGAAAAAATTCGTTTGAGAATTATCTTTATAATACTTAAGTAGGTATTACGATGTTAGGTATCCGATCTGGAAGAAGAAAACTTGTAAAAGTGATGAAATATTTTGTCATTCTTGTGTCATTCTTTTTCTTTTTTTATTGTCGTTTTGTTTTACATAATTTTTTAGCGTTATAACGAAGCTGTCCAAAGTCAAGCTGACGTACATCGAGGATGCCGACGACGGCGGCGTTAAATTTAATCCCGTTAAGAGTCGTTTCGCTATGCGGACTCCATGCTAATGGCTCGCGGCCGTCAGCCCGGACCCGGTACGCCATCGTAAATTAATCCCGGACAGTCGTTACATCGGCCGCGAATAGTTTATCGCCGTACGTCCATGAAAACGTATCGACTGTTGTGTTGTATCGCAACCATTCGATCCCACCGTGGCAACCTCGGACGTTGATATCTTTACGTTTAGAATTGTAAAAGAAAGAGAGAACGAAAAAAAAAAAGACACGAGGAAATTGAAAAAAAAAAAAAAAAAAACAAACGAAATAGAAAAATGATTTAAAAGTAAAAAGGAAAAGGGAATCGGATAACTGGCAAAAATAAAAAAAGGTTGGTCGTTTGTACGAAAACTTTAAATCAACGTTCTCGTCGTCGTTCACTTTTTTTTAGGATAAATTATATAAGCGAACAAAAAAGAAATAATCTGTAAAAGTAAAGGGAACGTTGCGTAACATTTACATCGATTGTTTTATATTCGAATTATAATAATATCACGAGCCCATTATAATACTTCGTCGTTTAGTATCAATCATCTCGAAACAATTTTACAATCGAATACGCCCATTGTCGTTGATAATTATTATTGATTACTAAAATCGAAGTTTAATTGCTACGAGTTGAAGTAGATTTGGTCCCGAAATAAAAGATTATTCGAGGTATTTCCGTGGGAGGGATGAATAAACAGAGGTCGGTTTGTAACCTATGAAAATGAATTATTTATTAAGCGTTACTGGCTTCACGATATTCTCATCTACATTGTTATGCATCCACTCTATCGCAGTTAATCGCATCGATCGATTCACGCAATGGCTGGTGGATGTGTGTTACAAGCAAACCGGCATTGATTTTATCTCTGGTAGAATATTGATGCGAGCCACGCTGAGTTTTAGTACATAAATAATATCACTTTCTAGGGTAAGAGAACGAAACGATTTCTAGTCCTCCTCGTATTCCTCGTCGTTTATCTTTCCTCTTCTCCAAGAAAAAAAAAAACTGAAAGAATAAAGAAGAAGAAGAAGAAGAGGGACGCCAAACGTTCGCGTAAAACTTTCACCGAAATACAAACACAAGCTTTTTCGTAGGACCGACCACGCGTTGTTTCCTTCGGAAGGAAGGAAGAAAATTTCGGCTGGTAGGAAACATCGGTTTCGACCGTTTACGTTACGGCTCAATCTCCCCCACCCCTCCCCCTTCCCGTTCAAATCCTTCCAAGAGGGTGGAGTTAAAAAAGTTTTCCGCGATATCTCGAAACTCGGAATAAGAAGATGAAGATGAAGAAAAGAAAGAAAGAAAAGAAATATGCTTATCCCGGTGAAATAGTGATTGAGAGATGTTAAGGGGAAATAGAGCTGTAACGCGTCTACTTTCGTCAGTCATTTTTCTTACCCTTGTTTTTTGTCTTCTCCCCCTTCTCATATCTTCCTTGAAAATCGAATTGTCCAAACTTACATTATAGATCTTTTACGAATCAATGACCCTGAATATCATTGCTTCTAATCAATATCGAACGAATAATCGAATGGACAAAGAATTTCATCCTATTTCCTTTGTTATTATTTTTTTTTCCACGTTATTCGTTTTTATTTATTATCCAACCATCGTAATATCCAAGTTGAGAACGCACTTCGTTATTCCACTAAATATATATAACTTCTTATTATTATACTTCTTCGTATGAAATTAATATCAAATGAGAATAAAGTATTCCTTCGTTTTCGTTCGATTTATCTTTTTGATTAAGAAATTTCTTTATTTTTTTTTTTTTTCCATATATAATAATGATTAAATGTGATCTTTATGAGAGAAAGATTAGAATTTGACGGTTGAAAATAAATGAGAATCTTGAAATTTTTTGATCATTCGCCCTTTTGTATTTTTTGTTTTTTTTTTAGTTATCAACTAAAGATTCGTAGCAAGTACGTAGAATAGAAATAACGTCTTCGCCATTTTATAAGATGCACGGGGGGCAAAGAGAAGAATATGAATGAAGCAAGAAAAATAAAAGACAACGAGAGTATGATGGTGGTGGTCGAGAAGAAGAAGAAAAGGTTAGCAAAGACGAAAATGGGCTGGATGCCAATTCCATCAAATATTAGCATGGAAATGGAGTATGATTTGTGGTTAGGGTTAGCAGGATGCCTCGTTGAATGTCATCGCGTGTATACGTGTGTCTATCTGTGTGTGTTTCCTAGACACTATCAAGAAGAATCATTTGGTATTACTCGTTTCCTCGCTTCATTTGAAGAAAATATATCAACGACCGAATTCTTCCATCTGTTCGTCCATACGAAAATTCAGACCACACCGCCAATAGCAACTAATTTATTTGAAATTATTCGTCCAATGTTTTCTCAGCGTTAATTTGAATGAAATCTGATTAATTGAGTGTAAAAAAGGGGGATGGACGAACGGGAGCAAGGGGGGAAGGGGGAATGGGAAGAGAAAATGGGTGTAGTTAGAAGGTACTAGTTGTACAGGTGATCGTGTACGATCGACCAACGAGTTAGTATGTGTTTCCTACAGAAGGGATATAACCGTACGTATCATGCGATGCAGTTTCCATCCCAGGTTGTTTGATTAATGGCCGATGATATTAATAGAGCGTGGTGTAGGTGCCGTGCTCAAGGCTATTCTGTCCAATGCAGAGAGTTCGCAGTGGAGATTGTGCAGGCCTTTCATTAATGCTTACGAAATATTCTATAATATATATATATATGTATATGTATATGTATATAGGTAGATATATGTAATAGTAGATGAATGTAATATATAAAGCAAGTAAATCAGGGTTATAGAATAGGATGACACGTTCAAGTCGGTCATCTTTGTATGAAGAATATTTATTATCGAGAAATTGATATATATATAATATATAATTTAATTATAAATCAGCTATATAGAATTATATTGCATTTATATAAGAGGAATCTTCTCCTCCGATGGCTAGCAGCAAGCTTGTGAAATCGTCCATGGGATTTTCTCAAAGATACTACAAGCCTTCGTTAAAAGCTGCTTGGAATTAAATTCACTTAATTTGAATAGTTTCGCAGCTCGGCGAGAGCCATACTCTGATGATGGTGGTGGTGGTGGTGGTGGTGGTGGTGGTGGTGGTGGCTCGCGAAACATGTTCGAAGTCGGTTAAAGAAAAAGAACGATCGTTAAGCTCGTCCGGGATTATTTTTAATCGTTCCAATTCGTTTTGCCGCTCCAACCGCGTAATTCGAACTATGTATTTCGTTTTAAATGGATTATCGATCCAACCCGAGATCACAGATTTCCCTAGCCTACGAGAGCTGGAGGAGGGGGAGGGGGGGAGGAGGAGGAGGACGGGGGTAAGTAATTCGCTTGAGTTACGCGTTTAATTATTATTAAAAGTTACACGATACGTCGACAAATATTTTCTCACGATTTCGGGATGAAACGCAATTAACTCGAGAGATATCGATTAATTTATTATTAAGGGTTGGGGAGGGTGGGGAATGATATTTGCGATATTGAATATCCGGAGTGGGGGAGAAAGTAATAGAAATTTATTTATTAGGAAAATAAATATATATGGGGATTGAATTTATTTTGATTTCATTTGCGATCAAATTTTTAATATCTTCCAACATTTTTATCCGAATTATTCAAACAACAATAACAACAACAACAACAACAAGTGAGTAATATTAATAACGAATTTATTACAATATTCGATGTACCTCGAGCATAGTTTAATCGACAATCGTATATTTTTAAATTAGTTTTCAAGAAAAGTAAATAAAGAAAAAGATGTAATAAAAGTAGTTGACATTTTCTGACGTCGGTGCATACGATATTTTCTAGAAATGTAAAATAAGGGTTGATGCCTTCGTAGGGAATAAACGAAGAAAGAAAAGAAAAGAAAAGAAAAGAGAAAAAAAAAAAAAAAAAGAAAAATAGGTGGCAGATACGTAGAGTACATGGGTGTTGAATACAAAGAGTTTATCCGTTTCATTCAATTTGCATGCCACGTATCGGGACTGCGTCGAGAGAAAAAGAGAGAGAGAGAGAGAGAAAGAAAGAAGAAAAAAGACAATAGGTAAAAGAAAGACAGAAGGTTACTCTTTTCCAACGTAACAGACACTAGCCGCGGGAATATAAATTTTCTACAGTGGCTTTCTCGCTAAGACCCCCATCGTGTGTACGTATGTTAAACGCGAAAAGTCCATCCGTTCTATCCAATCTGCTCCCCTCTCTCCTCCCCCTCCCCCTCTCACTCTCTCTCTGTCTCTCTCTCTCTTGGAAATTTCTCCTACATCGTGCAGATCCATTGGCGATAGACGCAATGGCGACGGAAACATTCTGCTGGACCATCCAGGAAACGAGAAAGAGAAAGAGAGAGAGAGAGAGAGAGAAAGAGAGAGAGAGAGACATGGTGACTTAAGGGATTACACGCTACAGGATTAGGTAGCATGCAAATAATTCAAAGTGGCGGATAATAAATTCAGGTAGCGCACGTGAATCGTGTCGAGACAGCTACGAAAGGTGGGGGGAAGTGGTAGAAGAGGGAGGAAGAGGGGCCTCAGAGAAACGCGTACGAAATTAAATGGGAGAATGGTCTGTGTGACCCTTATTCGAAGAGGAAGACGACGACTGCTAACGTTTGTAGTAGCAACAGCAACAGCAATAACAACAGCAACGATTCGAAGACCAACAATCATATTTCTCTGTACCCACCTTTTGCTTTCTAAGCTCTTGTAAATTGAATCGACGTTAGATAAGGAAATTGGGTGGTTAAAGGGGGGGATCAAACGATTCGTTTGATGTGTTTCTCACATCGGGATTATTATATCGTATTTGTGATAAGTGTTCATTTATTTTTCAATACTTTTATAATGATCTTATTACACAAACACATTGAACATAAATTTTGTGGAATATTATTTGATATATGTATATTGGTTTTCTCAAGTATTACAAATTTTTTTATATTATTATATTGAATTTTTTATTTGGATTATTGAAAAAAAGTTATTCGTTAAATTTCTAACAAATTCGGAATGAGTTTGTGATCGTTCGAATGGAAATTGATTTCGATGAAATAAATGAAAAAAGTTATTACGTACTCGACACACCGATATTATTATTGTCGATTATATAGAATTCAGCAATAGTGATTTCTTTATTTCGTTTGATCGATTGTATTCTTTCGTTCGATATAACGACATCAACGGGAAACATTCGGAAACGAGAAAATTAGTGATCCGGAGTAAGTTCGTCAATGAAAATTTCCTCTGGGTATTTTTTCATTTGAATCTAGTTTAGTCGAATTCAAGGACGATGATACGCAAGCGAGCAATTGTTTTCTCGACGAAAGAGCACAAAAGCAGATATTTTTGTGAATAAAATATCATTTGAAAAATAAAAGGGTGTACGAAGTATGAAATGTAGAAAATTGAATGTGAATCAATTCGTTTGAAAACGAATGCGTATATTGAATGTACTTTAAAGCTAACGAGTTACTCTCGAAGAAAATTAAGGTAAAGTACGAACCCTTTGTCATAAGCAGCGGCAGCAGCAGCAGCAACCATTCGCAGTGGCCTTTTCTTCTTTTTCTTTTTTTTTTATTTAGCGAAAAGCCTCTAAGTCTTAGCTTTTAAAGCAACTCGACCGACGTTTCCTCGAGAATTACACTTTTTCTTTTCCAAACGCAACGCGTTCGGGGTTACGAGTTCTACGACTACTCAACAAATAATTATACGGCTCGCTAGGCGTGCGTGTCGCGTGAATTCCACGTCATAATTTCTTCTCGAGAAAAATTGTTGGACTATTTAAATAAATCCTTTTGTATAAAGTAGAATAAGAAAATGAAAGTTAAGCAAAAGAAAGATTCGCGTGTTTGTTTTTACTTTTGCTCGCATCCATCTCGAATAATCGAAGAATTTTGCTTTTTTAATTTGACCAAACGTCGAATACAATAATTCGATCTTTAATTGTTTTCAATATGCATACCTTTTTATAACTATTTTGTTCGATAAATTTTATTCTATTCCCATAGACGAAAAATTTCCGAACGAATATATTCGCATCGATTCACACAGCGAGCAATAAATGAGAGACAAAAAAAAAAAGAAAAAGAAGAAAGAAAAAAGAAATATACGTGATCCCGGTATGTAGGTACTCGACCCTCTCCTCCCTTTCTACTACCCCCCCTTCGCCCTTCGTCACGGTAGATTCGATTCGACGTACAAAACTCCCCGTGCGTTATGGTTCCGACCTTTGAGAGTTTATTGGATTAATGTTCGTTACGCGGAATCTACGATGATCCTGCGCATTGGATTAGCGGTCGAAATTACTGCTCTTGGGGAACCTTTTTTTTTATTTTTTCTTTTTTTTTCTTTTTTTTTTAGAAAGACACAAAGCTTTAAGTTAATCCAGGATCAATTATTTGATATCGTTTTGCTATTAGCTGTCGTTTATTCAGACTTAAAGTACCACGTGTTATCTGATAAAAGATAAACTGTCATATCAATTAGATCTCGTGCTCTTCATTATTTTTTATAAATAATAATAATTATTAATTAGATCATTGAAAAACTTTACGAAATTATCGTCGAAATGTTTGATCGTTGTAATAGTTAACCTTTTTAATTTTTTAATCCGTATAATATGTCCCGTTGTGTTTGTCTATTTATTTTTTCTCTTCTATTTCGTCTTGCAATTTTCTCTTTGATTGTTTCTAAACGTCGTTAAGAACTCTCGACACCTCTTTCATGTTGGAAATTGTTCATCTCTTTTGTTCGTCCTCTCTTCTTGTTCTTCTTCTTCTTCTTCTTGTTCTTCTTTGAGAATACCACCGTGTGATACGTCGATATCTAACGTGCATTTAAACTAGTAGCAACTGTTTCGAACACTTCTAATTACTTTCCGTCAATTAATATCCTTCCCACCCATCCACCCATCCACCACCGTTCGAGGAAATTAGTTAAACAACTTACGAACATTCTATTTGTACCACACGTTGCTCGCGCCTATCCTCTCTTTCAATTTAATTATATTAACGTATAAACTTCTAATAGTAAAACAAAACGAATTTCCTTTTGTCCTTTGTGGAATGTTTCTACAAGGATTTCTACCAACACTTAGAAGAAAGGAAAAAAAATTAATACAAATTAAAAAAATTATGCAACGAATCGGGACACAAAGTTGCGCAAAATTGTAGGCACGAAATCAGAATTGTTCTTCTTGTAAAATTCGTTTTAAACGTAAACGTAACCGAGCTAATTCGTTCCCCCCTATCAGTGATTTCAAATGAAATCAGAGAGAAAAATACTTCGTTAAAATACAACGATCAGTAAAATGTGAGGGTTGCGATTGGAAAACTATGATAAAAAACGTTGCGTGCCTGTCGGGCCATTCTTGTTGATTTTTCTATATAAATTTGAAATTACAATCGATCGTGCGAAATCAAATCGAGATAGGAAGAGGAAAATAGAGAGAAAGAGAGAGAGAGAGAGAGAGGATTTGTATTACAAATGTCATGTATCCGAAATCAGTTGGAATGGAATAGTAGTACAATGTTTTTCTGCGATCGAATTGAATTGTCTTCTGTGATACTACGAATATGGGGAAAAATGTTGGAATTTGTTCGAGTGGAAAAAATTGGAAATTAAAGAAGAAGAAGAAAAAGAAAAAACCAAATGCAAAAATGCGATATACGCTAAAAGATAAATAAAGATAAAAATCAGAAGAATTGATCGTAATTTAAGAAGAAAGACAACAACAACATCAAAAATATTCAAATCACAAATATTATATTAAATTGTCGTATCCGTAATAAGTGGTTTGCACCGTTGAGCTTAAAATTACAAAGTCAAAACCGACATACAAAGTGCGCGGATGCTCGCTTCTTCTTCTTCTTCTTCTTCTTCTTACATTAGCGTTAATATCTAATTACTGCTAAGTCGGCTACTCCGGTTGGTTGAACTTCCGGATTCCTGTTTGCAACGTTGGAAGACACTTTAGAGAAACTTGGTCGATATAGGAAAATCTTCGCGAACACTTTCTCTCTCTCTCTCTCTCATTCGCTGCATGTTTTCGTTTCGGAATCTTTTCTCTCCGTCGCACTATTTGCTTTTGCAAGTTACAAAGACGACGATAGCGAGTGTATAGGCTCGCAGTCACCACCGACGTCTACGGAATATGAAGAGTTCGTTAATTTCAAATTAATTCCATGAGCTGCGCAAACCTTAGACCCCCTCCTTCCCCCACCTCAGTCACCCACCCCGGTTCTCGAATTTGTAATAGAAACTTTAGTTAGGGAAAGTTTCAACGCGGTATGTATTTGACTGATTATCATCGGCGTGGAAAGTTCACTATCGTTGGATTATCTACAACAATATATATATATATATATGTTTCAACGCGTTCGATAACGAATTAAAATTGCAGTCGCTTTAAATTTACATTGATTTTCCCAAGGTGTCGTATTAGATCAACGTAATATTGCAAGTGTTAAGATACGCGATCAAATTATTTACAGTACCTACATCTTAGATAAGACGTTGTACAATATTCTTCTCGTTAAATATATCTCGTATATAATTTCTATCGAATTTAATTACGTTCTAAAAACATTGCACCCGTGCATTTAAGTTGATCGAATAAAAATATTTCTAACTCGTTTCGAAAGATGAATCGCGAAACATTATACGACGAACTTACGTATTTCGCGATACGAAAACGTACGTGCAGTATGTGTACGGAAGAAAGTAGAAAAAGGGAAAGGGTGAAGAGGAAAAGGTTACGAGAGAGGTGGAAGGAAGGGAGATAGGGGAGGGAAATTTCGATAAAAATTGTGATAAAAACGGCGACGCAATCTCGGCCGGTTTGCTCATTCGGCGGTCCCCAATTTCACTGAAGGGAAAATACTGCACCTTGGAATCTTACGTACCGGATTACTCTGATTGTATTATCGTTGTCTGAAATTGAACGGAAGGAAAGAAAGAAAGAAGGAAGAAAGTGAGGAAGAAGAGAGCTAGGCTAAGCATGTACGTTTTCTTACATACGTACGTACGTATGTAAGAGAATGAAGCGTGTGTTTCGCAAGGCTGCCCTTTTTTTCTTTTTTTTAACTACGATCACATTCCCTTTACCCTTCTTCCTCGACCCTTAAATTGGACAAAGTTTTCACCGAAAGATCCGCGATAAGAGGAGGCTCCCTTTAAACGATTTGCGAACTAAGAAGGGGACTGGAGGAGGGGGCAAAAAAATTCTACAAAAATTGGTTCGATTCGGTTAGGTTCGGTCCGAATCGTAGGTCGTAATCGCAGGTAGGAAAGTTATATCGTGTGTCCTAAATAAAAGTACCTACTATTGGCTTTCGTCCACGTACATAGATACTTACGAGTATTCGAGGAACAATGGAGCTTCGTTTCGCCATTCGACTAACCAGCCAGTCAGCCAACCAACCAACCAACCAACCAACCAGCTAACCAGCCACCTCGTTTTCTACTTTTTCGATTTCCATCAGCCGTCGTCGTCATCGTCGTCTACTAATTTCTTCCCATTTCGTCCAACCTTTTTCTACTCCCTTCTCTCCCGACGTCCATTTTTTTTTCTCGACCCTATTTCAGTGGGTCACCAGAGACGACAACGACGTCTCAGGTTGGGTCAGGCCCTTGGGTGGTAATAACACACCTGGCTATCCATCCTGTCATTAATTCTTTCGACCTCTTCGAACCCCCCACCACCGTTTCCCCCCTCCACAAAGAATTTTCTTTTAATTTAAATATTGCCATACAATTTGCAAGGATATAATATAATATAATGGCCGTGCACAGCACGGTATCTCTCTTTGAAAGATTCATTAATTAATTTCATCGATGAGCCTTTAAGCGTTAGATCACGAAAACAGGGATGATATGGTGGTGGTGGTGGTGGTGGTGGTAGTGTTGGTGTTGGTGCATCGTTATCATCCTTTCATAAGCGATGACGCGTCCCTCGTCGTGACGGTATAAAGGTGGATAATGTAAGCCTCGCAAAGAGAAAGAGAGAGAGAGAGGGAGAGAGAGAGAGGGTGGGTGGATGCCTTTGATCATCCTATCCAGTCTACCTAACGATACCAATTTCGAAAACAGCGAGAATCTATTGAAGAAATCGTAACGAGAAACGCTTTATCTTTATTAAATTGCTCGACTTAATCATCGACACAGTTCTTTCTATTTCTGTTTCTATTACTTCCCCATATATATTTGTCTCATTCTCTCTTGAGAAAAACATAGGAGCAGTTATTTTTTTTCTTCGCATAATCACGTCGCAATCCTCTTAAATTTATTTCTCTTACGTTTCTTATACGTCGCCAGTCATGTGTAATAACGAAGCAAAACTATGTTTATGCATTTATATATATATTGTATTATATACGTGTGTGTGTGTGTATGCGCTTCGTTGGTTATCATTGGTTAGAAGAAGAAGAGAGAGAGAGAGAGAGAAAATTATAGCTGACATCGTATGAGAATGAGAGAAAGAGACTACTACTAAAATATAGAGTTTAAACTCCCCACCAACGTGTCTCACTAACACACAAACAAATTCTACCTACCACTATCATCATCAACAAACATAACCCGTTGCTCGACACTCTTCTACTATTCCTCTCTTCCTTCTACTCATTCTCGCACTACCACCAACAATAAAGGCCCCGTCCCATTGTTTATTGCATCCCGGATGCACTGTTTGCTGAAAAAGTTCGTTGCCATGCATCAGACCCCCAGTAGTCGGCCATTGTGAGACTCTTCTTGTTCTCTCCCTCTCCCTCTCTCTCTCTCTTCTTCTCTTGAATTCCCATACTTATTCCAAGCCAGTCAGAATGATGCATTCTCCACCAGTCTCGAGGTACCACTATCTCTTTCTTTAGTTATCTTACTGAGTACTTTAAGGATAATATTATTCGGTTTGTTCTGTTTTTTCTTTTGTTTTTTTTAACATCCACTAACTGATTAAATTCTTATTTCTATCAGTTTATTTAGAACGAGTTTTATTAATGACGATTTAAAATATGAGGTATTTGAATAGAATGATATTTAAATTCTTCCCAACAACTCGTTTCGGCTTTACTTTAACAATTTTGAACGATTCTTTTATTTAAATCTTTCGAAAGAAAACTAAGAATAGTTGAAGATTTACGAAGAAGAAGAAGAAGAAGAAGAAGAAGACGTTGTTCATCGATCGCATCGGTAACAATCGTGTTTGCGAAAAGTAGGGAAAATCCTTCGGGCGAGAAGCGTATCTCTCGTCGTATTTTCGACGTTCTTTCTCTTTCCATCCTATTCTTATTCTTCTTTCTCTTACTTACATCTGTATTCAAGAAAGACTCTATTCTTCGAATCCCTTTCGAGACTTTTCCGTGTCATTGTCGGTGTACGTTACGTGCTGCAAGTTGCTATGGTAGTACCCATAGCTTATTTTCTTCACAATGTCTAAGGGTAAATTCGTTGAAACGATCCCATAACAGACGAACTTACTTTTTTCCAACACGTCACATCAATAAACAAAAAGTAAGAAAGAAAGAGAGAGAGAGAGAGAGCGAAAGGTTTTAAGCTGAAGAGAAAATGAATCATTCGTCGGGCCGAAAAAAAAATGTTGGTTAGATCGAAAAGTAAGTCAGTCTGCGCCTATGGAATTGGCTTCACTCGGCATTAGTTGGAATTGACGTATTATTATGGAATTTCTGTCACGTGGTAAAATACGATAGACGATCTAAAACGCATCAGAAGAGTACTTTCCCTTGTCTAACCAGTTAAGTCACTTCGACGACTTGGTAACAGCCTTCGCGATCGACTCTAATCCTAAAGAGTTTCCAATATCTGATAGACCGAGACTACTGACTGGGCCTTGATCGTTGCCAGTAGGGTAAACCCTTCTCCCTTCTTCTTCTTTTCTTTTTTTCTTTTTCTTTTTTCCTTAACCAACTCCCAACCTCGAAGAAATTCCAATCCGAAGGGATAAGTTTTTTTCTATCGTTAACTTTCCATTCCTTTTCTTTGTATCAGTTTGTAATTAACCGAGGAACGTCGTCGCTGTTGTTGTTGTTGTTGTTTTTTTTTTTCTAAAAGATTAAATCGCAAAGTAATCGCTTTAGATTTTTCCAATGATTCATCTTTTGGTTTTCTTTTCAACGATCAAGATCAGATCTATGTACGTGTCAAAATATTTGTCGAGTTAGCCGAAATATGCATGTATATCGTTCCTAGATCCATCTCAAACATTCGGGTTTATCGGTTGAACGTCCGAAAGTCTTACCGTATATTAAACCTTCGAGAAGATATCCAAGACGATGTATTCTGATGGGATACATTTCTGACAAGTACTTCGAGCGGATCTTGTTAAGGATTTCTGAGGTAATATCTCCATAATTCAACACTATTTACGAGGAATATTAGTCATCACGAGAACTCCTACTTCAGTGGGAGAGAGAAAGAGAGAGAGAGAGAGAGAGAGAGCACGATGAGCCGGATAGGATGAAATATAATACTATACTCCAGTGATTACTCTATCCTGATCTGTAAGGAAACTCTTGAGAGTATGCCTAAGTAAGCGGAGAACGACTTTAATCCCGTGAAAGTATAATCCAAAACGATCACGGTAGTTTAATGGCATGTAAAAGTCAATAATATCTCTGTCTCTCTCTTTACTTATAATAATAATAATAATTATTTTAATTATTATCTGCGTAGAAAAGAGAAGAGAAAAAAAAGTAATTACCAATTTAATTACAAACTTTAAGACGATTCCTGATCATTTTCGAATGAATATTTTTGGAATTAGGAATATGAAGAAAAAAAAAGGAAGGAAGAGTTTAAAAAAAAAAAAAAAAAGAAGAAAGGATGAAGAGGGTTGAATAGAGAGGGGAAAAAAAAGGAGAAACGTAATCCTCTCGTAAATCCAACGTCCTTGAGTTTAGACAGAATCTGCTGGGGAATCAGTTTGCCGATACGTAAAGGCTAATCTGGATCGATAGGGGATCAATGGATTGTTTCGAAGTCAATAGTTTCAAAAACAATAATCTAACGATCTCTCTCGCTTAGCTTAGGTCTTTTTAACCGTTCACATAATTCCATAGGTTACGCGAAATTTTTCAATGTCTACTATCGGGTCTAGTCGTTTGGAACCGATAAGACTATTGGAAAAAAGTTTCGTCGATTCGTACGTACTGTAACTGAACGTGAACTTCATGGGGGGAGTATGTGCAAAGAGGATATGATTACGATTTTTTTCTTCTTTTTTTACTATACAGGATTATACTACGTTAAACCCGATAAAAGATGGAATTTATATATATATATATATATAAAATATAATACAACGTTTGTGTGTGGCAAACGTTCGATCGATTATTTCCTATTTTTAATTAGATTATTTTATTTCCTATGAAACATGTATATTTTTTCGTTAATAATTTTATATATATATATATATATAAAATATATTTATTTTTAATTTTAATTTATTATAATTAATATTATTTAATATTAATTTATTTTATTATATTAATATTATTTAATATTAATTTTTAATTTATATATATATATATTAGAATTAGACACGGCACTTTCTATTCCGAATGATTAAGTTTCGCTTTGATCTTGATACGATTTGGTAGTTAAACTTTGTTATTGGAGAACTCGCACACGCGAACCGCGAGAGATTCCCCCCCCCCTTCCCCTACAATTCATTCATAGATCGTATTTGACTTCGAACTTGAATTCGGTTTACTCGATGTGACGCTGTCACGATAAACGTAAACTCACTACGAACGAAAAAAGAAAAAAAATGAAATGAAATGAAATGAAATGGAAATGAAGTAGGTGGTAACACGGAGAAAAATTTCTCCGATCGACAATTTTATTTCTATTCTAACCGGCGAACAGTGTTTGTTGGTTTAAATACTTTTCAAACTCGGTTGATTCGATGAACTATATAATATAACATATAACCGTGTATATCAAATATAAAATATAATAAAAAAGAATTTTTGGAAATTTTCACTTTCTTAACGAAAGGAGGTAATAGCCAACGGGAATGGTAAGATCTAAAATACATTTTTCATTTCTCGCTAAAGCGCTGAATCCAATACGTACGTACGGGGATAATCTTTTCACAGTATCAGCATTTCCCATTCCTTAAAAAATTTCCCATTCCCCTTCTATACACACACACACTCTCTCTCTCTCTCTCTCTCTCTCTCCATTTATATTTCTATCTCTATCCCCACTTTGGAATATTCGAACGAATTATAAAAACTCCTCGAACGATTCAACTTCGTTCGACGATTTAAAGGATTTACATGGAGGACGCTTTTGCACGGAGAACGGGGAGGGGAAGATGGCGGCGGCATATCGCTAAAATATTCTCAATGCATATGGGGTTCTATATAACAAAGGAATCACAGATTCGCTGAGTCATTCGATTCGCAATAACAAGTTCTTCTATCTTCGGTAGCGATTTATGTATGCCAAAAGCCATAGCCAGACGCAGCCGGCACTGCTGCTGCTGCTGCTGCTGCTGCTGCTGCTATGCGATGAGATGAGATGCGAGCTCGCACACACACACATATACACAAACATAAACACGTTCACTAGCTTACTACTTGCTCTTACCATCTTTGCTCCACCTTACGAAGCGGTCCGTTTTAACCGAGATTATATTTGAATTTTAATACCACCCATGGCGCTTCCGCAATGGTAGGGTCCCTCCTTGAGTCCTTCCTACCTTCATTCGACGGAACAGAGAGAATATATGTATATACGTATATGTGTGTATATATATATATGATATATATGAAGAGAGTGAGAGAGATAGAACGAGTAAAGAGGCTGGAGAACGATCGAGCCGAGTTTGATGCATTTATTCATGTTTGTATTTATGGTCCGTCGTAGCTACGCCGGCTAAAGGAGAGTTCCCTGGCGACTACAGCGTACTGACATGCTTCCCTACGTCTTTCAAGACGGTTTATAGCGTTGAAATTTTGGCGAGAATATATATTTTAGTACTGAGAATAAAAAGAGAGAGAGAGAGGGGGGGGAAGTATAAAGAAGAAAAAAGATACGAATACAAGAGTCAGAAATGCCGGCTCATTGTCTCGATTTAGCCCAACCAAAAGCTATGAACTTCAAAACAAAATACTCGTATCTTCTCTCTATCTCTCTCTATTTATCTTATCGTCTACTAGAAACTTTTTAACTATGACTGATGTATAGAAATATCGAAGCAACAGAACGAGTAACAACCTATACTGGAAAGAACATGATTTCGCGTATAAAAACGAGATAAAAGAGAAAAAAAAAAAAAGAAAAAGAAAAGTAAGATGAAAATGCGTGCATAAATGGCAAAACGTCGGATTACCTTATTTTCTTCCTTGTTAAAAAATCCTTTTCTTTTATGCTCGCGTTATCTTGAAACCACGGATAAAAGTAAGTCGTGTAATTTTCGTCGTCGTAAGTACCTTCATCTACATCTTTCTTCTCTCTCTCTCTCTCTTTATTTTCCCTTTCTCTATCCATCCTATGGACACGTTTCTTCCTTCCTTCCTTCCTTTTCCTACCTTTTTACAAAATATATACTCCGAACGGTTCCCACTTTGAATTCATATCGGACGATAGACGCCTGGTAATTCAGCACAGAGTCTGATTAGTACGTGACTGTATCTACTGAAATTCCCAGCAGCGGAAGATGGACCCTCGTCATGAGCTTTATCATTGTTCCAATATATGTATACACATATATATATGTATACTTATAAATATATGTATATACCAAGTTCGATTCTCTCAGCAGAGAACATATCCAAGGAACGTGACACGTAACTCTCGTTCCTACGAACAAGCAAATCTGACTCGACGAGACGTATCTTGCGAAACCGAATTCGAGATACCGAGTATCCGTGTAAGATAAAACACGTCTTTCATCTGGATAAGTTAGACGACTCGTTTCCCCCCCCCCACCCCACACCATCCCTCCCTCAACCCCACACGCTTCCTCTTCCTTCGTCATTTCCTCGTTTTATTTCTTTCCTTCTTAAATTTGTCTTCTTCTTTTTCCATCGGTGTTTGTAAAACGAGTCTCGTTTGATATGAAAACTGACGTGAAAGCGAGCAAACAGTTTTGTTATCGTCTTTCTTTCCCTATCTCTCTCTCTCTCTCTCTCTTCATATATATATTTTCTTGTGTAAACAGTTTCATTAACATCGTATAAAGGGTTTCATTAGGGCAAGAGAACCCTCTTGTATTCGATAATGGGACCAAAAAGAGACCGCTCTCGAACGTGTAACAAAGTTAAACCTTTTTAGGCGTGCAAATGAATGAGAGAAATATTGTACTTGGTAGAAAATAGCTTAAGATTTATGCTACAAATCTGAATAAGTGCCGAGTACATTACTGTGAAATATAAAGAAACATCTAGGACAGTACCACCCTAGTCCTTTAAGCGTCTTACCATCCAACTTGTAGAGAGATCTTTCTTTATGATTGTTCTTGCCACCCTTTTCTCTCCTCTTCATTATTTTCTCCTTCTTCTTCTTCTTCTTCTTCTTCTTCTTACTCTATTTCTTATGATTATTATTATTATTATTATTATTATTATTATTATTATTTCGCATTGAACCGGGATCCTCCTTTCCGTGGCAAAACTAAAGCGTTTTCCTTTTCCGTGGATGCCGTAACGAGAAAGTTTCCGGGTTATATGAAATATCGCGAGGGAAAGGTTTGGCACGATATTTAACGATCTCGAATCTGGCAAGGAGACAATTCCGAGAGCTCGCGGGCGTGGCTGGTGTTGGCTATTTCTTAAGAAGCAATCAAATTTATGAGACACCTTTCAGAGAGAGAGGAAGGGAAGGATCATGGGATTTACTTTTAACTGATCTAACTGTTCGAAAAAATGAAAAAAGTAAGAAAAGAAATAAGGTGGAAGGCAAGAAGGGTGGAAAAAACAAAAATGTATGAAGACTTATCCAATTAGTCGAGAAGGTAACCTTGTTATAATTCGATAAGACATAAGAGCCATTCACCGATTGGAAGATCTGACGCGCGAGACTTGTATATAGAAATTGGTAGAAGGAAATACTCAGAGATGATTCTCCAAGTAGATGAGAGAGACCAGGGACAGATTGGTGAAGGAGGAGGAGGAGGAGGAGGAGGAGGACTGATTCGAAAGTTTAGTCTCCCCTTTTGCCCCCAAACTTAGCCCCGCGAGTTGATGGGGCAAACTTCCGCGTCCCTTTGCCCTCTCCTGCTGATAATTAAGTTGGAAAAATGTGGTCTCTGCCATCGTCGAACTCGCATGAAAGCCTTACCCTAACTCCAGTCAGTCTATCGAGTCTTCTCTTCCTTGACCCCACTTCCATTTCACTCCATCCCTTACACCCAGGGTTATCTTCTCTCTCTCTTTATCTTTCTACGTCCCGACCTTTCGCTTTACCTTTATGTCCTCATCAAGTTCTCTAACTTTTGCGCGGCTTTAAACTTAAATTTACTTCGATGCTACTGGTACACCTCGTTGACTCTTCTGTGACTTCTTCTAACTTTCCTTTTTTTTTTCTTTTTCTCTCTCTCTCTCTCTCTCTAGTTTTACCTTCTTTCGTGTCATCGAAATCATATTCGTAAGCTTTTACCATCGACACACATACGCGTAACATCGTTTGATTATATTAAAGATTGAATTTAGTTATTCTTAGAAAATGTCATAAAACCATTCCTTTTATGGGTTAACATAAATCTGTACTATCGTAATAAGAGAAACGTGATCTGACGAGCTAAGTGTTGTAACTCTTTGGTTTTCTATATTGCGATTAATCGCAACGCCTCGCATAGACTCGTATAACGTAAGCAACAAAAAAACAACTATAGACGTTTCATTGATTAAGTCTTGTCCAAAGGAGGATAAACTTTCTTAGAAAACCAATTACGGAATCTGTCGTTTATTCTTCTTCTTCTTCTTTTTTCTACGGTAAATGCTCCCCAGTGTTCAGTTTCTTCATTGCGCGTTGTTGCGTTATTGCGTAAATAGAAAAGAACGATGAAAGGAGGTATTTATACCTTATAAAGAGAGAGAGAGAGAGAGAGAGACACTCAACGGCGCGTTCTCGATTCGAATCGGTGCCGACTCGTCTTACCTTTTAGCTGACTACTTTTATTTTTTTTTTAACAAATGAAGAAACGTTTTTATCTCTTTTTCCACGACTTTACGTAACGCGTGAAAGTTTGAAAAAGAAACAAACGGTGTTTCGTAGTCGTGGATACTCGTCGTTGGAGGAAAATCGATTTGTTTTACAATTCGTCTCTCTTTTCGAACGTTTCAACGTAAGACTTTTTAATTCGTTTTTTCTTTTTTTTTACTATACACGACGAGACATTTGTCAGATTTCCGTAATTGGAAATCCTCACAAGTGTCTTGTACATTCATTGACTTACAATCTTTACTATGAAACCAGATTACGATCGTACTTATTTTTATCCGAAGCCTAACATACTAACGTGTACTCGTATTACATTTTTCTTTTTTTTTTTTTCATATCATTGGACCAATCGAAACCACCGATACAAATTGTTACAAAATATTCTATATTATTTATTAATAATATTTATTAGATATACGATTTGATCATAATAATTCATTCATTTATCTGACTTATTTAATTGTCATTTAATCATCAAACACAATTATGAAAATACTCGAACAAAAGATTGTTATCCCCCATACTTTTTAGAAATAATTCCAAAGAGGGACGCATCTGTTTCGTCCCTCTTCTTTTCCTCTCACCCAACCTCCGAAAGATTCTACTCGTGGAATAATTTTTCCACGGTCCATGGAACCGACGGCTTTTTTTTTTTTTTTCCAGGACCGAAGTTCGTTCGAAGGGTGGTGGTGGTGGTGGTGGTGGTGTTGGGGGGAGGTATACCAGTTGGGGGGAAACGGCTCAGCGCGTTTCATCGAAGCTTCTAGCAAAGTCTGGTCCATCGGGCCGGGTCCGCTTGATGTATCGCAGCTTTCGCAATTTTTCAATTTCACGGGAGCGCCCATAGATGCGAAAAGCGTAACACAACTTCCTTCTCTCCCTTTCTCTCCCTTTTCTCTCTCCCTTATTTCGCCGGAGGACAAGGTAACGCCAAAATTTTATGGTTCTTGCCCGACACCTGCAACTACTCTTTCTCCTCCCCCCCCCACCCTCTCTCTCTCGTTCTCTGTCTGTCTTTCTCTTCCATTCTCGTTCGATTTATCGATCGATCGATCGATCGATCCAAGAGTAATTGGATATAGTAATCTCGTTATACTTATTGCCAGCGGCTAAAACATAGGAAGAACATTTCGTGGCGAGTTTCTAAACGAGATTAACTCAATTCGCGGATCGGTACTCGGGGATTAGTACGCGAACGAGTTGAAATTTTCTCATTGGCATCGACGATTAGGAAGGAAAGGAATACCCTTGCCAAGAATTTAACGATTCGAACTCTTGCTCTTCTTTATTTCTTTTTTCTTTTTTTTCTTCGAGAAATATTTCTATATTTATTTTCTCACCTATTAAAATGCCACCACCTTATCTCATTTATCGCGTCTATTAAAAGAAACTAGGAGAAATTTTTGGCCAGACTCGTCTAAAGGTTTATATCATATTATATATAGGGTGTCCAAAGAAATGTTAGTAAAAAACTTAAACTACGTAATACTGAGATCAAATAGATGAAAACTAATGATAATAAAGTTCGTATAAATTTATCTCCGCGAAAATGCTTTATTATTAATACGTAATATAAGTTTGCTTTTGTGACACCCTGTATATATATATATATATATATACATCTAACTAAGTACCGCCGCCTGCTGGAAGAAGAAGAAGAAGAAGAAGAAAAAGAAAAAGAAGAATAAGGGTATTTTTCTTCCTTCCCGAGCTTATTCCGTTTCTTCCATTTCTTCCGGTTCTTTCCGTTGCTTTTAGTTTTTTATTGCGAAGCTAACCGATGATGAACGAAACTCCTGGCCTGCGCTTGCTTCCTAGCAACGCTTTCGAAAGCTTAAGATCTCGGTCGCTAATTTTTCCTACCGGTTTTCGCACGACTCGAAAATTTAAACGCTTCTACCTTCCCGCAGTATTCTTGGTAACAACGTCCCAAGAGAAAGACGAACCTGGGATAGGGGGACAAAAAAATCGAGACGGCTACTTCTTTTTTCTTACCTTCTTTTCCTTCTCCTTTCTTTTCTTTTTCTTTTTCTTTTCCTTTTTCTTTTTTTTCTTCACTTTTTTCCTCCTTTCTTCTTACTTTCTTTATCTTTCTGTGCAGACTCACAGATAATTGCCCGACTGACGAAACCTCTTGCTAAAAGACGCTTCAAACATAATTGCTTCCCTTTGTACCCGTAGATACTAATTGGTAGTTCTATTCTCTACGAAAGGTTTCTAGGATATTCGATAACGTAATAGAGAATCTATGGATATTTCAAATCAAACGGTGATTATTACTCCATTACGATCTTAATTAATTGATTTTCTAATCATATTTATTATCATTGCAAAAATTAATATAAATATATTCCGACATATATGTTAATCTAATTGATGACTGAAAAGTTATAATGCATAATTACAAACTAGACCAAAAATATTCATTTGTTAAAATACAAAATGATCGTAGAATAACTATTATAAAAAATCATTAACAAAATTACCAATAGACTGTATAGTTAAAACTTTGATGTTATTTTTCTCAATAGTATCGAAACTATCCTTTTTTCCCTTGGAACCATTGAAACCTTCAAGAAATATCCGAAGAAGCGTATTATTCTTAATATCGATTATCACATTATCGCGAAGCTTATTTTTCAGCTTCGGTCTATTAAAATGGCATTTCTTTGCTAACTAAACTACCGTAAAAAGAAGACAGGCGGGTTAGGGGGAAGGGGAGGAGGAGGGGGAAAATGATTTTTCCAGCCTCTTAGAAAAGAAATATCCAATGGAGTGAGAGTTTCTTCAGCTTCTAGGTTTGCGCGAGATAACAGCCACACGACGAACAAGTCGCACGGGAATTTTTCTATCTCTATCTAACTACTCGCATTCTATTTATCTTTCTTTCTATAACACGGTGTTACCTCTTCGTGATTCCATCAGCATTTCTATCTCTCTCTCTCTCTCGCTCGTGCGAAAAGGTACAAGGAAGGGCACTAGTTCCTTGCTAGAAGATAGAACGTAACCTAAAACGACCTAGGTCGATGCTTCATCTTTGGGAGACTAACGTTCCAACGGGATTACTCGGTTTCGAAGTGTTTCTGGATGTTTCTACACTCCCCCTCCTCCCCTCCCCCAACCTAAAACTTCTTTTCTTCCTTCTCTCTCTTTCATATATACAGGAACGTAGTTCATATCGATGTATACTATCCTAGAAAGCAGTAGAACATTACTGGATATTCCCAAAGAGAATACTCAGCTGCTTCAACCTGGTGCCAACCACCTGGCAGCCGTCGCTTTTCATATAACCTATCCGCGAAACCACCGAACGACAAAATTCGGACAAGGTCGGATTAATCGCATAACCTTCTCTCTCATCTTCCATAGTTGGGGTAAATCTATCTCTCGGATAGACGGACACGCATACTAAGAAAAGTTGAGATAGGTTGAGAATAGAAGAGTGAGTGAATGAGTGAGAGAGTGAGAAGGAGAGGAAAATAGGAAGAGAGTGGACTTTCTACAGAAACGAGATTGGACGGAAAGGAGACTCTATCAAGCGTCGTCGGTTTGCAGCTGGATAATGGTTTTCGTTCTAAATCCTGAGATCATCTTTGGCTGATGACGACGACGACGACGACGAGGAGGAGGAAGAGAAGGAACCTTGCGGTTGTATAATACCAGTCGAAAGAAATCAGATTAAAATGTCTTGTATTTCAAATCCCACCAGATGTTCTCCTATGGCTAAGAAAGAAAGAAAGAAAGAAAAAGGGTTGAATGAAGGAAAAAGAAAAAAGAAAGAAAAAAAAATCCAACAATTCTTACGTTCAATTTCATTTCGTACGAAAAAAAGAAAATTTATCTTTCTGTTGGAATCGAACTCGCGCATATTATCAGCCAAGTAAACGTATTATAAGAATAAAAAACGGTGTTGAAAATAGTAAAAAAGAGGAATCATTTATTTCTGACTCGAACAACGTGATGAAAAACACATATATATATATATGAAACGAACGTCGAGATTCCCCCTAGTCTATAAATAATGACTATGGTAGGCCCAAAACTGTACTTCCCTTAGCTGGCACCTTTATTCACACCTGCCCTTAACAGACACCCCTTTTCCTAGACGTTTTTCATCCTTCCTTCTACTCCCACTTCGTACACATGTATATATGTGATATAATATAGTAGAATACACACACACACACACACGTAGAAGAATATTTAAACAGCTAGTTCATATACTTTAACATGTACACACCCTTTCGACGATTCTCAATAGTGTAAAAGTATACATTACGTATTACATATACAAGTAATATATACGTGTTAGATAGTATATGTGTATTCTCCCCCTCTCCAGCCGTCTTTCCATTCATCACTCTCCTCCAGCTCTCGTGTTCACCGCTGCCAATCGAGAACGCACGCTTTACGCGTTTAACAGGGAACCCAAGGACCGAGGTGAGTGTATCCCCTCGAGAGGGTAAAGCATGAGGGAAACGCGCTTGTCAGCTGGCAAAAATGCAGAAGAAAAGTGGACGTGGGGCTCCGCTTTCGTCTCGTCCGCATCGTCGAAATCGTTTGGTTGGACGTGTGTCGTTTTCAGGATTTCCTTGGAGAGTTCGGGGCATTCGCCATTCTCGATCGATTGGAAAACCGTTCGTTCGTTCCTACGTTCGTTCCTACGTTCGTACGTTCATACGTTCGTACGTTCCTTCGTTCGGCGTCGCACGCGCGAGATTTCCTTCGTAGGTAATATTTCTTCTAGTCGCATAAATTACGGCACACCCCTGCACATTTTCCACAACCCCTTAGGAACTAGCTAGCTAGCTAGCTAGCTAGCTAGGCTCCTGTACACATATACTCAAGACCTTGTGCTTGCAAATTTTCTCGAGCATGTCGAACACGCGCGATTATTTATCTTGATCCCCCTCCCCCTCCCCCCTCTTCCCTCCGCCCCACCTTTCACTTTCGTCTTCTTACGAAGTGAAATCCTTTGGAAAAATATTTTCACTGAGAAAGATAGGATATAAGAGAATAGATTTTTGGATTTAAATAATACGCCATTTTATACGACACGTGGATAACAAATGAAGAAAGGGATAGGAGACTAATGAGGGAAAAGAGCTCGATTTTCTTCGAACGTTTTTTACGTTTCTTTCGTAAAAGGAAGAAGAAGAAGAAGAAGATGATGAAGAAGGAAAAAAAGGAATGGGAAAAGAAAAGGGAAAGAGAAAGTTTCGTCTACGGTCATAGGGGACCGTGGGTCGCCATAATGGTCGGTGAAGAAGGCGAGGTCAGAGGTGAACCCGCTGATACAATGGCCGTTTTTTTGCCTAGGGTTCTCTGCCATCAGGGACCACCGCGGAACTGCCAGCATAAATCAAACGCGAACACTCGCCCTTTTCTTTCTCCTACATTAAGGACAAAGACAGATAGATAGATAGAGAGAGAGAGAAAGAGAGAGAGTTCGAATGCGTTCGTGGTTTACTTTTACTGTGACATTTTTACTACGAGAAATAAAAAATAGAAAAATGTCATGTTCGCGTCATTAAGTAAACGAAGAGGTTTAAACGACGTTTACGATTATCCCTCAACGTGATATTAAATGCATTATAATTTTTTTATTTTTTACAAGTCGTAAATTTTCCAATGATTTAAACTCGATTAAAACGTGGTTAATTAAAAATTTGATAAAAGGTTGATATTATTAACACTTTGGAAGGAGGTGGGAGGTTCACTGGTTTATCCATTAATTTAACGGGTATTCAAACTTCGCGCGAATAATGATAAAAATGATGATCATTGTTATTAATTTACCAACAATTTTTGCTTACTTCGATCGATCGAACGATACGAATATTTACGCAAAATCATTTCCAATCAGTCAGCTAGTTTATTCTTATAATTTTGTATTCTACGGTATTTTCTATTTACCCGTCAATTCTATCAGGTGTATTTATAAAAATAAATGATAAACCTAGTACATATATATATATAAACTAAAGAGTTTTTAAATACGTTTTGATATTTCTCCTAAGATATATTACGAGTTGTACAATATTGGATAATAAGAAGAGATATCGCATTTATAGAAATAACTGAATGATCTCGAGACGATCGTAAATTATAAGAACCGATTTCTCTTGGCCGGACTTGCTAGGAGAGAAAGAGAGAGAGAGAGAGAGAGTACCGATTAAGCTTAAGGATATAACCGAGCGATTTCACCGATCCACGGACCATAAATCTGATGTACCTGGGGCGGATTAAGTAGCTTGCATTATCGTCTCGCACGAGGCGAGATCTCCGAGCGAGGCTCGTCGATTTCGGATTAGCTAAGAGCATTAAATCAGCAGCAGAGAGAAGATCGGTAGACATGCGAAGATCTCCCCTTTAGTAATTCTACGAAAGAAGAAGAAGAAGAAGAAGAATAAGAAGAATAAGAATAATAATAAGAAGAAGAAGACAGAATTATAAAGTAAAATCAAGAGAGAAAGGAAATGCAATAGGATTTAAACGGAAATGAACATTTCACGACCGAAAGAGGACTCCGTGACGTGATGTTTCTCTTTTATACGTGACTCTCGATCTTTACGATTACTATAAAAAGGTATAGAAAAGAAAAAAGTATAAGTTTGTATCTATAAAGAATATCATTTATCGACATTTAGGTATATGTAGTATATAAGGAATGAATGAATTAACACTTAGACGTCTTTGAGACTCGTTTCAATCGTATATTGAATTATTCAAATGAATAATATTTGAAATGAAATAATAATTTTAGGGAAAAATGTTATTAATTACTCGATCGCGTTGTATAACATATACACAATTTTAAAAATATAATTATTTGAGTTATTTATTTGTCTACGTGTTATAATTTCACGTAATGATCGAATAATAGAGATTTCTTTGAACGATGTTTTCACTCGAATTTGAATGAAAATTTCTATATATTTCAGTAAACGTTAAGAGAATCCACGTCTATAACGTCTTATATACCCCGAAGGGACGAATCTAATTCGCCTTAGGGAAGGAATAGGATTCCGTCGATACGCTTGGCGTCGCGTAACACGCGTTTACCGAATCTCTGGTAGAATGCATAGCACGTGGATTGATTTACCTCCTTGCAGCAATTTGATTAACCGCACCGAAAGCAATCGATCCGTAACCCGTTAAAGCGAACGCGAATTTCTACGATAAAGGATAGAAATAGGCATTGACGATTAGAAACAAGAATAAATCGAGTTGAACGAAGGGTTACGATGGGTGAAGGGGACATGGGAAACGGGGTAGAAGGGGGGTGGGAGGAGGAAATAGGGCTCGGTTCGTATATATTCGATTTGTCGAGACGCGAACGGTGACAGACAATCTCTGGCAATGTGTGAACGTTCCATTTGATTCGACGATTCTTAGTAATTATCTTCATTATGGCCATTAGGATTACATTTACGCGAAATCGCGCCATAAATGGTAACACAATTTACTATTCGAGATTTCGCTTAGAGAGAGGAACGTTCCCTGAAGTACCCACTTGGAATCCCTCTCTCTCTCTCTCTCTCTCTCTCTTGACGGTGGTCCTCGACACACACCCTCTGACGACACGGTGGACTTTAATATAATGGGGGAGACCTCGAGAAACCAGTAATTACGAGAGAGAGAGAGAGAGTGAGAGAGGAAATCGAGGTAGAGAAACGATTTACGCTCGAATGCTTGGCTTCCTCGACGAACGTGAGAATGCGCGTTTAGGTGGTTCGACCTTAATAAAACCCTTTCCCCAAATTTCGCGCCCTATACCGCCCTACCTACCGGAGAAAATTATTTTCCCGACCTTTGACAGAAGTCGTAGTCGTCGTCGTTTTTCCGAAAAACGAATTCGAAGCTTGTTTTCCACTTTCAGTCAGCCGGAACCGAATTTAACCGATAGCTAATTGACCCGGGAAATGAAATAACGGTGATATAATTTTACGTTTTCTTTTTCTTTTTTTGGGAGGGGGGGCTATTAACGCTTAATGAAAAACAAAATAAAATAAAGTAATAATAATAAAAGAAAGTTCTCTCTCGACAAACGTAGACAATGTTCGAACAGAAGTAAATTCTACTTTCCAATTGAATTTCTTTCCCTTTGAAAGGAGGTTACGTGTTATTTTTGTTCTTAAAAATGTCATTTCCCGTTCTCGACAAAATTATTTCATAAATATTTAACGATATTTCCGTCGAGTTCTTTCGAAAGACCGAAAGAAAAAAAGGTGTTTCTTTTCATGCGAAGTTACGTTCTGTTAATAAAAGAGTATTAAATTAAACAAAAAAAGAAATGGAAAACGAAACAAACGAATAGGGTAAAATGAATGCACGCGTGGCAGAAATAAATAGAGCGCACAAATGTAATTATCGTGCGTCGATGTCGGAACAAGTGAGATAGTAAGTATTTTTATTTCTTTTTTTTTGGTTTTTGTGTTGAGAAGGAGGGCATTGGTTGGATATTTTTTTTGTTTTTTTTCTTTATTTCCTTTTTCCTTTCCATCGATGTTACTATATAACAAAGTCAGCACGTCGAAAGTATTTGAAAACGTATTGACGTAACGTGTAACTCGTTTGACATTGTCGTCTGGGTCTACTACTAGGTGGAGGCATGCATGCATGAACCGATATCGATACCTTCGAACGCAATACCCCAGTACCTACGTAAACCTTGTACAGTTTCGCAATTCCCGAAAACGATTCTAGGCGTGTATCACGATAAATTCAACACGGTATTCGATGCCATCGAAATTAATATAGAACCGTTTTTTTTCCCCTATTTCTCCTATTTTCTCTCTCTCTCTCTCTCTCTCTCTCTCTCTCATCGACACTCTACGTACAAACTCGATCGTGAAATTTCCATTTTTGTTTTGTTTTTTGTTTGCTATCGTCTCGAAAAATCTCTCCAAAATAGTTTTGTTTTTTCCCCCGACTGAAATTTCGCGATTATTACTATTTTTCTACATTATTTTAATCGATAGTACGCGCAACGTTATGGCACTGCTACGTTATGGGTACTAAAGTTGTACATAATAAAAATAAAATTAAAAAAGGAATAAATTTTTCTTTTTTCTACTTCTGTTTTAGCAAACGTATTCACGTAAAATTACGCGCCGTTGTTATATTTTTCTCGTTAGCGTACAATTTTTCTATTTTTAATGTTTCTGTTTTGAAAAAACAAAATAAAGAAAATAACAAATATCGAGTTTCTCAATTATAAAAACAAAGTTTTATCTGATGAACTTTCAAAGAGTGGATGTATTTACAACACGTTCCGATATACATTTATACGAGGTGTCGAAAAAACTTCGAAACAAACTTAATCCTTTTTCAAGAATGCAACCACCTTTCATTCATCGAATTAGTAATTGCCAAACTTTCGCAAATATTCCAAATATAATGAAAATAATATTAAAAAGATATATTTCGAGTAGAGATTTCTCAAAAGTTCATTCTCTTTGTTTCAATCGTATTTTAATGTGAACCAACTCTTAATAGAAATCCACAGAAATTCATTAAAGTTTCTTACAAATTCGCAACTGAGATGTAATTTATTAATAATTATAATACATTTACGCGATTTTCTTTACGAAATATTTACTTATACATATATACATATATATAAATAAATATCTTTTCAATAAAACACACATTTTCGATCATAAATATTTATATAAAATTTCCCAACATTTATTCTACCTCAGTAAATACGTAGTACAAGTTTGGTAGCAATCTTTTAAGACATCCTGTATATGTAAGAGAGAAAAAGCGTGTTACCTATGAAAAGGTGGTTGGGTCCATCGAAAAATAGTCTACAAGAAAAGCGATAGGAGGATGAAAGGATAGGTGCGAATCGATTGGACCGCTTGAGTTGTCACGTTCAAAGCGAATCCGGGTAACGAATTTCTCTCTCACTTTCTCTCTCTCTCTCTCTTTCTCTCTCCTTTTTCTTGTTTTTTTTATTTTTTCTTCCTTCTTACTCTTTTCTGATAGTTATATATATACACATATATATACACATACACATACACATACTCGTACTGGGGTATATAGAGATGGTCTAAAAGATTTCTATCGATGGAACAACCTTTCGTTTTTCTCTCCTTTAGACTTTTCAAGACAACCCTCTCTAACCTTTGGTCTCATTTGTCGACCTCCGATTTCACTTATTCTCATCGATTATTACCTCTCTTCTGTCCTCATCGAGAACCTTTTTCTTCTCCCCCTTCTTCCCTCTACCCCCGGCCATCTCGATACAACACAACCACCCCGATATAAGATGTCAAGACGTCTCGTTTCATTCGATCTTTTTCTTTTCTTTTCTTTTTTCTTTTTCTTTTTCTTTAGCAAGCCTCGTTCGTTCGTTTGTTCGTTCCGTGACTCTCGGAATAAAAGATAAAAATAATACTAAGGTTAAATATTTGGCTTGAATAATTGTAATTCATTTAATCAAGCGAGAAGGATGAACGAACACGTTAAAAGAGGGTTCTTGTGTGGAGTGTAGTACTCCTCCCAACCCCCCCTCCCTCTCCGAAGATTTATTTTTTTCGAACTCTTCTAGTAAACCGTTTTGTTTTGATCATTTACTTTTCTATTATATTTCTCTCTCTCCTTTCTCTGTTTTTCTTTCTCATTCTTATAGTTTATCTCTCTTTCTTTTTAAGTACTCTTTTAATTAAATTAAACTCATCACAAAGGTGAACGTAACACAACGAATAAGAAGAAGAAGAAGTCTCTCTCTCTCTCTCTTTCTCTCTCTTTCTCCACGAGAAGTTTTCCCAGACTTGACTTGGGTTTTCTTCTTTTCATAAAGCGACAGACAGTTGGTATAAAATTTCGAAAGAATGTTCAGCGCGATATTCTACGAATATATAAAGAGCTGAGCCACGTTTTTAAATGTTCATCATCCTAGGTCGTTTAAAAGTCTTCATTGAAAAACACGAGAAAGAGCTTATGAGTCCCGTTATCCCCCAACCCCTTCGTTAGACTTCTAATTGTTTTTTTTTCTTTTTTTGGTTATTTTATTAGATACATCTATTTTACGAATATATACGACAAAGTAATAAAGCTCGTTATTTTTTTAATCTAGCTTCTTTTTTTTCTCTTTTTTTTATTGACTCGTCAAATAGTGTATCGTAGCTAACTGACAAAACGTAGATTTTCATTTCGTTTTTCATTTTTATCTCTCCTCTTTGTTTTTTTTTTTTAAATATATTTTTAGCTCCGATCAATGTATAAAGTCGAATTTAAAAAAAGAATAAAAAAAAAAATATATATATATATATAAAAATGTAAAAATGATAAAATAGAACATTTCGTAAATCCGAAGATTAAATATTGAAAATCATAATACGCGTGTCATGATCGCGAGCTCGTTATCGAAAAGGAAGTTCATTGAACTCGAATTGCGAGAGATGACTGCTGGAGGATAGCAGCTAGCTAGCTAGCTAGCAGTCGCGCTTCATTGGGAAATTTATGAATCGTAAGTACATAACTCCCCCATTAACTATGAAATAGTTTCCAGTCGTCGGATACGTGGTGTCGATGTTGAATCGAATCCTTCCATCCGTTTCGCAGTTAGTCGTTTTACGGCCATCATATTATTCGAATTACCTTGCAAACTGTCATTACTTGAAACAAATCGATTATTCGATTCGATTCGATACGATTCGATCTTTGCCCCTCCTTCCTATACTTTATTCTTTATATACTTAACGACGCGAAATTTTTCAACGATTTTATTCTTGCTTTATTATTTTTCTCTATTTTTCTCTATTTTTTTTTTTTTTTTTTTTTTCATAAATTCCAATCTTTTATCAAACACAATTTAACGCGCGCACTAACGAATTCCACATCCGTAAAACAATTTACATTTTCAAAAAGTATGTTAAAACTTTGTTATATATATTTTTTCTCTCTCTCTCTCTCTCTCTCTCTTTGTCTCTCTATCTCTATCCCCTTTCTCTCTCTTGTTCGCGTACGCGAATTCGTTATCGGAACACCAACAAAAGGAACGATTTCTCGTTGTTTCGATTCGCTAAATGCAATTTATTTGAATGAAGTCCATTGGAAAATATAGAGACGTATTTGAAAATTGAAACATCGTTTTTTTTCTTTTTTTATTATTATTATTATTATTATTATTATTATTCTTTTATCCCCTTTTCCCTCACTCTCTCTCTCTCTCTCTCTCTCTCTCTTTTTATCTCTTTATTGTGCCACGTTTAATCATTGTTGCATGAATGGGTGGGGCTCGTTTACGTAGGACGAGTACGTAGGTCTCGTATGAAAATGATGAAGTTGTTGGAATATGGGCAATGATGGTTAGCAGCAAAGTAACGCGACACTATCGTCCTACATGCAATAAAGATGTGCTCGTACCTGTACACCGATTACGTTCTATGGCCCATAGAAATTACTTCCGTGCTTATGTAAATTGCATTTTATGTTTCTGCAAAGTGTCGCACGAAGTAATAATAAAACGAAAACAGTTTTGATGAAACTCCTCTACTCATAAAAATCATCTATCATGTATAAAGTAAAAGTTATAGACAATGTATGCGTGTTATCTACGTTGGAATTTTAGTTTTAGATGTATAGGTAGGAATAAATTAAATATATATATATATATATATATCTTTAGAAATTACTCATTCGCTATTTTATTTAGAGAAAGTATTCAGGGACAAAGTACGGGTTGGGGTACTAGGAATAAATTTATCCGATATTGCGCGTAAACCTCGCTAGTTCCATTAGCGCAAAACCTTGTAACTGGAATAGATCGATATTCCTACATTCAATATATATATATATATATATATGTATGGTATATACGTGTAGACCATGTGACAAAAGCACATAAAAGTACGAAAGGTACGTTATCGGCAAGGGAACTAGATTAAAAGGGATTAATTTTATTGGAGGCTGGACGAGAAGAGAAAAAAATAAACACAAAATTCCGCAAAATCATTTCCGTTCTCTTCCGGAATACTTTGGGAAATAACATAAAAGATATATTATACGTATATTACACTGTAAAGCTTTTTTCAACACTTGAATCAACTCGCGTACGCACTCTCTGCAATCAATTTTGTAATCCTCCCTTTTATACTCGCGCGATACGTGACGAATTTGAATGATTACGGGGTTCTTTTGAAAAAAAAAAAAAAAAATACGCTCTTAAAAACTCCTCCTCGTCCCCCCTTCTTCTTCGGCGGGTTCCTTTTGATGCATCAAACTGATGCTGAGAAAAGGGTCTCGTAGTACTCTTTGAAAAATGTTAATATTGGTGGAGCGTGCACGTTAAGAGGTTTGCTTATTTCCTACTTCTTCTTCTCCTTCTTCTTCTTTTTCTTCTTTCTTCCGAATATAAAAAGAAAACAATAAAAAAAGAACCTAGAAAAAGAAGTTGCAACGCGTAGGGGAGGAGAAGGTACTCGTAGAAAAAAAAAATACGCGTGGTTTGCCACGAAGACCGAGGAACGTTGGAAGAGGAGAAGTAGGAGGAAGAGGAGGAGGAGGAGGAGGAGGAGGAGGAAACGCAGGAAGGTGCGGAGAGTTCTAGGTGAGATACGAAGGGCTGCGAGTAGGGTGGGTGGTAACTCGAGAGTGTTGGTGGTGGTGGTAGCTGGAGAGAAGAAGGGTGCTTGGAGGAAAGGAGAAGGCTCGCGAAAGCAACGGAAACGGTGGCGAATGTAGCGTGAAATCGTAACGGAGGAACCGCAATAACTCTTCGAAAGCGGTTTAAAGCCGTTCCTGCTACCCTCCCCCAACCCCCAACCCCCAACCCCCCACACCACCCCCGCGTACTTTCTCTTTCTCTTTCTCTCTCTTCCGACCACGGAAAACGCTTCGAAAAAGTCGAGGGGTGAGAAAGAACTGAACCGGCTGTATCGTTTCTTCCCCCTCTTTTCCCCTCTCCCCCTCCCTCTCCCTCTCTCTCTCTCTCTCTCTCTATCTTCACATTTCGCTTTTTTTTCCTTTTCCAGAGACCCATTGTCCGACTTTTTCGTTCTTTTATCAACGCCAACCGAACCTTCCACTTGGCGACAACCGATCGTATTTCCGGTCTTGTTGAGAAAAAGGGAGAGGTGTAGCAGGGCAGGTGCGAGAGAAAAGCTCGGCAGCTTAAATTGGGAAAACTCGACAAATTCAGTGGTCCCTTGGTAAAAGTCAAACGCGAGTCAGAAGAGAGAAGTTTAAAGTACGAGTAGAGTGGGATACAAATTAAAAAAGATATACTTTCATATTTTCAAATATCTTTCCATTTATCAATTCGAATTCTTGTTGAAAAAAAAAAAAAAGAAGAAAAAAGCATCGAAAAGACAAGATAACGTACGCATATAGGATTCGTGAAAAACAAAATTCACGACGTTCTTTATCCAACATATACGTGTAGGTACGTGTATGTTAAAAAGGGACAAAAAAGGATAAGATCATTCACCATTAAAAAGTCTGCACACGTAGAAGAGAGATCTTCACGCGAATCGACGAACGATATATCTTCGGGTACGAAGATTACGAAGCCGAGGAAGATTCCTACGGATTCTTCTCGAATCCCTTTTTCCAGTATTTTTTTCCCGTAGTACCATATCCTTTCGTCACCTTGTCACGCTCCTTTTGCCAATTCATTCGCAATCCGAACCACCGCCGTCGCCGCATCTTGTTCTTCCATGGAATATATATTTCCTGTTTCTTATCTTTTTTTTTATACATTATCTTATCTTATGTTTTTCTGCTTCCTCGCGCAACCCCATTGGTTATCGCAAATTTTCTACGAAATCATAGAAGTTTATTTTCTCTATCCTTTTCTTTTTGAAGTTATACTTCTTTTGGCGCGTTTGGGAAAATGTAATGGGGAGTGATTTTGTTCCGAGCGTCTGGAAAAACGACACCATGAAGTTTGTCGGTATTTACGAACGCGCGGCAAAGCGATTTCAAGTATACGGCATGAAGTTGTCTTCTCTTCCCCTTCCCCTTTTTTCTCAAGCGGGTCACCCATCCAATTACTAATCGTACTCAGCGCTGCTTTACTTAAATGGTCGAAGCGAGAACTAATGCTGTAACCGCGCTATGGCTGTTAACGCGTGAAGTAATTCGATATATCTCTCTTATATTTAGTGTGAACTGATATCTATATTTTCATATTTTCTTTTCCTTTTTTTTATTCTTTTATATATATATATATATATATATATAATAATAATTATTTTTTGTTGAAGTTATTTTTGAGATTATTGAGGTTATGTTCGTTTTGGTACGGCAAAGAAGTATAACTTCTTACGTGCGTACATAAGTACACACACCAGTTTTTTTTTGTTTTTCTCTCTCTCTCTCTCTTTTGCTTAGGAGATAATAATAAAAATTCAAACACATCATCGATTTAATATTTTGGTTGTGTATTATATTGAAGAATCGTTAGTAAGATAGTCATAAAGACTCGTTCGCTTGTTAAAAGGAATTTCTCTCGTTTACTATTATTACCCGTGTAATTTATACTTTGAGAAGAGTCTAAGTACAAATAACAGAGAGAGTAAAATCTACTTCAGAAGGATCGTAGTAGTGTAAGGCACCGTTGTAGTAGACCATTTTGTTAGAAACGAGCCACGGAGTATTGCGCCGGGAATAAGAGTTTATATGATATCGGAAGCACTGTAAAGAGAGAGGGAGAGCCAATAAATTAGCACACAGAGCTTGTCTGCAATTTTCTCTCACGCTTTAAAAGGGATCCGCTTAGGCGAACTCGCTGCTGCTGCTGTTGCTGTTGCTGCTATTACTATTATTCTACCTACCAACTTACCTATCTACCACCTACCTTTTGCGTGTACCATCGTTAGAACTGTTGTGCGATCGTTATTACCACCCAAATCCTTGAGTATCTTCATATTAATTTCCTTTGAGATTTTAAGTAAAATAAAAATCTTTTTTTTCTTCTCTCTCTCTCTTCAAATTGACAAATCAATTTGGTCCTATTCGAAATACTTTCGTCAAATTTTTCTTTTCCTTCCTATTTCGAAGAATCATTTTTTATTCAATAAAAATTAATAATCCGTAAAATGCTTTTTGTCATTTCAAAGATCATTTCGAATTCGACGTATTTTTTTTATCCTGATTTTATATATATATATATATATATATATACAAATATGTGCGTATATTCGTAATAACCCAGTTGGACTATAACATTGATTTATAAATTAATTATCGACTATGGCAATAAATGGTATAAATCATTTTGAATGATACGAGTGCTGAGCAATCTTCTAACGTTTATCAGGCCGATGGATATTTCCCGTTCGTTCGGAAATCGAACGTTAAAAAAAATAACGGATAACACGGATATTCAGTTTTCGATGCATTCGTGCGCCGATATTTTTTTACTATATATTTTTATATATTTTTTGTAAAAATCATATTATATTGACTCATCCTCGGTCTTCTTTTCCCCTTACCTCTCTTCCTCCTTCTCGCCACCAACGCCACCACCCCCTCCTTCCCTCTCTCTCCCTCGCAGTAATATTCCTAGGAATAGTACGAACTCGGTAATCGTTTTGCGAGTCTCTATCAGTTTCGAACGTGTTCAAGTGCCTATCACGATGGATTGAGTATCAATCTAAACTGAAAATGGTTACATTTTTCGTAACGATCGAGTGCTTTGAGGTTCTTCGTGAAATTTGTTTTGACACCGAGTCGGGGAATGAAATAGCCTAAAGGCTACGAAAGAAAAAGATTCAATTCTAACGCGATCAATTGGGTAAAATTATTCTAATGACTGTTAAACTAATCACAGGTATACAATGAACAATAAATTAATAACGATCATAAATTTTTACAACATGCGTAACATCATAATATTTATTTATGGGGGAAACCATTGGTAAATCATCGTAACCGTAACGTTCGATCCGCTGATTTAAAAATTCTACTTTTATTAATTAAAATCTGCTATATATATATCGAAGCAAATAAATTCGAACGAACGAATGAACGAACGAACAACAACGCGGTTCTTCCAGCTTCGTCGTCGTTAGTGCAAATTTCGAATGTGGTTGGTAGAAAATGAGAGAGAAAGAGAGAAAGGAGGGTGCCATGGGACAAACCGAGTTTCAGCAATAAAATTTATTGCAACTAATGACCAACGTTGCGTACTCATATTATGTTTGTGCATTGAAAATAGCTGGGCGGAAGAGGAAGGTAGCTCTCTCGCACGAAATTAATTTAATTATTTACTTTAGCCATCGCTACGGGAGAGAAAAGGAGACAAAGAGAGAGAGAGAGAGAGAGAGAGGGAGAAAAATATATACACGTATAAAGCAGTCTCTCGTTCAATCCATCGATGACAATTTATAAATAGAGGAAGAACCACGGGGGTTGGTGTTTCCCTTCTCCATGGGGGGTGGGTGATGATGGGGGAGGGAGGGAGGGAGGTAGAGAGGGAAACAGGATACAAACTAGCTGGTACGGTTATGAGGCTAATTACTTTGGTGGTTCTGCGGCTTTAGTGATTACGAACGATCGTTCAACGAAAAGGGTTGAGCAGAGAGCGTAGGGAAGAGTAGGAAGAAGAGAATAAAGAGTGAAAGAGAGAGAAAGGGAGAGAAAGGTGGGGGTGAAAAGGGAAAAGCAGAAGCCATCGACCAATGGTGTGACGGTCCGGTCAATCTGTCGGTTCGTTTACCAGTCCTCGACGAGCAACAGCAGCAGCAGCAGCAGCTTCCAAACCGGATTCTATCCCGAAGGGTCTTCCAATTGTTTTTCTCCGTGACGTCACAGGCCGGCTGGGAGCGTGACACCGTAATGGCACGTAAACGGATTGCTTTCCGCTTCGGCCCAATGTTCACATTAAAAAATTAATCGAATCTTCGTTGGCTGGGGCCTCCGTTTATGTGTGTTTCCTTTCTTTTATACTCGTTTTACTTTTATATATAGGTACTTGTTTTTTTTCCGCTCCTCCCCCTCCTCCCTCTACCCATCGGTTTTTACAGAATTTTCTCTTCCTACATACCATCGCACTATTTACGATCTTTCACTGCGTCCTTTTTACTCTCCCCTTTTACGCGGTTCGAGTAGCTTCCCTACGAACACCTACACTCACTTTTATTCAATAATATTTTTTCAAAAGTCGAATCTTTTGATTAGCTTCTTTGGAGTCTACTACGCGTGATTTTTGTTTCACGTTATTCGTTCGTTTTATTAACCATGCAAGCGTTACTTGATTTTAACGATCTAATTTGATAATTTTCAACGTGGTTTTTAGTCAACGTAGAAATTAATTAAAATTCGAGTAAGAAACCGTCGAGGTAAATTTTTGTTTATCACTGTATGGTTGAACCGAAAAAATAAAAAATAAAAAAGACCTCTAAGAAGTGTGGGACTTCAAAGAATCGTCTATAGGATCGAACGTTCGATCATAGTTTTGCTTTGCCATTTGTGAATAGGAGAAAAATAATGGGAATTGTCGTGAACAGAATGGTGCTAAAAGGAGGTCGTGATTTAGATTTATTTCGATCGATCAATCGACCTGTTTCGAGATGATGACCTCTCTCTCTCTCTCTCGATGTGACACATTTTTTAACACATTGTACGAGAGAATCCTATAGGAGCTAGCGAACCAATGTACCACGTTCCTTTTATCAACGTTTGACTTTCTTAAAAGCGCGAAAGGAGCTAAAGGGAAAGACATCGGACCGATATCAAAGGAACATCGTTATGTTAGGACCAAAGACACGTCGTCCTCTTATCGAACGAAAACGTTCGATACAAAAGGATCGATCTTTTGAAGATCGATCCTAAAAGGCATTGAAGAATAGAACTCGAAGAACGTGCTAACTGAACACGAATGTGCTGGAGAGTCATCCATGAAAGGATACGTTATCCTTTTGATAACCAATTATTTTTCATACCTTATTAAACGTTGATCTATCTATCGAACAAAATTTGTAAGTTTTAACTGGTACAAGGTAATAGAAAAAAAAAGAGAAAAAAAAAATAGGAATCCAAAATAAAATGCAATTTAGAAGGAACGGGCCAGAAAGTAAGTGGTTCTTACGAGGCAAAATCCTAAAGAATTTCTCGCGAATCGTTTCGGGTCAAGGACGATTGCTGTTGTAAGAGAGGAAAGCCAGTTTCTCTTTCTCTCTCTCTCTCTCTCTCTTTTACTTCGACTCGAAACTCCCGCGGAGTCGAATTCAACAAAAGAAAACTTTTCGAAGGTTTCGCTTAACTTTTCGAAGAAGTAGTAAATAAGGACCTTAAATCGAATTTATAGCTAAGACAGATAAGAAGGAAAACCGGATTCTCTTTTCCCCGATAACACGGCGAATCAAACTTTCCTGGATATTCTTCAAACGGTAATGAACTTTTAGTATTCCAACGAAATAATTCATTTTCGGTTGTTCGTCGGGAAATTATCGAAGGAAATCCCTTAGGTGAACCACGGATAATGACGCTCGCAGTAGTATTACTAATACTCGCTCAATTTAGGTCAAGTGCAGAAACGTTGAGTAAGAACGAGATAGAAATACATATATATATATATACATGTACGTATATATAAAGAGAGAGGTAGAGATGGGGAAGTTGTTCTAAGCAGGTTGCCTCGTGAATGCAAATTTCCTGCAGTCTCGGCCCGGTTTCACGGTAATTTAGCCTAATGCCGGAAACTCTGTAAGCGCACGATTATTACGAGGATGTTCGGGAAGGCCGAAACGTCCAAAGGCGTGCTGCCGCAATTCGATGATGATTCCCACTGTCTACTTGAGCAAGTAATAAACGGTAATAACGGAGAACCTCGCCTAGTCGAGTTGATGGGGACCCGTTACAAAGCGAACGTTTAAACTTTAACCTCTCTTCCCCTCGCCTCCTCCTCCTTTTCCTACCCCCGAAGACTTTACACGTGAGCGAACCCCCGAGACTCGCAACCACCCCCAGCCCTATCCCCACCACACCCCTAGAAGTTCTTTCGAAAAGTCGAAACCGTTCTTTCTTTATGTTTACTCAGACGACTACGACTAGGACGACGCTATAGAAGTGAGGTGGTGGCCCGAAACGAACTAAAGGTGAAAAGAACAGTCTCGCTCGATTTTTCGTTGGCAACCTTTGACTTTAGAGAGAATCGGAGATTCCTAGCGCGTTCCACTTTCTGCCAACCCGTCCCCTTCTCCTCCTCTTCATCCCATTCTCTTTGATATTCCGTTCCTTCCTTCCTTTTCGTTTCTATATATCTCTATATCTCGTTCACTCTTACTATCTTTATGTGTCTACTACTTTTATCCAACCTTTTCTACGCCTCCTTACATATTCGATATTTTTCTTCGCATGATATTTCAGTGCTCGAATATGGAATTTATTCTTTGATCGACCGAGTGAGACTATACGTATCTATATTTACATTGCCGGAAGTAGTCGCTTTATAAGACGGAACTAATAACATTCTCTGGATCCTTTTTATATGCATATATATTTACATTGGAACGCTTAGAATGATTTTTCAAAAAATACGATAAAGTTGTTATAGTTGCAACCACTGCCTAAATCGTACCTTTTGCAATTTTTCTTCCATTTATAAAATCTTCCACACTTATATTCATTTATTATACGATTTGTCAATCTTATATTTATATAAATAAATTACGTAAAAATAAAAACACATATATTATATTTCTCGTTCGTATATAAAATCAAACATATCAATACGCTTATTTTCACCTGAGAAGTATTATCTTAATCTAAATATGTCAAGGTTCTAATCTAAACTAAATAGATATTAATTGTAGGAAGATCGAGGTAGACATAAGCATACGGTTGAATAGTTTGGGGAACAACCTAATCTCAACGAGCAATCACTGCAATCTCTCTCTCTCTCTCTCTCTATCTCTATCTCTATCTCTATCATACGTATACACAATTCTCCGTTAACCTCGCTATCGTAGTGCTCGACCAATCGCGTGTACACACCTACCGGTTCTGCTCCCGTCACCGCGGACATCCGTTAATCAACGCCTAATTAAGTGCGTCAGCAAAGTGCATCGGTTTGTACTCGAATCGATTTCCGTGCCTATACGAGAGTACCTTGTTCGAGGAGTCGATCGATTCCTACGCTACGACATCGTCTGATCTGGAACACCTAAGGGAATTAGATCCACCTAGATTAGGAGAAATGGCGAGAAGGAGTCCTTGATCCTTTTATAGGGTGTCCTCACGTGAAACTAATGATCTTTCCATTATAAAACAGGATTTAATTTAATCCTTAATTATACTTCTGCAATCGAATTTATTATTAATGCGACATTTTTATCATTTATATTCTACTCTTTCCAGTTTTTTAAGCACGATTATTACATTCGTTCAATTCCAGATTGTAACTTTGTTTCCAATTAAAAAATAAAATCACATTGTTTTCGGAGACACCCTATACGTCTATCGGAAGTAGTAGTAGTAATAATAATAATAATAATAATGATGATGATGATGATGATCACGTACCAATTGAATTGAAAATGCTGAGGAGAGAAAGCACGCAAGGAATTATATATCTGGGTTAATGCGTCAGAGACGTTAGATATAATTCCACACGCCCCCCTCTCCCCATACACCCACCCACTCGATTCAGGGTGAATTCTTTTTCTTTTTTCTCTTTCTATTACGCAAACATTAACGAGGAGGAACAATTGCCGGCTTGATTATTCGTTCGGTTGAAATTTTGATCGAAACGTTTGATATGCGTTTTGATCCGAGAAGGAATGCAATGTTGGAAGAGAGAGAGAGAGAGAGAGAGAGAGATGCAAGACCAAAATGATCTTACCGTCGTTCTTCTCCTTCTCCTTCTCCTTGTCACCATTGTCATTGCTATGCTACGAGCACAGGATGACGGAGGAAGAGACGAAAATTGTCTTACCGACAATCGCAGGAAATGGTCGATTAATGGCGCCGCGATGTGCTGCGCCATTTTCGTTTCCGTACGACGACGATGACAACGACGAAGACGACGACGTATGAAGAAAATGACGATGATATTAACTATAACATGACGACTATTATAAGCTCCTATCGGATGTTACTATGATAGAAAATATTTAGGAAATTTTCGAAAGAACTTTCATTATCATTTTTTTTTTTTATTTCACGATTAAAATATATATTTTAATATATATCGTTTATAATCAAAGTATTATGAGTACTAGTTCGATTCATTTTTTAATCGAATTAGATGGTTGTAGTAGATAATACATTTATAAAAAATAAAAAAACAATAAAGAAATAAACGTACACTCGAGTGATGCCATTATGTATAATCGGTTTGTTTTTATCTATTTAATTTAATACGTTAAATATCATTTAATTATAAATGTTAATTAATGGAAAAAACATTTATGATAATATAAATGTATGTTTTATGGATCGTAGAAAATTTTTTATAAATATTAACATTTTTATATGATTTAATATTAGCATTATTAACTTTTTTCAATCCTTTTTTCTAGCGAGTTTCGCCAAAAGTCAAAGGGAAAAAATATTACAAGCATAATATATGTTTATTCTACAGTAATCTAATTTTATCTAATTTAAATATTCGTTATGAGAAAGTATGAATTTCATTGTTGAATTATCGCAATTGTAATAATGCATTATTAAATTCGAATTTATTGCTTGAGAGAAGAAAAAGAAAAAACTAAAATTCGGTGGTACGAGAAGAATGAAATAAAATTCCACGGATTAGGATCGCTAACAACGGGAACAGAAAGGGTGGTGGAAAAAAGAGAAAATGAAAATGAAAGGGATGGGAAAAAAAAAAAAGAAAAGAAAAGAAAGGAGATATAAAATCTGAGGTTGCAACTTTCGCGGTTTACCACAACGTGCCGGGAACAATAAGTTGCAACCACCGTTCCATCATCAACTTTCCCTTTTCTCTTAGAAAGAGAATTTTGGGTTTCTTGTTTACAGCTTTCACGTCACACCGCATGCTTTTGTGTTATTAATTAACGGGCACACATTAGGAAACGCCGCTGGCCATCTACTAAAATTGCTTTGCAACCTTCCTCCTACCACAATATGAATTTGAAAATATTTTATAATAAATAAAAGAAGAGAAGAGAGAGAGAGAATATCATCCGAGTGATCATCTCGAGACTCCATTTAGGAAATGAAAAAATAGACGCGGAAAGAGAACGAATAAAAATGTATAAAAAATTCTATCAAGATCCCACTTTAAATTTACCCCCTCTCTTACTCTCTCTCTCTCTTTCTCTCTTTCCTTCTCATTTTTCTTTTTCTTTCCCCTTTGTCGGGAACATATCGACAGTTCGATTCGCGCGTTAGGACAATGCGTTTCCGGACTATCGAAACGATAGCATGCCCCTTTTCGAATAGGATAATTCAGCAGAGTTTTCCCCGTCTATCCATGGAGATGGTAGAATTTCACTTTCCCATGAATTTACGTCACCGACGTACTCGGACATTCCATTTCGATCGTTTCGCGTCGTTTCGTAACCGGTAATGCTTACGATACCAACCACGTATGTACGCGCGCGTGTGTGTGTGTACACACGTGTCTCAACGTACGTATACACGTGCGTATACGCACATTTATTTACATACACGCACACATATATACATTATATATATATAAATATATTTCGCAATGCGATTTACGAGGGATCGTTAAGCTCGGTTTACACGCGTCGGGCGTGGAATCGTACGTCGAGGTAGGCCTTAATGCACCCTAGTCGTTTCGTTTCGAAAACGAACGATCGTATTATGTTACGATGGCACATTTACCAATAACGAGAGAGAATCCATGATCGAACACTTTCCTCTCTCCGTTATCCATACGGGCGTAAATTGTTCGGAAAAGTTTCCTCGTCGTAAAATCAACTCGATATTTTTCCTCGCGATAATTCTCGTAAAAATATTCCCTTTTTCTCTTATTCTTTTCCTTTTTTTTTTCATTCTTCTTCTTCTTCTTCTTCTCTCTATTTGAAATAGAAGAAAATCTATCCATTTATTTTTATCTATCCCTTGAAACGTCTTTTATTTCTTTTTTTTTATGTTTCAAACGTATGTGTACGAGTTAGGAAAAGATGAATGGTAGTAGTGGCCGATGCATATGAACGAAGATCGATAAACCGTAGGCATCATTCTCCTTCATTCTTCCTTCCTTGTCTATGGAGATATTGAGGAACAACGATAGAAATAGGGAAAGGGAAATAGATAGATAGATAGAGAGAGAGAGAGAATCAGAGATATCCGGCTTCCTGTCTCATCCTAAAAGCCCCACTCAAAGACGGCACACTTCTGTTCCATACTTACCGAACGAAATCCGAATTTGAAATTCGAGTATACGATTCGAGTGGTTTGCCGGTGCCCGCTTCTATGCCAAAGCGATCGGATTTGGAATACGAATCTCGCGAACTTCTCGAGTATGCCATTCTTTTTTTCTCTTTCTTTCTGTCTTTCTTTCTTTCTTCCTCTCTTTTTCTCTTTATCTTTCCTTTTACCATTCCTCCCCGGTCTCTTCATTTCTTTTCCCCTTTAATCGTTATCGATAACGCCCCATTCTCGACTTTGCTCGACGAATTTAACTGCAAAGTATCGATGAACGAAAGTCGACGAAAAAAAAATGAAAAAAAAAAGAAATCCAATAAAAAAAAAAAAAGTAACGAACGGTAAAAGAGAAAAATTACAGCCTTTTATCTCTCCATTCGTATCCGACGTTCTCGTCCAATTAGACGAACGGCAGATATAAAACGCGCGTGAGGGGGTCGAAGCGGGGCGGGGTGGGGCGAGAGGGGAGGTGTGTGTTTGAAAAATATACGCCAGCGATATTAACAATACACGTAGGGTAATTAAAATGGTAAATTTTAACGGTGAAAGCAGCAGAAAGCAAAAGCACCGGTGAGAAGAGAGAGAGTTAGCCCCGACTAATTAGCAGCCGCGGATATTTACGTCTGCTTAGTTTCTGTTGCATAGAGAAAGAGCTAGGGTAGGTAAACCCGGCGGCGGCAGCGGCAGCGGCGGCTCCCTTCGTCTACAATGAAAGCAAAGCGAGCCCTTCTTCCCCACCCCCATGCCCCGTTTGCTACAACTACCTACCACCATCATCCACTTTTAGGATACGCTGCTACTTCTCCGTTTTCTCTTTTAGTCGAATCGCATCTCTCCTTTCTCTCTTGGAAAACTTACACACGCCACAGCCCCCACCCCCACCCAGCCCCCATTCTTGCCCCCTTCGCTTCTTTCTCCTCCCCATTTCGTCCCACTCTTCTAATCTCTATATCTTCTTCTCTATTTTGGTTCTCGTGTTGTAGCAGGAAACCAATTATAAGTGTCCCGGAAGTTGGAACGAACTGTGGGAAGTTGTGTAGGAAATTGCGAGCCCTGGAACCCGCGCGCGGGTCTCTTCGGGCACGCTCGTCACCTCCAACTCTTGCCGCAGCATCCCCCATCGAACGGAGGGTGGGAAAGAGGGAAGAACGACGAGAGAGAAAGATACGATTGCAAGGGTCGGAAAGACATATATATATATATACATATGTATATGGATATACGTGCATGTACGTACGTGTCGCGTTGCATGGGTAGACGCACACGCATACGCGGACGATGACCGAACAAACTCGGACCGGTTCGGGTCGACGAACGTAATTTGCAAGCCACCACGTCCTTCTCTTCTCTCTCTCTCTCTCTCTCTCTCTCTCTCGCCCTCTCTTCCACCCTCTTCCAAAGGAGAAACCGCACTCAGTAGAGTACAACGAGAGCACTCTTCGCGAGAGTTTACGCCACCCTTCCCCTCCCCGCTCCCCGTTAACCCCCCCCCTTTCCCACCCCTCCTCTACCCTTGTCTCTTTCTGGCATTTCACGTTCTAGGATAAAGACAACGCGTTTTCTCTTATAAAGTTAATCGAATCTTTTTTCATTAGATACGAGAGAGATAACGTGTTTTATATTTTAGAGAAGAAATAAGAATTTTTGTTTTGTTGGGATAATTCGTTTATTTAAAATATGATAAAGTAAAGAAAAAGGATATTAAATTACTTGTGGGTCAGTTTGATTAAGTTAGACTGGTTTAATTTAACAAGAGCCTAACTCAGATCAAAACTATTTTATTTGACACAGGATAATACAGGATCTAACATTAGTTTACGTTTTATTATTTATTTTCGTAATAATGTAATAATCGTTTTAGTATTAGATTGTAAAGTTTTTCGTTTAATAATGCACGTAGAGAGAAAGTTCATCTAGAAAATAGGAAAGAGAACGTTTCGGAAATATCGACAGGGATTCTACGTTAGAGCCACTCGATAATACGTGTCCCGACGGAGAACGGATACAGGGATGATGAATAAGCAGGATGATATATAAATTCAGACCAGAGTAGGAAAGAGAGAGAGAGAGAGAGATCGTTCACCCCCTCGGACGGTAAAAAACATAAACTCACGGATCGGCCATTCGTTCGCGTAAACGAGCCGAGGCAGGTCACGGACGAACGAACGGATGTTATACGGAATAGACCGATGAATCCTAGAAATAATTCAGGATAGAGAGAAAGAAGAATGGTGGTGGTGGTGGTGGTGGTAGTGGTGGGTACGTACCACCACCACCACCATCACCACAGTACGTTGACGCACTCGTAAGCTCGTTGTTTGGTCGAAAAGAAGTACGACGTGTATTAGCGCGTAGGTGTCATCATCATAGTCGTTCATAGTCGGGTGAATTTTCGAGAGCACTAGTCGACGCTTCAAAATGGAACAAAATCGTAATTTATAGACCGTCACTCACCGAAAACCACTACGCGCTATTCCTAGATTGCATTTGGACGAAGCAGAATGCTGCTTGCCTGCCTGCCTGCCTGCCTGCCAACCAGCCAACTGGGTGCAGAGAATTTCGCGAGATCCCTTCGCTTTCCAACCTTATTCGTCTCTGTCCCCTTGATTCCTCTTCATCCACCCTTTCCCGCAAACCCTCCTCTCCCCGTTTCCCCGAAACCCTTTTCTCCTCTCTCGCGCAATATTCCGTGGAAAGCGTGGCCATCGATCTTGCCTTCGTTAAGAGTCCCTCATCGTCGAAACATAAATCTGGCCCTCGGCTGTTTTAGCCACCAAGACTCGATACATGAAAATTTACGCTCCGCTTCGAACTGGATTCTGCCCCCTCGTTTCTTCTCTTTCTTTTTTTCCTCATCCACTTCCACTTTCTTTTTCTCTTTCTCTCTCTCTCTCTCTCTCTGCGTGTCCCTCGTTACCATGCAAAAGTTAACTAGAAAGACAAACTGATCCATCATTTTGGCCAGCTACCGTAATTTATGATTGCTGCTCCGATACTAGAGATAAATGTTTTTCCTAGAAAACCTTACGTTCTTCATCTCTCTCTCTCTCTCTCTCTCTTTCTCTTTCTGTACGATCTCAACCGTGTATCGTAGAGGACGATGAGTGTGTGAGATATAAAAATATTTTTCGCTCTCAACTTGGATCAATACTCTCAAAAGCTTGCCATTTAAAATTACACAAAATGGAGGAGGTAGGAAAATGGACGGGACATTGAATTTAATGAAATACACCATAACGCGATAGATAATCTTTCGAATGTGATATAAGATCATTTCTATACGCTTAATCGTCAAACGATTCGCGAAACTCGACTACTATTTTCAAGTCCTGCTAACCGAAGTACCTTTTTAGAAACGAAACGTCGTTCGAAGTACGGACTAGAAAATCCCAGGCGTATCGTAAATCGAAGTGCGACCATGCGACTTTCCATCGTAGGAGCAATTATCGTCGTGGGAGTTTGAAAAAAAAAAAAAAAAGAAGAAAAAAGCGTTTAAAGGGAAACGTGCTCGACGTTGTAAATTTTCATCTCTTCAAATGACTTATTCGATGTAACCCAGCTTATCGTTTGGACCAACCGCGAATTAAAAAAATAAGATGTCTGTATGTGTGTGTGTGTGTTGAAAAAAATTCTAACTTCGCAAGGAAATATCATAGAAGAATAGATAAAACTTATTTTAAAAATACAAATATCATTTTATATATTTTTATTCAATGTACAGTTAAAAGTATTTTCTATTCAATGCTGATCGATATAAAATAAACATGTTATTTATTAAAATTGCATGCGAAACGTGAACGAGTTATCGAGTGAAAATAAATTTATTTATTTATTTTCTTTTAGCGGGGGGAAAATATCTTCTTTTTTTTTTCATATCTAATTGTTTATGCAAAAGTACGATGAGTAAACTTAGAACATTTTTCACCGTCAGGGCGGGGAGGGGGGAGGGAGGAATGGGGGGGGTTTAAACATATTACGCGGAGTATTACCTTCGCAACGCAAATTCATTCCGCGCAGTTACGCTCGGCACGACTATGTCTCCGCGACCGCGAACAATTACGCTAATTAGAGAATCAGTAAGGTTGGATCTTGCACTACCAAACCCTTCCAATTTGCTCACCCTCTTACCACTTCTCTTTCTCTCTCTCTCTCTCTTTCTCTCTCTTTGTCAGCTACTCGACATAAGCCAGACAGTTAGCAGAATTTTAATGAATTACAAAACAATGCGGTACCTCACCTACATCGTTGCATTTCTCTTACCTTTACCGTCTCTAACTTTTCGGATTTCACTTTCGATAATTAGACCAGACGGAACCGCGAAATGAAATCTCATTTTTCCTCAAATACTACGAAAGTATACTCGCTCTTATTCTATTCCTCGACGAAACTTCAAATTCATTTCCAACGTAATTTATTTATTTAGTCATTCGAAAAGAGATGTTTTTTTTTTTTTTTTTTCAAATTATTTTTTACGCGTATTAAAAGTGCATAGAAATATTTTGTAATATCCAAGGTATATATGAAAGATAGAATAAAAACATATCTATAGAAAACGTTTCTACAAAGTGGGGGGGAGGGGGGTGGTAGTTCGAAGAAATTATTGTCGGATCGGTCGAGTTGGAAAATGATTAGGCAACTTCTTCGGTGACTTATTTTGAGAGATAGTTTCCGTCCTATAATGATAGGAAAACAGTGAACGTTTAGTAACAGCCAGGTAAGGGTAATCGGTCTCGTAATTAATTACTGCATCGGCCCCTCATCCAATATTCTCGAGCCCGTGAGCGCTGCAGACCGCTGATAACTGAAGCAATTCACCGCTTTGGCCATGTCTACGTGGGAACGTAGTATGGAACGTAGTATGGAACGTAGTGTGGAACGTAGTACTATTTCGACTAAACCCGTCCCCTATTCCCTGTCCCCTGTCCCCCCCTCACTTTGGTCCCACGATTGCTTCGTAGAAGATCATACCACTCGCTTAGTAGCCTTTTTTACCTTTTTAAAAGATATGAATAACTCGAGTAACTTTATTCGAACGATATTACGACGATCTTTAATGCAAAAGAATATATTTTCGATAATACGTTAAACGATCGATGAATGAACGAAAAAAGAACAAAAATATAATATAAAAAAAAAAATAAGGAAAATAAAAAGGTTTTCTCCGAGATGTAATAAAAATCTTTCTATCCTCTTTCGCGAGGAAAAAAATTATTCAAACCTCTGCGATATGTAAAAATCCCTCGACCGGGGGAATACCCGGGACGAGAGAGAATTTTTATTAACTCTTTTTACGAGGAACCCAAAAAATAAAAAATATCAAAGTAGAAGAAAATGATGAGAGATTTTTACGCGGCATCGCAAACTCTCTCTCTCCCTCTCTCTCTCTCTCTCTCTCGTTCGCGATAGATTAACCGATGCTCTACAAACATTGACCCTTTTCTGCACGATTCAACAAGAATCCATGAATATTTTCTAACTCCGCTAGGAACCTTAGAAGAATCCCATCGTTACTCTCTCAACGGCGACCTCCTCTCCCCCTGCGCCGCGCCACTCGGATGAAAATAAAAATTCAATAAAACAAGAGTTTACCGTGGCACTCAGTTTCCCAGCGAAATATAAGATTTCGGAGTGCTATCGGTTCGACATAGGAATACATTGGATCGTATTTCTATGATGCACTAGTTTTTTTTCCTACAAACACGCATACACGCACGCATATATATATATTTATTTCTCTTATATTTGGAGACCATTGTGGAAACAGTAAAAAATCGAAAAACGACGTTAGAAAAATACTTTTCGAATAAGTCGAAATTTTAATGACGATATTCAATCTTTAGTCGGGGTTGAAGAAAAAAAAGAAATTTCTCATGGATTATTTGGATAATCGACGAGACGAAGTTAACGTTCGGGATACCAGGCCAGGATGCCTTCGTATAAGAGCTTGACACCGTTACTGCTCATTCCGTGCGTTTAATTAAACACAGATGTTTTGACACGGGAAGACATAGTTTCCGCGGCGGCGGCGGTACTCGGGAATCGGCTTTGATTTAAATGTAACATCTGCCGCGTCCGTTCGTATTAAACGCGAGCTGCTCGAGTTCGCGCACACACACATACACACACACAGACAGATACATACACTCGTATTCACGCTCACAACCCCTTGAAAACTACCACCCGTAACCCCTCGAATCCCATTTACTAAGCGTCGATCGCGTTGATTTAAGGCGCGCTCGCATGGAATAAGTATCGAAAATTCACTTCTACCTCGGCCCGTGCACAATCTGTGCTTCCTGGCTAGAAAAATAATCAACGAAATATTACCTACGTTGGATTTGATAAAAAAACAACAAGCGACCAACCCACCTACCCACCCGCTTCTCCCGTTCTTCTATGTTTTCATTTTTTTTTGTTCTTATTTGTTCTTCTCTTTTCCAACGATTTACTATTCTGCCTCTCAACGTTTCGAAATTAAGTAAAAATAACATATTTTTTCTTCTTCTTCTTCTTCTTGTCTCAACGGTTGGTACTCCATAAAGATATCTCTCGCGTAACTGTAAGTAAATTCAGAGTGCGGATCTACGAAATGGAAACTCCTTCCGACACGGACCTGGTGCGAATAGAAAGAGAAAGAGAGAGAGAGAAAAAGGTAGGAAGAAAGATGGTGGGTCGCCTTAAATCTTCAAAAAGCTCCTTTTAAGTTGCTCCGACAGTTTCCAGACGGGGGTATCCGAGTGGTCGTTTGAAGCGAGGACTGATTAAAAGCCTCGCGGCAAATTAAATACAGGAATTTCCACCACCGTGAACCGACCCACCCTCTCTATTTCTACCACCCTCACCTCCCCTCATCCCTTTTCTTTCTCTCTCTTTCTCTCTCTCTCTCTCTCTGTCCCTGTTTTTATTTCTTTTTTTTTTATCTTTTACCTCCACTTTAGTCTTCCAGCACGGTTCTGACAGAGACAGACGGACAGACAGACAGACAGACAGACAGACAGAGCCAGCAACCGAGTGAAAGGATCTTGAGACATAGGAAAATAAAAAAGAGAAAAAAAAATGGAAAAAGGAATGAGAGGTGAGTCGTCTCTGGATTGCGAGAAGTAAACGGTTAAAAGAAAAGTCGGCGAGCTCCTCCTCGGTTTTTTCCATTCGAGAGAGGGACCCTTCCAATGGAATAACCAAATTGAAAAGGAGTTTCTAAATGGAGGAGGATCCTTAAGGATATTCTTAAATAACCCTCCTTTAGTCGAATCCTCCACGATTAAGCTTCACAATTTCTTCTTTAACTCGTGGTCAAGCGCATTTATACAGAAGTAGAGAGATTATTTCAACTTATTCGAATATTTTTCATTAATTATCAACAAAATTCGCAGTTTATTTTTTGTTATATTATAAATTTAAATCGTTCGGTTTTAATACTTTTAGAATTTCGATTTTAATTTTTATTCTGACTAAAAAAATAAAATACATACGAGATACATATGAGAGAAGAAAAGATTCTTATTGGATTATTCTTCTTTTAATTTCAATTAATTAGGCCGATGGATCGGTCGATTTAAATTTCTACTACCATCTCGTTCGGACACAATGAATTCCTCACCGATGATAAAAGAAAAGAAAATAATGTTTCGTTTCTTGGAGAGAGGAAAGATAATGAAGCAACTTTTTCCCTTGCTAACGAAGGGAACTTGACAAATCTTTATTTTCTTTTTTTTTTTTCAAGTATTTAACGAAACATTTTCATCGGTGTTGTTACACGTTCATTTGGGTAAAAATTCTTCAAAGCTATGGAACTAAATGGAACGAACCATTACTAATATTTGTAATAACTTCGTGTACGATAAGATTTATATTTCGCGCAATGATCGTTTCACGTTTTACTATCGTTGAAATTCCATTTAAACGAATTATAAACTCACGAGAGAGGAAAAAAAAAGAAAGAATATTTATTACGAGCAAGAATCGTGCAAATTATACAAATAAATCGTTTTACGAGTATCCATTTGATTCTATCTGATATAATAAAATACAAATTGCAAATGTGATTATAATAAAATATTTCGTAGTTGTATATCAATTTTACAAAATGTTCAGTAAAAACTAAATTGGATAAGAAAAGAAAAAAAGAAAAAAAGAAAAGAAAAGAAAAGAAAAGTCATCTCAGGGAAGAGCAGCTGGACAAATTCTTTATTTTATTTTTCCTCGTTTTCTCTTTCTTTTTGTCTCTCCTTATTTTTTCTTCTTCGTCTTCTTCTTCTTCTTTTTATTCTTTTCGTAGTAGTGGGCGCGAAAAATAACGAAGCAAAACACCGCCTGCCTTAATAACGGTACGTTTCTTTTCATGAACGATATTAGGAAGAACCGAGGGCATATGTGAAACGTCGAGGCTCCCCCTTCCCCTCGCTGCCCGTTTTCTCTCTCTCTTTCTTTCTCTCTTTATTTCTCTATCTCTTTTCTCGTTCATACGGAATTCTGTACGGAATTTCATTCGACGAAAAGGTAAAGCAATGCTAGAGATGCATCTCCACGTTCGTCTGGTATTCCAGAACGAAACATTCGTCCCCCTCGTCCCCCCCTACACGTGTATCTCGACCGTACGAACGACCCTCTTACTCGTTTATATATTTTTCTAAAACATCCACTTCTTCCCTTTTTCTTACCTCCCAGTTTTTTATTTGTTTTTTCTTACCTTTCCACAATTCGAAATTTAACAACGCATTCGATCGAGTCCACGCAGAGTTGGGGTGGGAAAGAAGGGGAGGGGGAAGAGGAGTCCTTTATTTCGCTTTAAAGTAGCATCGTAAAATCAACCAGCCTGTAACTGGTTCTCGCGATTACGTTTAGACTACACCCGAACATTTTTATGATCCCTTTAAACGAGCTTTCTCGACTAACGAACATAGTAACGACGACGGTGCGAGATAAATCGAAACTACTTCTCCGTCCACACACCCCCACACCCTCACACACCCCTATCCAAAGTCTTACGGTAAGAAAATTTAAACGTCGTCTCAGTTTTTATCCGAAACGAAGATCGTTCTACGAAGTTTCGAATAAGATGCTGTCTACTAAATTGAGAATGTTGTTCATAAAAGAGTCTTACTTACCTCTCCGATCATCGAGATATTACTATTTTTCTTTTCGATATATTCTTACGATATATATAAATGATTGTTATAGCATAGGAGAATAAATTAAAGGAATAATACATCGTGTAAATAAAATCAAATCGACAAATATTTTCTCTAACGCGTATTCAAAATATTCCAACACGTTTTTACATCCGATATCTCGAACCCGAAGATGAGATACTCAAAATATCTTTGATAAAATCTTACGATTTATGCTTACGATCTACGTTGGCTCATGGAAAAGGTGGTGAAACTCGGTTTGTTAGGCTCGTGATACAAATTCGAGTTCCTTTTCGGATGCCATCGAGCGAACGTGGATGTCTTTTACTCGCTGACAAGATAAACCTAGAAATCAAAGGTAGAAGGAAAGCGTTGAGTACGACTTGATAGGTGGAGGAGTAAAAAAACGAAAGGGAAAGAGATGGAGATAGATAGATAGAAAGAGAGAGAGAGAGAGAGAGAGAGGGAGAACGTGGAAAAGTTTTCGCAACGTTACCAAGCGGCTGGGCTTGCTTTCTCGCTTCACAAATGCAGAGGCCGTCTCGAGAGGTCGTTGAGCCTCCGTCTGGCATTCTCGTCCTTAACCCTTTACCTTCCGACGCACGAACCCGTAAATTACACTCGAGATTCTCCTTCCACGAAAGGGAGACCAAAAGACCGAGCGAGATAGACAGAGAAAGAGAGAGAAAGGGACGGGAGGAAGGTAGTAGGGTTTGCCATCCAAGGTTTTCGTTCGGAAAGTTCGCCACTTTGATGCGATCGTTCGTTTCTATGTATTATGCGTATAAAAGCACCGACGAAATAAGCCACGGGAATTTCTGAATACCAAGAAAGAGAGAGAGAGAGATAGCCTATCTCATTTTCTTGACTGGGTTATTTGAAAACCGTCCGAGTTCGCCGATTTTCAATGTTTCTTTTTAGTAATAGGTTTCTCATTCGTATTTCTTTCGATAAAAGTCAAATAGATTGCTCGTCGTGTTATTCGAATAAACGTAAAACGCGTACGATTGAATTATTTCATTTATACTTAAGTATAAATTCTTTACGTTGAAACTTTTCGTATATAGAGAGATATTTGTTGTTAGAAATTTACAATGATTCCTATAGATAATAACGTAACAACTTGTTATCCCCGTTAACAAAAGGAGATTCGTTGAATAACAATGGCGAATAATATATCGCACGCATGGATTATTCCTTAATTAGTTGCGTTACGTCTGACCGGTCTTTCTCTCTCTCTCTCTCTTTCTCTCTTTCTCTTTCAGTCAGAGAAGTTCGAACGGCTCGATCCTCTTGCTTTCACCAACTCGACATTAATTAAAACGTTCTCTTTGAAGCAAACGTATCTATAGTAAACCCAGAACTCGAGCATTCGCGGTATTTGGACGATGTTCTCCTCTCAAACTCTCTCTCTCTCTCTCTCTTTCTCTCTCTCTTGTTCCTTCTCTTCCACTTACACTTCTTGCCGAGGGCAATTCAAAAGCCCCGTGTAATTCGCGACCGTAAATCGGAATTAAACTTAGTGTTACTTTAGATGCCACTATTGTATTCGAAGATCATATATAGAAAGAAAAAATTAAAGAGAGAGAGAGAGAGAGAGATGGATAGATCAAATCGTGTCATTGCTTTTCATCTTCTCGTCATTCTTCCTTTAACAATTAATTATCATAGAAATTCGTTTTATTCTAATTCGCTTCGAAAGGAAAGTTTTTATTACGATTCGAAAATCATTTTTACGAGATAGATATCGTTGTTCCATAGCAATTGGGACTCTCTTCTCTCTCTCTCTCTCTTTCGATATCTCATTCAAATTCGATTCATTCATTTTGAATTTCGTAACAATCTCATTTAAACTCTCGAGAAAGTAGTAAATCGCTCCGGTCTCGTACGAGAGTCAACCGAGAATCGATATGTAAAGCTCTGGTTCTGAATTTATTGTACTAAATGATTATTTGCTCATAAAATGATTACCGCTAGCTGAGGCATTAAATTATCCCCATGCTGTCAGAAACATTTATTGTTGCACACCGTTGTTGTCCGACACATTGTACTATTGTAAATCCGATCGTCTAACTCGAATAAATCAATACTACAACTTCGCGCAAAGTAGCGGAAAAATTTGTAATAGATCAAAACAGGTGTAACGCATCGTTGATTAATTAATTATATTTTACCTACCTTGATTACGTATTACTTTTCTAGACTTAACTCGAGTTCAAGTTTATTGCTCAAAAAGAAAGAAAAAAAAAATAGGAAGAAGCACTTCGAGGAAGAAAAGGGAACGTTTTTTATCGAAACTTTCTACGAGACATTTTTCGTAACAAGAAAAGCTTCTCGAAGAATTCCCTGAATGTTCTTGTCCTTGCCATTTTTGTCTTAGGCTATTTGTTTTTTTTTATTCCTTCTCTTGCACGAATATAAAAATTTAATATTTTATTTATAAAATGATCGTACCTCTGGGATATCCTTTCGAAATAATCTCCCATTAATTTTTCGATCAATTTTTCCCTTGGAAGACAAAATATTACAATTTTGATGATGCGATGAATTTTAATATCACGATATCGAATTAATAAATACACCTAATATGCAATTCGACTAAATATAGATATATATATATTTTCTTTCCGATTTTATCTTTTTTTTTTCTTCTATCTCATTGGCACTTTCAACGCGTACGAGTTTCCGTAGTTTTCTGAACCACTGGTTCTTAGACAAGCGTGATAGAATATAGGTAAAAGTAAAATGTACGCCTCATGCTCATGCTCTTTCCTAGATTAAATGTCGAGCCATCGCCACCTCTTCTTCTTCTTCTTCCTCTTCTTCCTTCTTTTCTGCTATAGGATCCATCTGGGTCCCTATCCAACACCAACACAAGCCCATTTATCCAACTATCGTGGCCTGTTTCCTGAGTCCGGTTTCTCTTATCTGTCCTGGACTCCTTCTTCTTCTTTTGCTTCCCTGTCTGTCTTTCTTTTTCCACCTAACTTTTTCTTTTTTTTTTTCTTTTCTCCCACCAAACCTTCACACACACACAAACACACACAAACACACACATACCATTCGTTTGGTACACGCTCTTTTCTCGTTTCTGCTTCTTCTTATTCGTTTCCACTGACACGGCTTTTTGAGCGCTCAATTGTCCATGCTATTTTCTTCTCCAACCACCAATTCCTTCTCGAGTCATCCCTTTTCCCTTTCGTCGTCCTTTCGCGCGGAGGATAGAAGTAACAACGAATCGAACGACAAAAACTTCATATAAAAACTTTTACGAATCGCGTTGTCCGTTGTATTTCGACGAGGAAAACAAATCGTTGCAGGTACGAATGTTAATCGTTAATTGAAATTTATTTGCGATTAGATCATTTTGAAAATTCACGCAAGCTTTTCGGGATTTGCGAGTATAATACTGTTTGAAAAGAATATTTCCTTTTAAAGCACGAACGATGTGAAATTATTGAAAAGACTGGAAAAAAAGAAGAAATTATGAAGAATCGTAAGAATTCGAAAAGGGAAGATGATGAAAGATACAGCAACATCGAAGAAACGGTAGGATGGTCGAAGTAAAATACGGGTATCCATCCTCGGTGGTTAGGAGAGATTTGCCCTTAACGTAGAAACTTTAATTACTTTCCAGGGATTCATTACTCGATGCTAATAGACACGTATTCAGTTCGTCTTTTTTAATTTTTAAAGTTCCGTGCCATGAATATTGAATGTCACGTAGAGGAATCCCCAGCTCTCCTTCTGGTTTTAAAGACACGTTATTCCGGTGGAAAGTAATTTATGGTAGCCGGTCTCGGGGACCATTCGCGGAGAAATTTCTACCATCGTCGTCTAACAAACATTCAGAGTTCACGGATAATTGCGAAGTTTTATGACGCTCTAGTGGTCTCCCCCGCACGTTCAACTTTCTCTTCATTTCTCTCTCTCTCTCTTTCTCTCTTTCTGATGGTGGTGGTGGACCTCTCTTTTTCCCATTCTCGGAGTAAGAAAAATTTGTTCCGTACAACTCGATTCACGTGATTTCCTTCTAACGAGCGAAACCCCGACGCAACGTGGAATTAACTTACTACGAATAAATCCATACAAGTACGAAAAGTTACTCATCTTATAGTCACTACTTCCGCCATGAAAGAAATGAAAATATTAAATTAGTGTCCTCCTGTGTTAGCTTTTTATTTGAATAATATATTCGAAAGGGGGAGTTATACTTCTTCTTAGAAACTGGTTAAACTTTATTCTAAGAAATCTATCCTTTTTTTCTTCTTCTTCTTCTTCTTCTTGTTTTTCTTTTCTTTCTCTTTTTTTTTTATTACATAGATGTATTGTAAAACGGTGAATCTGATTCACGGTATATCTCGTTATTAACTTTAATAAACTGAAGCATTATAATATATGTGATATTATCTATAATGGATAGAATGTGAGTTTGCGAATAGTAATTCACTGATGTAACATTAATATCGAAATAATAACGAATACGAATATTATTAGCATTAGTAATAACTACGATTTAAATAACGTTAATTTGATAATGCCAGGGATATCGAATGATCATGTTTTTCGATAATATTTGTAACATCTGACGAGTAACATGCTGATACCGTTAACGTCGAATATTATTAATCATTGCCGAACATATTGATCACATGTCATATCGACGCGGCCAACATACGAAGAAAGATTTAGGATAAATCAACTTATCCAATTACAATTCGTAAATTCTAATATAAACATTTTTACCATTTAAATATCTCTCATTATTTTACTACGCATTTAAAATGTCAAAAAAATTGTTGAAAGACCAGTAGTGGGTCCCCAAACGAACACAAATTTTCCTCCCCATCGATACGACTTATTTTTATATGCAGATTAACCCTTTTGAATAAACCTCCGCGGGGTTGTAGGTACCAACCCTTTAATATAAAAGTAATATACCTAGACACACACACACACATATGTATATATATATAACAGCTTAAATATAGAAATGAGAATAAAAAATAAAAAGAAAAAGGACAAAGGTAGGTAGGGATAGGGTTATTAATTCCTGATTGGTGAACCATGATGCATAATATGTCTTCCCTCTCGTTCTATCTTTCACCCTTTTCGATTTGCATACTCCGACGAGATCCGTTGTTCAGTGAAGGATGAAGCAATGGAAGAGCGGCTGCCGACCAACGGCAACACACCAACCACCTATCCGAGTTGGTAGTGATGATGACGATAGCTATGGTAGTGGTGGTAGTAATGGTAGTGGTAGTAGTAATTCGCATACCACCAACCAGAAGAGATCGATCGATTTTCAATTAGCTTCAATTAGATCGCCGTGCTCGCTGCAAATTTCAGTTCGCGAGATTCCAGCCGGTGCGTGGAAGCACGTGCTACGTCCGAGCGACAAGGAGTCACGTTCTTTCATATTTTTCTTTCTCTCTTTCATTTTTTTTTAATCATCTAATAAAAGAAAATAAAGTAGAGAGAGAGAGAGAGAAATTCCAAATTCCGTAGATAAATTTTATCTTCCTTCGAAAAACGAACATCAAACTAAACTGGATTCGTCAATCCAAATCTTACCCCTCCCTCTTCTCCCCAACCCCGTACCTTGTATTAGGTATCACTGGTAATCCGAGATTTCGTAGAATATTCTAAATGGGAAATACGAAGAGATTTCCAATCGTAGACCAATGTCATCGTTGAAAGCTCACCCTACCCTACCCCACCCCAATGGACTGGTTTAAAGCTGAACCGTTTGAGCAATCAACATTATAAGGGTAGAGAACAGGAATCAGAAAGCGAACGTAGCTTCTCAGTGGGCTAGTTATTCGTTAGTTCTACGTTACAAACCTAAATGTTCCAAGTGGCACAGTGACTGCAGTTTAGATAATGGCAGGCCAAGTTCATTAGCATGCTTTGCTCTAGAGAGTCCTAGCCAATCCTTTCCTCTCTCTCTCTCTCTCTCTCTCTCTCTCACATACACACTTTATCTATCTTTATCTCGCATTAGGTGTACCACGTTTCCTCGTTCCTCTTTCCTCATTCCACAAGTAACGACCTAGCAAGTATTGAACATTGTTGCGAACGTAACTTCCAACGAAGCTTAAAGAGAGGGAGAGTAAGCACATTACTGACATGTAAAGGCTTTAAACTCTTCTCTCGATTATTGTTTACTTTTTTTTGTCGTCGTTCAAAGAGATTAAGTATAGTAAAAACAATGACAATGCTATTTGTAAATCGTTGTAGTTGTAGTTGGTAAATTATTTCATACGATTAAAAGAATGAATATCAAAGAGTAAAAAAAAGAACGAATTATTAGAAGATATGAAAAATTTCCAGGGACAAATAATTCTTCATTTTTGAATTTTAATATTATTATCTCGTTTGAATATTATTTGGTTGGCAACTAAGTAAACATGGTTACTTTTAACAAAAATCTATTGAAAACACAGATAGATGGGTTCTGTATATCTACTTTCGATAAATATTCTTATCAACGTAATGAATACGTGTTTGGTTTTCATTAGATTGAAGTTGTTCTTACGTTATTAGTTAAACAGCGTGGTATGATTTTGGCTAACAAATCATAGAAATAGTTGGGAACATCTGTTAGAATGATATTCATGGTATATCAGTAAAACAGTGGTGGTTTTCGATTTTCGTAATTGTTATTAACGAAGTAAATTATAGGAGAATCTATTTAAATTGGGGGAGGGAAAATGATATGAAACGTTTGGGAAAAGGTAATTAGTTCGTTAAAATCGGAATGGAAGGTGGGGATAACAAATACGTTAGAAATTTCGAGTAATTTGTTAACGTACGATTTTGCGAGAAGCGTTTTGCGTTATAACAAATATATAATGCGATATATTTAACGTTAAAAGCTTATATATTCGGGATTTTCGTGTAAAGGGAAGTTAAGTAAGTAAGTAAGTAAGTAAGTTTTCGTAACAATTTGTAACCAAGAAGGAGAACATCTTTGAGAAACTCGTCGTAAGACTTGACTCGCTCTCGGCTATAATTAGTATCTTTGCTTTGCAGGAAATAGATAGGTTGTCAGAAGCTAATACGCGAATTAATATACTGAGAGTACTATACGACCTGGCCCGCTGCTATGTTACCCTTTCCCCTTTTCCTGTCATGGTAAAGCTTCCGGTAAAAGCGATTAATTAACAAGAACGGAGCCTACGCGTTTCCTTTTATCCCATTCCCGAATCATAATGCACCGGTGCACCTGGATGTTATCGATTATCTTGATACATCGTTGCAATAGATTATCACATCGAGATGTAATTTTAATGAACGAGGAAAAAGGAAATAGATGAGAATAAAGAGAGAGAGAGAGAGAGAAAGAGAAAGAGTATAATTCGAATTTTTTCCTTACGCGATAATTCAGCTTAGTTAAAAATTCGTGTGTAATTTTCTTTTCTTTTTTCTTTTTCTTTTTGTAAGATAAATCAAACAACGATTTTTCACATTTTAAATCACTTTCGTAAAAGAGATTTTTTTTTATCTCGTACGTCCGGTAAACAGATACGCGTGAGAATTAATTATCATTTAAAATAAAATTCTATGAAAATATTATATATATATATAGTCAGAAGAACTTTGTGTAAATTAATGAGTCGAAGAGAAAGAGAAAAATTATCTTGATATAAAGTTTATTCATTAAAAATGAGAAACAAATGATACATATATATATATCTGTACTGTAATTATACGAGTGAATCTTCGTCGTTTTATATTCTTCAATAAAAAAAAAAAGAAATTAATAATGCAAATGGTCGTAATTTTATATTAACCAAAAAAATAAAAAATATATCTCTTTGTCAACGTAGTCGCAACACTTATTAACGTTATAAAACGCCCATAAACTTGGCTGATATTCTTTTCAAAGAAAACAATTCAGCAAGCAGATAAAACATTAACAAACGAATCCCCTGGATTACTGGAAATGAACTCGTAATAACGAACAAAGGGATACGACGTACTTTCGTTGAGTATCATTAGAAATTGTTCGCGATATTAAACCAAGAACGTCGTGATTCATTTGCAAATATAAAAGAAGAAGAAGAAGAAGAAGAAGGGAAAAAAAAAAGAAGAATCAGAAGGTAAACCCGTTTGACATTTTATGGAAGTTGGGTTTGGTCGAGAAACGCGTTAGTACCGTGCCTTTCGAGTTTTCCACTTACATCCACACGTTTCTAAGGTACCCCTTAGGGACTAACTGTGTTGGTAGAGTAAAATGAAAGAGAAAAGTGTAGGGAAAGAGAAAGAGAAAGAGAAAGAGAGAGAGGTGCGACCATCCATCCACGCGTCCTAAGGGACAAAAAGGGTCCTGAATGCGGGCTTTGATCTACCAACATTCGATATCACGCGCCACGAAACTCCAGTGTAACCTTCTGTTCGAGTGCACCTTTCCTACGAGACGAGAGAAATAAACGAGCGGTGGCTGCGTAAAAAGGAAGAAGAAGAAAAAAAAGTAAATAAAAAGGAAATAAAGAAAATAAAAAGGGTAAGAAACAGAGAGGTGGAAGGGGGTGGGAAAAAGGGAAATGGAAGCGTTTTGGAAGGACTCGTGCCAGACGAAAATCTTTCCGATCACGTTGCAGGATTAGTAGGAGGAAACTTGTGGGACAAAGAAATCGAGAAAATAGTTGAACTGAGAGAAAGAGAGAGAGAGAGAGAGAGAGTACCTTTAAGAGAAGAAAAAGAGAAAACGAGAGAAATGGTTTGCCAAGCGGTAAAACGTCGGGTCTTATCGTCTGAACACTTAAATCATTACGGGAAAAGTTCTTCCATGGGGTTAACGAAAGTCTCGTAGTAGTCCTCGTGATAACGGAGACGTCCTTAATTCGCGAAGGAATGCCATAACTCGTTACGCTTGAAACTTCCGAACGCGGGACATTTGACTCGAACCGACTAATTTTCCCTCCTTTTTCTTTTTTTTTCTTTTTTTTTTTTACTTATTCTTGCTTTTCCCCGTTCGCGTTTCTCTTTCACTCTCTCTCTCTCTCTATCTTTTCGCATATTTTCTTCTTCTTCTTCTTCTTCTTCGTCTTCTTCGTTTTCTCTTTTAGATTAATGTACAACTGAAATATGACTATTTTCAATTACCAACGTCAAGCTCGAAGAAGCAGATAGGATGGTTTATAAGGTGGAGGGGGGGGGATGAGTGAGTAGGGTATTCTCAAAGAGACTTTCATCCTTTTCCTACGGAGTTTACCTCGCAAGCATCTCGTTTAAAGTTTTCGTTGACTTGAAAGATCTTTGGCACCTCGATGGAAACTTTACCATTCACGAAATACGAATGAAACGAAGAAACGGCCCGAGATAGGATGAGAAGGTAGAATGAGGAAGAGAAAGAGGATTTGAAATAAAATCGAAGTGATACCAAACCAGGATTTTCTCCGAGCGACTTCGAGTCACGTTTAAAGGCCATTTGTTTCCATTCGGTTCAGGTTAATAAGCTTTGCCTTGTATATCACGTCAGCTACCTCTGGAGATTTAATACAATTTATCGTATGTAATTATTATCTTTTTTTCTTTTCTTTTTTTTTTTCATTTTACACCCGTTACTCTTTTCAACTTGCTTCCCCCATTTTAATCTTCTACAAAAAGCGCAGAAAAGTGGTAACGGAATAAATAAGCTGCAATAAAATATATTTTCGGATTTATTTTATTTTATTTTCCTATCCGATTTGCCGTGGAAATTTTTGATTAATTTTCATGGGATAAAAATTCATTTCCAATATCTATCCAAAGGGGGAAAGGTGGGATGGGAGGAAATATATTTTCTTTTCGTTTTAATTTTTTGTTTGTTATATCTCGAGAGATAAATTTTCAAAACACTAAAATGTAGAATATACATATAATACGCGCATATATAATACACATATATGTATGGTATTAGGAAAACCCCTTGAAATATAATGACCATGGGCTAGTGTATATTCGATTAAGCTTTCGATATACCAAGCCCAATCCCAAAGAGAATTTATTATACAGCTTCGATAGAGAACTCCCACTAGAGTGACCCTATTTCGTATCCCACCAAAAGTTTTGTTGACGAGCGAACGAGAAATTGCCTCGGGCCCACATATCCTAGCTCTTCCCGTTAAATTCCACGGGCCACTTGTGTTTCAACACATAAACTTCTCTTTTTTATTCCCCATACCTTTTTCTTTTCTTTTTTTTTTTTTACGTTACGTTGTATCTTTTAACTTCTCTTACCCTTCTATTAACTTTTCCCTCTCTCTCCTCTTTCATCGATTAATTATTCTTCAACCAACGAACGTAAAAAAGAAGTATGAATATTAAATTCGATTAGAGTAAGTATTTTTAGAATAAATAAATACATTACGCGGAGAGAAATATTTGAATAAAATTATTCTTAAGTAAAAGAAAAACAACAAAAATGGAAAACCAAAAATACACGAAAACACGATGTAAAGAATTCGCGTGAGATAAACAAGAAACATTATTATCATTACAACTTCTTTGTAAAAATGGCAAGAATTATTCGACACATCGTTGCTGTCAATTGAAAACAATCAACATTTGTCGTATACCGATGTTTGCAATGTTTAAATAAATTAATCTCGCAGACGCGTGTATGTAACAATGACGGAATATCGAATTAGTAAAATCGAGAACGGAAGACAAAATGATATTACGGTGGACCTTGTATTCGGACGAATTAATCAACATGGATCCAAGTCTCGTAGATTTTCGCGGGTTCCGCGTATTTCGGGTAGAAAAAGAAACACGCTCATTGGTCGAGTAACGTCGGTGGCATAACACTCTCAGGCCTAGATAGTATAGCTACAGCATAGCTTAACGAAGTATTAAGAGCAAAGCACTCTGCGTAAGCCAGGGATATGCGCGATGGCGCATACAGATGTGATGCAAATTAGCGTTTAGTATAAGCCGCACTAACCTCTCTACCAATCCGTTATTCGTCTATCCTTTCCCCCCTTCCCCGTAGTTATTCACTACGTCTTTCCTTTTGCTTACATTCGATAAGTCCGACTACTTCTTCTCATTTCTTCGATATATTTATTTCCGATTATTATTCGAAATATTCGCAAAAAGTAATCGAACTTTTTCCCATTGGGTATGAAAAATTAGAGAAGTATTTTGTTTTATTTAATTCTTAAAACAATTTATTTTTTTGTCTATGATAAAACATTCACGTTGTATATGCTTTTCCTTAAAACGTTATAGTTATTTCGCGTAATACCTAGGTTTTTCGTGAATGAAATAAATTCTATACTTTAATTTGATATCGCACGAAGTATTTTTGGTTTTACATATTAAAATTATTTCTCGCGTCAGAAGTGATTAGAGAGAAGTTTCAGATAAAAATAATCTTTTCACCTTCGTGTATATATAATCGTATTATTAGTTTTAAACTAATATACATATATTACGTTACTTTCGAGAGAGAGAGAGAGAGAGAGAGAGAGAAATTTTCCGATATCGTATATTTACAGTAATTTAATGTTACATTTCGAAATATTATACAGAGAGTATTATACAAAATTTCTATTATAAGCTCTTAGAAGGCTTTTAGAGGAAACTGAGTAGATAAAGATTTTAATAGAAATCTATACTGGTCTCAACTACGAAGATTGTTCGATATAGCTACCCAACATTTTAGTTTCAAATATTCTACCTGAGCAGAATGTTCCGTCACGCTAAACACTTGTTTCGTGAACTAACGTAACGCGAAATTGAATAAAATATTCTTTCAGAGTGGAGAGAAACTGGAGAGAGAGGTTTATTTTTTAATTTTAATTAAAGCTCACTTCTCGGTGCGACGTCTTCTTTTTTCTTCAACTCAGAAAAAGTAGAATATTTTAAATACTTGATTTGAATTTGTTTTTATTTATGGCACGGGGTACGTTTACCTAAACGCGCGTTCCCATTCGAAACTTTATCTGCTCGGTCTATAAGCTTTTGGAATTTGTAATAGGAATTTCGAAATACTACGCGTAGGTATTTACAAATAAACGCGTAGAATATAAAATCGCATTATTAAATTATTTTAAGCTGTGTATAAAATAAACGGCACAATTAAGCCCATCAAATCGCGCGTGACTTTATCAAATGTTTGTAATACGAATAAATAATACTACATTGATAAATTAATTGTCTATATATATATATATTTATAAATATCGGTATTTCGAAAGTCATTATTTATTCGATCATTCCTCGCAAAAGCCATCCGACGCATACAAAAATTCCTATATATCAAAAAAAGCAAATAATTCGTTGTTATCCTCATAGCATACTGCATCGAATAATGCACGGCGCTTCATAAAAAACAAAGCCGGACAACTAGCCCATAATCATAAACATTAATAAAATACTTCCATACACACATATATATATATATATATTATTTTTGATATATCTTACGCGTTCATAGGTACATAATATATTAAATTATTTAATAACTGTCATTTCACAAAATAATAATAAATTTTAATTATATAATATTATTACCATAATGTTAACTCTATATAGAATATATATATCTGACTATATACAACTTCTCAACGTGAATGATATCTCCTGTCAGAACACAACATGGGTTGCGTATACTTGACCGAGTGGCTCGACTATCTCTGTACATATAAATACTACTATTACTACTAAAGATTAGGTTACCGTTCAACAACCATAATCAACTTTTCTCTACTTATAGTGGATACTATACTAGAGTCTACCAAACCAAACTGATATTCGTTACTTGCCTCAGATGGCAAACCAACATCTAGTAGTATCTATTAATGATTCGATATTAATAATTGAGGTAATCAAAGTATACAAAAGTTACTCGCCGTATGTTTTAATAAATGTAATTAATACTCTGTAATTACTCGGAATATCATCGGAGAAACATAACACTCGTCCATCACGATGATAGGGGGGATAGGGTGAAGGGAAGGGGGGCGTGCATCGCGGCGCGTCGGTCTCAAGTTCCGTTCCGTTCCGTTCCTAGGGTGCCTCGTATTACGTCATGCAGGTATTAACGCGCAACCCTGAATGGGGTCACATTTGCGTAATACAGAAGCACATCTGAAAAGACCGGACAGACCATTTCTCTAACTATGTTCTGCTAGTTAGGAGACCAACGGTAATCCGGTAGTAGTAGTAGTAGTAATAGTTGGTGGTTAACAATAGACATTTAATCGATCGGTGGTTCGCATCAAATCGTTTGAACCAATCGATCGATCGATCGATAGAAACCACTGCATCAGGAGTAACATCTCCTACGCATTTCATAATCGTTACCCTAACTCCCTTCGAACACTATTTCCCTTTCTCTCTCTCTCTCTCGCACTCTCTGTCTGCTAACTAATTTCATGCCATTACCAGAAACCAAAATACTCCTGTTCGTATGTTCGTTCGTTCGTTCGTTGGACATAACTGTGATTGCTCGATCGAAAATTTCGGAATAATAATTGTTTCGACAAAAAGTAACCCCCTGAAATCTTACGAAACTTTTTCTAGATTACTCTTCTGTAAAATTAAGAATAAATTACAATTTGTTTTCTATAGAAAGAGGAAGGATTTTCTTTTTTTTCGAGATTACACGTATACGTAGGAGACTAATTTCTATCTGTTTACTAGCACGAGAAAACGATTTTATAGGATCCCATAGAAAATTGTTACTACGTTTGCACATAGACACTCGGAAATCCTATCGAATAACAGACAGACGGTGGAGGATAATCCACGCTTTATCGGAACGTTTCCTAAACGCCAAAGAGTATCCTTATTCTCTCTCTCTTTCTCGATATATCGACAAGTTAAAAGTGTTATCGTTTAGATCAGACTCCCAGAAATAATTCTAAGGAAAGAAATCGGTTTGACATTTGTCTTAACGGTTCGGATTGCTCATCTTTTTTTCGTGGTATTACGGTTGAATCCTATTTCGAGCTAAGAAAAGCTAAACATTATTTCCGTGTACATATCGTTCGTTCGATCCCTTGATACGAAATTGGCTTTCCCGACGAATGAGATTGGTAAATAGTTTCGACCACGACCATGACCACGACCACGATCGTAGTTTTTTCTTTCCATCGAATTCTCGCCCAAATTGCCAACCATCTTATTTCTCTCTCTCTCTCTCTCTCTCTCTCCTTCTTTTTTGTCCCTTGATAAATATTAATAACGGAGAGGAAAGAAAATTACAGTGTGTTCGTGTGTGAGTATGAATGCGTGTGTGTATCTGTGTGAAAAAAAAATTGGTAAGAAGTTTATTTCCAAGCATATGTATTATTTAACCGAACCCAAGGGGATTTCCGTCTTTTCTCTCGAGGAAAATCCCATCGAGTATAGGTAGTCTTTCGATTCGATATAACTCGATTGCCACCCTCGGCACATAATCGGAACGCGTTGAAGCATACTTCGTTTATTGTCCCAGAAACGAGCTTTTCCTCCTACTTCTTCTTATTCTTATTCTTCCTCTCTTTCGTTCTGTTTGCTTTTACCTTTCTCTCTCTCTCTCTCTCTCTCTATCTCTTTCGGTAAGACTTTGCTTTCTCTTCTTAACGACCGAGAGTACGTAACGGACGTTAATCTTCCCGCTAATGTCCGTAGTTCGGGCGTTCCTTGGGATCTTGAGATCTTAATCGCGATTGTTAACTGGAGCAGTTTCCCCGAATTTTCCCGTATAACCGCTAAAAGACAAAGCGAGAACTACGCCAAGTACCAACGACGATAGACGGACAGACAGACAGAGAGAGAGAGAGAGGAAAATAAGAAATAGTGTAAGAAAATAACCGGTACAATCTGCGAAAGCAGCACACTTTTTCTCGAGAAAAATAAATAAAATAAATAGTAAACCCCGGATTTTGCCCCCCACTCCCTCGTCTCGATCAAAAGAACCAACCGCTGATAGTTTTATCCACCCCCCCCCAACCTTTTTCTCCACGAATTTTTCCATCCCTTATTTCTTTCCAGATATTTTGGTCCGTTGTTTTAATGTAGTATACAATTGTATAATATTTACTAAAACTATTGAAATCGTTATTTTCTATTGTTACTTTGAGAGTAAAATAAATTAAAAAATAATCTACTTGTTGAACATTTTAATATACCTACACACATTCGGTATAAAGTTTGAACAAAGTTCTTTTTTCCCTTTTGTACCATTTCCAACGGAAGAAGTTTTCTTCAAACGACCAACCCGAAAACTTTACTTAACACATTTTTGTTTTACACACTTTAACAGGAAAATCATATAAGAAATGAAATCGTTTATTACGTATAATATCCCATAGGGAAAAAGTTTGGTTAGAGTTGATAATTACAAACTGTTTCGCGTTATACGTGGGTGGAGGGGAGATTTTAATAATACGCCAACGTATTATTAAATATTAATATAATAAAAAAAGGATTTATTTATAACGTTAAAAATGTTATTACAGTGAGAAACTATGATCCTTACTATGACTAGGTCGCCTTAAGCGTTATTTCAAATAGTTTATACTTCAAAGCACAACGTCTTATCCGTAACTTACACAGTTTCCATTTTCTATCCGACTTTCGGTGAAACTTCCAAAGAATTTCCTTTTTCTTTCTCGTTCTCGTTCTACTCTCGTACGACATGCCCTATCCCTTTTGCCCCCGCCCACTTCATTTTTCCAGATTTCTTCGTAGAAATTCTCACTCGGTCCTGAGGAGGTGCAATTCTTGTTTGGAAAACTACGCGATTGCAATATTTCTGACCGGACGATGCTAATATTTGCATATAAATTGGAACTTAGTGAACTCGAAATAACTCTATGCCAAAAATTTGCAGTTCTTGTTAGCCGACCAATGACATAGAAAAGAAAACGGTTAAACGGGTCATGAAAAAGATAGAGAAAAATATTGTTAACGCGTATCAGAAACACTAACCCATCGAAAAACAAACTCAAAACGAAATAATAGTTGTGTTTTTCGTTTACAAAAAAGTAAAAAAAGAAAAAAAATCAAAGTCACCTTGGAACGTGGTAAAAAAGATTCCATTTGGTACCACGAACCAAAAAGTGTCTCCATCGGAAAAATCTAAAAAGGAAGAATAATAATAAGAAAAAATAGAAGAAGAAGAAGAAGAAGAAAAAGGTGAACGATGTAAGAGTTAGAAATCATGAATCGTTGGTGAGTGAGCAGCACGTGAAGCAGAGTAAGTAAAAGGGGCTCCTACTGGACGAAGGGGAAAAGGCGTTTAAGAAAAGAAGAAGAAGAAGAAGAAGAAGAAGAGGAAGAAAGGGAGATAGAAAGAATAGGAAGAAGTTTCCTCGTCGGCACACGTTTCCAATGGAGATTCCAACTGCGTGATAAAGTTCATTTCGTTCGCCCGACCGGCTGGCGACGACAGTATCTTCCTCCTCCCCGTCCCCCCCCCAGCCTCCCTCTGGCCCCTTCTTCTCTAACTCTTTTTCTTTTCTTTCCGAACGATCCGTAAGAGACGTGGAATGAACAGAGAGAGAGAGAGAATTGCCGAGATAGAAAAGACATTCGATCCCGTAACAGTTTGCTGTAAAGTGGGGAACGATTATCGGCGTAACTACGCGAAAATTGGAACTCGTTCGTTCATTCTTCGTTCATTCTAAAATCACCGCTAAGATTTTCCATGCCCCCTTTTTTTTCGCGAACGAACGAACGAACGAACGAACGAAAGAAAGAAAGAAAGAACGAACAATACGCGAAAGTTTAGTTCTTCAACAACCATTTGGGACGATAAACCGTGAAAAGAGAACGACGCCGGGATTTAAAACTCCTACCCGGGCATCGAAAAATGTCAGAAGCTGATGGGCACTTCGGACGTCTATCATTTCCTCTCGATTAACTACGAAAATTCCTTGATAAATTGGATCCTCCCTTCTGCTCTCTGCCTTTTATCTCTTTCCTCGAATACTATCATCATCCCCCCACTCCTCATCCCCCCTCCCCATGATTGGAGGTAGGGACTTCAGCTAATCAAAACGTCTGCCGACAAATTTAACGCGAATGCGTTAAATATTATCGTTTATTTTAATCTAATAAATTCGTTGTTAATAGTTAGCGAGTTATGTTATCGTCTAACTCTTATTACGCCATCCGCAGATGGTGTGCGAATGAGAAATATAACTACGCTAACCGATCGATGATCCAATTTTAAACGAAGATATCGTCGTTTGAGCTAAATAGAGGCAGAACAAAAATCACGTATCGTATAGAGATACTTTTATCTGGATCTTAAAATGATAAAAAAAGAATAAAAAGGATATTATTATTATTGTTATTATTATTATTATTATTATAGAATTCGAATGTCATTTATAATTATAGTTGAAAATTTTTCTTTTCTATTCTTTTTCTTCTTTTATTTTTATTTCTTTTTCAATTTTAACGATCCTCTTTATCGGTTAATTTTAATCAAGGAAAAACGATGAACGTATAAAAAGAGCACCGTTGATAATTTCTTCTTTGGTATATAATAAGTAAAGTAGATTTTAATCGAGAATCGAATGGCTCGAAAACCGAAGGAAACATTAATTTAATAAATTAATCTTCCGAACTAACCATAACGGTTTCTTAATTGAACGTAGGAGAGAGACGAATGGTGATAGTTGGCCGATGATCATTACGGTTGCTCATCGATTCCTTCCTATCATCGTTAATTAATCCGAAAACACGTGATTCCGTTAAACGCGATCATGTTCGTCGATATTTTTCTATAAAAAAAAGAACAAAAGAAAAGAAAAGAAAACGAATGAAAGAAACAAACAAACAAACAAACAAACAAATGACGATAAAATATAATTCGTTTACTTTTCTTATTGTTATTATTCGATATTTGAAGAGTAAACAAAATGAAATTCGAATTATTATGTATATAAATATAATTTCTTTTCTTTCTTTTTCTTTCATCATCGCGAATATATATTTTTTCGTCTTCCTCGGTGTCCTCATAAAATGGCACGAAAGTTTCTGAACTTCTCTGCGTAGTCTCCTTCGCGTCTGCAGCCAGCGGGATGCTTTGCCAAATCGGTTCTCGTAAATACGAGGATGAACGCAGCAAGCACGATCGTTCGATAACTTTACCAGTTATTCCTCTTTCCTTTACCCGACTATTATAGTTGCGGTACGAGCTTCTTCTTTACCCCTCCCCCCTCCCCACCCTGCCCACCCCCAGCCCCCTTTTGATCGTCAAAAGAAAGGTCCTACTCTTAAATACATTCTTACCGATCGCAATCATTTTTGCGAAACAGCTTTGGAATAGGAAATAGACAAAAAATAGAAAAAAAGAACGAAGAATGTGATTTGTACACATAGTATTATAACAAAATTAAATTACGTTTTATTTAATGACACGTATTCGTATTGTACACGGGAAACGTATTTACGGTTGCATATAAACTGTACGAGTGATTTTTGATCCTTATTTCAACGGGGGATGATACTTTTGACGAAACAAGGATTCAGCATCAAGGATCATCCGTCCCAAAAATGATTTTCTTATATTTTTAATTCTCAATTTCTAATATAATTTGATCAACAAAAGCTATGATTCTTATTTTCGGTTTTGTTCTCTTAATCATATTTTAAAATCAGTCTGTTCGTATGAAACTTACGTTTCCTTTTCTTTCGAATAAAAGGACCCAAGGAACAACTCCTAGTTTCCAGATTACGTGTTGAAATTCGGCAAGATCCCAGGATCTTTAAGATAATTATTAACGCTTGGTATCATCATTACGAGTTACATCGCGAGTAGAAGAAACTTATATTCGTCCGTTACGGTCATTGAACCGCATTAACCGACCGGAAGTTACTCGCTTCGATATCGATTCGAGGTACATCGACCATGAACGCGGTGACTTCGTAAATCTCGAGTCGAGTCGACTCGAGAAAAAAAAAAAGAAAAATAGAACAAGAAAAATCTACTCTTAACGTTTTACCTTATCCTCCATATCTTTCCGTCTTTCTATCTTTTCTTTTCTTTATCTTTCCTTTTTTTTCTTCCTTCCCTCTCTCTATCTCTCTCTCTCTCTCTTTCTCTCTATTTTTCGTAACGTCGTTTGATAAGATTTCACCAACTAATTTTCTCCTTACAATTCACCTTCTATGTACGTGTCATGTTCTCTCCCCACTTCTCTTACCCGCAACCCCCCACCCCCACTCCCCTCCTACCAGTTTAAATTAGCTCGCATTAGATCGTGTCGTATCAAGCTGATTTCATTCAAAATTATGCTTCACCTTAATAGGTTTATATTACGTGAGTTACGTGGGTCCTAGGCTGCAACGTGTATATCGAATTACGAAACAAGTACCTTCGGTGTGGCATCTTCACAAAACTCCCTTCGTACGCGAGTGCGTATCCTGTCAGACGTTCTCTATAGAGACTTTACAGTTCTATATATTCGAGAAATTGGATCGATAAAGGGTAGAAGACGAACATTTGGGGAATAATTAACACATTCCGTTTAATTTCATTTATTATTATTAATGTTACTTTCATTATTTTTCATTCAATTTATATTCTTTCACGAGTTGTGCTACGTTTAACACAGATTTCATATCTTTCGATATTTTAAAAGAACTCTGGTACTTTGATTTTTGTATTATTATATTATTATATTATTAATTTATAAGTATATTAGTCATAAAGAAAAAGTCTCTTAATTCAATATTACAACAGCTTATTTAATACGCGTATTTTCTGCTTGACGACGAGTATACTCGTCATCCATCGATTCATTTCTCCGACACGCACAATTTAAATAAACACTTTTTCAAAGAAAATAACAACGAGTTACCGGTTAATTAAAATACAATTGTAAGAATGTTTGCGTGAGAGAAACACGTACGGAATGTTCCGTTTAAATCCAGAAACCATACAAACACGAAATACAGATACAGACATACGTAAACGCACACAGACAAAAGAGGAAGAGGGAAAGAAAAATGGAGAAAAACGAGGAACTAATTCTTTGGACGATGTCGACTGGACAAGCAAACTTGTACGGAATCGGCGAATTTTTGGTAGCTGGGCGCGTGCACAACATAAATCGCGGTTAAAAGGAAAGGATGAGGGGTTGGGGGTTGGGAGTTGGGGGGTTGGGGGTAGCAAAGGACAGAGACAGAATACAAGAGTACGTTAGTTCCAGACGAAAGGAGCCGGGGATTGGTGGTGGTCGCGAGATAACCACTGACAAAGGTTCAGCTAAAAAGAAACGACGGGAAAGGGAAAAGGAAGGGGACGGAGGGAGGGGGGGACAAAGGATGGGGTGGGGAAAGTAAAAACAGCGACTCTTCTTTCCGTATCTCTCTTTCTCTCTCTCTCTCTTTTTCTCTCCGTTTCATTTTTATTTACGTTATTATAACACCCGCGTAGCTAGTTGGGTAATTTTCGCGTTAATTATTATTAAGTGCCATTGTTTTCTTTCGTCCTAAGTGATCGTAATTCACGCAGAGGAGCGTTTCGTTTAACGATGGTGATGATATAAAATGGCATTAGGCTTGGAAATGCTTATTAAACGGACATTATTAAGAGAACACGCAGTACCGCAATGCCATTTCTTCTTTTCACTGTATAAAGATATATGCGTGTACGGGGTAAGAGAAATAAAAAAACTGGGGGGATAGAAATAAAGGAGAATCTCCGTGAAAGATAATTTGTTTTCACGATTTAAAAATCTGACAAGACGCGTATAATAACTATACCTATAACATTGTGTGTTTATCGTTTCGTAAAAGGATTTATCGTTTTGTACGGAGAAATAAAACACTGCACGATATTTGACATCCTATTGCGCGAGATAAAAAAAGGAAAATAAAAGTTGGATAAAAAGAAAAAAAAAAGAAAAAAAAAGAAGGAAAAAGTTATATAAAAGTTAACAACAACGTAAGAAGCGAACAGGTTGGAGAAAACGATCGACAAAAAACAACAAGAAAATCACCGTAAACTTCGGTCGAGGTTACCTTCCGGTACATCTAATGCAGTTCATGAACGACCAACGAGAAAATAATACAACCCGGTGATTCTCTACCAAGGATCTTGACGCGTTGACTCATAATTATTTCCTCGTTATTTCGAAAGAACCCATCCACACGGGGGGGGGGCACGTCGCGTAGGGTGGGATGAGATACTCTGTGGTTCCCGTTACACGAGGTTAGTCATCAAATTTAGTATCAAATCTGAACAGAGAAATGTAATGGAAAGTTAGAGTTATACCTAAAAGTCACCCTATATATATATAATATTCTTTTATCATTCTCATACAATTTTAACAGGTTAAAGTCAGAAAATGAGGAAAAGGGTTGGTAACTGAGTCCGAGCGATCCGAAACACGTGTGAAAGCATGCAAGATGGTGGCAGAATGGGGGAGGAACGGGGAGTGGGGTGGGATGAGGGTAAGGTTCGAAGGTACAGAGAAAGAGCCGCATACCTCAGACCAAACTCTTCTTCGGACTCGTGAGTGCAGCAACGCTTTATGAAGCATTCGCAGACGTGCTCGGCGTACGAGCGGTCGAGACTAACCACTAATTGTACCAGCCAGAAGAGTTATTACGAGGGAAGCGATGAAACAGTTGGCTCCTTCACTTTCCGGTATTCCGTACGAGTAATCTGGGACCACCACTACTACCACCACCACCACCACCACCACTATCTACCTCGTTACCCACTATCACTGTCATCGCTCAACCCGTTTGCTAGCTGATACTCACGTTTCACGGTTCTCTTTTTTTCTCCTCGTTCTTTCTTTCTTTCTTTTTTACCATTATGTAATATTACACCGAATACCCGATTTTGTCATCAAAGAGACATATATATATATATATCTTTTCGTATCTTTTTTCTTCTCTTTTTTTTAAATCAACATGAGAGTATCAATATATTCCTTTTTTTTTTTTTTTGACTAACTTGTTAAATATTACATTGGCAAATAAAGTAGCACAAAGGAAATTCGTTTTAATAATTTACATTATTGTATTCATATTGTAGTATTGGATATTAAATATAACGTGATAGAATTACGAATCATTTATTTACTTATCATAGAATTTTGGTGGATAGATGATAAAGACATGGGCATATTAACACGTTAATATTGCTTTGGCGACAATCTTCCTGTTCTGTCATGAAAATTTGATTATAAATCTTTATAAGAAAAAAGGGTTGAATAACGTAAGATATGAATAGTGGCGGGGTGGGGGGGGCTCAGTAAAAAAATGCCATGGTAATATCCTTTATCTTTTTACTACCGTTGATTATTTCATTTATTCTATTCGTTGCTCCGTTTTTTTAAATATTTTCCTAACAAGAGAAAACCAAGAAGAAGAAGAAGAATAAGAAGAATAAGAATAAGAAGATAAGAAATGTGGACGGGGTAGAACAAAGTGTTGTTACCCTCATTGTCTATGATTTAATTCCCTTTTTTCCTCCATAATTTCGAACAATTCCTGTCGTACTTCGTTACCCCTTTTTCCCCCCACCCCTTACTCCTCCTCGTCAGCCCTTTTAAACGTTATCAACCCCCCGAACGGGAAGACTTATTTTATTCCACTTTTATACGCCACTTCAAGAATCACCAGCGTAAAACTGAAAAGCATCGGCCGAGTTTCTCGATCGTTCTTTAAAAGGCACGAGAAAAATTACGATCTTCGAAGTTATTAACGTCGGCAACAACACGTTTCAAAAGGAACTTCGCGAAAGAGCTTTTTCCCGAACTTTGGCGAGTACCATTCTTCTTCTTCTTCTTCTTCTTCTTCTTCTTTCGTAAGAAAGTCTTGGCTCGGATAGTCGAACGTGCTCAGGAGGCTGGATAATTCGTGAGTTCTCAAAACGAGACTCCTCGAGTACGTGGAAAGAAATCGTAGAAATTGCGATAAAGAACAAGAGAAAGAGAGAGAGAGAGCAGGGGGGGTTGAAGGAAAATAGGGTGACATCGGCAAATAACCACGCACGCAGTGAAATTACAGTTTACAAAGCGACTTGTTTGTTCGATGTCCACATACGCGTATTGGTCCCTACGTTCATTCTTTGATGGTATAAAGAGCAACCTACCTACCTGATTCGATTAATTATCGAAATCGGAATGCAGTAACGATTAACGAATGACAATTTTGGAATATTTGATGTTAAATGTCATTGGGAAATATTAAATACTTCATTTCTCGATTATAATTTGGATTAATAATTAAAAACCACAAACACAAATATATTAGGACTCGATCATTTCTCAAATATGTGTCTATTATATTTTACAATAGAGTAATATGTTCTATGAACAAAATTACAATGTTACGAAAATAAATTCAATCTATGTAATTAATTATATCTATTCCCCCCCCCCCGTTATAGATGATAATATATTAATTGTTTCTATTTCTTATTGATAAATAATTATTAAATTGTTGTTAAGTATGACGAGGAAGTCAAATGTGTTTCACAGATGATGGACGAACAACAAACGAAAGTTTCTAATTAACGAAAATCGAATTGATACGAGACGTTGACTTGACGAAAGGTTGCAACGAGAATTAGGTTATTTCAATGATCGAGAACAATGCTAACGAGATAACGATGCACAATACTATGCTCTCCCTTTTCGATACGCTCGGGTTTCGACGTACGGCGAACTCAACCCTTTCCGTAGGGCCGTCGTCATTGCATTTGCGGTCGCAAACAATGCTTCCAATGGTTCCACAGCTCCAGGGGTTAAACGACGACGCATAATGCGCCATTGTGAAAACGAGTTAATTTATGCCGAATCACGTCTCTCTCTCTCTCTCTCTCTCTCAGTCTCATTCCCTTTGTCGTTGCATTCCAACATTTGTCGTCCCTTTTCACGCCTTCGTTCGACGCTAATTTTATGCCAGAAAAATGAGTACTTTCCTGAGTCAAATTCTGGCTACCATTTTTATTTTCCCTTTTTTAAGCCCTTCTTTTATTTGACACGATCTTAATCCTCTAATTGTTCCTTTCTTTCTTTGATTAAAGATTACGGCAATGATTTAATCGTAAAGAAAAAGTAGAAGTAAATTGTTACTAACAAAATATTTTACGTGATAATACGTTTCTATTCAAATACTTCATTATTTAACTATTTCGAGTTTTATAAGCGCAAAAATAACAAGCATCTACTATGAGCTCGCATATATAATGAAACCTTTACAACTATAAATAATTAAAAAAAAAAAAAAAACACAGACTTGGTTCTTCCTTTTTTTTATAAATTTTGAAACACGATTAAAATTCATATAATCGAACAATATATTAACACAGAGAGATTTTAATCGAAATTTATTTTAATATCCAGTATGGAAAAATAAGAAACAAGAGTTAGAAACGAAGAAGGGGATGGGAAAGAAAAATAGAGATAACGAAGATAAAGTGACTACGAACAGAGAGAGAGAGAGAGAGAGAGAGTGCGAGAGAGAGAAAGGTATAGGAAGAGAATTGCAATTCTCTTGAAGAGAAGTGAAGATTTCCCGGAAACTTGGTCTCACGAACGGACGAGTTGCGCGTTAAAGTCGTAGGCGTGTTTCTCCTACGTAGAAATTTCTAAGAGAGGTTTGTAGTCAGCGACGCCGATAAGCCGCCCGCCCTTAGGGCGAGACGAGCCAGCTAAGTAAAGGAACTTGCCAGACGAAGAAGAGCCGAGGAGACTTGCTGCTCTTACTACTACTACTACTACTACTACTATTATTACCCCAAACTACTACTGGTACCCACTATCTACCCCCATGATCCAACGTAATATTACGGACGCAACGAAGCTTTCGGTACTCGCCTGTTTATTATTAGACGCCCACCCTACTACTACTACTACTACTACTACTACCATAACATGCACCCTTACACTTCTGTGTATCTACAAAGTGAACCAAACGAGCTTTTGGATCCAAAGGATGGAGATTTCGAACCGACAGCAAACAAATGACTATGTATTATTAGTTGAGCTTTTCTAACAATCGACTATAGTACGTGTACTCGTTATAACCAACATTTTTCACCTAATTCGTTTTTGCGTTCATTTATTTTCTCTCTCTTTCTTTCTTTCTTTCTTTTTTTTTTTTTTTTATCCATTCATTTCATTTCTTTAGAATAAAATCAAATTTTCATAGCACGGAAGATAAAGTGGGATACGTTCAACACGTAGTTAGGTAGAATAGATACTACATATAGGATACTACCCCTCATTCCCATCACGGGAGAAATTTGTACGCTGATGCACGAATTAGAATACCTCCTCTTTACAATTCTTTTTTTCTCTACGGTGCAATTCGCGATGAGAGCTCGACGTGAAAGCTATGCCAGTAATAACGGCACGTAGACGGGCTAAATCGGACTACACCTGGTAAAAAGGGGATTCGGAGAGACAGGGTTCACAATGTAACGCTTCGTAAACGTTTCAAGAGCCCGGATTAATATCGGTACAATAGCATTCTATTTTTCGTGATATAATATATCGTCTATGTCTAGCCAAATATCACTCACCGATATTTATGTTAATCCGAATTATCGCTAATCGAATTTATTTTTATTGAGAGAGAAAAATCGGGTCCCGGAGAAAAGTATACATTTTACGCGTAACAACTTTTTCTCTCCGATATTGTTTAGGAAATTTACAAGAATCGTAAATAAAGTAATTATCATTTTTATAATTATCATAAAATAATCAACATTCGGTATCGCTTATATTATCTGTAATTTTGATGTTTCATATTAATTACATTTAACGTGCTGATTGAGAAATAATAATAATAATAATAATAATAATCGTAATGGAAAAAGAAAAAAAAAACAAATTAATTGTACGGTAGATTTCTGTTTTAATATTGAAATGCAAACATTTTTAACGATAAAACTATTTTCCATTGAAATATTTAATTACGCGACTTATACGCGTAATAAATTTGTGTAAACTGTCGAACACAATAACGTTTCGTTTTTAATGATAAACTTTTGGAGAATGACAAAGCTCAAATAATTATAATGTAACTTTTTTTATACAAAATTAAAGCAATTTTCCCTCGCGGTTGTTAATAATTTACGTTGTTTATTTGCCAATATTTGCAAGGATTTTCCATATTGGATGCAGTTACATCGTATATACGTGTATACATAGATAATGCAAAAATAAATGAAACACATTTATATTATAGTCAAGCGAAAACGTAAATGTAGTAGTTGTCGTCCGTGTGCTTTATTATTTTATTCGCGGAACTCTGTCAGCGTCGTGGAAAAAAGATTGTTCGGCGTGAACGCACACCTCGAGAATAAGTAAATGTCACACGGCAAGGAATAAATAAAATCTGAAAGGAACAAAATCAAAGGGAAGAGATGATGGAAAGAATACATTTTTACACGGCGTATTTTTTTTTTTCTTTCTTTTTTCTTTTTTCTTTTTTCTTTTCTTTTTTTTCATTTCTTTTTTGCAGTTCCTTGGCATTAAAAAATAATGATGCTATCGCGACTCAGATAGAATTGTTATGCCATCCCCTGAGACATCGTCCTCCACCTCCTTCACCCCCCTTCTCCACCTTCTTCTCCTCCTCCTCCTCCTCCATCTATTTTATTTCCTACTTTATTTCTTGCTTTATAGTCGGCCACGTTGCTATCGAGAAAGCACATCTACGTGCATATATTTCTAGAAATTGGATCGATAAAATCGCGTAATAATGTCCATAGCAAAAGCACGTGTTGTGTATTCTATCGAGATTATTTCGAAAATATTTCTGATTCCTGATTAATCATATTAAACAAGATCATACAGATTTCGAAGTTGCATATACGAATTTCGCGTGCTATTTTTTTTTCTTTTTTTTTTTTTCTTTTATCTCTACGTAAATCATACGAAAGCGTAACGGTGTACGATTTTTAAGGAACACTCATTGTCCACATCTGATATGTTACAATTCTATTCCCCGATGAGATCATTTGTATCAAATATCAATACATATAATATAATATATAAAAAAAATTCCCGTTTCTTGAATATAAACTTTAAATGAAGATCAATATGCACACACACATATATATATAAATGAGATATGGTTATACAATTTAACGTTTTAACTGGACTACAACTATAATCGATGTGCACGATAAATAAAAATAACACGTTTTGACTTGCAACATCGATACACGCATATGAATATATTCGTGTGTTTCCCCTGTATTGTTATTTTTATATTGAACATAATATCCACGCAACAGTTACGCGTGTAAAACCATATACGATTCGGAATATTCGTTCGTTTACGCGTTGTATTACGATTTCGTTATACGAATTAACGAACGAATATAAAATATAACGAATTCACTTTAGAAACATTGCGCGAAAGACTTTAAGTAACAAATTACATTCAGCACGCTCGATCAATTCTTTTCCCGAATTCGCGATTTTCACGAAATCATTTCATCCCCGTTACTACCCCGTTCCCCGCGAATTGTCACGGAGGAATACGCGAGAAAATTTATAGATAGCCAGTGGTGGTGATGGTGGTGGTGGTGGTCGTGGTGGTACAGCAACACGCGGTGCTACCACCATTCATTGTTATTCATCGCTGAACGTAAATAACTAGAATCGGTCGTGATATCCGGCTGACAAAAGCAACGTAACCTCGGCTGATGCCGAGGGGTGGTCGAAACGGGGGAGGGGAGAAAAAGTGCTCGAAGAAGTGGGCGCGCGCGCAAGTGCAAGTGCAAGTGCAAGTGCAACTGACCTCGACGATCCCATAGCTGGTACTTCTTCGGCATCGCGACTTTGAACGCGAATCTTCTTTTTCTTTTTCTTCTTCTTCTTCTTCTTCCTACTCCTCCTACTCCTTTGACTCCCACTACGAAGATACACGAACGAGAGAGTACTTCAAACCGTATTTCATTCTCCGGCGTTCGGTATTTCCGGTTGGCCGATCTCGAATCAACCGAGGGTATCCCGAACGAACCTTTTTGCCTAACGTATCACGTATTACGTTTTACGAATGAAATGTTATCGAATGTGAAATAACTCGAAGAACGAGTAAATGAATTTTTTATCGTAATTATGATTGTTTTATATTGCACGTTTTATTTCAAGAACAAAAATAAATAGTAATTACGAGGAAAATTTGATATAATAAAATATTGAAAGAAACCTAAATCTTAGAAAAATGGATTACGGTAACTGAAATATTTCTTCATTCGACGTGATAAAAAAAAATATAAGTTACACGGTTAAAAGGTAAAAAGAGAAACATTGACTTTATGAAATAACGTAACGTCAGATGCTTTCGTAGTTTTTCTTTTCTCGCAAGAAAAGAGTCTTTCGAAGTTAGAAAGCTTCGTTTTCATTTGAAAGACCCGTACCTTGACTTTCGAGGTTCACCGAGAAGGAAAGAAGAAGAAGAAGAAGTAGAAGAATAAATAGAAAAAAGAAGAGAAATAAGGAAAGCAGCGGTTTATAATGTGCGTTTCGTACTTTAGTCAAAGGAACATGACGACGACGACGACGACGATGAAAGGGCAGGGGAGTAACGGGGGAGAAGGAGGAGGGAGTGGGTTCGCGGTTACGAACGGTCTTTTTCGCGATGCCGTCTCGAAAGCTCCCCGTCCCTTTTCCTCAAAAGTATATTTTCTTCCTCATCGAAGGTACGTTACAATCTTTTTCTTCTTTCTATATACTTACATATAAATATATATATATATGTCTATGTGTGTGTATACTGTATCCCACTCTCACACGTAGTTATATTCAAGAAAATACACATAACTAACCGGAGACCGCCAAAGTTTGGTCTTTGAATTTGAAAGCTTTAAATTTGATTCCCTCTCTTTGGACCTTTAAAAGCGTGTTGTGTATAGCAACGTGAAGAAGAAAACGAAGAGAGAAAGAGAGAGAGAGAGAGAGAGAGTTTGAGCTCGTGGAAATTGGCAGTCGACCTAATCTCAACGAAGCTTTTCAGTCGAGCCGCGTTTCAGAGAAAATTCGAAACCTACAGTATCCCCGTTCTAAGTTCTTGTCTTTGAACGTTCGTTTCACTGATGTACATCGTCGTCTACTACGCGACGACAGCTACGACGACGACGACGACGACGACCAACATGTAAAAGGAAAACTGTATAGAGGAAGGTACCTACCTCACGTTAGAAAGTGTCGTGCTTGCAGTATTTCCTAAAAGCTCCGTTCACTTGCTCCTCTTGCGTAACAACGCGTCTCTCTCTTTCTTCTCTTATTTTCCCCCCATCACTCTCTCTTTCTCTTTATCACTCTTTCTAACTCTTTCTCTTCTTTTAGCATATATAATACTCGTTGAAATTGCTAAACTTCAAATTTACAGATCATAAATCATTTTGCAATCGCCTATTTCTTCTCTCATTCTATCATTCTCTTTCTCTTTTCCTTTACGATATCGTTTCTTAACGAAGCTTAACGACGCACACTTTAGTGCGAGAAACTTTCTTAAGAACCGCCCACTGTTATATCTTCCTTCCCCCCGTTTTCTCCCCGTTCCACTTCCTCTTCCTCTTCGTCTTCGTCTTCTTCTTCTTCATGAGTTAACGTTACTAATACTAATCTCGTATTTTATCTCCCATAAGTGTATAATATTATAGTAACTGACGATCACTTCTAACTTAACTTTATTACTCTACCTGTTATTATTTACAACGACGTTTACGATACACATATTCAAAAGCTTTACACGTATATCCATTTTACATTAGATCCAAACGTTTTTTCTTTTTTTTCTCTTCTTATTTTACTTAATAATATAACTCGACTACTTTCATGAAATCCAATAAGTTTCAACGCGTTTTCTATACTCATTTATCACGAAATATAAGACGTTGTATATTGTCCTAATGAAAAAATAATGTTAATGCGTTATATCTTATGATTGACGTAGATCATGAATCTCTTCTTCTAAAAGAGGATAGAAAAAATAAGACGATAGAAGTACCGAGAAAGAAAGGAAACAGACGGACAGACAGAGATAACATAAAAAACCTGCGGATAAATTACACGAATGAGAGAGAGTGAGTTAGAATTGGAAAGATAAGGACGTCTTTTTCACCTTTACCTCTCCTCCCTTCCCCCGTATTTACAATGAAGTATCTCTAGAAGAAAATGAAGAAAGAGAAAGTGAGGGAAGAAGAAAAAAGAAAATAAAAGCTCAGAAACGTTAGAACACGTTCGACTCCGACACGTAATCAAAATACATGGAAGAAGAAACAAGCAAAGAGTGAGAGAGAGAGAGAGAGAGAGGAATCGAAGGACGACGTCTTCGGGGCAGCAACCGCCGACGTTTTAGTACAAACAACCCCCTCCCCCTGCGTTTGCGGAGAGCTTGCGCGCGAGAATGTAGCCGCGAAGAGAGCGGTCACGAGCCCTCTTTCTCACTCTCTCTCTCTCTCTCTCTCTCGTAAAAAAAAAGAAAAAAAAAAGTGATGTTCGACGAATGGAAAGAAATGAGACAGACGGAGCAGACCGTAGGTACATCGAAAGAGAGAATAAGAGGGAGAGAGTGAGAGAGGATGCTGCGCAACTCGCACGAGTCACCCCTTCCTTTTACCTCCACCCCCCCTCCCCCCGGTTTTCTTCTCGTCATGGCATCGTTCGTCCTTTTCCGATAGTCGTCTCGCGCGTGCTCGTCGTTCTCCGAGTGTGCGTGCGAGTGAGAGAGAGAGAGAGAAATAACGGCGCTCCCACATCTCGGCTAGGCGGCAGGCTCTCTCGCAGTCCACCGGCGACTCTTCGATGGGAGCGACGCTTTCGGAGCTTCTAACCGTTTGCCGGGTGTCACGTTTCTTTAGTGAACGAAAATAAATGAAACGTCGGCCGAATCGTAGTAGTATCCCATCCGTTAATACGTCACGCGACTAAAGGAACTTTACACGCGGTGTAAACCCTTCGAACAAGCGAGCGAGAAAGAAACAAAAAAGAGAAAGAAAAAGAGAGAGAGAAAGAAAGAAAGGGTGTGTGTATGTGCGTGCGTGCGTGCGCCTGTATATGTGTGTATGTGTGTGAGTATACGAGAGAAAAAGAGAGAGAGTAAAAAATGGAATAAGAGTGATACAAAGAGAGAGAGAGAGAGAGAGAGGGAAAGCTTTCACGTCGAAGAACAATTTTTCAACATCTCAAAGCACTTTTCTTTTCCTTCTTTCCTAAATTCCGAAAGCTCTCCGATCGTGAAATTCGGGTGCAATCGTGACTCTTCCCTCGTTTTATTTTCCTTTTTCTTTTTACTCTCTTTCCATCTCTCTTTTTCTTTCAAATATCACCAACAGCAGTCCCGCGTGCTTATTACGTTAGAGCTTTATCCGGTGCTTTATACCAGTCGGGAGTGAGTTTTCTTGCTTTTCATCGAAACACTCCGATACTCGACGTGTCGTGTTGTATCGTTCGTTCGTTCGTTGGTTCGTTCGTTCGTTCGTTCGATCATTCGAGATTCGATTGACTCTTTCTCTCTCTCTTTCTCTCACACACACATTCTATCACACTCTCTCTATTAAAGGAAAAAGCGCGCGTTCCATCTTTCCTCTCTCTCTCTCTCTCTCTTTCTCTCATCCTTTTATCCTTCGGGTATACGATAGTATACTCGTCGAATATAAAAAGAAAAAAAAAATGTGATTTAATCAAGATAGAAAAGAAAAAAACAAAGCAAAACAAAAATTACACTCAACGAAAGAAGAAGAAGAAGAAGAAGGGTTCTTTTATTTTATAAAAAGCGTGTGTCCGCCACTGTGTGACCGCAAGCTACGAACGAGATGGGGCGACGCGTCGGATGAATCAAAGGGAAAACTTAATGGATACGACGAGAGCAATTGTTCACTGCTACGAGGGCTACCAAATCGAAGGTACTTAATGACCTTTAGTTATGCACTTCACTCACTCACTTACTCTCTCTCTCTCTCTCTCTATCTAATTCTCTCTCTTTTGAAAATAATTTTCGCACGCATAAAACCAACACCACGAAATTATTAACAAAAGCTTTCCCGACGAACCAACTAACGAAAATATTACATGGATCGTTGTTACCTGCGGGGCCGGAGGGGGTGGGTGGTTACGATCGAAAGTGGTTTTTGGCGGCAAGCTTTTCCCGATGTTTCCGATAAGTGGACAAATTGGCTAGAAATTATGGTCACCGTGACCGCTTATATTCGATGAATGACGCGACACACACCGTTCGTTATGCATAGCGAATCACTGTACTCTGTTACAACAGCACAATATCATCGAATGCTGCTAGTAGCTTCGATGCGTTCACTTAATAGACGTCAGAGTACTTCATTCGTGTAACACACAAGCTTTCCGGGTTTAATTAGCCTACATTTGTATCAAATTAGAAGATGTTTCTCCTTTTACGCAGTATCACTCGAATTCTGTTCTACTTATCGATCGGTATCGAGTGTTCATATATATATATATGAACATGTATATAATATAATATATATATATATATTGACTCATCTTAAGAACATCTAAAACTACACATCATCCCTTATAGGTGACTTTTAATAATGAAACGTTTATTGAAAACACATTCTTGTCGGCGATAACATTATCACCAGCTTTCTATGCCGTTGTATTGTCCCACCGGATTTCTCCAACCACCCTCGACCTATCTTTCCCTTTCCCTTTCTCTCTACCTCCCTCCCACCCTTCTACCACTTGCATCCGATATTTGAGTGTAATCACGTCGACACCGCGAACAAACGTTTCGTTTCACACGATGCTACCCGAGGTAATTGCCAAAGTTTCCAACACCATAACGAAGTTTACATTCGTACCTATCGATGTTCACGAACTGTAACTAAATATCGAAGCCCTTCTCTCTCTCTCTCTCTATCTCTCTCTCTTTCTGTCTCTTTCTATCTATTTGACTCTATCCTATTCTCCATCTCTTTCTCTCTCTTTCGTATCGAATAATCCATAGATTTAGATAATTGGAGAATCGAGGATTCGAAGTGGTGTACCCGCCTAACGCATGTTAAAATCCATGAAAATGTACGAGGGTGTTAACATTTCTTTACTAAAGCTTGTCGTCAACGGGGTAGAGGGGGAGGGGGAGGGGAGACTTTGAACGCCACTGTACCGTATTCGGTCTATTTAAAATAAAAATATTATATATATTCGATGATATCTGTACGTACGAGAAAAAATGTGAATACGATACCACCGAACTTCTCGTTATTTCAAAAAAAGCTCCTCGACCTTCTCCCCCATTTTTCGAAATGGGGTAAAATAGAAAAAAAATAAGAAAAAGAACAAGCGTATATATACACGTATAATATACGCGTGTAATACGTTCCCCGTATAGAAACGCCGTGTAAGACCGTGAACATTTTTCCAACGTGTTCTCTCTCTCTCTCTCTCTCTCTCTCTTGCACAACTCTCGGTGCATTAGAATTCGAACCGAGAGAGTTCCGCATACTGCAGAAAAAACGTTCGCGACGCCATTCGAAATAAATTCTGGCGTGCGCGCGCGAGTTATAGGCGCGTGGTGTTGCTGTTGTGTTGTTGTTGTTGTTGATGCTTCTGCTTGTGCTCTTTTGCTGTTGGTTGCTTTTCCCCGTTCGTAATTACATCCGATTTTTCCTACCTATTATTTTCTACTTTTCCTTCCTTTTTATTATATAGGTACGTACGCTCGTTAAAAAAGTTTTCGATAAAATAATAATAATAATAATAATAATGATAATGACAATGATAATAATAATAATGAAATAATACAAATAAAATCGATTTAAATTTCAAACGTCTCGAACTCGTCTCTCGTCTCCCGAACAATCCGATATCGGAAAAGGATTAGCGTTTTCCGTTAGGAAAGAAACACAGGGTCGTGCTAACGTAGAATCATTTTCAAACTTAGTATAGAAAGTAGTTGTGGTGGCCATAATGAAGCGATGAGACAAAGCTTACACGCGAATAAGATATGAATATGCATAACCGTATCGTTTAACATAATGGTTTGGAAACGTGAAATGATACTGGGATCGTTCGTCGATGTAATCATTTTTTTTCTTTCTTTCTCCTTTGTATACGTTTTCGAGATTAATTTGATACGCAATTAAATTCATTGTTTCAAATTCCTATATGCGCTCATTGGTTTTATATGTTATTATAGATAAATTTTATTTCATTATCCACGACGCTTGCTTAATATTTCGAGATTTTTATTCGAGAAAGAGAAAATCTTATTCGCCAAGAATTTATTTTATATTATTTCACTTCGTTCCACGTTTTTCGTTTCGTTTCGTTTCATTTCATTTAGTTTTTTTGTTTTTTTTTTTAATGGACAAGTCAAGACTATGAAGTACTGCAAACTTTGATCGTGAGTGTATATAAAAAAAAAAAAGAAAATAAAAAACAGAAAAGAAATCTATATCTATTTAAAAGAAAGAAATATAAGGAAGATAAAAGATAAGAAAAATAAAACTAAACGTAATTTCTCTATATTTGAACTCGCTAGTTCTCTCCGACGTTAAAAAACCTATCGTCCAAGAGAAACTCTCTCTCTCTCTCTCTCTCTCGCAAACTTCGGAGTTAACTATTTATCGATCGCTATCAGAATTTTCAACGTAACTCCGATGTGCAAGCCTTAAGCTTAACTTTTAATTATACAGGTCAGGATAAACGCAAAGTTTTCTACGTACGAGAAACGTGAAAGAAATATAATAAAAATAAATTTGAATCATCTTAAAAAATCGAACGAGATGTATATTTGAAACAACGGAAACGTGAGTTTTGTTTTTTTTTTTCTTCTTTTTTGGTTGAAATCAAAATGGGGTAACTTTTTTTTTTAACGAATAGTACAGTTACTTTTTTGACTTGTAACTCGATACTTTTCTCTCAGATGACTAACCTATTCTTTTTATTTTTTTATTTTTTTATTTTGTAGACTCCTCGGCAGAATTTATTTGCGCTTAAAGCCAAAAGTACGATGATAAACGTTTCGAGGAGGATCGATATTCGTTTTCGTCCTATGTTGGTACATATTTTTTCTCTATCCTTCTTCTATTTCTATTTCTGTTTCCTGTTTCTGTCTCTTAATCGTCCTGACAGATTCGTTGAATCCGAGCAGTCAGCTTGACGGGCCAAATTTTCGCGGCATTTTTTGAACAGAACGGATTTCCCAGGCGTATTCGTCTCGTTCGTTTCTCTTTCACACACATTCGCTCACGCTCCACACACACACAAACACACAAATATACGCGCATAGACGAGAGATCAACTACACGGACTAACTTTTTATTTACCGATTTTAGGAAAAGGAAAAAGTGTTTCGTGTTAAAAAAAAAAAGAATAAAAATAGAAACCCCCTACGTCATCGCCATTAAACGTAAAGGAGAACAGAATATTCAAATAAAACGTCAAATTTGTGTAATTACGTTTCACGAAAAAATACAGGGAAGAAAATAAATAATTATTTTCTTATATATATATACAAAATGTAATTAAAATATTACGATAAAATAGTCGGGAATGAATATTTCATATGTAATAAAGAAAAATAGGTCAAACGTGAGAATTTCAAATCAACGTTTCCTAAATTATAGAATTTACAAGTAACGATTTAACTATTAACAGTATACTCCAATTATATTTATTTGCTAGAACTATGAAACACACATGATGAATGTTGACATTTCGTTACACGAAATATTTAAAATATTTATCATCGGTTTAAAATACGATTCTTGTGTCGTCTCGTTAAACTTCAAACGTATATTTTTACTTATAAATTTAAGTACCATACATAATTTGTTTGCGAGTGTTAAATATAATAAGTAAAAAACTTCGGTAATGTAACGAATATCGTACATAGATTTCAATCGTAGTTAGATTCTATTAAAAATCATACTTCAAAGTTTTTCCAATTGAAAAGTTAAATATATCCGAATCGATTTTTTCTTCTCCATTCACACACACACACACACACACACACACGCGCGCGCGCGCGCGCGCGCGCGCACATTCGTATTATTCCATATTATTCCATTAAAACGATTCAAACAAACTTTCTATAATTAAACAAATTATTCTATCACGTATATATTTATAATAAATCAAATTTCCTTTTGCTTAATATCTTTTAATTTCATTTCTTCTCCAAACAAATATAATATAATATTTAACATTTTTCCTACCGTTTCGAAACATTACTTTCATGCAACGGAGAATGGTTTATCTATCCAAGCCGATAGGAAATTAAATCACGAGACGAAAAAAAAAAAAAAGAGAGAAAGAGTGGAGGGGGGAGGGGGGGTTGGAAACATTTTGTCCGGGATCGATCTTAAGCACACGAGAGTTAAAAAAGAGAAAGAGAAGAGAAAAGAACGTCTCGTTTCGCCGTTATCGTCGCGAATTCGCATTTAAAATGGGCTTGGGAAGAGGAGTCCGTCGTCGTTCGACTTGAGAGATCGCGGGTATCGAGAATTAAATTTCCATCAGAGAACTGTAGAGAAATATATCTATAACATATACTCGGTCGGTTACGACGTCATTTTCTCACGCCCAGTCGTTCGTCCGGAACATTTTCTCTCTCTCTCTCACTCACACACACACAGACACGGACACAGACACACAATCTGTCTGTCTTTCTTCTTCCACTTCCTCATTCGCTCCCTATCTCATTTTCGTCAGCAACTATACCTTTCTCTCTCTCTCTTTCTCTTTGGTAGACGAAAAATTATTTAGTAAGGGCCATTAATGTTCCGTCGGTGTTCATAAATCGGCGATGGTTTATCGTGAAAGGGCTACATAAGTACTCACTTTGTTCGACCGGTTAGTATAAAGCTCGTAACGACGCCTTAATGAAGTCGTAAAACTGCGACAAACGACCATCATTTTCTCCATCTTTCTATATTCTTTCCCTTCTATTTCTGTATCTATCGCATTCGATGCTTTTGCAATCTCGATCGATTCGATTTAGATCCGATAGATCCTCCCAAAATTTAATCCCTCGGTGCCTCTTTTAACAACCGGGTTACTCCTCTCTCTCTCTTTCTCTTTCACAAAAGGTAGAAATAAAAAGAGAGAGAGAGAGGAACGAAAATCCGATAGGCAACGAACAAACTGCAACGAAATTCATGTTCGTAACATGCGCGGTTACTCGTAAAAAAAGAAAGAAAGAAGGGACGAAAAAAAATCAAAAAAGGAGGTGGAGGTGAGTGGAGAGAAGTAGAAAGAGAGAGAGAGAGAGAGAAAAAAAAAACAATGCAAGTGGGGGACAAAATCGTAGACCGTCGACGGAAAAAATAGCTTGAAACTTGCATTTGACCGGTCGGTCGTTCGGTTTCTCTAACTCTCTCTCTTCCTATTTCTCTTTCTCTTTATTCTAACTCTCTCCCTCTCTCTCTCTCTCTGTTACGGGTTATAGCAAATACGGGATACAACATTATGGGATGTCGAGTATCAGTGTTACGTGGCGGGTACAAGCACAATCGTCGAATTCGCACGATTCCACGGCGTAAAAAAGGCATTGACGAGTTTCCTGCGTTTCGATCCTAGTATAAACTATACCGAAAGAATGAGAGAGACAGACGAAAGATAAAAAGAGAGAGAGAGAGAGAGTGAGATAGGTATATATACATATAACAGATACCCGATAGCAGGAGCAAACGTAATCCGCGAGCTCGGTGTAAACACGGCATTTGCCGCGAACAATCCGATAACGAAGTGCTCTGTTCTCTTCTCTCTCACCCCCGTACCCCCTTACCACCCTCCTAGTGTCCTCTTCTTCCTCGTTCCTCCTCATCCTTTCTCGCCGAACCTTCCTCCTCCGTCATTTTGTCCCACAGTGGATACAACTCTGACCGGTTTACCGTTGCAACGAAATACTCATTCTACCGGTCAACTTTCGCTTCTACGGATACGAAAATTTAGTTTCTCTCTCTCTCTCTCTCTCTCTTCGAAACCAACACCATCTATATATATATGTAATTTATATGTATATGTGTATATATATAGGTGTATAGGAAGAACAAACACCACGGATAAATTTCTTCATTTCCCTTTTCGTTTCTTCGTTTCCCTTTTTGTTTCCTCGTCTAGCCAGAAGGGGTAGGTAGAATATACAAACTCCAATTAGCAGTTGCCGGCAATTAATAGTCTCTACGTAGACGGTACTAGTTTACTCCGCCGAAAATTCTTTTCGTAGTAACACCTGACGCTAGCTACTACGGTAACGCTTACACGTTGAACAGAAAAACTCTCTCTCTCTCTCTCTCTTTCTTTATTTCTTTGTTTCTTTCTTTAACTTCCCTTTCCTTCTTTTTCTTTGCTTCTCGCAAGCGTGTTTCTCCGGGGCTTTGGAATTAATGTTCTGCTTCACCAAACTTTCCGCGTTTTCCGTTTTATTCATTCTATCGTTACTCTATTATTTTTCTCCCTTCTCTTATCCTGTATCCTGTGTAGTTTATCCCTTTTTTATTTTCCTTATCCTTTTCCTTCTTTTTTCGTATTAAAAAAGGAAAGAAAAGAACCGGAAAAAAGGGGGCGGGGGAGGAAATCGTCGATGTCGCGTTTTAACGTCAGAAAAATGTTCGATAAATTCGATATTATAAATTTGATTCGTTTCGTTTTAATTATAAAATGATCGAAAAGGATCGAAGAATAATTATACGATTATAATGGAACATTCAATTTGTAATAATTGTATCATAAAAATTTCATTAATTAATTTTATTCGAACGTAATCGAGACGAAGTAAAAAATAGAAGAGAAAATTTCACAGATTCGGCAGATTTCTAACGAGAAAATAATTCCCCTTTTACGAATTTAATCTACGAACAAACGCATGACTGTATAATCTTCGTTGGTTTCTTCTCTAACAGCGCAAGCTTGTTTGTTTGCAGTAGACACAATATCGCTTACTTAAACGTAAGAAAGAATCAAGAGCGATTATCTTTATCCTCGAGTGAAACGTCGTTTGAAGGCCGAAGAAATTCAATTAAGCGTTCTGGCAAACGATTAATAGTCCACTCGAAAATGTTCGTCGGTGCTTGCGAGAAGAACTTGTTGAGATGAAAAAACGAACGAGAAAAAAACGACGCAGAAAAAGAGAGAGAGAGAGAGAGAGAGAGAGAAGGAATCGTTGCATATCGACTGACGCCTCCGAATGTCGCCTTTTTGCCTCTTTAAAAAATAAATGAAAAGAAATAAGAGAAAAAAGGTTAGAAAAGAAAAATCGTCCCGCGTCTCGCTTGACTTTTTCCCAAACGAAAAACGTGCGTTTTCTCGTTCGCGAGTTTTATTTTCTCTTTATTCTTTCTCATTTTCTACGAATGACGAAGCTCTTAACGTAAAAGGATTGAAGAAAGGGAGGGGAGGGAATTATTCTCGAAAAAAAACGAATCGAATCTAAACCGTTATAGTTGTTGCTGTTGTTATAAGAAAAATACGGTAGGAAAATAGGAGGAAAAAGGGGAAAATGCAGGAGACAATTTTATCGATGCTTTCAACAGAAAGAGAAAGAGAGAGAGAGAGAGAGAGATCAATCGATTTAGAATTAGATAGTCAAGAGAAAGTAAATCGAGGAGGTATAACTTCTCTTCTCTTGGCGTTTAACGATAAGGATGAAGATCAGATCTGGGAATGATACTCGTACTCTCATCTTTCATGGACCAATCGAGAGGGAAACGCGATTCAGAGATATAAGCGATTTCTCTGGAGGATACGATCTCAAAGTTTTCAAGATGCGAACTCTAAAAAAGAGAAAGAAAGAAAGAAAGAAAGAAAGAAGAAAATACTAGAAAGGGACACCTCAGACACCTTTTTTCGAATCCTTCCGATCGACCAGCATGGACATCTAGCTGGCTAGTTTTGCTACCACCTCGTTCGAAAGTTTTCTCAACGGTATGGCTGGTCTCTCGCTAGATTTACATATAAAATAAAAATAGAAAAAAAAGAAACGGGGTGAGGGAGAGAGAGAAAGAGAGTAGAATCGGTTGTTGCTGAGATCGAAAATGTTAGTAGTTTCATTCCCCTTACATCCACCTTCTCGTTCACTGAACACATATTATCGTTCAGATGTGTGCTGTGTGAGCGTGTAAGAATGATTCCGAACAGTGCTAGAATATGAGTCTCTTCGGGAAAGGGAACGGGGTGAAGGGAGAAAAGGATTAAGGTCAGGTTAGGGACGTGCCTATCATCGTCTTCTTCTTCTTCTTCTTCTTCTTCTTTTTTTCTTCCTTCTATGGCCCACGCTTATCTCGTAGCAAGCTCGTCACCTTTCACGAACCTTCTTCTTCTTCTTTTTTTTTTTTTACCCACAAAGCTTGCTAAAACACGTAAGTGAGTATTATCAAACTCCTATCTTCCATTCTGTACCCTCTTTATCTCTCTGTCTTTCTCCTTTCTATACTCGGCTACATATTCTCTTTCTCTCATTTTCTCGTAAGCGTTTCTATACCCGTTTGATCGTTCACAAACTGCAAAGCATTGACCCTTTGCACCACGGGCGCAATTCAGCATAAAGCTCCGTATGTGTCCACGTGTATGTGTGTGTTTGTCTGTGTGCCGATGACATGGCTTTAGAACTGGCCAATCGTTTGCGAGACGATGACGGTTTCGTTGACTGATGTGGATCTTACGTGATTACTCTTATCGTCCAATGGAATCGATTATCTTTATATGAGATAGGATAAACGAGAATTAAATATCGTTTTCCATTATATTCTAAAAAAATATTCATCTTAACGAATTTATTGTTCATTCGATGATAACGTCTTGAACTTTTACGTTTATCTGGGGAAATTATTTCTATTTGAAATTTTATCAATTTTTGGATTTAAACAAAATTATTATTACGATTGTATACATAGATATTTGTTTCTTTTATAAAGAAAATATCTATTCTTAAACATCGATAAGATTTGAATACACGAACACTGCGTTAGCCTCTGAAAATCGTGTATCGGTTAGCACGAATCGTTACGCGAACGCGATTGCATTGATTCATAAATTCCTGTTATGTGTATTGCAAAGGGATCCTATCGGAGGGTTAACATGCATTCCATGCTGACCACGAATATTAGCGATTGACGAGTATCAAACCGAATTTCCTATAGGTAGGTAGGTAGATAGCAAACGTGCGTGTAATCGAGCTCAAATCTCTTCTCTTTGAATATTTCAAAGTATTCGTAAAACATTCCGAGAGGAATGAATAAAAGTAGCCTGTAATCCGTTGATGGAACAACCTCTCTCGTACATTTTTGTTCTTCTTCCTAGTTTTTTTTTCTTTCCCCCATTTCCTTATCGTCGTTTTAACGCGATCGAAGATGATGACAGCGATCTGTGCATATATAACGGGTCTCGTTAAAAAAGTTAAGAGAGTTTGCTTGCCTCGTGCTCGTACTCGTGCTCGTGCTCGTTTTGCGAAGAAACGAACATTTTTCTCCTATGTTGGGGAAAAAAGAAAAAAAAAAGAGAAAAAAAAGAGGGGAGAAAAAGGAGGAAAAAAACGAAAGCGATCGACGTCGAACGAAACGATGGTGATTCATGGCACGAATATTGCAGGCAAATCGTCGATAAATTTCTTTCCAACGTGTATATAGTATATATATATATATACTATATATATATATATGTATACTACTCTTGCATATACCGACTCTCAACGATTTCTGCCTTTGACAGGAGCAAGGCAAATTAATTCGCGACAGCTGTCTCGATCGTCTCTTCGATCAACTACCAGAGAGTAGCAGTACTCGGTTGTTACTTGTGTAACGAATTAGGTAGATACTACTAGAACGTTGTTCCCTGAGTTATGTTTATTGGGAATGGACGGACGGTGAACACGGGAAGAAACTTAAACGTATTTGAATTATCGATTGAAACCGAATGTTATCGTCGACGATAAGAATTTTTCACGATCGATGGTCCTTTCTATTCAAATATTATCAAATAAATTAACTTAACATCTCAATAAATTCAAATGAATAAACATCTTATTCCATAGAAGAGATTAAGATGAGTTTCATCAATCAAGAGGTTGGTTGCAGCTTGAAAACTGTTCAAATTAAAACTTGAATACGAAAATAAAGTAGAAAAAGATAGAGGGGGGGCTGAGGGGGAGGGGAGGGGAGGGGAGAGAATTTTCTCGACGTTTCAACGAAAAGTTTGATGTAAATCGAATAAAACATGATCGAGGTTAAACTTTGTTCTGACTTATGATCGATATGATAATGATAATAACATATGATGTATACATGTACCGACGAAGGCTATTATTCAACGATGATTAGAGAGAGAGAGATAGATAGATAGAGAAGAGGAGTTACAAGGTACATAACAATGGTACATCGACGCTCAATCAGGACCGATCGACACCGTCTCGATACGAACCGAGAGAGTTCGTACTCTCGTCCTCCAATATCGACTTCCCCTCAACACGGGTCATTAATTACGATAAGCCACTCGTGTTTCATAACATTCCCGCGACGATAACGTCCTGTCTTTAACTAAAAAAAATCAAAAGAAAGAGAAAAAAAAAAGAAAAGGAAAAAAAAGTAAGAAGTCAAAAAGAAAAAATCCTCCGAACATTTTCGTCGAAGTTTCCAATTCAAAACGAACAACTTTGACGTTTTTTTCCTCCATTCGGAATAATGATTAAAATATAACAATAATAATTATCGAGTTCGTAAACCTTCACCATCATCGCCACTACCACCACCACCACCACCCCATCATCTCCGAATCGAATTCCCCCCTCTTGTGCTCGACTACGTCGATGTATAATTAATTTTACGCGTTTCTTTATATTATTATATTATATATTATGAAAAATAAAACAAACGAAAGAATGTAGGAAAATAAAATAACGCAATACGTAACGATATACAATTTTAGCGTGTGTTTTATAGGTACATATGTATAGTAGTTGCTCAACAAAAAAATACAATAAACGTTCGTCGACCAAATAATATGAATAAAACGGGAAAGCGATATTAATTTTCTTTTGTTTTCTGTGTTCTCTCTCTCCTATATATATGCCATATTCATTTATTTATATTATGCGTTTATATATATATAATTTTCGCGTATTGTACAACCGACGAGACGAAAGAATTCAGTAATATTCCCTCTAGCGATTGGATTTCTCATTTCAAAAAATTCTATCCTCTCTAAAACGCGTAATATGTACACTTCATTGTATCATAAAGAAAGAAAGAACGAGATAGAGTGAGAGAGAAACAGAGAGAATATCTTTGATCCAAGGATTACGAATCGTAGTTTCGCATCAGAGGAAACTCAAAATCGATACTACAGAGATGTATATTATTGCGTTCACGTAGGTAACAGACAACATTGGTTAGCCTAGAAGCTCCCTTAAATCGTTTCACGTCCCTTTCTCTATAACCCTTGCGTTTGACCTTACGATCATAGTAACATTCTCTTCATTCTTTCACGTTCCAATCTTCCCACCCCTCTCTTTTTGACTATTTGTCTATCTACTTCTTTATCCACCTATCGTTGTCTCTCTCTTTTTCCCTGATTCGGGCTCCCGTATATACGTCGTTTGATTAACACGAACACGAGAGAGAGAGAGAGAGAGTGTGAACGGCGTGGTTTCGGCATACTGCACATGACACTACGAGCCTACCATCCATTACTCTCTCCCCCTTCCATTTATCGTCTCTCCCTGTTCCTCTTCCTCTCCTCCCACTCCCACCCCTTGATGCTTCTATCTGCAAAAGAGAGAGAAAAAAGATAGGACAGGTTCTTTCTCTTATCTTCTTTATTTCTTTAAAGTATCCCTACGACAGGCATATCCACCCTCCTTGTGTATATCCGTTTTATATTATAGTAAATAAAAACATAAGTAAAGGTGGTGGGTGGCTTCTTCTTTGTCTCATCTTCTCTACTTTTCTCTTCCACTATCCTCATTCTCTTCTTCCCTTTTCCTCCTCCTCATTTTCTTTTTATTTTCCACACTTTTTATCTACTTTCTTTCTCCTCACGACACAACACAAAATAACAATAACAACAACAACAACACAACAACATCGAAAGGAAGAGAAAATACGTGCCCGAAGAATAACGAAGTAACGCGAAGAGAGAAAAGATAGTTCAACTACGACTACGAAAACGACTACGACTACTACGAAGCCGCATACTCCTGAAGGTTTTTTGATTTTGATGGATCGCTCCTTTCTCTCTCGATGGTCTCAACGGATTTCTTCATTCCTTCCATCCCATCACCTCCCTTCCTTCGTTCTTCTTACCACTCGAAGCTCTTATGGAAAGCAAGTAAAGCCGATATCTCGATCACGATCGGTGCTGTCTTTAAAAGAGAAGAAGCTTTCTTTTTCCTCGAATATTATTCCATCTCTGTGTCCAATGGAAATATATCTAATTTGAATCTTTTCTCGCGTATTTTACCAAATTACTCATTCGTATCAACGAACAACTTTTTGTCTTTTTGAAGTTATACTTCTTTTGGCGCGTTTGGGAAAATGTAATGGGGAGTGATTTTGTTTTGAGCGTCTTGAAAAACGACACCATGAAGTTTGTCGGTATTTACGACAAAGCGCGGCAAAGCGATTTCAAATTTACGGCGTGAAGTTGTCTTCTCTTCTTCTTCCCCTTTTTTTCTCAAGCGGGTCACCCATCCAAGTACTAATCGTACTCAGCGCTGCTTTACTTAAATGATCGAAGTGGGAACTAATGCTGTAACCGCGCCATGGCTGTTGACGCGTCAAGTAATCCAATATATCTCTCTTATATTTAGTGTGGACTGATATCTATATTTTGATATTTTTTTATTCTTTTTTATATATATATATAATAATAATTGTTTTTTTTTTTTAAGTTTTTTTTTGAAGTTATTTTTGAGGTTATTGAGGTTATGTTCGTTTTGGTACGGCAAAGAAGTATAACTTCTTACGTGCGTACATAAGTACACACACCAGTTTTATTATTATTATTATTATTTCATTTAAAACATCTCCAATTGATTTTGATCATTTTTGTTTAACGGGAACGGGTGTGGTGGTGGGTGGGTGGGTGTTTAATGGTGGTGATGTTAGAGAAAAATTGTCGATTGAAAAGTATCGCGAATTGGACCAATGTGTTTCGCAGACTATCGAACAAGCACGATTGGTTAGAGATATTTGGAAGTTTGCCAGTGATGGTCAGTCGAATGGGGGTGGGGTGGATAGGGGGGTAGGATAGAAGGATGAAAGAAAAAGAGAGAAGTGTGTTCGCGAAGTAGTAGTAAGCTTTGGCTGACCTAGGCTCGTCTATTCTCGGGAGATGAATTTTTTTCCCTCCTGTCAGGACCTTTGTCCTAGCGAAGTAACCGTTCGTTCGTTCGTTCGTTCGTTCATTCGGCCATGCTTGTGAGCGCATTGTCCACCGATGTGATAGATACTCCCACGAGCCACGTAGTTACGCGTACGACTCGTCAGAAATAAAAAGAAAGGAAGGAAGAAAGAAAGAATGAAAGAAAGAAAGAAAGAAAGAACCAGCAGCCGGATACGTTTGCGTGTTTTACGAGCTTGCATCACAGGCTGATGCACGCGTACGAATTTTATCCTAGCAGAAACCGATGCAATCTCATCAGTTATACAATTTTTTGTTTTATTTCAACGTTCCTCGAATGACATCTAATTGACATCATCATTTTTTTTTTTGGAATAATAAAGGAAAGCGTCACGTGTCCAGTTTTTATTCAACAATTACGGTTAAGGATTTATAAAGTATTATATTAATATTATAATGTCAAAGAGTAGACGGGCTCGTTAGACCGTATAATTTGAAGGTTTAATACGTCGATGCAAAACTTTTTTTAACTCGTTAAAATTTTCTACACTTTTTTTAATAAAAGACTTTCCTTTTTTTTTGTTCTTTTTCCCTTTTATTTCCCGTCTACGCTTCGCAGACTCTCTCTCGAAATAAATTATGTGTAACGCGTGTTCTCCTACGCGAATTGACAATATTGATTTACGCAATTTAATTATCCATTCACACAAATTTTGTATTAAATAAAATACGACGGTGGGGTGTTATTATTTTTTTTTTTTTTTAATTATTTTTGCCGTAATAATTTATTTGACAGCAATTAATATATAAATATTTATTTTATTTTAGTTTGAAAAATATTGGTATTGCATTTTTAATTGCCAGTATGATTTATATTTACAGGGATGCCGCGTAATTGATTTATACAATTTTTGTTCGAAATAAATGACGAGGACGTATATTTTTATTATTTCTTTTTTTTGTTGTTTGTGTGTGTGCAATTACATTTATTCGATAGTCAATTATATTTTTATTTTAAAAAAAATATTTGTAAAATATAATAATGCCGTATTACTTTTAAGAGCCTCGGGTTAATTATATTTTCAGATAATTCGTCGATTATAAATAATATGTATTAAACATGATATGACTCCGAGCACGTTCAATATTCTCGATTATTACGAACCATAAAATAGAATGTCGACGAGAACGTTTGACACGAATTCACTTATTTACTCGCGGGCACGAACGTTGGCACGAACGCGAGCACGTGCATCAGAAATATTTCTATAAATAATGTAGAATGATTTCGTGAGTATCATCGTTAATCGCTTTTCCTACAACTCGCACGTTCTCGACGATCGCGAAACTCGTGAAATGAAATTCCGTGGCTTGCTTGACATACGACCGAGTAATTCTCAAGCGTGTAAAGTAAAATTGAGAAGGAAGAAATACCTTGACAGTCAAAATTCGTACGGATCCTTCGAGTTCTACTTCTAATAAAAATCGAATAAATAATAGAATCTTCAAGAAAAAAAAATAGAAATATCGAATTGGTTCAGGTATTATAAATACCTGTACAAATAAATATACATTGAAAATATTTGATTATTACGAACGATTATCGTAAAATTAGAAAATAATTTACAGCTTGATTTTGGCATGAATTAAATGACAAATTCCACTCTATACTAATGTAATTGGAAATTCTAAGGAAAATGATAAAGAGATATTATCAAATAACATAATATATCCCAACAATTTATCAATAAATTTCATTTGATATCGATTTCCGTGTAATAAGAGACGTTCCTGAGTAATTATCGCAATTATCGCGAATCTCCAGGATCAACGCGAGCAACATCACGTTTCTACTCTCACGCTTGTTGTCGCCTTCACTACTACTCTGTTCTATTCTCTACCACCCTCCCACCCTCTCGGTCTCTCCGCGATAGTAATTATCGCTTTAATTACACCGTTTTGTCCACCAGCGGCGTTACTTTCAACGATGCGAGCCAGTTAAAGCCGAAATTTCACTGACGAGAAAATTCTACCGTTGTCTTTCTCATCCTATCGATCATCAATCACTACATATTCTCTCCTAATTGATATTTAATATAATACATTTATATATATATATATATATATATATATATGTTACAACATTTCGTTCGCATTATATTTATTTCGTAATTTGATAAATTTCAAAAATTTGTTAATAAACTTAATTAAAAAGTATTTACTTACACGCGCGTAATCGTATAACCGATATTGAATAAAATTGACTGACATAAATAACATTTAAAATGATTTACAAGTTAAATTCACTGGATTATACATCGTGGATTGCAATTTCGAAGCCCCTTAAAACGAAATTATTTAATGGTAACGTTAAACGTATGAACGAAAATGCTTGTTTTCGAAGGTATATTCGGGATATTAATTTAAATAGAAGAAAAAAATCACATAATGTTTGGTAAAACTTGATGCATTATCGATCCTTGTTTTTTATTTTTTACCTTCCACTTTTTTTTATTCTCGATGATTCGAAAAAGATTTTCCATGTAAGATCCAACGTTTTTATTAGGAAAAAGTGACGCAGCTGTCGACGCAATCATTGTAAAACTTCTTTCGAAGATAATTTCGAAAAAGGGTTTTTACTTACGAACCAATCGTCTTGAAAACTTCGTAAAACGAACCAAGTTCTTTATTAATTCGATTCGTAAAATACATCCTATATATATATATATACATTTTCTTACTTACAATTAGCAAAATCTAACTTAAACTTTCGTACCTCTAGAGAGAATTAATCAGTTCGATAAAAGAAATTACAAAGAAAATATAAAGACAAAAATGTATACCTAACAACGTTTTAAATAATTCTATCTTTCCCTATTTAACCCTTTGAGCTTTAAATACATTTTCACAGTTGCGAATTCTGTTGATTCGAAAATATACCGTTTGCAATTAAAAATAAATGATTACGATCGTAGTTTTATACATTTAATCGAATAACGAATAAAAATATTATTCTTCGGGATTAATTAATTATTAAAAACGCATAAATGTATTTGAAAGAATTCAAAAGGATTAATTAATAAATCCTCAAGTATACTAAAAATGAATTCATTGAAAATCATTTTTCTCGTGTAGATATCCCTAGTGATTTTAACGACGAGGACTAGTAACATCATATTCCATCCAAGATATTCCTTCTTCACTTCGGTGATCGTTAAATCCCTTGATAAAAGAAATTAGAAAGAAAATATAAAGAGAAAAATGTATACCTAACAACGTTTTAAATAATTCTATCTTTCCTATTTAACCCTTTGAGCTTTAAATCTATTTTCACAGTTGCGAACTCTGTTGATTCGAAAATATACCGATTGCAATTAAAAATAAATGATTACGATCGTAATTTTATACATTTAATCGAATAACGAATAAAAATATTATTCTTCGGGATTAATTAATTATTAAAAACGCATAAATGTATTTGAAAGAATTCAAAAGAATTAATTAATAAATCCTCAAGTATACTAAAAATGAATTCATTGAAAATCATTTTTCTCGTGTAGATATCCCTAGTGATTTTAACGACGAGGACTAGTAACATCATATTCCATCCAAGATATTCCTTCTTCACTTCGGTGATCGTTAAATCCCTTGATAAAAGAAATTAGAAAGAAAATATAAAGAGAAAAATGTATACCTAACAACGTTTTAAATAATTCTATCTTTCCCTATTTAACCCTTTGAGCTTGAAATCTATTTTCACAGTTGCGAATTCTGTTGATTCGAAAAATATACCGTTTGCAATTAAAAATAAATGATTACGATCGTAATTTTATACATTTAATCGAATAACGAATAAAAATATTATTCTTCGGGATTAATTAATTATTAAAAACGCATAAATGTATTTGAAAGAATTCAAAAGGATTAATTAATAAATCCTCAAGTATACTAAAAATGAATTCATTGAAAATCATTTTTCTCGTGTAGATATCCCTAGTGATTTTAACGACGAGGACTAGTAACATCATATTCCATCCAAGATATTCGTTCTTCACTTCGGTGATCGTTAAATCCCTTGATAAAAGAAATTAGAAAGAAAATATAAAGAAAAAAATGTATACCTAACAACGTTTTAAATAATTCTATCTTTCCCTATTTAACCCTTTGAGCTTTAAATACATTTTCACAGTTGCGAACTCTGTTGATTCGAAAATATATCGATTGCAATTAAAAATAAATGATTACGATCGTAATTTTATACATTTAATCGAATAACGAATAAAAATATTATTCTTCGGAATTAATTAATTATTAAAAACGCATAAATGTATTTGAAAGAATTCAAAAGAATTAATTAATAAATCCTCAAGTATAATAAAAATGAATTCATTGAAAATCATTTTTCTCGTGTAGATATCCCTAGTGATTTTAACGACAAGAACTAGTAACATCATATTCCATCCAAGATATTCGTTCTTCACTTCGGTGATCGTTAAATCCCAACTCGACTCGCAGCAATTTCCTTTTCTATTTACATCCCAGCCTACCTACCTCACTCTCGTTTCTTACGGAACATCCGTTTTGACTCCATCCTTTTATTTTCTCTCTTTATCCTTCTCATTCTCCCATAGCATGAACTTCTATCTCACTCGTGGCAGCCTTGTTCTCCCGTGGGCTTTCATACTGGGAGAACTGAATGGAGTTACTCTGTGGGACCATCCAAAGGAACTGCGATCTTCAAATCTCTCTCTCTCTCTCTCTCTTTCTTTTTATCTTATATTTTTCTCTCTCATTTTATTTTCCTCCCCTTTTCATGTCTTAAAAAAGGAAGAAAGAAAGAAAGAAAGAAAGCTGGTCGACGATGAAAGCAAGCAAGATGCGTCGTCCTCGTCGTCGTCGTAGTCGTCCACCTTAAAAGTTTATTCACCTTACTCAAATTACGAGCTTTTTATTTGTTTCCCAAACTTATTTTTCGTTACTATTCTTTTTACATTCGAAGAACTTACCGATTAATATACAAACTGGTAGATATCGGGGAAATGAACAACGTAAGAACGTGCAACCCCCTTTGTAATAGATATATATAATATTAAAAAGGAAAAAAGAAAAAGAACGTGAGGGATGAACTGTAAAAAGAAATAAGAAAAAAAGAAAAAAAGAAAAAAGAAACATTCTCGCAAGTTATATTAGAAAACTTCGCGTACTCGCATGGAATTACGACGTTCCTTTGATATTGAACGCGTATCGGTGGTAAGGAAGACGTGATTTAAATTACATTTTCTGGTGGCCGGTGTATATAAGTTTGCTACACGGTTGGTCAAAGAAAAATGGTGATTGGAAAAAAAAAAAAAAGAAAAGAAAAGAAGAAAAAAAAAGACTAGGGAAAAGCTACCTTTTGCTTCGGAATAATAATGATTAATATATCGAAGAAGCGTTAGAAATTACAACCGATTATTAATCTAATGAATTATTTATCGTTAAGAAAAAAAAAAAAAGTAGATCGTTAGGAGGAGTGGAAGAAAAAGTAGAACAAACAAAAATTAGATGGCAAGTTGTAGTTAACTTCTCACGTAAGATACAAATTTTTCTGTCAAATAAAAAAGAAAGAGAGAAAAAATATTGAATGAATATCCTTCTTTTATCGGATAATGAAAACTCATAGAATAAAATTAAAAAATACGTTCCGCGATTCACATCAATCGGAAAATCCTCTTTCCGATTAATTCGCTGAATGAATTTGTACCTGCGAACTCGGTTTTACGATAGAAAAAGATAAAATGTCAAAGTGAAAGAGAGAGAGAGAGAGAGAGAGAGAGAGAGAGAGATTCAATGTTCATGAAGTGTTCTCTGAATAAGCCTGCGGGTTCAACCTCCCGAGTAATACGAGAACAAGAGAGTCGAAATTTGGAATCGAACGAGTAGATTTGTTCGATCGGTGATTTAATTCTCGAACTGAGCGCGGCCAACGCGGCAAATAGTTCGCGTCGATCGTCGATGCAACAAGTTTTTGCGTTGTGCCGTTGCATCTCCCGAGCATTGCTTGCTTGCTTGCTTGCTTGCTTGCTTGCTTGCATGTTTGTTTGCTGGAATCGAGAAAATTTTTGATGCACACCAATTACCGAGAAAACTCTCTACAACAAAAAGCCACTCACTCGATGATGATTATTACCTCCGGCGAGAAACCTTTTTCCTTCTTTTTTTGTTTTTTCTAATCATTTTACGAGTGAAAACACTACGATGAGAAAAACTTAAGATAAACTCGTCCGTTTTAAATATACTTTTGTAGGATTCGTGAAAAAAATTGGGCCGTTGGACAGACTGGACCGGGACTCGAACCCGGATCTTCCGCTTTCCGGGCTCTTAATGCTTAATTAAACTGCTCTTTAACCAATTGAGCTATCCAGGGCCCACCGTCCAATCTCCTCACGAACGCCTACTTAAGTGTTTGGCTTGGAGGTGCTAGCATCCCACACTTTTATTACCCTTTTTTCAAAAATTCTTCGCGTTATTGAAAGAACGAACGAACGAACGAAGGAAAAGATCATTCTAAGAATCACCCTGAGAAACATTTTGTCAAATATCGATAATCGTAGATCATACTTTAAAAAACATTACCAATTCAATTCTTATTATTTGCGAAAGAAAGAAGAAAAGAAAATGATTGGACATTTGCATCACGACGAGGAAGGATGAAAAGAAAAGAAAAGAAAAGAAAAGAAAAGAAATGAAATGAAGATTTCCTTTTTCGGAAAAAAAGTGAAAGATTAATACTCGAATATCTTTCCTAAGGCAAAGCTTTCGCGAAAAGCAAGAATAATAATTATCGCGTCGTCAACGACAGGAGGAGAAACTCGCTTTTGCGGAATTTATCCGTTTCCCAAATACCCCTTTCTCTCTCTCTCTCTCTCTCTCTCTTTCTCTTGTTCGTATAAATCCAAGCTTAAACGACGTTTACCACCATTTATAAAGCCGGTAGCTAGCTCGGTCCTTCTCTCGAAGTGCCTTCGCGTCGATTAATGGAATTCCTCGGCGACGTGCCGGGCGTTCGTGCGAATATAAATTCGCGAAGGGTCTCGCGTAGTCGAAGTGACTCCCGTCGAAAGTACGAAACCCAAAACGCAGGCAGCTACTACTACTACTATCGTTTCCACCCTCCTTCGTTTCGAACCCCTCTTCTTAGCACAAGCACCTACCCACCCACTCACTCACTCACTCTTCCTCCCAGCAACCACCCAACCAACCAACCAACCCATCTTGAACTCTCAGCCAACACATCCGATCGTTAATGGAGCTTCGCCGGAAATTGATTCGGCAGCCAAAGGATGAATTCACCGAACGCTGCTCAGAGGTTGCAACGTCTCTCAAGGGGGTTGGTTACCCTGTAGCAATCCGGGTTTGAACCCCCCTTCCTACGAGTGAACAGTATTCGAGGATCTTAGGTAGCAAAGGAAAGAAGCTCATCCGCTCTCTCCAAATTACCCCGATCCGTGCTTTAGCTAGGGAAATATTGCGACATTGCAAATTTAACGGCTCGATTACGAGCTAACGTCGAATTTATTCGGAATTTTTCAATCGAGCCGTGGTGGGGGCCTCGCAAACGTCAGCTGGGTCTTTAAATTGTATCATCATCTTCTTCTACTTCTACTTCTTCTGCTTCTCCTTATTTTTTTTTTCCCTCGTTTTTCTGTCTCGCGGTGGTAGGAAGAAGAAATTCAATTCGTTTATCTCTACGAGAAATGGCCAATTTAACGGACTCGTGAATTCCTTCACCCCTCTCCCCTACCACCTCTCTCGTTGAGACATCTTCTTAGCGTTAAATTACCAAGGCTTGTTTTTATTCTTTTTTTTTCCTTTTTTTTTTTGAAAAAAGTATTGGAAACAAAAGAAGAAAGCTCGTATAATTACGCGAGCTTTGCTTATTTATTATATTTATATTATATTCTTCTAATAGTTTGATCTTTTATACGCGCGTTACATTTCACTCGTCGAGATAATATTTTGTAAAATGAAGTTTTCGAGTTATAAACGAAAGGCGCGAGGATCCGTGTTATATTTTATTCAAAAGCTCTGAGATATTCGTAGTTATACTATCTTTATGCTCGAAGACGTAGAGTAACGTTCGTAGTCAACTTCCTCGCTTGGGTTTTCCTCTCGCTTGTATTATACGTGTATAAGTATATCTGAGCCAAGTTACTTGAAGAACGTAGTCCTATTTTCTCTCAGACGCGTCCACGTACGTGTTATTTCTTCTCTTAAGTGCTCATAAGTACTTAGTATTATAAACGAAGCACCGTTTATATCATCGTCTGCCAAACAGCTACATAGAAAAAGAAGAAGAAGAAAAAGAAAGTTAAAGAGTGTATTTATAAGAGAGCAAATGGGAGAAGAAAAAAAAATGAAAAAGAAGATGAGTAAAAACTACGAGTGACATTCGTTGTTTATTCGTTGAAATCAAAAAATAAAACGAAAAAAAAGGAACGACGAGAGACGAAAGAGACGACGTGGTGTAAGTAGAATGAGAGTATACGCAATAAAAAAAAAGAAATAAAAAAGTGATATAATGACCGCCAAAGGGAAAAGAAATTTCTTTGTCAATTAGTCGACGTACCGATAAAGTCAATTAACCAATCGAGTTAATGAGAGTTATCCCTTAACAACCGTCATACTTTTCTTACGCCATTTTTCTAAACACACCTGCTACTACCATTACTACTACTACTGAAGAAAAACTTGAAACTACGTGCACCGTATTTCGATTTTATTCGGCAAACGATCCATCTGCACGCTTTATTTGCCAAGCTTACGACACTTAACACTTGTTTGTAAAACCTTTAACCGTCCGAAGATAAGAACAACAACAAAAAATAACGTTAGGTATACCTTTTCTATTTGATCTTAAGCGAAAAGGTTCGATAAATTATTCATAGAATGTTCATTTTTCGAAGCTTTACTTTACGAAGTACCTTTAGAAAAGAAAAAAAGAAAGAAAGAGAGAGAGAGAGAGAGAATTTTGATATCGTCTCTACTCGAGAGTAGAAAGTTAATTAGATGTAGGGGTAGCATATCTTCTTAAACTTTACAAAGAACTTTTCGAGTATACAAACGAGGATAATCCTTCTACTATATAATAACGGGGAAAGGTTCTCTCTCTCTCTCTCTCTCTCGCGTGGGGTCCGCATCATACTCGTAAGTCTAACTTTCAAGCCTGAAAATGGATCCTCCTCTTTTTGCGAGGAGTCAGTCCGGTTTAAAAATACACTTCCTCCTCTCTACACTTACTCTCTCTCTCTCTCCTCTCTCTCTCTTTCTCTCTTTCTCTCTCTCTCTTTCTCTCTCTTTCTCTCTTCTTGTTCTCTTATTCCTTTTTTTGTTCTATTTCCTCCTTTCTCTGTTTCCTTTCCCCTTCTCATTTCCCCTAGATCTTTACAGGAAATCACGAATAGCTTGTAAGTTCCTACGAAGACCCCTCTTCTTCTATGAATATCTCTTCGGCCAGACGGAATTGGTTGAGAAGAGGACACAGAAGAGAAAGAGAAAATCTAGAGAAAACGAGAGTGTTACTGTACGATATGACATATACAGGGTGTTCAAACGCAACAAAGAAACAAAGATATTCAATATTTGTGCAATCAGTATCATAGATACGTTAATGTTACGATTGATTTGCAACTTTGTTTTCAATTAACAGATGTTTTACATATCTTTCTTTCATTTCTAGATACATGTTTGACATCAAGTATTTATACAGTCGAGAAATTTCATGAAAATTTAATGAACTTTTAAGAAGCCAGTAAATCAATCAGATTCTTTTACTTATATCAATATAACATATACAGGGTGTTCAAACGCAACAAAGAAACAAAGATATTCAATATTTGTGCAACCAGTATCATATATACGTTAATGTTACGATTGATTTGCAACTTTGTTTTCAATTAACAGATGTTTTACATATCTTTCTTCCATTTCTAGATACATGTTTGGCATCTTGTATTTATACAGTCGAGAAATTTCATGAAAATTTAATGAACTTTTAAGAAGCCAGTAAATCGATCAGATTCTTTTACTTATATCAATATAACATATACAGGGTTTTCAAACGCAACAAAGAAACAAAGATATTCAATATTTGTGCAACCAGTATCATAAATACGTTGATGTTACGATTGATTTGCAACTTTGTTTTCAATTAACAGATGTTTTACATATCTTTCTTCCATTTCTAGATACATGTTTGGCATCTTGTATTTATACAGTCGAGAAATTTCATGAAAATTTAATGAACTTTTAAGAAGCTAGTAAATCAATCAGATTCTTTTACTTATATCAATATAACATATACAGGGTGTTCAAACGCAACAAAGAAACAAAGATATTCAATATTTGTGCAACCAGTATCATAGATACGTTAATGTTACGATTGATTTGCAACTTTGTTTTCAATTAACAGATGTTTTACATATCTTTCTTCCATTTCTAGATACATGTTTGGCATCTTGTATTTACACAGTCGAGAAATTTCAAGAAAATTTAATGAACTTTTAAGAAGCCAGTAAATCAATCAGATTCTTTTACTTATATCAATATAACGTATTTTATTCACTGTATAAATATTCAATGGTTTTTTCTGAACACCCTGTATATATATATATAAACGCATAAGAATGCATATATATATATACGTTAATACGCAGTATGATGCCATAGAAAACTTTGCACAAATCTCTCGGAAAAATAAAGACGAGTTATTAATTGAGGCGATATAATAAAACAAAAATACATTCGTCCTTCTATTGTAATAAAAACGAATATACGCGATGCACCACCAGCGTCGCGCAAAAAATAATAGGAAAGGAAAGGAAAGGGGTTGGGGGGAGGTGTGGTGGGGGAAAACGAATAATATAAAAAGCCAATCTCTTTTTTTCTACGAAGGGGTAATGCAAAAAAGCTTCAGTCGGCGTACAAAATTCGTGTTATCGTACAATCCGAGAATACTGAGGAAGAAAAAGAAATGAATAGGAATGGAAACAGAAAGAAACGGAGTAAGGTAGACAGAAAAAAAAATAAAAAAGATAAGAGGTGGGGTATATAAAAAAAAAAAAGGTTAAAAGAAACATTAAAATGGTTTAATAATCCAGAAAATAAAGCAACGTTACTACGTAGATAGTAGTAGTAGTAGTAATAGTAGAAGTAGTAGTGTGAAGCGTTTGGTTGCTCGTGGAAATTCATTCGTTCGAAAAGATCTTCCTTCCTCTCTTCGATAAAATTTATCCGTGATAAAAATTTCCACGTGACGTACGAGCGATAGCTCCGAGGTATCTTGTAAAAATGAAGAGAGAAAGATGAGAAAGAGAGAGAGAGAGAGACAAACTCTCGAAAGATAGTTTCTCGTCGTCGTCGTTGTCGTCATCGTCTTGATATTAAGCGAAGAACATTTCGTTCAGAGTCGACGAGATAGAAAAACATACGGGCCGAGTCAAAAGAAAGAAAAAGAAATAGGAAAAAAGAGTAAGTGAGAAAGAAAAAAAGAGAGAGAGAGAGAGAGAGAGAGAGGAATCGATAGGAAGTTTCTTCAAAGAGTTCTCTCGAATTCGTGCGTTTTGCAGTAATTTTCTTTCTCGCGGGTATCTTCGTCTCGAAGGAGCCTCGAGTGAATCATAAATCTTCGGTTACGTCGAATACCGCGTACCAATGCTCGGGCGAGAGAAAAGAAAAGTCAAGAAGAGAGAGAGAGAGAGAGAGAAAGAGATAGTGAGAAAGTGAGAGAAGAAAAGAGATGCATATATAAACCGAATACCAATGAACAATGAGATATACACATACATGTATATACATACCGAATAGGTAAGAAGAGAAAGAGAGAAAGAGAGAGGCGAAGATAGGGAAGAAAAGAGGGGGGAGGAGGGGAGGAGGGTAGTTTTCCTCGTAGGTTCTTTTACAAGACTCTCGTATGTATTTCCATGGTCTAGCAGAACGCCTACGGGCTGTGCCGAGTCTCGAATGCACTTTTATATCTCTTGTAGAGTGTAGGGTGTTAAAAGGAGGAAGGATAGGGTGAATGAGAAGGATGACGAGGAGGAGGAGGAGGAGGAGGTGGAAGAGGAAGTGGATGAAGAGAGAGAGAAGCTTTGGAACGTGTAAGCCACATACGGTAACGGTGACTCGCTGAAGCAGAAGACACGTTATAACGTGTTCTTTCTTGGTGAACTTTTAAAAAGGCACGCGCAAACCTCCCATCGTCTTCCTTTTTTCTCTTTTCTTTTTTTTTTCACCCAACACATATCATCCCTCAACTATATCTTCCTCCTTCTCCTTCGCAGCATCCTCGAACTGTTGTTATCCTCTCGAATGACGTTCCGCTTCCTATTTTTTTCTCTTTTTTTTTTTTAACACATTTCGGCCTATTGTGTAAGGGATGAATCACAACACCCTGACTTCTATTTTCGCGAAATATTTTTTCGATATATATTTTACGATTGATAAAATATTTAAGACAATAGGATTTCATACGTTTCATACGTCATTTTGAAATAGAATAGTTTGTAAAATGATTGTCTTCGACAATGGATAAATAATATTTGTATTCAATTATAGTACCGTAAGAAGAACACACTCATTCGTATAATAGAAGTATCGTATAACGGGTTTTCAAATAATAGAAATTTGACCGTAACGTTATCGTCATTCCTTTCTTATTCAAAAAGAATTAAACGTACCAACTCGGTGAAGAGGAGAGGGGGAAAAAATGATAGTGAATCAAGTAAACGTTCGAAGAACGACTATACTACTCACAACGTTGACTTAATACCTCAAAGCAAGAGAAAGAGAGAGAGAGAGAGAGAAAAGAAAAAAGACAAAGTAATTATACAAGTGGGAAACATACTCTCGGTATATGTCTCTCGTTTAAAATTGCACAAAGAAACCCCCAATGAGAGAGAATCCGGTTCTTCTTTGCTCAGTGTGTTCTCACCGGAAACAACGGACTATCCGACCTATCATCCATGTTTCTCTCTTCGCTCTGGGCAAGCACCGTGTTAGCCTCCATCGAACGTTTCTACGAGCAAACATCGGCACAATGGCACGAGTTTAGCGCTCGTACACTCTTTGTTCGAGTAGAACATTGTCGAGTAGTACTAGCTAGCACTGTTTGATCGTATACCTATCTATCTACACGTTATAGCACATCATCGAAAACGTATCCTTTCGTATCGAGAAGTTCTTTTACTCTCCGAGCTTTGCTGTCACCACCAAATGCTATTAGCGAAATACAAATATTCGTGTGTTCGAATAAACTTTATTACAAACATTTATATTTAAAACAATCGCGATATAAAACCTCAGAGTTCACGCGAAATAATAATAATAAAGATTTGTAGGTAAAACATTTTTCAATTATATTATACATTCGAAATTATTTATTAAGATAATAATTAGATAAAATATGTGTATTCGCGAAGTGGCAATAAGTAGTTTAAGGTATCAGATTGAAATTGGATATCTATTTTCAAATCTATTTTTCTTTATGAAACAATGCTCTCGCATAGTTATTCGTTCTTATATTTCTTCCTGTTATTTCGAAAACCCAATATTCCGTGATACCAGCCAGCTAGCCGCAGCTGTTCTATCGGATTTAATCTACGGATCAAATTTTCATTTTTTTATTTTAACAAATAAATAGAATTATTTCACGGGGTTTTTCCTAATTATATCATGAATTTAATGGATATCAAATGATACGCGTGTATATCACTGTATAATATTATTTACTTTATTCTTTTAATTATTCGATCTTATTTTAATCCTTTCTCCATAAATTTGAGATTTATTTTCTTTTTATCAAAAATAAAAGCAATTCGATCGATTGCCGAGTGAAAGCGTCCTATAACTTCGATGTTATAATCACGAAAATCGAAGAATACAGATAAAAGGGGATGAAGTTTAATTTAAAATTCGTCAAATAAAGCGCGTTAGAACGAAATCTTCGCTTTGACTTTCGAGTACTTTGTGTTTGAGTACGTACGAAGAATACTTTTTATTTTACTCACTCTCTCTCTCTCCTCGTTTTAGCGAAGAAATAAAGCAAGAAAAAAAAGAAGAAATGGAAAAAGAAAAGTGTACTTCTATCCCACTTATATAACTAGTTGCTCCTCGGTTGAAGTTTGAACCGAAACAAAGACGATCCCATTAAACCGCGGCAGTTTATTGGAATTAAATTAGACGACACTCTTCGAGAAGAAAGAAAGAAAGAAAGAAAGAGAAATAGGCAAAGATCAGAAATTGAGAGAAAGAGAAAGAGAAACACAGGAGAAGAGAAATAAGAAAAATCCTTTGGAAACTCTTCGAGGTTGTTACCAAGAGATTTTAGATTTCGCGACTGTGCTTGCTTTTAGTTTCGAGAAAAAGAGAAAGAGAGAGAGAGAGAGAAACAAAGAACTCCTTTCAAACTTCATCGCGATTTGTGTTTTCTACGTAACGAATAAAAGATATATACCATTCGTTTTTATAGCTTACCTTGTGGTATACATGCAAATTAGTATCCTCCTCCCCTCTCGTATTCTTACAATTCTAACCAAGGATTATACGAAGAAAAATATCATCGAATAAATATCAAGAAGGTATATCTTCTCGATGGAAAAAATGTGTAATGATCGAAAAATTTCTCTCGCAACATTTGAAAATACGCGATATTCCGTAAAAGCGAGATTACAAAAATCAGATTTATGCGAGGAGAAAAAAATCTGACAAGAATGAAAAAGGAGATGGTATAAATAATAAAAAGACAATGGGTGGTATGAAATTCAGTAAATAACCCTGTGTATGTGTGTGCGTGTATACGTTGACTTGGAGAATTTACGTTGTCCTGAGCTCAGGGATGATCCAATAGGGATAACGAAGTAGAGAATCCAGCATTAGCTTGCTTTCAGGGATTTAGCCCACGGGCTACGCAGCTGCGGAGGATGCTGCAAGTATAAACGTGAAAGAGGAGGAAGAGGAAGATGAGTAGGAGAGGGTGAAAGAGGTGGTGGTGGTGGTGGTGGTGGTGGTACTCGTGGTGGTAGTGGTGGTGGTGGTGGTATCGGAGATGCGCGGAGATGAAAACAGTAACTCAAATCAAACAACGGAGTTACCAACGTAGAATACTGCCTCTAACCACACAGAGTTGGTGTACGTATATGTGTGTGCGCGTGTGTGTAAGTGTGTTGGGGGAAGAGGTTACACACAGTTGCAGGTTGCAGTTGCAGGGGATGAACGTACGCGGCCTCGTTTTCGGCGTGTCAGCAACGAGCCCGCAAATATACGGCATTTCGTTCCGTCCGATCAGCTGCCGTTGTTGCTCTCTCACGCGCGAGGAATACATGCCAGAGAGAAGGTCCGCATGGTAATTCCCATTCGAGCTTACCATAAACCAAACTCCACCGCTCTAATGTGATTTTATGGACAAAAAGCCTTGACTACGTACTACTCATCTTCTTCGTCGTCGTCGTCGTCGTCGTCGTCGTCGTCATCCTCGTCATCCTCCTCCTCCTCGTCGTCATCATCCTCCGATTTCTCTCCCAACAAATAAACCTCGAATATTCTACCCCTGCGCACACGAGAAATTCCTCGGTGGTTTCTTGCTTGTTACGTTTAACGATCGGGTAGAAAAATTATTTCTATAAACGTTCGAATAATTTTCCTATAAGCGTACTATTATGCTAATAATATATTTCGTTTTACGTATTCATTTATTTTCACTGTATGTTAATATATTAATCGTAATTATATACGTTTATCGATCGTCTAATGTGTTATTTCTATACTTTTTTGTTTTTTGTTTTTTTAACAACTTATTAGCTTGAAATTATAAAATAAAATTGTGAACAAACGTTTATGATGCTTTAACGTTTCTACACACTTTATCTTTAATCTCTCTCTCTCTCTCTCTCTCTTTCTGTTACTCTTTGCGTAATGAATAAACTTTGAAACGTTCTACACGCTCGTAATGTAGATAGATATTATGATAGAAAGTTATTTTCCACGCTATGCGCGTTTTTCTTTTAACCATTATCTATAATTTACGTTCGAATATTATAAAAGTAACGCGCTTTGAAGAAAAATCATACAACAAAAATATTCGCAATTGTCCCAGCAATCGAATTGTCCAACAGCGTGCGAAGAGTTTAAATATCGTTCATCGAAAAAGTGCTTCGTTTTATCGTGAAAAGTTAGAAAATTAAAATAAAATCGCGAATAAATTTTCACGCCTCTAGAACACGCTTACTCGCTCTCTCTCTCTCTCTCTCTCTCTCTTGTTACTTATCGAACAAACTTTGAAACATTCCAAATAATCCTAATTTATGTATTATTATACAAAGTTACTTCTCTTCGTAGCAATTAAATATTAATCATCTAAGGTGTTATACTTTATTTTTTACTCTTTACAAGTTCCAAATTAAAACACAAAATCCAAAATTTTTCTTTCTCCTTTTTTATTTTTTATCTCTCTCTCTATACACACATCTCTCGGGAGAGGGAAACAAAAATGGCAAACAGGTAACGCGTAAAAAGGGAAGCCAGTGGTGGAGATAGGTTGATAACCAAAAGAGAAAAAAGAAAAAGAAGAAGGGTCAGAGGGGAGGGAGGGGGGAAAGAAGACAGAGACACGAGGACACACCCTGTTTCGCTTGAATTTCTGTGCAAAAATTGAGCTTGCGTTACGCTAAGGGATTTCCTCTGTCTCTCTCATTCATTCGTTCGCTCAGTTTTACTCGTTTCGCACAGAGAGAAAGAGAGAGAATGAGATAGAGAGTGAGAGAGAGAGAGAGAGAGAGTGAGAGAAAATGAAGCAAGCGACCAACCGACCGGACTAATTATTTCTTGTCTCTCTCTCTCTCCCTTTTTACGGGGTGTTTCTCGAGCAGCCCAGCTACAAAAGTACTTAACACACCGCCCTCTCATCTGATAACGCGGCTTCCATTAACGGCGTATCGTTTCGAGTTTCTCGACGCTGACGACCCTTCATTGAGAATGAACGCAGAATAAAAAAGGGAAACACATACATACATATATACATACATACGTTTTATCCGATAATTCTCGTAAGAGTTAAACAAGAAAAAACAAAACAACAACTTCTTTGGCCGTTACTCGACGAGTTTATAATCGGTCTCTCTATTTCTCTTAGAAAAATTCTAATCTATGTCGGTGTTTCTATTTTTTGTTTTTTTATTTTTTTTTTTTTGAGTAAGAAGAAAATAAACGTACCGAAAAAGAGAGAGAAGGAGACAAAAAAATATATTATAGAGAAAAACACGGAATTAATGACTCGAAGAAAAATTGAGAAAAAGTATTTCGTCCGGAGGAGTGGGGGGGGAGGGGAAGGGGTCGGGTTAGGTAAGAAGAAGTTAAGAAAGAATTTCTTTTTGCAATAAACTCGCAGAGAAGAGACGAATACTCCTCCAAACTCGTTGAACGCGAGATGAATGGAAAAACGTAAAATGAAGAAGAAGAAGAAGAAGAAGAAGAAGAAAAAGAAGGTGAGAGTAACGAACTGGCCGGGAAAAGAAGAAGAGGAAAGAAATCTTTCTGGTAGTATTTCTTCATGTACCGTGTTGCAGACGATTTCCGAGCACCGATGCAAAAACTTAATGCATCCAGCTTCCTTCCTTCGTTCATCGCCACCACCACCACCACCACCACCATCACCAATGCCACTGCCGCTTCCATCATTCCACCGTAACACTTTTCCTAACGACTCGATCAATCGTTCTCGTTATTTTCCTCTATCGTTTCTTTGTTCCCACCCACGGACTTTCCCCATTCACTGCAAATGCAACGAAGCCTTTTCGGCACGGAAACATCGCAAACATTTCCAGATCCCTCGATAATGGCCTTTGCTTTCCTTTTTTTTTTTTACATTTGTTTCTTGGTTTTTCTACTAATCCAAACTCGATTTCGTGTGCGTTGAAGGAAATAAAATATTAAGAAAGAATGGTTCGATTTTATCTTACGTACGAGTTATATCTTTTAATAATCATTCTCGTATATATTTATATTTCAATAATTTATTAATTATATATTCGATAATATCTCTCTCTCTCTCTCTCTCTCTCTCTGTCACTTTTTTTCTATCAATCAAAATGTATGAAACGTATTTGAAAAATCGGCTTAAACAAATTTCAGAAATAAACCGAGTTTCCTCGTTTAAATACGATCACGTCTAATTGATTTTTAATTACAACGACATCAATTCGATTTATATATATATATATATATATCTTTCATTTAATTCCACAATTACACTAATCTCGCGATCCATTTTACCACTTTACAGTATCGCATGTGTTCCCAATTTGGAATGTTGCGTACTCTTAATCGTGATTAGCGGTTGAAAACATTTTCAAAAACCCCTACGGAGAATCGTAAATAAATTCGATGAATTTACTTCGATTCCGACTTCAATTATTCGACTGCGGATACGTAGCGTTCGATTAAAAAAAAAAAAAAGGGAAGACAGAAATAAAGAAAAAGAATTTAACTGGGAAATAACGAAACTTCGTTTCACCTCGCAGAGAAACATCTCCAGGATGTGTTCACGAGTCTCAATTTTCCTATCGGTGAACGCTCTCTTTCTTCTTCGTAAAATCCATTTCTCGTTGTGAGGGGGGGTGGGAGGGGGAGGGAGGGGGGAGGGTGGAGAAAACTCCCGTTTAAATTGAAAGCTTGCTACGCTTCGAAAATCGATTGATATGCGTGATATATGATCTAAACTATAATCCTGACTTCGCTTACACAGGTATCCCCATGTATTTTTTTTCTCGTTCACTTTTACGAATCTTCGTACTCTTCCTCCAATTTCATTCTCTCTCTCTCTCTCTCTCTCTCTCTCAAGCTTTCGTTTCTTTCTCTCTTTCTCTCTTTTCTTTTCTATTTTTCCATGTATTTGTATACGCACTGGACATATATACGCGGTGTAAACAATAATAACGCACGGGAACCTAGCACCAACCGGACGATATCTCTTCGTTCTAGCGAGACAGGGAGACAGAGGGCAAATTCATTCACGATTTCCATGGAAATCGCGGAGGAAGAAAAACTTTTCTATGGATCATAAATCGTAATATACGTTGCTAGTTTATACCTACGTCGTATCACTCGTGGAAAGACTTTTCATATTCACCAGAAATTATAACAACAACAACAAGAACAACAACAACCAACCAACAACGATGACAATGTTGCGTACATAGATATACACGTACACATCTCTAACGGAGAAAGTCTAATTCATCCTCGATCTACTGGACACTTTTGTGTAAAGTTTTGGAAAACTTGGATTAAACCATTCTCCCTCAACAGCAATTTTAACTAAAAAAATAAAAAAGAAGAAGAAACTCGTAAAGGGAAATAGGAAAAGTCCGGGAATTCGAAGATTTCTTCGTGTGTATGTGTGTGCGTGTGCGTGTGTATGTGTGTGTATTCATTTTTTATGTGCAAAAAAGATTTCTCGTTGGGGTCTCTCGAAAGTAGATATAAAAAAAAGAAAAAGATATAAAAGATAACGAAGATAATTAAAAACTCGAATGATAATTAGAATTACATATATATATATACCACGAAGAGATTCCGAAGTATATAACTTTATCGAAAAAATTCTATATACCTATATATCGTATCATAGTTTTCCTCCTAAGTTCATTTATAACCCCCAAACGAGGGAATTTCCGTATTTCTCTCCTTGTGGTCCGCTCCAAACCAAGGATCGACCATAATTCAATAAACCCAACCATCGAGAGTTCGGCTAATCAACTTAGACAATATTCACTTTGGAGGATACAAATTCTGATACCTTTCGATCCCCCCTGCCATCTCCACAACTCACCTTCTTCTCGTGATCTTCCTTTATTTTTTTGTTTTTTTCTTTCTCTCTCCCCCCCCCCACCCTTTTAATTTTTCTCACCACCTTTTTCACGTCGTCGTCGTCATCGTCGTCGTACCGGGGGAGACAACGAGGAGAAAAAAAGGGGAATAAAAATGACGACGTAAAAATACTAAGCTCTCTCTCTCTCTCTCTTTTCTTTGGCGAAGGAGAGAGAGAGAAAATCTCAACGAGACGGCACCTAACGAGGATAAAATAACGAACTCGCGCGCCTGCTTACGGGCCATAATTAATGCGCGTTTAACTACGGCTTTATCGCATCGAACATAATTAATTTCTTTTCTCTAAAAGGAAATTGTTGACCCGGGTTGATGATAAATAATCAAAAACAAGAAAAAAAAGAAAGAGAGAGAGAGAGACAAAATAATGAACGAAACGAGGGTTACGAAGAATTCGATGAGACACGGTGCAATTTATTCAAAGAAAAAGAGAAAAAAAAAAGAAAATTGAAACGAATCGAACACAATGAAAAGAATGAAAAGAAAAGGGGAAAAATTACTCGTAGAAAAAAATGAAAAAGAAAAAAAAAAAAAGGAAAATATCGCGTAAACAAGTACACTGTATACCACCTTCGATCAATTTCTCTTTTACACTCGGAAAATAGAAATTGGTATTTCGATGCGCGTGTCCTGTTTTCTATATACCGGAAACCCCTCACCCCCCTCTCCCCCCCTCCTCCCCCAAGCCCCCCTTTCCTCTACCTACCCGTAGACGATACAATCATCGGTCTATTGTAGCTACTTGATTTCATTAGGACGCACGCGCGGTTCTCTCTCTCTCTCTCTCTCTTTCAGTCCGTGCGTGCAATTCACTCGATTTTTCTCTGAATACACGAAAATTTCAATGAATCACAGAAAGAGAGAGAGAGAGAGAGAGAAGTTCGCTAGTACGTCCTGATGATAAAAAACTATTGCGATTGCAATCAAGAACGAATGAAAATGGACAGTTAATCGGAAACCGTACGATCGAATAAACAATGAACGAACGAACGAACGAACGAACGAACGAATGAATGAATAAATGAATGAAGCGAAGTAGATGGTAAACAAAATGAGCATCCAGTGTTCTGGGATAGATAAAAGGGTGGCGAAGAAACAAGGGTGGGGGATAAGTGGAGTAAGATGAAACGATGAAAAACATAATGGGAAAGATGTTTCTTTAAGATTTGATCTTTTTCTTTCCTTTTTTCTATTTCTATTTCTATCTATCTCTCTTTATCTCTGGCGAACACCAGAAAACGGAACTTTTTAACCGCCTTTAGAAAAACGATTCATAAAGCAAGAAATTTTAACGGGGATAGGAGTACTACGTTCTTTTTTTTTTCATTTTTTTTCATTTTTTTTCTATTATTTATAACGGACTCGTAATCCCGAACGTTGGCGAAAAGAAAAATAAAATGAAATAAAAAATTAAGGAATATGAACAAAGAAACGGGAAAAAAAGGAAGAAGACGAGGAACGAAATCAAAGAAGATTCGGCACGTTTAAATTCATCCTGCCGTTGTTTCAACTAAAATGAAAGAAACCTCCGGGGGACTCGCGTTTTTCTTTTCTAATTAAATCTGCATTCCCCCATCCCCCCCACCCTCACCCCCACCCAGTCACCCACCGACTCGACTTTCTTCTACTCGCGGTCATTTCGCGTTTTCCTTTTTTCGTTGAAATCGAGTCCATAAGGTTTTTCTTTTCTTTCTTTTTTTTTTTGTTAAATATTAATCGCATTAAAATCACTGTCGATGCTTACTTCCTTTTGCAATAAAAACAACAATGCAATTTATCACGGATGTGCATTCTAAACGCATAAATCTTCTCACCTATATCAGAAATAACAACTATGAATAATAGTTACGTAATTTGTAGAAGGTTTTCTTTACTCCGTTCATTAACTTTGAGTTTGAATAATTTATAATTTGTAATATTATATTGTGTTCGTTTCTTAAATGTTTATCTATCGCATCTTCAATATTTGCAACCCAGATTTTTTTGGTTCTCATATCATTTCTTTAGTAAATACGTAATTTTCAAATGTATACACAATCTATATTAGCATAATGTAACAATATTATACGATAGTCTATTGTATATACAAGTTGTTTCGGTATATACTGCAATGTGCTTTAAGCATATTATTTGTTCTATAGGAAAGCATTGTTTGTAACGTAAAATGAAATTAATGAGGGGTAACATAGTTGGAATATATATATATATTTGACAATTTGCAATAATTTTCGAAATACCAAATCTATTAAAAAATGGTCAAATAATAGTTAAGAGCAAGTAGCTAACAACGCGTAATGTTAAAATAGCAAACTTTTCGAATGCAAACCATCGAGATATAAAAATTAAACGAGATTCGTTCGAATATAGGTCTTGACTCGAGTTTTGATGTTTGCATGTCAATAATATGATGTGAAACGAGCATGTAATATCAAAAAGTAGCTTCTACCATATTTAGTTGGTAATTTGGTCTGACTACTATGTTATTGGTTGATATAAAGAGTTTATTGAAGCATCTGTCAGTATCATTCGACCCTCCAATACGTTCCGATATAAAGCAAAAGGGAAAAAGAAGATACGCACTAAAAGGATACGCACCACGCTTGATGAAAGACTTGCTTTGAGAAAAAGAAAGAGAGAAAGAGAAAGAGAGAGAGATTCACTCGACTTATCATCGTCTAGAAATCTGCCGAGCGAGAAAATCGTAGAAAACCTTAGGTAAATTTGTGCGACAAATATCATTTCCCGAAGCGAAAGAGGAAAAACCTTTTTTATTTTTTTCTTTTCATTTCTTTTTTATCACCTTTGCGAACGTGTCTCGAAAGTATTTTATCGAAAAAAAAAAAAAAAAAAAAAAAAGAAAAAAACGATAGAAAACGAAGAAAGCAGTAAAAATATTTCTATCGGAGGTGTAGTAGCGATAAAGGAAAAGTATACATTTCGTTTGAAACGATTAAACGATCGAATTAAAATACGCGTTTCGAATTATCGATGCTAGGAAATAAATGAACGAGTTTAAGGAAAAAAAATAATAAAAATAATAAAAGTCAATTTTCTGGTAGAATTGAAATCTAAGTATACATCCATTATTCTCGTTGATAATCATCCAACACAAAATATCGAGGATTTTGATCGGAAAATATGGGAATAAAGTTACAACGGGGAAGAAAAATCAGAGGAAAAAGGGGCGGAAGCATATAATAAACGTTTCTCGTAAATAACAAGATAGCAGAGCAGGGTGTAGGGACGGGGGGGTGGGGGTGGGGGTGGGGAGAGTGTCGATCGAATGACGAAACGCGAGAGGAAGGAAGATGGAACTATTAGCAACGAAAGCTCATAGCACGATGGGTAATAATCGAGAGGGATCAAGGGTATTTACCCTTCTCGTCTGTTCGGCATCTATCGATGGGAAAAAATATAGAGAGAAAGAAAACGAGAGTGTGTGAGAGAGAGAAAGAGAGAGTCAGAGAGAGAAATAAAAGATCCGTCTAGCAAGCTCTGCCATTTTTTCCATTCCAAACCTAAAGCTTTCGGGGAAGGTAGTATAACAAGCGTGCTCGCGAACGTACCATCTATGAAAAAAGCTTTCGGACTATTTATCCGAATTCGTGGAATACGGCACAGGTGGTGGCTGGCCCGGTATTCAGGCTCGCAAGTGTGACGGACACGTCATACCCGTAACGTGGCACTCGAATTAATCCTCTTCGACTGCTACCCCTAGCCCCACCCCACCCCATTTCTATTGGGAATTACGGGAGAATCCCAAAAAATGCCGTGTCTGCCCGCTAATCCCGGATAATACGCGGGAAATTGAAAATTCTGGTCGAATGCGAATAGCGGATTGAGAATTGCTAGGAGAAACCCAAGGAAAAAGAGAGACGGGGGGAAAAAGAAAGAACTTCGTACGTATACACACACATACACATAGACACGCGCGCGAGATTCTTTCTACTCTTTGAACCTTATCGATATTGCGAACGCAAATAGAAAGACAATGTCGACGAATCCTATGATTATAGAGCCCTATTACTTTTTCATAGAAACCTGGAGAGAGAGAGAGAGAGTGAGTGTGTGTGAAATTCTTGTTTTTCATTTTTATTTTTATACAAAGACTTAACAGTATACTGCAATGGCATCATTCATTCAGTTTTAAATCAATTTTGATTATTTGATCGTTAATGGTGATCGATCAGTCCCCCACCCCCTTCTTCCTTCTTCATCGCTCTCACATTGCATCATTATTTATTCATTAAATTGCGAAACGTAAATAACTTTTTGATGGTTACCTATCTCTCTAGCTCCGAAAGTTTTCCCTAACTTCGAATAGGATGTGTCAAATTTTAGGATGATCGATATATCCGATCTAAAGCTAAAAGAAAGCTTTTCTCGTAATATTCCCGAAACATATCCACCTAAAAGCGATTTCCCAACGAAGGATTTTACTTTTCTTTTCCCTACGGTACGATTAGATCAAAAAAAAAGAAAATAGGTTTACCATAACAACACCATCCAGGGTTTGAATCAAAGCGGGATATAAAACGCATTGCGTTATAGGCGAAATACGATCCACTCTGAAAAGAAAAAAGAAAAGAAAAAAAAAAACACAAAAAAGAAGGAACGACGATATTCTTATTTTCTATTCTTTTTGCATATTTATTACCCCTAACGTAAAAAGTGAATTTTATTTTTAATCAAAATTCAAATATAAAACAGCCAATATTAATGTCATTGCATTATAATAATTTATCTATTTGAACGTTATATTAAAAACAACATTTTTCTATTTCATTTAACGTTATTCTCCCATAACGTGTATAACAACAACAAAAAACAAAAGAAATATAAATTATTTCTTCAGAAAGTTAATATCCATCGTCGCGCACGCGTTTATATTCTATGAACAAAAATTTCATTTTTATTTATTACTTTAACATCGCAGTACTTTTCTACGTTCTTATAATATCGCGTTATACGTAACAAAATATAATAATATATCGTCGTACATATATATTTTTGAATTAACATACGCGACACGACAATCCTCACACGGTTGAGCCACAAGTGTTGACTTTCGTGGAATTAAAAAAAAAGAAATAAAATAAAAAAAGAAAAGAATAAGCGATGCACTGAAAAGTATTCTCGTTGTCACGAAGGGGAGGAAAGAAAAAAGGTACAAAATGTAAGAAAAAAAGATCACTTAGGTAAAGTCAGAGACTACCCTGTTAACGCTGATGCTAGACGTTAAGCTCTCTCTCTCTCTCTCTCTTTCTCTCTCTCTCTCTTTCTATTTCTCTCTTTACCCAGAACTTTATCCGACGACTGAACAAGCTTTCCTTCGCGATCCTTTTCTCGTTCCTAGCAAAATAACCACGATAATAACTCATCGCTCGACCGATCCTAGGATGCAAGAAAAAAGAAGAAAAAAAAACAAAATAATAAAAAGGTACAAAGGTAGGAAGGTAGGAAGGAAGGAAAAAACGCTTTTGTACTCTATCAACGTTATTCCTCTCCTCACTTTCTCTCTCTCTCTCCTCTCTCTCGATTTTATTTTTCTCCCAAAGCGTGAATTTTCATAAAAGAGAAAAGAAAATTTGATAAAAGAAACAAAGTAATTGACGACACCGTCCTCTCGTAATTATTCTTTTTCTTTTACACCCCCTCTGAGGCACCCCCCCCCCGCCCATATTTTTACGATGTAACGTTTAATCATAGGTCACGTTCGATTAATCTCATTTTTTATCTCGTTAAATAATGTAATAAAAATAATAATAAGATAAAAATAAAAAAAATAAAGAGAAGAGAAGAAAAAGTAGAAGAAGAAGGAGGAAGAAAAGAGGGGGTAATGGGTGGTGGGGGTCAGGGAGAAGAACGAAGAATGACAAATTGCCAACTACTGGGCTCTGATGCGAACGGTACTCGATATTGATCGTAAATTTTTCTCGGTTGAATTTGAAAATTTATTATCTCACCCTTTCACCCTTTCCATATTTGTCTTACAAAGAACGCTAAATCTGTGATTTATTCAATTAATATACCGTCATTGTTACATCCCACGAATGAGAGTTAACCTTGTCAAATATTATAGTTGTCGGCTGTGAATGAAAGAAAGAAAGAAAGTAAGAAAGAGAGTAAAAAAAAGATAACAATAAAAACCAAAAAAAAAAAAAGAATAAGATAGACAATTTTATAACCTGTTGCTTAAATTATTCGCGATTATATATGGGGAAAAAGAAAAAATAAATTGAGTAACATCGGTAAACGCAGAAGAGGTTCGTTTAAAATTCGGTAATGTGTAATTTAATTCGACGCGAAAAACAAAGCGGAAGAAAAAAAGAAATAGAGAAAGAGAGAGGGTGGTAGGAAGGGGAGTGTTGGAGGAGGAGGAGGAGGAGGAGGAGGAGGGAAATAGCGAGAAAGGAATTACGAGAGTACAAAGAAAGAATTAATTAAAATGATTGCGAGTCACACAGGTATACCAAACGTAATCTCGGCTTACTGGTTGAGATAAGCATAGAATAATGGCGCATCCCGCAGTGTTACGCGGTATAATGTAGCAAGAGGGACGAATGCAACTGCAGTTGGAAACAGGGAATACCATGGGCAGCGCATGACAGCTAATCCGATGTCCTCGATTACCCTCAGGCTCTCTTTGCACGTTATTTCTCTTTGTCTTCGAGTGTTCCTACAATCTCTGCACATATACACATACATATATTATATATACATATACACGTTTATTTTAATATTCACAAGAGAGGATTTGGAGATATATTATGTACGTGTTCTTAGCATAACCCATTTAAATCGTTAAAATGAATTTCTCTATTCTTGTAAATATCATAGAGAAACTCATAGATTTATTTAGAATAAAACTAGTATAGAGAAAATGTCTTAAAACAAAGAGAAGATAGAATGAAATGTTTGTGGTATTAACTATTCATTTAACACGATGGGTAGCCTTTGATCAAACAAACTCGGAAATTTAGCACGTTAACCAAGCATATCCACAGAATCGATATCTTCTCTCGAAAACTCGTTCGACCGTGTACATATTCCTGCAACGTTTCGTCTCCTAGGTTCCACCACTTATCGCGTTAAGGAACACAAGGTAGTTTCTGTCTCAATGACGGTACCGACTATCGTGTCGCAGAGTACAATCCTATAGTTACAGGAGAATAAACAAGAAGAGAGAAACAAGAGAGAGAGAGAGAGTGGGAGAGAATTTCCGAGAAACAGGAAGCAAGTTTGGCAAATTAACAGAATCGATTCTTGATGTGTTATTCGATTGGAAATTCTACTTGATATGTTAAAGGTGTCAAACGTGGTTACGAGAGCTGCTTTCAAAGAAACGTCAAATAATAATCAATTCTTTTATCTAGAATTTTATCTAGAATTTGTTTCTCTTACGAAAAATAAAAATAATTGGTTTGTCGAACATACACACATACATGCACATACAATCTTCTTAATAATTCTAATCTCTTAGAAATATTCGATACGTTTAAGAATTGAAAGTATCACGAGAAACGTAGTTTATTCTCCGGAGTATTCGAATATACTTGATATTGAGGGTCCTTAGAGATAGACAAGAGTTGTCCGAGTGACCATCAACTATACACATATATACAGTAGTATATATATATATATGTATGCAGAATACCGACTCCGCGAGTAAACTTTTGCTGGAAAAATTCAAACAAAATTAGAACGGCCAATTTCCTAGCATCGGGGGTGAAGGGGGGAGAAGGAAAAATAAAAGTTAAACACAATTTATTCTTCCCGTGAAACTTTACTCTTACCGGTTGCTAGCAATGACGAATTTACTTTCGGTTTACAGCTTCCTAGATTTAATCCAAACGAGACCTTTTCTCTACTCTCCTCTCCTCTCTCTCTCTCTCTTCAAGTTAAAGCCGTCACGGACAAACTTTAACGCAGCTCACGCGAATTACGTTTATTTGCATCGGAAACTTCGATAAAACATTTCTCGCTTGGTTGTTGTATCCACTATGGTTGACAGATAAATGCGTGTATTTATTTGCAACGTAAACGAATAAAACGGCGAATGTAAGCAAAAACGATTTTGCGTTTTAGAATCGATAGTCACTTAAGGGGTAAACTTCGGGAAAACGAACAAATATTTCCTGAGCGTTAACAACTTCCTCTAACGTCCTATTCCTCGCAACGACAAATATCGGAAATGCGTGTCATGGCGATGACAAATCGAGAAAAAAACGAGATCGACAAGGGATGGTGGATACACGAGAGTGATGACAATACGTGTCGTCGGTGAGAGTTGCAAGAAAAAGTGTATAAAAATAGGATGAAAAAGAAAAAAAAAGAAAAGAGGAGAGAGAATAAAAGAGGACAAAAAAAAAAAATACTCTCTTTTTTCAAAATCGAAAAGCGGAATATTCAACGATCGCGATTCGCGATCGCAAATAACGAGAGTGAAAAATACGTGTGTTGGCGACACCGTGTACGGGCTTCGGAAAAAATCAATTCAACGGCAAAAGTAAAGGGAAAGAAGGATACGAAAAATTGTAGACGACGAGTAGAGGGAATTATCGGTGTGTGTTTGTACTCTGGAGGTAATATCTCTCTCTCTCTCTCTCTCTCTTTCTCTCCTTGAAATGGACCATCCTTGTTCTCATTAACAGCTGGGCCAACGCGCGCATCACGAGCACGAACGTTCCACAGTTGCGTCGTGAAACGACACGAACGCGAGAGGGAAACATAGATATAACCTTTCCGAAATAACGCACCACGCCAGATGCGACGTTCCTACGTGAAAATCCTTCCGTCTGCTATATATTTCCCTCCTCATATTCATGTTCTACACGCAACGAAGCTTCCTTCTATGCGAAAATTAAGCGCCCGTTGTGTAATTCCCGCAAAAAACTACACCGAGAAAAATCAAATGTTTTATTATTGCCCTACTACTGAAATGTCATTTTCTTTTTTTTACTTTTTTCGCGTTACGAGACAAACTGCCTTCCATCCCCTCCCCTCCCCTCATTCCGCGTCAAGGTATTTAATATTACGCATTACGATGAAAATAATAACGATGATAATAATAATGATCGCAATTTAATATGACATTTTATTCTTTGATCCTTTTGAAAGCATCACCACCGTATTGTTCATTCGAACGATTAATGATCATTGAATATTTTAACCATAGAGTTATACGTCGTTTAATATATGTACGTAGTTTCACACTAATGCATTCATTGTATGCAACGGTAGTGTTAATGCGAACACCGCGAGAATTATCGTATTATCGGCGGAACGAAATCCTTTGAATATTCTATGGAGATATTGTGTTCTCCTCATACCAATACACGTACACACACACACACACACAACCGCGTTCAGAGGTAAGCGATAAATTCGAAATAACGATAAATGTTCGATGAAAGGAACCAGAGATATGATATCATCTATGATCTTGCAACACGTGTTACATCATTGTCAAACTATCGATCGATCGATCGTTCGTTCGATAAATCGATTTCGATTATCCACGTCTTTTCCTCGAAGAATTTCGCGTACTGCTTAATACCCAGGAGAAATGGAATTTCACTGATGCAACGGTCAATCATTCGTATAACGTTTATATATGTTACATAGTGAATAGAAGGTAAACGTATTAACGAGGAATAACAATGGGTCTACAATGCCGACGACTCGCGTTAATTAATTGCGTCCCAACCGAATCAATTATCTATCCCAGTCATGGTATTACTACCCACGCACGATCGATTCGTTCCAACGTAATAATAAAACTAAGACTAATAACATAGTGTACATCATAATTGCATCTACACTCAATACAAGTGACTACTACTATCCTTTTCGATGATATATATATAAAAAAGAAAAAGAAATGAAAATATCGACGAGTTAAATATACCACCTACCTCGTTTTCTTTCCCTTTTCCTCATCTTTTTTCTCATTCGTCGGGTTGGAAGAAAAAAGGATAATGGAGAAACAAAATAACGTTAATTAAACTGCACAATAACATTGTAACATTTCTAATTAATAATTGAGTTATTAATTATCTTCGACACTGATATCATTTAACGTAACCAATTACAACTTCTTCTTCTTCTTACTGATTAACAATTCCAAGGATCTGATTTTCCGTTTTTCTTGTTCTTTTCTTCTTTTTAATCTCATTTAATAAACAAACAAAAATCATATCGATCGTGTTTTCCTTCGAATGAAACTTTTTCTTGTCGTCGTCGTCGTCGTTGTTTATCGAGATATTGTTTCGCGTGATTATTTTGCGATGATGAAAATGATTCGAGGTAGATACGTTACCTATATCGTCGACCAAAGAAGAAGTTAAACTTAAAATCGCCCTTGGCATCAATTTCGTCGACGACGATGACGGGGGGGGGTGGGGTGGGGAAGACTCTTCGTAGATTGCAACGAAGGGAGATTGATCGTCCTCCACTCGAAATAATTTATAGCTCCGGCAAATCGTTCTCTCGATCAGCTTTAGACCTTGGGAGTCATCGAGTACTATGACGCGACACTTCACGAAGAGTCTTCTCTTACTGTTCGCGTCAACGTAAAAGATAATTCGCAGGATACAGCTATTTTACTCTCTTCCTTTTTCCATTCTCACTTTATCTTTATTTCTATCATCATATCGTTCGTCAAATAAGACGAAAAGAGTGTGGGAGAGATTATTCGAAGAAATTTCTAAAACTCAAAGATCGTAGGACGACCGACCGACCGACCAACCACGATCAACGACGACGAGCAAATTAATTAATAAAGCGAAAAAGGTGCTCTCGTCATTAAGTTATTAAAACTGAAACTCTCCTGGCTGGGGGTTGGGGGTGGGGGGCAGCACGGGGTGAGAGGGTACCTACCAACCTTATAGAAAATGAGAGAGTAGGTGGAAAATAGACAAGAGGATGAAAGGATATACTTTTCAAGCGCGCTAACTTTAAAATTGACTTCGTTAACGATGCACTTACTTTCCAAAAGTTAACGTTTAACTTGCACTCCTCCCCCGTTCAACATACAACGGAAGAATACGAACCGTGAAGGATAGTAATTTGCACCGTAGAGCGTACTACGTTTCGAACTTTTATCGTTCGAAAGAAAAAAAAAAAAAAGAAAACTTCGTTGACGAGTAGCGGGCGAGCGAGCTAGCGAACGAACGAACGAGATTCGATTTTGCGAATCTTTTTCAGTCATCGGTTCTGACCATTTTCCTCGTTACGATATAACACTTAAAACGAATTGCTATATATATATATATGACATAAAATGATTTTTGAAGTAACCATCGCGAGATTGCCTAGGAAACTTTCTCTCTTTTTCCATTCCATCGATTCGTAACGACGTTGCTGCGCCCATTTTTCTCGCATGAATGATGAAAAACGATAGGACAAAATGGATCCTATGGAGAACGCCATATAACATGTAACGAAAAAAAAAGAAAGAAAGAAAGAAAGAAGAAAAGAAAGCAAAAAAAATAAAAGCGGAAGAGGAAGGAAAAGTAAAAGACAAATAAAAGCAATCGCGAGTAAAGAAGAAGAAGAAGAAGAGGAAGAAGAAGAAGAGGGGAAAAAAATGATGGGGGAGGGTAAGACGAGAGTAAAGTTTCGTTGGGCGATCGAGCACATTGCAGGGATTTTTCACGAAGTAGAAAGAAGAAATAAAAGAAAGAAATAATAGAAAGAGAAAGAGTTAGAGGAGTCATGAAGAGTGGGGGTGGGGGGAGGGTTGGGGATTGGGGGTTAAGGGTTTGATATTATACCTCGTTACCGGCGCGAGGAAAGAGCTCTGGCACTTTTCTAACGCGTCGCTGCTTTTCAGCAATAAGCGATATCTTCTTTTCTAGGTGACGAGTGAATCGGCCAGCTATTGTCAGAACCACCCCTGGTACCAATAAGGAGAAAGAGAGAAAGAAAAGGGAAAGAAAGAAAGAAAAAAAAAAATATTAAAAAAGAGAGTGGAAAAAGAGGATTCGCATCTGCCCACCTGCCCCCCACCTCACCCTAGCACACCTTGGCTGACGCTTCTTCTTTTTCCTTTCTTTCTATTTTTTTTTTCTTTTTTTTCTCCAGGTCACAGAGAGAGAGAGAAAACTCGGGAACGCGTTGCGTTAGGCAGCAGCAACAGCAAACCCGTTCGTTCGTTCGTTCGTTCTCAGGAAACTCGACGAAACGTTTCTCTCCCGTGCTCGAGGGCATCATTACCAACCGTAGGAACAATACAAATCCGAGGCCATTTTCATTGCCGTCACCCGTTTTATCTCGCCCCCTTCTGCCCACCCCCCTCCTACAGTCCCACCTCAATTCCTTCAGCACCACCACCAACCACCTACCTATTCCTACTTCTCTATCTTCTTCATCCTCTTTTTTCTCCTCGTTGTCGTCGTTCGCGCATCGTTCGTGCGTATCAAAACGAAAAGCCGAAAGCTAATTGCAAACTCACGCTCGCCGCAAGCTTAAAAGACTCCCCTCCCCCCTAGCAAACCCACCTTTTCAAACATATATATCTCTTTTTAGCGTCGTCCCCCTTTTATAATCTCGACGCCTTTTTTTCTCGCTTTCATTTTCTCCTTTATGTTAGATTAATTCAATCGTCGTTTATTTATATTATATTTTGTATGAGACGCGCAATTTTTTTTTTTTATCTCTCTCTCTCTCTCTCTCGTTTCTTTTTAAATATTAATATTAAATTATACGCTGGACGTTGGTAAAAAAACGTGTGATATATTACTTACGTACGTAAACGCGCGTGAGAGCAATGATTTTATATCTAAGAAAATGTCATCATTTTTAAATCCATGGATCCATGAATGGAACAAAAGTTGAATTACGATAGATTTCTAAATATATTTGGAAAAGAAAAAAAAAAGAGGAAAAAAAGGAAATGTTTCAATTAAAATTCAACGATCGTCGACGTCGCGTATTTTGGATTAAAAAAAAAAAAGAGAAACGGAAGAAATACTATCGAATAGTAAAAAGATTATTTCGATGGAATTAGATAGGAGGGTAGGTGGGTGGGGGGAGGAGAAGGAGGAAAAAAAAGTAAAAAAAATTGTTGGAACTAGATCGAGAGTTACAAGTTCCAACCAAATAGTAATAAAGTATCGCGATATATATCTAAAAGATAAAAAGAGAGAAAGAGAGCAAGAGAGCAAGAGAGCAAGAGAGAGAGAGAGAGAGAGAAACCATACAACTTACTGCAATTGCTGACGCCAACGGAATCGTAATGAGAAACTCCAGGCATTGGCGTGACCGGAGTAACAAAGTCTCGTTCATAGAGTCGCTCCACTTGCCATTGCAGTTTCCAACTTACGAAAACGACGTGCCGGCCGAACGCCCTCGAATACGGATCTACCCTTAAATTGTTCCTCCCCTTAAACCCCCCCCCATCCCGCCATCCACCCTGTATGGTCTAAATAAACGACGATATTAATTCCGATCACCGAACGCTCTGTTTCTGATAACGCAACGAAACTCCACCTATGAAACAAGACTGCACCAACACACATATACATATACATATATATATATATGTATTATATTATATTATACAACTTCCTTCTTTACGTATACTCCGTATGTTTCGTTGATCGTTTCGAATAGATATAAAATAGTATATTTACAGAAGAAACTACGTTTACATCGTTATTATTATTATTATTATTATTATTATTATTATATGTAATAGAATATATTAATATTTATATCTTCCTATGCAACAACATTTGTTGGAGAATGTGGGAGGGGACAAAAAAAAATAAGAGGATATAGATATATATAGTTAGATCTTTTTAAATAAATATTTCTCTCGAAATTCCCCATCGTCTAGTGGAATACACACTTTTGTACGATAATACGACAACGCGACGTGCTTGCTTCTATTAATGTATATATGACGTTGGATGCTTTTTCGTGGCTAAAAGAAAATATCTTTTTTTTTTTTTCTTTTTCACCAACGAAATGACTATTATTCGAAACTATGCGACGTGCATGTATGCATTGGGTAACCATACCAATTAAAAAAAAAATTCGTCGCTAGGTAATGAGAACATTTTCGTTGGACAATGGTGACACGTGTGATAGCTAAATGTACTCGTACAAAAGAAGAAGAAGAAGAAGAAGAAGCTGCGGGAAAAAAGAAAACTCGTTTGAAAAACGAAACAACGTACGTTTATCATTATTTTATACTTAATTTCTTTCTGGTTTATTTTTTTTTGTTCTTTCTCTCTCTCTCTTTCTTTCTCATACGCGTTGTTAAAAATTCGCAAAGTAAAATGTCAAAGGTTAAACCATGTTATTATAATATATACGCGTTAAGTATAATGACTCCTTTGATTAACATTACGAAAGCTTCCCGACCGGTCACGAACGATATCCTTCGTGTTTCTTTTCGTTTCTATCTCTTGCAAAACGTGACCGGCCTTTCAAATGTTCAAGACGGTTGCATTCCTTTCGTCTAACAGCTCTCTCCTTCTCTTTCTCTCTCTCTATCTCTCTCTCTCTCTGTACGATCTCAAAAAGCGGAACCTCCTATCTACAAGAAATACGTTCTTATCGCATTCTTTCCACGAACGAAACGAAAGTCAAGATGCGAGGGCTCTTTCACTTTACTCATCTGCGAATGTTATCTATACTTCATCCTATTCCCGTTCCTATCTTTGATCTTTTACGTTGACACAATTTTATTCGTCTCGTATTCTAATGCGAAACTATAATAAACTAATATTTATCGACAATTTTTAAACAATATTTTTTTAACAATAATCGTATTTTAATTTCAATCGAAAATAATTTTACGAAATTTTTTTTATTTATCGATTATCAATTTTTTCCTTACGAAAAAGTTTTTACGAAAAAATGTATTAATTGATACGTAAACGACGAGATAAATTAACGATGAGAAATAAAATAAGTGAACCAACGGTGGGGGAGGGGGGAAGATGCGAGGGCTTTTTCACTTTACTCATCTGCGAATGTTATCTATACTTCATCCTATTCCCGTTCCTATCTTTGATCTTTGACGTTGACACAATTTTATTCGTCTCGTATTCTAATGCGAAACTATAATAAACAAATATTTTATCGACAATTTTTAAACAATATTTTTTAACAATAATCGTATTTTAATTTCAATCGAAAATAATTTTACGAAATTTTTGTCATTTATCGATTATCAATTTTTTCCTTTACGAAAAAGTTTTTACGAAAAAGATGTATTAATTAATACGTAAACGACGAGATAAATTAACGATGAGAAATAAAATAAGTGAACCAACGGTGGGGGAGGGGGGAAGATGCGAGGGCTTTTTCACTTTACTCATCTGCGAATGTTATCTATACTTCATCCTATTCCCGTTCCTATCTTTGATCTTTTACGTTGACACAATTTTATTCGTCTCGTATTCTAATGCGAAACTATAATAAACTAATATTTTATCGACAATTTTTAAACAATATTTTTTTAACAATAATCGTATTTTAATTTCAATCGAAAATAATTTTACGAAATTTTTGTCATTTATCGATTATCAATTTTTTCCTTACGAAAAAGTTTTTACGAAAAAGATGTATTAATTAATACGTAAACGACGAGATAAATTAACGATGAGAAATAAAATAAGTAAACCAACGGTGGGTGGGGAGGGTGGAGGGGGGGAGGATATATATCTGAAAATATTTATACTTGATTTTCTTGTTATTTTTCTTTATGAAGGAGATCGAACCGAATCTTTTCTCCTATCTTTATCCCTATTTCGTTTCCCCCTGTGTTTTTTTCTCTTGCGAAGATTATTTTCGAAGAGAAGGGAGAAGATCGAAGAAGAAAACAAGACGCGTGGGGTTCCTCTGGCTCCGAGGTATTTTTTTTTTCTTTGCGGTATCGCATTGCGACGCGCGATTTCATTAGCAAAAAAAGATAAAAAAAAAGCAAGAACAAAAAGTGAGATAAAGAGAGAAAGGGAGAGAAATATTCGTATTCTTCGCGTTATGCAGATTCCGTTCTCCTTTTTTTTCCCCCCTCCCCCAACTGTCGAGGTAAACGTCAACGACGACTAGAAAAGCAAAGAATCCAAATTAACCGAGGAAAATTGTATAATTTTTATTTTCTGCTGACCAACGTGGAGGAGGAGAAGGTGGAGGAGGAGGAGGAGGAAACATACAACGATCGATAAGAATAATCAACGTCGTACACCGAATATTGTTTCCTCGAGAAAAAACGAAGAGCAAATTTACGCGAGTGATTAAAATTTGTATTTGTGTAAATATTTTTAATATTTCAAAAATGACCGATTCGGGGGAGGGGGTGGATATGATGCAGAATGTAGGACAAATGCATTGTGATTTGACAGAGAAGGACGAATATGAAAAGGGCAAGTAGAATAGCAGCAGGGATTATTAAAATATCGAAAAGCCAAGGCAGATGATTTGTAAGAACTATGAAGGAAGAGGACGAGCACTAATAAATTTTCAATACTTGCCAACCTAAGGATCTTCGACGAATATAGTTGGTAAAAGGGGAGGGGGAGGGGAAGAAGAAGAAGAAGAAGAAGAATCGAAGAAGACTCTCTTTCTCTTTCTCCGCGCCCTTTTTTCCTGATTACCATCGTATTAGATTTTCGATGAGACTTTTTCCTTTCCCTTTTTTTTCTCCTTACCTCTTACCGACAAATTTCTTTTCTTCGATTTTCTTCGAATGAAAAAAAAAAAAAAGAAAAACACTCCGGGAATATTACGATTTTTCTCTTTTTACTTATATCCGTACGTATATACGCGAAATTATATTTTACGTATTTGTATATTCTTTTCGAGAATTTTTGTACTATTTATTTTCAACTTCTTCGCGTTTAACCAAATAGTTGCTTGTGCATTCGCTCGAACCGTTCTTATCTTTCTCTTTATTTCTTTATTTCGGTCGATCATTTTCAAATATTTTCTATCGAAAATAGTTTGAAATTTGTAGAAGACGACGATTCTTTGAAAAAGGTCATTTTCCTTTTTGAAAAATAAACCAACGGAAATTCAGGGAGGAGGGATGGGGTGGGGGAGTATATATACGCGGGGCTCGATATACAAGTGGATACGGAGATTGGAAAAATTCTTTTGTACTCGATTGTTCTCTCTTTCTCTTGACCCTGTACTCTTTTACAACGGATAAGATCTCAGGTGGTACTAAAGTTTTGAAGGTAGTAGGTATATACGAGTGAGTAGATGCGTGGCAAGGTACAAAGTGACGTCGTATATTTGCCGAAGGTCTGCATTGGGTATCCAAGAGAGAACCCTCTTCAACGTGATTCTGAAAGGCCTCGAAGTTGATAAAAGGAAAGAGCTTGTCGATCGAACCTAGATTTTTTATTTCCTTTGTCTTACGATCTCTTCTAAAAATTATTTTTAAGATACCCCGTTTTCTTTACTTTTTCATTAAAGCTCCAATTCTACTGGCGATATTGAAATACTTGAAATTACAAACAATTGGAATATTTTTCTATATATCTTACGTTCGTCAAATATCAACTTTCTAAATTAATAAATACGAAGAACAACAAATCTTGTTTATCGAGTTACGATTAACTATCGTATTCCCTTGACCATTATTATAGTACTCGGAAAACGTTTATATTTCCGTGGAATATCGTTACCATGGTACAACGTTCGGATATTCTTCCTTTTCCTCCTCCTGAAGCAAAACAGAGAACGTTATACAGTATTCTGATAATAGGAAGTTCGGGCGGTTTGTCGAATATGCGCGGCTGTTTTCGCAAATCCGAAACTTCGACTATCGGTTGCACGTGGCTGAACTTCGAAACTGCAGGCTCACGGTGCCGAAGCAGTTTGCTTCAATTTCGTAGCCGAAAACTGAAATCGATAGCATCGATCGGACCCGCATGACTGGAATTCGCACGTGCTGCACAGTTTCGGCTCGATGACCGTGTAACGATTATTTCTCCGAATGGATTTTCATTAAAACCCATTGGGCTTGCATTTTATAAACATTGCTTTTTTTCTTTCGACATTTTTCCTAAAATATTATCGTCGAATAACCCGACGAGAAAGTTATACTCATTTATTATTTAAACAAAAATATCATGGAGAAAGTATTTCGAAAAGTAGGTCGAACAAATTGGCAGACTTTTGTGAGTATTTGACCGACAAAATAATTCGTTCCCATGTTAGATTCGAAACTTTTCAACCCACCTACGAATATATCGATTTACATAGTTGAACAAATTATTACAAAATAATAGAAAATAATATCGAGAATGTTTTAATGAATTCTCGACAATTGTTACACACGCGACAACTGGCTTAACTTAATCAATATTTTATTCATATATTATTCCCCTTCCAAAGAGACTAACAATCATCCTAACATTAATATTTCTTTTATTAACTCATTCTCAACTAATCTATCTCTATTATTATAACTCTCTTACTTCCTCTGTCATCTTTACCTTAACCTACCCAAAACTTTCCCTTTTCTACCCTTCTGTTGTCTATTATTCTAAAGTTCCTATTCCTATTATCATTTCAATCTTAAACTACTCAACACTTTCCCCTCGTCTATTATTGTCTTTTAACGTTTTACCATTACACACACACACACACACACCGACTTGTCTTCGAGTATACTGAGAAGATGACAGTATCTCGAACTATAATACTGCCAGTAACATTTTAAATATACATATAAACCTACACGCTTTTTAAATTTATCACAAATTTATTTATTCATCTTTTCTGATATAACTTACGATTCTGCGACTAACATAATTAGATTTTGATGAAACATTTAAGAACAGTAGACTTTTTTCTTTTTCAAACAAAGACCCCTTGATGTTCTATGCGAACGTAACTCAAGCAACGAAGGGGAATATCACGATGAGAATTTGTGCTCGTCGTTGGTAGGTACGTAGGGCAACGTAAACGTTGCGATACAATTCGCCATTCTAACTGAAGTACGTGGTAAGCCACAGTGCACCGCAGTAACAATAATTTAGCGCGATTAGTCGCCGGCATCGGTCTCTTTGAATGCACCGAGAGTATCGGCCTTGTTCTCTCTCACTCACTCACTCACTCGCTCGCTTACTCATTCACTGACTCTCTTTACACACATACATGTATATATGCACCTTTGTCCTTCCATTCGTCTGTGGGTTCATTCGTATGTCTCTGTCTGTCTTTCCTTCTCTTTCACTTTCCCTAACAATACGAGAACGGCACATCAAATCCTGGAAGTTGATTTCACGGTAAAATAGCTGCCTATTGCTTACGAACGGACATCAGCTAGCTAGCTAGCTTTATCGATTCGCATGCAATAAACTCGTTCCGTTCCTACAAGACAAAAGCATTCTCATTACGCTCTACTAGGCATCGCACCAGTTTTCTTCTTTATTAGACAAATCAACGTAGAATTGCTCTCAATCTTGATTTAACGAATAATATAACGAACTAACTTACTAATCGAAATATCGAGAACATTGCAAAACACCGATCATTCGTATTCGATCGTAATCATATATTTTGAATATACGTCATTTATGATTTTATCCTATTAAAAAGAAAAGAAGAAATCATTGCTAATAAAATTGCACGACAAAAATGAAAGATGTACTATTTGAAAAGTAAAAGAAAAAAAAAACACTAATAACTGAGATATTTATTTTCGTTAAAACGATGCCAACGCATTCATGTTAGCAGAGAGAAATATAATGTGTACATGGTTGATAAAGTTAAACGACTCGTTTATATGTGTCTGTGTGTGTATACCATCCGGTTAATTTCATGGTTCTGGGAAGTATCGTTAAATAAAGAAAAGGGACCGGGAGGTTTCTTCTTCCTCCTAAAAATTTCCAAAAGAGAAAAGGGGGAATAAAAGGAGACGGAGAAGAAATACACACAGAGAGAAAGAAAGAAAGAAAGAGAAGATGCGGGTGAAAATCGAATCCCGGGCAAAGATTAGACGGCCTATTCTATCCAGGGAAGATTGCTTCAAAGTGAACGAGGAAAAAATAAAAAAGGAAAAAAAAGGGGGGTGGGGATGGAAATAAAAGTAATGGTATGGTGAACTGGCGGCAACACCCAGCCCAGACGAGGGAGATGAAGGAGAAGGGGGAGGGGGGTTTAGTTCGAATGGAGAGGAGAAACGAACATGCGTTTTCGTTAGTGGAAACCAACGGCAGAAACATTTTGACGTTTATACCCCCGATGGCCCTGAGCTTTGATGCTTTAACCAAGGAAATACTGGGCATTAAATTTTCCTACGTGTGTATACTAAACTCCCCCCTCCCCCCAACCCCCCCTTCTCGCTCTTCCCCGCCGCTCCTTCTTTCTCCCTCTCGTTCTCTCTTTCCATTTATCTTTCCATAGGATATCACAGAGGTTATTGAGCAGGATACGTAACTACAAGTTACATCAAGGGTGTGTGTAGCTTTCGCAAAGGGCTAAGCCCTCTGTTTTTCTCTGATTAAAGTATGAAAATCCACAAAGCGTAGGAACAGCTAGCGGAACGAACAAGATGAGCGTTAGATAGAGGATAAGTTCAGAGACTGAGTCATCGTACAGTCAACAACGTATGAACATTAATTATACTCTCAAATGAAAAAAAGAAATTTCACGAGTTTTATTGGACAGATCGTTTTAACTATTCCCTCCTTTAACCTTTTCCTTTATTAGTTTCTTCCCTTTTTCCATCCATGCCTCTTCCTCTTTGTTCTTTTATTTTTACATGAACGCGCGTATAATAATTTTTTTTTATTAATTTAACGTAGACTTTGTACGCACTTGCGTGCGTATGTTCATCTTGATACTTTTGATCGAAAGTTAAATTAAAAAAAAAAAATACGTTAGAATTGAATATGTTTTTTTACAATCCTTTATCATAAAAACCGTATTTCCCCATTGTTTAGTAACGACATTCGAATGATTACAAGCATTATTTGCGGTGTAATTGCATTTTTTATTCATACGAATGCTTTGTTAGCCTCGAGTAGCGGCGCAACTTGTTTGAACCCTTTTTCTTTGTGATTATCCATCTGTATACCTGTGCCTTCCGACTCGAGTTAATAAGAAATAATGTTTAAAGGGAAAGAAAATAAGAAAAAAAATAGTCCGGGTTCATAGTAAAAAGTAAAATGCAAATGATACTTCAGGGATTTGACGAGAATTCTCTTATGTTTCGATTCGACATTTCAAAAAAATTATCGTCATTAATCTTAATCAACCGGCACGTAATCACTAATGATAATAATTATAATATATAAATAATAACACACACACACACACACACACACACATGTATATACACACGGACAAATATATATAAATTCGTTGTTCGTTTTTTTTTTCCTTTTAAAGCACATTTTCGTCCGCTTGGCGTAAACCCAACTAATCCAACAGACATAAACCGATCCGCTAAGTAGAATCCCTTTTGCCGTGGAATTTCGTGATGACCCAGCAGCGTGCACGTCTATGCGATTACTGGATTTCGTCCAGAAAAACAACCAAATTATCTCCAATTTTGGCTTTTAATTTATATTTATAAATTATTCTTATTATTATTATTATTATTATTATTAGTATATTACTCGCCACCTTTTCTACGTATTCGTATTTGGGAAAGATAAAAATCGTGAAAAGAAATATTCGCTCGTCCATCTTCGACGATATAAATTCGAGAAAAAAAAACCCTTTCATCCTTACCCCACCCAACACCGAAAAGGTTTTATTCAACGGAGTTTGTTCTAAGAATTGTTTCAGCAAAAAGAAGGAAAAAAGAAGAAAAAAGAGTAACGAAGAGGACGAAAAAAGATGACGACAAAGAAATGCATGATCTCGCGTAAAGAGAGAAAGAGAGAGAGAGAGAGAGAGAGAGAGAGAGAGAGAATAGGACATTGAAACGAAGAAAGAAAGATAGAAAGAAAGAGAAACGCGGAGAAAGGAACGGGGGAAGAAAAGCGAAAATGAAAATGCAGTGTATGAAGGTTTTCACGCAGGAAGGAAAAGGGGCATAATGTATGTGCACTGGAAAGAGGGAAGCGCTATATTCTCAGTTTTAGAATCAGATAAAGGAACGTACTCCATGTCCGAATAATAAAAACTACGTTTTTCTCCTAACTACCTACCTACCTACCTACCTACCTACCTACACTGATTTTTAATTTTCTTGTCAGGAATATTATTATTCGTGCACGTATGAATTCTCCTTCCAAGAGGGGAACAAAAAATATTTTATAATTTCATTTCAACTTTGAAAAGTTCTCTACGAGGAAAAACGTGAATGGTGGAAAGAAAGGAAGAAGGAAATAATAAGGGATTTTCAAAATCGGTAATTGAGAAAATACCGTCAACGAGAAAATATGAAAAAATATTTCGCGAGAATACCAAACACCAATAGGGCAGAGGGGTGGAGGGGAGGGGAGGGGAGGAGGAAAGCTATCTCCACGAAGGTTAGATGGCAACGCGTATATATAAGCGTAAAAATATTTTACGCTTCCTCGGCGTTTACCTTCAAATTAGGTCGGGGTGGGGTGGAAAGAGGAAGGGGAAAGGGGGTGGGGGGGCGTGAAGGGAAAGGTCGATGTATGAGAATCGTGCTCGCTTCGTCGTTCCAAGATTAAACCCTGCACCCGATATTATAAATGATTATTATCGTCAAGCGTGTGTGTGTGTGAGGAGTGTGTGTGCATCGGGGCTACTTTCTATAACAAATCCCGAGAGTAATTTTCAAGCACCACTCAAATCGATACTTCGAGCTTCAGTTCATCTATTGTTTCTGTCCATTTGCAACAGCTTTGCCCATAGCGGAAGCTCGCTCTTCGATCTTAATGTTAATGGAAAAAAAAAAAAAAAGTAAAAAGAAAGTAGTACAACGATTTCCAAAAAGAGAAAAGAAATATTATTCAACGAAGTCACGTTTAAAAAGAGAAAGCTCGATTATACGCTTACGACTTATGAAATATAAATCGTGAAATATAATCGAACAATGAAATAAAGAGCTGATTCTAAAAATTCAACGTTTCGTTGATTTGAATTTTACGCCGATAGAAATTCGCAATTTGGAAATCTATCAAAAAGTACCGGATGGGGGTATCGTATTTTGGGTCATCCACGAAAGAGAGAAAGAGAAAGAGAAAGAGAGAGAGAGTTTCAGTGTTAAGCCAGGAGCCAACGGTAGGAAATCGAAGCATATGGTCGACTGAATGGGAATCTGCCAATGTCACAGAAATTTTCCGATCACGGACGTATCCAGATACATCCCGGACAGGAAATCGTCTCTCCGAATCGGGTCGTGACCGATTCCGAGGACTCGTGCTTACATCCGGCCACCTACCTCGCGTTTCTCGGGAAAAATTGCCAAGTTGAAATTCCATTTTGAACAAGGGGGAAAGGGGAAAGGGGGAAAAAAGAAGGAAGGAGAGATGGTTCGACCTCATTACGATACACCATAAACCTCGTGAAATTTATTGTCTCCGTATAATTTAACTCGAATCCGAATATACTTAAATTTATCGATAAATGTCGAACGTTTCGAAAATGTCGGGTAACGGTGGGGTGGGGGTGGGAAGGGTAGTGGTGGGAGAAAATAAAAAAAGAAAAAAAAAAAAAGGAACAAGGTTTGTTTTTTCGTTCACTTCATAAAATATGTAGCCACGTTAGCGCGGTTGTGTAACAACCACACACACACACACACACGTTCGCAAAATGAATCCAACGAACAAACTGCGAGAGAGGAGAGAGAGAGAGAGAGAGCAATTATAAATCACCTGCGTTTCGATAGAAGTGGAATTACCGGCTAGCGTGCGGCTAGCCCGTCAAACTTTTCTCGATTGCCAAACGAAATGCGCGAACTTTAAAGCTCGTTTCACATCGGGCACTCGCGGTTACGTTTACCAAAGTGTGCTTTCATCGAAATAATTCTCGGTACCATTTTTACGTTTAAAAGGCTAATTGATATTTCAACGATCCACGCCGATGAATGGGGAATGTCGTTTATTAACGTTGGATGCGTATAACAAGAGTACTCACTTTGCCGATGTCCACTAAAACGATCTTCCTCTACCTCTTTTTATGTGTATCACGATGACAGTTTTAATAGGGATAATACCGAATGCATAAATGAATTAATAAATAATATTCATTTACGTTTAAATCAGTTTAACAACGAAAAATATAGTATATAAGGATCCTAACGTAGAGATAACTTTATCTCGAAAGAAGATAAACTTTGGTAAAGGAGATTGGTCAGCCGAAAACTATTGGAACTTTAAGTCGGCCGTAACCAAGAGAAGGTATTGCCCTTCCTTCCTTTCCCTTCCCTTTTATCCCTTTCGCGATAGCCTAGCCTAAGTTACTGCACGTACAACGAGAGCAGTAAATTTTCTAGAAGCTATCACGTCGAAGCAGGTCGAAACTATTCCACGTAAGGACTCGAAAGAGTCCTTGAGTTAGGTAAAACGATGTCAGAGGAGGAATGGCCGGCTGGAAGATCAGCGATTTCCGGTGAACGAGGCCGAAACGAGATTACGTATGTGCCAATACTCTTGGAATCCGAGAATCGGAGACTGCTCATTTTCCACCAGCACACCTATACACGTGTTAGGATCATTGAACATATAAATCTTCGCGTGTATATATATATATACATGTATGTATACGTAAACTTAACAGAAACGCTGTTTCTTTCTCGCTACGCAGAAAAGGTTTGCAGTTGGTACAGAAAAGAAAGTACTTTCGTTGATCGAAAGCTACCTCTTTTCTACCAAAATACCTCGCATTTGTTTTCCCGCCGTACGATTGGTCTTCGAGAGAAAAGTTACGGGCTTCTTCTTTTTTCTTTTTTCTTTCCCTCCTCTTCCTCTTCTTCTTCTTCTTCTTTTTATTCTTATTCTCGTACGCTCTCCTTTTTCCGTTTTAAAATCACTGCTAAAGGGAACCAAAATCTTCAAATTAAAATAAATAAATATTTTAATAATTAATCAATAATTAAATAACATAGATACGTGTAAACGTTAAAACGTTACTCTCTCACGTTTTTATTTTCATTTATATTAATACGATGCCATAAAACATTGGATAAGAAAAATTCACGAGAAGTCGCGTGTAATCAAAATTATATGAATTTTCTACCGTCTCATTTTATTTTTCTTTCTTCCTTCCTTCCTTCCTTCCTCTTTCACTCTATCTTATAAATAAGATTGAATAGACAGGAAACATTCAAATCACGTTCGCACTCGTCATGACGTCCTTTAAATCGAGATATTTCAGACGGATGTCGCATACACGAAGGAATTCACAAAATGTATTACTGTCTAAGCTAATTCAAACGACAGACATTTCATAGGACAAGTCTCTCTCTCTCTCTCTCTCTCTCTCTATTTCTCATGCTCACATGTCATCGACTAACGGAAATTCTTGCTAGGTAGAACGTGTTATTCTTGACTTCATTCACCTAATCTCTATATGTACTTTATTCGAAATCACAGATGAATAGCTAATTTCGTTGATAGGTTCCATTTATAGAAAAGATATTTTATATATATATATATATATATATATATATATATACATTTGACGGTAACGAATCACGAGTAAGTTTGATTGGATTGCATTGTGGAAGATCGATTCCTTGATTGACGAAGGAACCGAAGATAAATCGAGGAAGATTCATTTTCTTTTTTTTTTTCTTTCTCTCTCTCTCTCTCTTTCTCTTTTTCTCTTTCTTATTCTATCCTTTTTCTTAATATATTCTTGATTCCATTTCTATCTTTATTCGTTCGCTTCTCTCTCTCTCTCTCTCTCTCTCTCTCTCTCTCGGTGTATTCTTCCCAGTCTTTTCATCTATCACTATCTATCACACTTTCTTTCTCACAAGACTTCTCCTTACCCCCCTTAACCTGTATACCAGTGGTTCTTAAACTTCTTTCCTTCGCGATTTTAAATTTATAAATTTCCAACGATTTTCCCCTCCGCACCACCGATATAGCAAAAAATATATATATATATGTATACATAAACTACATTGTATAAATGTAATAAATCATTTTTGACAAAATCTGTTACGAACAATCGTAAGAAACAAACAAAAAATAGAAATAAAATTGATTTCATTATGAAAAGAATTTTATGTAAAGGTAAAAATAATAAACAATTATTATTAATAACATTATCAATTATAAGTAAAAATTTGCATTCGTGGTACGTAGAAAATTTAGAAGAAGAACAACAACAACAACAAGTAAAAAGAATTTTATATATAGGGGAAAAAAAAGAAACAATTAATAATAACGTTATTAACTATGCATAATAATTTTGATTAGTGATATGTAAAAAATGTAGAAGAAGAAGAAGAACAACAACAAGAACAGAAGATTAAAAAAAGGTTGCAATTTTGGAAATGTAAGAATCGAAAGGCAAGCTTTAAGAACCACTGTTCTATACCATCTTTTTTTAAGCCAAGTGTAGTAGTAAAGACAAAAAAAGATGAAAAAGTAGGGTCGACGGTAATCCAAACTGGGACACTATGGATTCACTCGAAGCTTTGGTCTAAGGAGCCTCTCTCGAGCCACTTCCGTTCGCGATCTCCGGGGGCGAAAACGTTTGAGAAACGGGGATAGGCTTTGCGGAAATTGGAAGTTTCTTCTTTCTCTTTGCTATAGATGGAACAAGGTAAACCGTTTAAAAGCCGATGCATAGACAGAAAGAGAAAAGGAGAGAAAGAGAGAGAGAGAGAAAGAAAAAGAAGCCAATAACCCGCGAGCTACTGGATTTTTCAAGCACTGGGAGGATTCCGAATGAAAGGAAGAAGAAAAAGAAAGAAAAAAAAAAAAGAAAAGAAAAGATCAAAATGAGATATAAAGACATCTCTTCCTCGTAAAAGTTGATTCGTCTTTCTATCTTACGTAAATCATAATTAATGTTTTTTTTTTTTTTTATTTAAATCTTATTATCCGAACAGATATTTTACTTATCGTTTACGTTCAACGAAAATTCTTTAATTAACATTCACGTTTATTCTTCACTGTATTATTACTCGGAGAGAAATTTTTTTTTCTTTTCCTTATAATTCAGTTTTTCTCGGAATTTTGCAATAGCAATTAAAAACTTTTGACCGATATATAGCGCAGGTAAGAAGTGTTCTTTCTCTCTTATTATATTAGGTAGATTAAAATATATTAATCATTAAGAACTTATTGAGTTATATTTATAAATGATGTACTTCATTATCCTGAGAAAGGTAGGATCATTTGTCGACGACGATACATTATCGTTGCGATATATCACGAGGTACAAAGTTACGCCAAGGATAAAAGAAAAGAGAACCTTGGCAGTTCACATAAGCGATAGCTCGAAGAGGACGTTAAGAAGATACCTAGTGGATAGGGGGGTAGGGGAAAGGGTGGATAATCTTTCATGGTGCAGTCAGGATTCACAAGGGAGGAAAAGAAATAAAGAAATAAAGAAAACTTGTATTGCGAATACAACCGAGCTTTTAGATACTTATAGGTATAAGTATACATATATATATATATATATATCATGCAACGAGTGTTTTATGAAATGTCACACATGAGAAGAAACGAAAAAAAACAAAAAAAAAAAAGAAAAAGAAACGACAGAACGTTCTATTGCAATTTTCCTTTGTTCTAAAACGAATGTTTGTTTGAACGTACGCGTATATAATATGTAAAAAAAAATATATATCAAAGTAAATCTCGGTATAAATCATAACACAGACAAAATACATTTTTTTTTTTTCGTTTATATCATTTCTAACGAATTAGAGTTGTCCGCGTTCCACTTTACAGCTCTTTCAAATCTACGAAACCTACCCGAGTTGATAAAATGTAAACACGCGAATTTACGAATCGGCATTTTTCGTCGTCTCAAAAGAGTGCATAATTTAATTATTATTTTTTAATTAGATATATATATATAATATAATATGGGGTTAGGTTGAAAAGTTTTGATCTTAACATAGAAACAATGTATTTTTCGATCAGATTAACTTTATTTTCGGCACAGTCTCAAAAGTTTTAGTAACAAAAATAAACTCAAAACTTTTCAACTTATCCTTGTATATAAATGGAGTGCATATTAATATATACACACACACACATAAACACACACATATATATATAATATTGCAAATACCAAGAAAAATATATACATATGTACATGTATATGTGTATGTTTGTTTTGTATATATGTATAAGAACCGGGTTCCTTTCGACGCTACGTTAAAATCGTTTCACGTAAAAGCAAAACGTTTCCTCGTTTTATTACCACACGAGCTATTGCGTGAGAAAGTCTGAGCTTGCACACGTATATACGCAAGAAAATTTACAGGGCCGGTCGTTGCACTCGAGGAACGTATTACCGTGCACGCGTTTAGATCAAAATGATGTCTGCCTCGTAAAGTGCACTTATCACGTGGGGGAAGAAGAGCCAGAGAAGGAGAGAAATAGACAGAGAGAGAAATAAAGAGAGAGAGAGAGAGAAAGGAAGGAAGATGAATTCTTAACCACTTCTTTCTCTCGATGCATTTTAATTCTCGCCTCATAACGTCCCACCATGCTGATATATTTCTATTCCCAGGAGTAATAACTAATTTTTGTCGAGTTTTTTTTCTTTTCTCGTCCTCTTCAGTAAATATTCCTTGTTAAAAACGATATTTATATATATAGAGATAGACGATATAGACACACAGACACACAGGTTTTCGTTTAAAATGATTCATCGTGGTTTAATTTATTTTATAAAACGTTAACAAAAATCATATCGACCGGTGGGGGGGAGGGGGGAAATAAATTCCTTTTTTTTCTCCCTCTTTTTTCTTCTTCTCCTTCTTTTCCACCGAGTACGTAACGTAATTGAAAAATATTCTAAAATTTTATTACACCTTCGTATGTGAAGCGAGCATCAATAAGATGAAAAAAATAAATTTTAATAGGATTAAAACGCGAATTAAACGATGGGATAGGTATAAAATTAAATATAGAAAGAAAGAAAAAAATAAACCAGAGAAAAAAAAAACAATGGGAGGCAAATTAATTGAGATAAAAAGATCAATACGTTCGAGGCGTGCAAAATGAACGAGAAAGGAGAAATAAAAAGTGATAAAAAGGGGGTAGAGAATAAAAATAGGGAATCACGGAACAGTGACTTTGAAAAAGTGGTCTGTAACGATCGTCGTGTAATAAAAGAATTTAATGAACCATCCGAGTGATATAACTAGAATCAAATAAAATATATTATACTTGCCGTATCTTTAAGAACTCGTAAATCCTATGTAAAAAGGGCTAAAAGTTCATGCTATTTTATATCCCTCGGTCGTAAAACGATAGGAAAAGAATAGAATTTGAAAGTGACTACATCATTCGAATGATGTCCTTCTTTCCATCCTAAGGGGGAACGGAAGAAACTTTTACGACCCCTTTCTTACCTTTTTTTTTTTTTTTCTTTTTTGGAAAAACTTTTACCCTACTCGAAAATTTATTAACGCACCGTCCGTTATCAAATTAGGAAAAGAGAGACTCATAAAAAGCCTCCGTTGAATCGATAAAAAAAATTTGCATACTCCATCCCACCTCCCCCCTTCTCTCTCTCTCTCTCTCTCTCTTGCTCTTTTTTTTCTTTTTTTTTCTTTTGTTCTCCTACGTTAAGGTGAATTAAATCGAGCGAGACCGCTATATATAAACCTATACCCACTAACCATAAAATATTCTGCAAACTGAATTCAAAATGGCGAAGTTTTTCACAACAAAAGGTGACTTCCCGAGTTGCGGTAACATACGAAGAAAGTACGAACTAACCCCTTTTTTTAAAATGGTTCTCTCTCCTCTCTCTCTCTCTCTCTCTCTCACACACACACACTATCCTCTCTCTTGCAACTTTCTACGTGCTTCTATCGTTGCGACGGGATATTCCGTTCTGGAGAGATCGCGATTCCGAGAATTTATACTGACGGCGAATATCCACGAATTAATGGGAAACGCCCTTTCCCCACCCCAACCCCCACGAGAAATGTGGCCACGTCGAACTTGTCCACCCCGAGATTTTCTTCCGCCATATACCTAAATTAATTCTATCTACTCTTATCGAATGGCACTGCGCGAATTTTTGTTTCCTTTTTTTTCTTTCTTTCTTTTTGTCAACGAACACGTTTCTTTTATTTTTTTGTTAACCAACCTTTTTTTCCGTGTAATCGATCGAACTTGCAACAATTCGAAACTGTTGAACGAGAATCAAAAAAATCAATTAAATAATCCTTTACATATACGATCGCATTAAACTTATACAAAACAAGAGTTTTACGATCCTAAAAGAAAATATAATTAAAATCGTACCACCTTTTGACGTTTTTAACCGATAAAGAAAAAAAAAAGAGAAAAAATAATTTTAACGCGAAATAGGGGAACACTTTAAATCAACTAAACGACATGGTGCGAATGATACCAGGATGTTGGATCAACTTTATGCACGCTAATCGGATTTCCGAGAGAAGCTGCCTTCTTCCCTCGACTACACCCGTTATATATATACACATACATATACATATATATATATATATCGTTACCGAAGACGAGCTTAACGCCTTTCGTACGCGTTTCGCTAGAAACATCGAAGCATTACGTAGATACTTTACGAGGTGAGCCCGTAAATATGCTTCTTCTCCAACGAAAAATGTGAAGCTGACACGAGGAAAGTACGAAACATTTTACCATGAGAGAAAACTGACTGTACTTGCACGTGTATCGAACTTTAAAGCTTCTCTCTTTTTCACTTTCTCTCTCTCTCTCTTTCTGTGCTTTCTTCAAAGCTTTTTCGAGTTGACTGCTCGCAATGTTATAACTCGCCGGACTACGGCGATCTGTGAATAGAATCGAAAAATAGAGAAAAATGATCAAACGAAAAACTATCGGACCGTGTATTTTCCCTTGACTTTTTCCTTTCGCTTATCTAGAAAAAAAAAACAAAAAAAAAAGAAATATTTTTAATACCTTGCGCATGAAATTTTGTAAGTTTTATTATCACGGATCGCTGAATAACATTGCTATTGTTATTAGAGAATTGTCTTTCTATTTTACATTGTTATTTAGTTATTTGCAATATTTTTTTTTTTTTTTTTTTTTTTTTTAATTAATTTTTATATAGATTTTATCTTTCATTTTTATATATTTTATTTTATTCGCGTACTACCATCACCACCACCACCACCACCATTTATAATCAACGCATTCCTTCCTGAAATAAAAAAGAAAAATTTTTTCCTACATAATAAAAAGACACGATAATAACGTTGGAATTATTTCATTATGGTTATTAACAAAATTCCATTATACTACGAAGAAATAAAAAGAAAGAATAATAAAGTAGAGAAAACTATTTAAAAAAAGATCAACTAATATATAGGTAACGAATAAAACGATGATCAAAACGTATAAATAAAACACAGATATTCCGTTCCATAATATTTCTCTTAACTGATAACGAATAATCCTAATCATCGTATTGTATCAGTTGTTCATGTTCTCTTTCTATCTCTCTCTCTCTCTCTATCTCTCTATATATATTTATACGTGTACGGAAGTGGCAAGAATAAAGTTAAATTAATGTGCCTCTGGCGCGAAACTCATTGCTGCATGCTTGCTGACTGAGACAGAGATAGATAAAGCGAGATAGATAGACACAGAGAAAGTGTATGTGTGAGAGAAAGAGAGAGAGAGAGAGGACGGAAAGGGAGGGTGTTACGCTATACGTTTCCGTTGCATCAAAACCGGACGTTACGCAGACGGGGAACAGTTAACGTCTACAACGTTAGCAATGTCGCCGCGGGTGACTATTCAACGAACATCCTCCCCCATAGGGTGTTTCCCCGTGAGATTAAATAAACGACGCGTATGTATATCTTCCCTCCCGAGAATATAATGGAAATGCACGCTCAAGACTCTCCCCCCCCTCCTCTCTCTTTATCTATCTGTCTCTCTCTCTTTATCTGTCTCCCCCTCTTGCCCTTCCTGCCACCCTTCGTCCCTTTCTTATTTACTCGCTTAATTATAACCAACGATATATCTCTTTCTCTCTTTATCTTTAGGTGATCTTTACATTTAACCGAAACCCTCTCCTGTTTCTTTATTTCTCTCTCTTTCTCTTTATTCCTCTCTGTATACTTCGAAAGGTACGATAAACTTCAAACAAAATTTCCATGCAAAACGTTTTAGTTTAAACGAGAAAGTATGCTTGATTAGATTAATTTGTATAATTTTATACCCCTTTTCCTCGAAGCGTTAAATGCTTGATAAACATTGAACTAATTTATTTATGAAAAATATTCACGAGATATTGTATTATACTATAATATTTAAATTTAAATAATATCTCTTGATAATGTTATTTTTTTTATTACGCGTTTAACGAATTATAATAATATGATTTTAAATGAAATTTAATTAAATGTAATAATATATGTTATAATTGCTTTATACATTGCGATTAATTTCAAAGTGAAATTTGTTTGGGGAGGGGGAGGGGGAAAGAAAGAGGTATTTTTATTTGCGAAAAAAAGGGATTACCGGAGAAGCATTTTAATCGAACGGCTTGCGATTTTTTTTGTTCTTCTTCTTTCTTTTTTTTTTTACAGGTGAAACTCGTAAACACGAGAGAATAAAAGAAACTGCGATCACGGATATGACGATACGATGATGCAAAATCCGCAAAGACGGAAACAAGAAGGTGGTGCGCGTCGGCGAAGCCTGACTATTATAATTCAGGCACTGTTAATACAAAATCTGAGCATTTTAAGAGCAGTAGGACAAACATCGGAATGTCCCCCAACGGAATCCATTCCAGGTTGTTCCTGCTATAATTTTCAGGACGGTTTATTCCTCGAATGCGATGGCGCCACAGAGGAGACTCTACGGAGCACTTTGCAAGCTGTTCTAACTGCCAGCGGTAAGGACGTAATTTAATTATGTGACCTAATCGTGTTACGAAAAACGAGACCCCTTTTCTTGACGAATTTTCCGAATTAAAAATCACAAAATATATCAATCAATTTTTTTTTCCTCTCGTCGCAGTTGAATAGAAAAAGAAAAAAAAAACGAATTTCTTTTTTGTACAAACATTTTCAGGAGCAGATACGATAATACAATCGTTGAATTTCTACGAGTTGGATAAAAATATCGAGATATTGAAGAAAGGCTGTTTCCCGGCGGAAACGCAAATAAGGCATCTGCAAATATCACATTCGTCGCTGAAAGAGATCAACGAGGACGCATTTTCTAATCTGAGAAATAGTTTAGAATCCTTGGCACTGTTGTCCGGACGTTTGACCCAAGTACCGCAAAAAGCGTTGTCGGATTTGAAAAAACTCGATGCACTTCACCTGGAATCGAATTTGATACAAGATTTATCTTCGTATTGTTTTTATGGTTTAAAATTATTAAAATTGAGTTTAAAGAGTAACCAAATTGTCAAGATATCGGAATACGCGTTCGCCGGATTGGAGGATAGTCTGAGCGATTTAGACCTGGCCGAAAATAAACTCAAGTTATTTCCGATGGCACCGCTTAGAAGACTCGAAAGTTTGGCCTCCCTTAGACTTTCGTTTAACGAAATTTCCGAATTACCGAACGATGGTTACAGTTTATTAAGTTCCTTATTGATTCTCGATTTAAGTAGTAATAATTTTGAAAAATTGTCGGAAAATTGTTTCAGACCTTGCCCGATATTACACACGCTATCCCTTTATTACAACTCCATTGAAAATATCGACAAGGATGCTTTTATATCGTTGAAGGATTTGGAATCGATAGACCTCAGTCACAATAAAATAGTATTCCTAGACGTGACTACTTTTCGAGGAAACGAGAGACTCAGAACGATAGATCTCAGCCATAATCATATCCATTACATCGGGGGAGTATTCGCGTTGTTACCGGAATTGAGAGAACTTTATCTCGCGGAAAATAATATTCTTGAAATTCCCGGTGACGCGTTTGCCGGTAGCGTCGGTCTCGCAGTGGTCTATCTGCAACAAAATGCTATCAGGAGAATCGATGCAAAAGGCTTAGCCAGTCTGACACAGTTAATCCAATTACATCTGAGCAACAATTACATCGAGAAGGTGCCGCTAGATTTTTTCGAACATTGCGAAAATCTCTCCTCGTTGTCCCTGGACGGGAACAAAATTCGAGAACTGCAGCCGGGTACTTTCGTTAAGTTGCATCAATTGAGGGAATTGAGACTTCAGGACAATCAAATAACCGAAGTCAAGAGAGGAGTGTTTTCACCTTTACCGGCTTTGCTCGAACTTCATCTGCAGAACAACGCGATCACGGATATGGAAACTGGCGCGTTGAGAACGTTGAACAGTCTTCAGCACGTTAACTTGCAAGGAAATCAACTGACGATGTTAGGCGACGTATTTCAATTATCCGCCTCGGAATCTTCATCCGGTGGGAGTTCACTGGTGTCGATTCAATTGGACAGCAATGCATTGGCCGTATTGCACAACGATTCTTTACGCGGACAAGCATCCGTTAGAATCATGTGGCTAGGTCATAATAAATTGACACACTTGCAAGCACCACTATTTCGTGACTTGCTCTTGGTCGAACGACTATATTTGACGAATAATTCTATATCAAAGATCGAAGATTCCGCGTTCCAACCGATGCAAGCTCTGAAATTTCTCGAGTTGAGCATGAATAAGCTCGGTCACGTGACCGCACGGACCTTCTCCGAACTCCACAAGCTCGAGGAATTGTATCTTCAGGATAATGGATTGCGCAGATTGGATCCTTACGCTTTGACCGCTCTGAAAAAACTACGAGTCTTGGATTTGGCGAATAATCGTTTGGACGTATTGAAAGATACCATGTTTCAAGAGGATCTACCAATAGAAATGCTCAATTTGAAGAATTGTTCTATAACGAGCGTAGAGAGCGGCGTTTTCATTGGTCTATTAAATTTGTCTTACCTCAATTTGGAAGATAATTTGTTAACCGCCGGCGCACTTATTCGTCTCCGCGTGCCAGGACTTCGAACGTTGGTTGCCTCCGGGAATAATTTCAGTCACATCATGGAACGAAGTCTTAACGGGTTGCCATCCCTTCAAGAGCTATTCCTAGACGACGCCCAGATATCGAAATTACCCCAAAACATTTTCATTGTTAATCCAAATTTGGCACGACTGCATCTCAATCGGAATCTTCTACGAGCCTTACCACCTGGCATATTCGACAGATTGTTATCCCTTCGTGAAATTCGTTTAGATCGCAACCGATTTCTGGACATTCCCTATTCCGCCTTGGCAAACGCCCTCAACCTCGAAGTACTGACATTATCCAACAATGAGATAGTTAACGTCGACGTGGCCAGTTTTGTTAGTTTAAAGTATTTGAGAGAATTGGACTTAAGCCATAATCGGATAGACACGATGTCTGGCTTTGCCATAGCCAATCTGTCCCGATTGGTCTTCGTCGATCTAAGTCACAATTACTTGAACGCTTTACCCGCCAACTTCTTCGCCCATTCGTCTATGTTAAGGCGCGTCGATCTATCGGAAAATAAATTCCGACAAATACCCGCGGTCGCCCTCTCGGGACAAAATCTTCCCGGTCTCGCCTGGCTGAACCTAACGAGAAATCCTCTCAATAGAATCCACGATTTACCATCCGAGGCTATGTATCCGATCCTACAAGAGATTCACATATCCGGTACCAATTTGAGCATCGTCACGTCTCAAGATTTCGAAGCTTTCCCGGCTCTTCAACATCTCTTTCTAGGTCAGAACTGTATCCTAAGAGTATCGCCAGGAGCATTCCGAAGTTTACCAAATCTATTGACCCTACATCTAGGAATGAACAGCCTAGAGATTTTGCCGAAAGAGAGGCTCCAAGGTATGGAGCATTTGAGAGTGTTAAATCTCACGCACAACCGATTAAAGGAACTCGAGGAATTTCCAAAGGATCTTAAGTCACTTCAAGTACTGGACCTGTCCTACAACCAGATCGGTATCGTCGGCAAAGTGACATTCAAGAATTTAATTAGCCTGGTCGAGTTGCATCTCTATGGTAACTGGATAAACGCGATTTCCAGTGAAGCATTCAAGCCTTTGAAGAAACTACGGCTTCTTGATCTAAGCAGAAATTATTTGGAGAACCTTCCTCTCAACGCTTTTCGGCCACTTGAGACACAAATAAGAAGCCTTCGTGCCGAAGGTAATTTGAGGTTTTATAAATTAACATCTATACAGTAGTAGTAGTAGTATTAGTAATAGTACTCCTCGGTGTCGTTTCTCAAATATTTTAATTCACACAAATTTGTAAAAACAAATGTCTGCATAAATAATTAACGAGTACCTATTTTTATCATTTACGAATGAGAACTCGATCAACCGTAATTGGTTCAGTTTAAGGATAATCATATTTTAATATTTTCCCAATTTAATTCTCGAATCCAAATTTCTCACGAATTTCTATTAAACTTTAGTTCTCCAGTACATTTGTATGTATGAATTCAACTATCGATCCGTACAAAGTTTGTTACCGGTTTTATTCACAATCCAATCATATCGCAAGTCACGAACCGTCGTCTTGAATCGATAGCCAGTATTACGACAATCAAACAAGCCTCAGCTTTACTGACCTGTTCCATCCTCTTATCAAAGTTTGCCGGCTAATCTTCCGTTCCGTGCTTTAAGACCTGACAGACGTTTCCTATAATCTCTCTTAGGCGACATTATCAAATACCCGACGACAACTAACTCGACGAATGATCCACGATTTGTTTTTTTGTTTTTAAATGTTTTCAATCTTTGCCTATCGATCTAAGAATTCATTGAAACGAATACGATAAATTGTAAATTGATTTGAACGTTCACAGAAAATCCCTTGCATTGTGGCTGCGAATCGCAGGAATTGTGGGAATGGTTGAGGGATCATCAAAAGTTGGTCGGTGGTGTAGGTCGTGGTCACCGTCGTGGAAGGAACGGTGTAGGAGTGGGCGAAGTTGAGGGTGGTTTACTGAAATGCGAGCAACCACCGGAGCTCCGTGGACTCGTCTTTCTCGATTTGGATCCTCACGCTTTCTGCTCTGCACCTCTTGTCCTGAAACTCGCAATCCAGGACATACAACCGTTCTCGGTATTGGTATCCTGGCAGAGTAGAAATCATTCGGGACTTCACGGTTATCAAGTGGCCTATCACGCGTTGGATAACGTCGCCGAGGTGAGTGTTAGTGTTTCCTTTTGGTAAATCGATTGAAACTAAAAAACGAAAAAGAAGACAAATTTCTAATTGAAAATTTGCGATAGAATTCGAAGGTTAATCGTTGAATTACAGGTACGCGGTAAGCGATTAGATCCAAAAGCACGCTCGGTGAGATTGACAAAGCTGTCATCGGACACCAGATACCTGATCTGCGTATTAGGTCTCGGCAGTTGGGGTGCACCAATCCCGGAGGATATAGGTGCCTGGCAATGGAATTCCTCTCATGATGATTTAATCGAAGGATCAACGTTACCGGCCATGATCGACTCGCCAACGAGCCGATGCACCGAGGTTAGAACACTGGATGCACCAGACTCGATAGTAGGCGATGGTACCATGAACGATAGAGGAGGTCTCACCAATATTCTAACGAGGCGTTTGGGCTTGATAGTCGGTAGCTGCATGGGATTCGTTGTCTTTATAGTGCTAATCTCAGTATTGGGTTACATGAAAATGAAGAAGCAAAGAGCTGCCGTTAAAAGGGATCAACCGATAACCTCTAACCCACCGGAGTATATGTCCTACAGGCACTTTTCCTTGCAAAGCGGCGACCGAGCGGAGAACCCTTGTCCCAGCTTTATCAGCAACATCGGTACCACCCCCTTAAACTCGTAGCACAAGCCAAAAGAGTCTCGCAAACGCGAACCATGCGAGCACGATATCGAAATGAAGAACGTTTCGACTTACACGGGTATCTTTGGTTAGTTCGTTCGTTTTCGAATGAACACAACGACGACCGTCCAAACGTCGAACGACGAATAGTCAAGGAACGAATCCTCGGCATGAGTCTTCTTCTTATTATTATTCTTCTTATTCTACTTCTTCTACTTCTTATGATCGGTGCATACAAAATCAAACCAAATGGACGTTCTTTTCTCATACGCCACGGGTATATGAAAAAATATGAAAATAAATAAAAACGTTTACGAGTACGTAAGTTACTTCGTATGTCAGTTCGAAGTGTCTCCAAACGTTCGTTTTTCCGAACTCGTCGATAAATTCGAGTCGGATATCGAACTTTCTCATCTACGTGAAAGTCAACGTAGAAACCATAAACGGTTTATCACCACAGAAGACTCCTACGACCCTCGTAAAAGTTCTTCTTCTTCTTCTTCTTCTCCTTCTTCTTCTCTCTTTCTCTCCCTTTCGTATTTTCTATTTTTTTTTTTTTTACACCCGCCAACTCGGACGATGTCTGGTTAAAACTAACTGTGCCAAAAAGGAGATCGGAAACTTTGCTACAACTTCGAATCTCTTTCCCTTTTTCAATCCTACGAGAGATCCGTCGAGAGGATCTACCAACGAGTAAAAACTTTACAATAAAAACATTCTTTTTTTGTGTTTTTTTTTTAATAAATAAGAGGCGATAATATTTAACAAACGATCAAGTTAATCAACTTACCGAACAACAACGCAACGACATCCGTGAAACTTCGAATCGCGCGCGAAGACTGATTTTTTAAAAAAGCGGTTCCCATTATTCGATTATCCATAAATACCCATATACTTGCCCCCGTCTTACGATTTGAAATCCACGTAAGGTGTTGTATTGTACGGTAATGCGGAAATGAAAATCATTGTAAATAAAATCTAATGAAAAATAAAATGATAAATAATAATGAAAAATAAGAAATATGAAAAAGAAAGATGTGAATTAATGATTCTTCGTAATAAACGCATATATCTAAACGAAAAAGAAAAATATAAGGAAAAAAAAAAAATAAAATAAATAAATAAATAATAAAAAAAAGCTAACTAACTAACTAACAAATAAATAAATAAATAAATAAATAAATAAATATGTAAGAAGAAATTCCGTTTCCACATAGTGCTGCGAAAGCAATATTAACACTTACTCGTAACGATAGTTCTTACGAACAGCACTAACGGCGAAAATAACGAAGGTAATATCTCCGGTTCCGGACACACGGACAAAACTCTTTAGCATTAAAACGAATTACCGAAGTTCATGTGTGATTCCTGCCAAACGAAAAAGAAAGAAAGAAAGAAAGAAAGAAAAAGAAATAGTAAGAGACAAAATGTAATCAATTGCCAAAACTGTTGACTGTGTACGAAAGCGTTACGAAGAATCGGTATATTGTATATAGATAGAGAATATGTATACACTTAACAATTCTTTATTATAGTCTAGACTTTCGGTTAATAAAAATTCGTCAAAACTATCTATTACTATTGTATACTTTTATTTAAATACCACCTATCGCTAAAAATGATAACGAAAAATATGTGCTTTGATTTTTCAGGACAACAAATATCGACAACGAAAATAATAAATAATAATTAAACAAAAAACAAACATATTCATGAAAGTTGTCCATAATCGAAACTTAGAATCATCGAAAGAGAGAGAGAGAGAGAGATAACTATAGTTACTTCTACGAGTACTTTACGTTTCTAAACCAAAATACATTATCGATAAAACGTTTAACATTTAGCCCGTTCACCGTTCAGAAAGCAAATGAAATTTCCAAACGAATTGGCAGCAATCCCGTTGAGCCGTCTCGGACAACTAATTAATTAATTATAATGAAAGCTTAGCCGGACCTAAAGCTTAAAGCCGAACTTGAGGTCTCGCTTAGGTCTCGTAATTAACTTGGGGTCGATAGATTCTATCCCTCAGCGTCAATCAGTTTCGATCTATCACGTATAGAACAAAATTAACCCTTGCTATCTACGATGTTCTAGAGAGAATGCGTTATGAAATTTTAAATATATTACATGAGAGACAGTAACGTCATGATCGTCGATGGGAAACATGATCGAGGTAAGTAATATCTTTAAAACAAAAAAAAAAGTAATCTATGCACGTTTAATAAATATTTTGTCGAAAAATTATCATTCGAATAAACGATTGCAACGCTTAAAGAGAGAAATATCAATTATTATTTAATAAAAATATTATTTTTAATGAAAATAGGATTAAAATTACAATTTACGTATCGCGACACGTTAATTATTTGAAATTCAAGGAAGAGGAGGAGGAGGATGACGACGACGACGACTTATGAACGTAGCCAAAGTAAATAACCGTTAATTACTCGATCTTCTAGGTAGGAGAAAATTCTTTTGAATTTTTTCTTTTTTCTTGTTTTCCTTTTTTTTTTTCTTTCTTTCCTTTTTAGTGAAGTTTCCAAAGTGGTGGATTTCCTCGTTGCATAAAGCATGCAGCATTTCGCGAAGCCCCGGAAAGAAGGAAGGAAGGAAGGAAGGAAGGAACACTCGGCGTAGTAGCAGTGTGCACCCGTGGTTGCAATTACAAGTCGTAATTAATTCCGTGGGGCTCCGACTCAGACTGTCGCGTGCCGTCGAGGTGAAGATAGAGAATGAGAGAATGGCGAAGGGAAAGGGTGAAAGGGAAAATGGAGGAAAAGGCAGAGAGAGAGAGAGGGGGGGAAATAAGTGTTCCCCCTCGTAATCCAGAAGTACGAGCGTTTCGTTGGAACGGCTCGTTTCTGTTATTTCGTAATTAAACGCTCGACTCAATCGACGAAAATTAGCAATTACATGAAATAGTCCATAGGAACAAAGGAAGAAAGATACCATTTCCTTTCCCCACCCTCCGTCTTCTCCTCTCTCTCTCTCTCTCTCTCTCTCGTCTTCTCTCCAATCTTATTTTTTATCGTATAAAACGGTTAAAACTTTAAATAGTTTCATAAGAAAGAGAATATGATGATAATTTTTCTTGTATCCTACCTCTTTCTTCGTTGCATTTTTATATCCAATTTGATTATTAAATTTCTGAGTTTATACTAATTGTATAAGAATTTTAATTAAAATCAAAATTAAATATATATATATTAAATGTATTTACAAAGGAATAATTCAATATGTTTCTTTTTTCTTTTTTCTTTTTTTTTTTCAATATTCGAAGTTCACTCAAAAATCAGATAAATATTTGCATCGTTGCATGGTACGACCCTTATATAGGCCGGTTGGATGCACAAACGGACCCTTTTGCATGGATGACTCGTATATGGGTCTACTAATAACGAATTAAATTCAATTAAATACAGTTGAAAATCCTATTCGTTTTATTCCGAACTGATTGTCATCTGTATAACTGTAATATGTCATCGTAAAAATGATTAAACAAAATCCTGGATATTTAATATTATATTTTTTATTTAAAATGGAAAGAGAAAATATAAAATTATCGTAAAACGTTTTGTTAGGCTTCAATATGATACAACTGTGTGTACTCCGATAAGATCTGACAGTTAAACCCTGATTGACAAGTTAGACAAGACAAAAGGTTTTGACGAGTAACAGAAAAACGTGACTGTCACATTGCCATGGGGAAAAAAATTTATGACAGACTCGAGTCTAAATGTTTTCCAATATTTTCCAATATTTCTACTTCACTCTGATTTTTTTCTTCTTCCTTACATTTAACAAATTTCTCCGGAAGAAAAAATAAATCTAAAGAAAAATAAATAAAATTGAGAATAATTTTTTTCCAATTACATTTCGAAATATTAATATTTAATATTATTCCTCTCGCGCATACACACAACGAAAACACTTTATTATCAAAATCTAACTCGTGCTTCCACAGTTTATTCAACTATAAGATCTCTATATTGAATTGCATAAAGGATTTCCGTAATCTTCCTATTCATATTGCAATTCGCCTAAATCAATTAAACTTGTTTGACTACGTTGATAAGACTACGTTCGAGTCCCGTCGACTCTATTCCGAATGAATTAATTTATTAATATTTTCTAACTCGCGCACAATATTGCCAATTCTTTTCCATAAACATACATATATATATTATATTAAAATTATTATTAATAAAAAAACAACAACTAATTTATCGTTCTAAAAAAAAAGAAAATAAGTGCGTGCATATATGTGAATAACCTATACGTGTTGTTGTTTAGTAGATAACATAAACGTGTTGGTAGGTTTATATTTTCTACGAAGCATCGGTGTTTGTACATCGTGAAATAAAATAGTAGGGTGATTGCCGAGGTGGGGTTGTAGTTATAGCTGGTACTTTACAGCTGAAGAAAGCTCGGTGTAGAAGCAATTTTATTAGAGTCCGTATCTGCACCTACAGTTATATGTATAGGTTCTCTTATTCACTCTCTCTCTCTCTCTCTCTCTCTTTCGTTTTTCATCTTTGTATAGCTTGCTTGTTCCTTGTCTTCCGACTTCGTTGAAGGAGTCTACCTACCGAATATTCTCTCTCATTCTCTCTCTCCCATTCTCTCTCTCTTTCTATTTTCTCATGTGTATTCACGAACACGAGGATAATGTACGTTGAATTTCACAAGGGTAGGGTATACAAGAGGTACGAGAAAGGTTGCTTACCATGCTCGAGCAATGCACTTGCGGACTGGGAAATTATGCGAGCAACCGAGTTCTACGTTTTTCCTTGCACTACACACTTTCCTTCCACCGTCTCAACGACTTCTCGACTATTCCCTTTTCGCGATGTCTGACGTTCCTAAAACTTCCACGGAATGTCCTCGCTTAAAAAGCTAGTAGTAGTAGTGGTAGTAGTACATTTTCACGTTTCGCAAGAAACGATTGGGCGCGATAACTTTATCCTAAGAAAGAACGAGACAAACGACGAGAAAAACAAAATTAAATACTTCGAGAAGAGAGTGGAAAAAAAAAAAAGAAAATAGAAATAATCGCAAGGATCCAATTAGCGACTAGTTTCTCAAACTAACGTGACACGGTGGAGGAAGAAGAAAAATAAGAACAAGAAAAAGTATCCTCTACCGTAGAAAATTTTACATACAATTATCTCATGAATTATTCCTTATTCAAAATATATAACTTACTTTATTTCGAACTAGGACATTCAACAGGAATGGCTAACAAATCTTTTCCAAGTGTAGGTACTACGTGCCTCCAACATTTCCATCCGTGAACCCGTGTTCTTTTTTTATTTTTTTTTTTTAAATGGAACTGTACGTTTTTACTTAAGCCGACGTATAACCCGATTCTCGACAAATTTATGAGCCTAAATATAAATCTAAACAAGATTTATTACCATCCTAAGACGTTCCACTTATTTTGAAAACGAATTTAAATCCCCTTCTGTTAGAAATATTTTTTTTTTTTGATATAAGAAAAAAAATAATGAAAAGGGTGTAAAACTTTGTACGTTTATAAACGATTAATTATAATTGTTCCGAAATTATCATTAATCAATATGAAAAAATCTAACGCAAGGATGGAAAATTATTGTCCCATGTTTCCCAATGATTACGAAATACTTGAAAGATTCGCGAGAAACGTGTCGAATATTTTCCCTCCGTTCGGAAAGATCTTTTTTCGAGAAAGTATTTCGACAAATGGCACTTAACGGTAAGGCACGTAACTCATCCCTTGTAAAGCTAGAAAATCAGTGTCCATCGAGAGAAGATGAAATGGGATAGGAAGAACGATCCTTGAAATGCTCCCGCGCAAGTCGTAATCTCATTTGGAATGATTCCATTTTCTCTTTCGTCTTGATCCTCACGGGGACGAGGAAAATGTTTTAGAAGCGAGGAATCGTGAAAAGACGACGATAGAGGCATTCTTGCGTAAGAGGAACCGATCCGGAATCAAAAAGAACCGATGGAAACTACTCCTTCATGCCACCTACTCAAGCTTTTATTCAACATAAATCATCATCTCGATCCCATTATCCTCAAATATCGAAATACCACCTAGATGACAACGATCGATCGATTTCTCACGAAAACACATTCCGTATATTTTTTTATTTATATATATACGCACACGCTCAAATGAGTACGGTTGAAATCAACAAGAAGACAAAATTGCAAATGTGTATAACATTTTACGCTGTTAAATTTATCAAATTGATATGAATACACGATCGAATAGTCAAAAACCATAATCTTTTATATTCAACTCGGACAGGTTTAGCACGTAAAATGCAATATTTTCTTCGTCGAAATATTAAACAAATACGCGTATATGACAAAAAAAAAAAGAAAAAAAAAGAACCGAATAAAATCGGTTGAAACAATTTTTCATCTTTCGTACGTTCGTTTGTTTGTACAAATAAAAAAAAAATACAAAATATGTCGTAGAAAAAGAGATACGACACAACGCAACACTAGTTGGTTATTTATTATCGTTTAAAAACTGCCGAGCTCTAACGCATTACTATAGGAATTTTACCAATGGCGTATAATAATTAATATTTACTCCCGCGATTATCCATTGGGAAATGAGTATAACTGAAAGAGAGAGAGAGAGAGAAACCGGTGCTTGTGGCACGCGCGGAGACGCAGAGAAAATCGAAAATTTTGCAAAATATAATTAATACCAGTATGTTCTAGTACTCTCGTAGTTGCTTGCACTACTACCACCACCACCATCGCCACCATCACCAACAATTCAACGGTTACCCATTTCGATGGCTTCGTTCAAGTTAAACAATCGTGACCCGTAATAATAACGAATGATAATCCGATAAATCTTCGACGCTTCTGGCGTTCGGGAAACGCAAAGTAAATCGGTATTCCCTTTACGATATCACGTGTGCACGGATAACAACATTAATTATTAATTTTAATCGAGCAACGTTTATTGCTTTATTCGTTCGTGCGTGGATGCGTGCGTGGATGCGTGAGTGTGCGTTAGTTCAATGCCGATTTCTCGTCGTTTACGAAGTAATACGACAATTCATTAAAGTCATTCGCACGAAAGCAGAACCGAGCCAAGGTTTTTCGATAATTTATCATGCTAATTAACTTTATTCGTTTAAACGTTGATTCCTATTAATAATCGATACGATTTGTATTCGAACTAAACCGCATTTTTCTAAGATTTCTATTACGATTAATTTTCTCTGTCTCTAACTCGTTCCATTGATTTTATCTTCAACGCCATTTTAATCTACCAAAGAATCGATATATGAAACTATTCAATTTCTAAAGAACGTACTTGCACAAATACATACACACATATATATATATATAATATATCATAAGTAATATATATCTTGATTTTACCGATATATTATATCACCGTATATTCTCAACTATATTTGAAAAGGATACGAAAGAACGTCAGACTTTATTAAAGTTATGCGCGAGTCGTACGTTTTCTCACCTCATGGCATGCCATCGAAAAAATTTGTCGTAACGCTCAACTACGCTTTAATAACTCGGACATGGTTTAGCAATCCCGAGCACGACACACCACGAAATATTATATTTACCTAAAAACCTTTCTGAAAGTCTATATACATATATATATATTATATATAAATATACATATACATATATGTGTATGTAATATACGTATACAGTAGGCAACGGGTATTTACCTGCAACAGTAGAATGAATAATTTTACGAGCGCGCCGAGTGCATTTAATCCATTTTCATCAGCGATGCTACGAAATTACATATCTTCCTGGTACGATAACAATATCGATGATTTTCATTGAAACGAAAATTCGAACGAGTCTCTGGTGGCAATGCTGATGAGGTGGATAGTTGTATGAACAAAAGAGAGAGAGAGAGAGAGAGAGAGAGAGAGAAAGATAGACCGTGATTGCCAAAATGTGCTATAACCGTTGATACGGGCGTGCTAAATCGCCTAGAAAATGTTTCCCCCTACCTAAGGACACCGTCATTACGATCAACGTAACATGAAAAACGATCGTTTCACGTGATTAAGACCTTAAGAAAAAAAGAAAACATTTAAGAAAGAGAGAGAGAGAGAGAGAGAAAACCATTTACGAGGCGTAACAGAAGATAAGAAATATCTAATTCGTTCCTTTAATATCTCGTATAAAAAAAAATGAAGGAAGAGTAGGTGGGAAGTAGGGGGGGGGGAGGGAGGATTAAACGCGTCGGAATATTTTCAAACGGAATTCAATGTCCTCGTGGGAGTACCGACTTTGGTGGCATCAAATATCGAACGTGATTTATTAAATCTCGCGATGGCAACGTTCAATCTCGATCTTACGATTCGACTATAATGGTTTTAAAATGATTCTATATCAATTCGAAGTCGTATTTTCTTCCCTCATATTCGAATAGATCGTGAATGAAGATGGAGTAAGGAGACCCTTTTCTAATTTATGCAAGACGTGTATTTGAAATAACGACACCGTTTAAGAAAAGCCCCAACAGTTCCACTTTTCTCGAAGGAGAGTACTATCGGAGATCCTTTCTATATAAGGGCAACCCAGCCCTTTTGATACAAACGAGCAACTTGCCACCCTCGACGGTAAGCGGCCAGATCCCAGTTCGAGTCACTTTGGCTTTTCGTACAGATGAAAATACTCCTACAGTTACATTTTTATTGTGAATAAAAACCCACGAATTTTTTCTTTTCTGTATATGTATATATTATGTGTGTGTGTGTGTGTGTGTTGTACCTGTTCGTATAGAAGATCGTAACAAAACCACGCGTTATAGAAAAAGAAAGAAAGAGAGAGAGAGAGAGAGAAAGAAATAACAAAAAGTCTCGGCTACGTGCCAGTTTCTTGAAGAAAAATGGATAAAACGTCGTTGACAAGCAACGACCCGTCCATCGATGAAATTCTCCTTTACTCTTTTCCTTTATCGTCCTTCCACCATTTCCCAAATGGTAAGAGCCGTGTTTCTTGATGTCTCTTCGATTGATTCCGAAAGAATTCTGAGTTATCCGAGAGGAAATTACGTGCACGTGGTTCACGTTAATGCTTTTATTCGCGAACACCTGTAAACTTTCTTTACATTTTCTTTTTTTTTATTATTTCTTTATTGTTTCTGTCTGAACTGTCATTGACAATGTTCAACGACGCAACGTTTTTAACAACTTTTCAAATCCTATTCGCATAACCGGCTTATCGATGCACCTTTTGTTATTTAATATAATTATTAATTAAATAATAATTATAATTGTTATATAACTATAAATATAACTATAATAAATATAACTATATAACTAAATAAATATAACTATAAATAAATATAATTATAATTATAATATTAATAATAATTGTTAATAAATTCAAACAAATCATTATGATGGCATCTTAAACAAAAATAAAATATGTTATAATAATTTTTGACGCTGAGCATATTGACAATATTATATATATATATTATTATTATTATTATTAAAATATAATTTATTATTAAATATATATATTATATTTAATATATATTTTTATTTATATAATAAATATATATATATAATAAATATATATTAAATATATATTTTATTATTAAAATATAAAATATATTATATATATATTATTATTATTATTAAAAAATGCATATCTGTCTGGAAAAAAAAATCAATTAATGAATGTAGAAAGATTATTAGAAAATTTTATTCTCAATTATATATTCTTAGATGAAATAGAAAAGGTGAGATTTTGTTGTTTGATAGAGAATAAAACGTTAGTCGAAACTAACGGCAGAATAAGCAAGAGGAGAATGTTATGGGGCAAGTGGTTGAGAATTCGAGTGCACCGGGTATAAAAGAAAATCTTGATGCAACGAAATTGCATGAAACGACACACGTCTATGTTTCTAACTATGTTCTACCCCGCCCCTCCTCTTCTTCCATTCTCTTTTACTCCGTTCTTTCATTTTATTCTTTCTTCGAAAGTTCTTCTCTCTCTCTCAAATATACTTTTCTTTTACATTAACGTTTTATATCAAGAGAAACAAAGAAATATTAGAGTAGAGGAAAAAAGAGAGGAAAAAGAGTTAGAAATGGGGGAAAAGTAAAATTTCCTCGTTATAAGCATTCATCTCGTATCCGCATAAACCGCTATGAATTCGTTAAAGCGAAATAAAAAACACAAATCACATTTATGTTTAAACGAAATAATGCAGCTCGTTGTGCGTATACGTACAACCATTCCACTTTTCTATAAACGACGGAAAATCTTCAAATTATCTAGAATAAGACGACAATAATGATAATAAAAAAAAGTAAGTACAATCAGTTAAAACTTATTAGATTGTTTTCCTCGAAGACTCGTTGGTAAAATACAAAAGGAAAGAGAAAATCCGATTTTTGTATGTTTAACGATTGGTTGGTCATCCTATGTTTTATCTGTTATTTAAATTATTAAAATAAGAATAATTACAAAATTAAATATCTATTAATAATACTTGGTGAATATTAAATAATTTGAATTTGATATTTCAATAGATGAAAATTTTCAACTAGAAATCACTATTATATACGAATGTTTAAAGAAATGTATATTAGTATGAACAAAACAATAAAAAATATGAATAAAATACATTAGAGTGTCCAACGTAACTAAAATAATTGTTAATTAATCGAAGGAAATGTGTATCGTACTTGAAAAACACCGAGTATATGTTTGGAGCATCCGTCCTCTTCGAAATCCACCGTTGAAATGAAACATTGTCCTCTGCGTAAATGCTTTTATTCAAAGTTGTTTATGTGACCTCTCGAACGTTGCGCATGTGTATAAAGGGAATAATCCACCTAATTAATAGAATTTAATATTATAACGTTCTGATTTTAGTATTTTTATCATTTGTATGTAATTCTTTCGATAAATGTATATTTATTTTAATGTTCTTGCGCAATGATGACTTCGAAGAGGTGGAATACAATTTTCATCTAATAAAACATCAGATCGAAGTTATTTAATATTAAAAGTACGTTAATAAGTATATAATATTTAAACGAATGCATATATGTTTAAAAAAATCTGAAAGATAAGTACAGTGCATTAGAGTATTAAAATAATTATTAATTAATAGAAAAAAAATGTGTATTGCAATTTAGAAGCACCGAGTATACGTTCGGAGCACCGTCCCCTTCGAAATTCACCTTGAGACTGGCACGTTGTTCTCTATGAAAATTCTTTTATTGAATATTATTAATATGACTTTCAGAAGGAATAATGTAATAATGAACAGAGGATTTGTATTTTAATTATAAATACGCGTGCACACACGCGTACAGAGACATAGAGAGATACACTTTTTTCTTCGATACGTGTACGCTCTTGTAAAACGAGATAGTCGTGAAAGAAGAAACAAAGAAACGTAATTTCGCGTATAATTTCTTTAACGAAGAACCCCAAAGAAGAAAAGAAAAGAGAAAAGAAGAAAAGAAATGAAAGCAAATGCAAGCAAGCAAGCAAGTAAGCAAACAAGCAACCAAGCAGACACTTTAATTTGCCGCAATATCAAAAGAAAATAATAAAATGTGGAAACTCTCATTAGCGTAATACTCATTTTGAAAGGAGGATGGGGAAGAAGGGGGGGAAGGTTAGGTGGAGAAAAGCACGGAATAGGGTGAAATTACTGGAAGACCTAACGATAACGCCGTATTGAAACTGCTAGCTCGAGATGGTAAAGGAAAAGCGAATCTTGTCTTCCTAACATAAAACTAGATTATCCTGGAAACTGATGGAACTGGTGTAGCAAGCTTGCGGTCCCGTTCTCGAATAAGTATGTAGTTTCCCGTACTACCTAAAAGATATAGTACTCGATTTTCTCTCCTAGTCGAAGTATGATAAAAGATAAAACAATATGTTATAAACAAACTTCATTTTCCTAGATTGGTTTGTACTTGTTTTAAACTAAATAAACTAATTGCAATCTCTCTCTCTCTCTCTCTCTCTCTCGTCTACATCGCTGAGATAATAAAATATCTAAAAAGTAAAATATTTCAAATGAATATTTTATGGTAATTCGATAAAGAACCGTAATCATTATTACGAGAAGATGAAAGATAATTGTTAGAAACCGTAAGAAATAATAAGATAAATAGATTTAACATAAATTATAGGAGTAAGTATACATTGTTTTTAATCGTGTTGCCTTAATAAACTCTTATTTTAGTTCATGTCGTTAAATTTACCGCAGTAATTTATACGGAAATCGTACAACAGTAGTATGACGCTACGCGTTACGTGGTTATTTCCGTTCGTAGAGAGAAACAGAATAGTCCTGTCATCTTAGACCACATTCGATTTATGTTCACAATGCATCTCCACGGAAATCGTTGTTCACCCCGTTCCCCGTTCAATTCTATTATTCGCTTTTAACTAGCAAATAGACTTCTAATCAACTAAATCTACTATAAACGTGATAAATTCAACACGTCACAATCTACAATTACGTGTTACATTACGTCTATTTATAAAACAAATTGAATTAAACGTTAATCAAACGAATGAAAATAAATAAATACAACGTAAAACATGTACAAAACAACGAATATAAACGATAACGATATTCGTTTTATTACGAAAGCTAGCCAATATCTACGATGACACTTCAAACAAGTTATTAATAAGATCGTTAAAAAACGTAGCTGACAATACGAATAATTATTAACATCAAATTGAAAATAAAAAAAGAAAAGATTAAGCGAGTGGCAATTTTAGAGTGGCATTCTCGTTGCTAATTGAGTTGGGATAATAGGAAACACCGCACCAGTCGAGCATCCAGTCACTACATAACAATAACAATAACAATAATAATAATAATAATAAAATAATGAAATTGTACGTCTTCGAGAGTCGAGATTTTTCCGATGATTAATTAAGAGTTCACAATTATAACTGAGATAATACAAGCAAGTATTTTATTACGAAACTGCATTCTACCTTTTCTTTCCTTCTTTCTCTCTCTCTCTCTCTCTTTCTTTGTTCTCCTCGAGGCACAAGGAAACAAATTAATCAAGAAGGAATACATTAGGCTCGTGTCCGTGCAACGGCGACGCTCGTTAGACAACATCGAGGCTGCTAATAAATTTAATGAAAACATCTGTCAAATCACCGAGGACACGAGTCATCCTTGTTCTCTCCTAGGAAAGTATCTACCCTAACACGCCGAGACGACAGCCATAATTAATGACACGGTACCGGCGATATAACGACGAATTACTCGTCAAGAATTTAAGCTTTCTTCTTTTCTCTCTAGCCCCCCCACCCCTCGATTACCCTTTTTTTTCCTCTACCATTTTTCTTATTTTCTTTTTCTTTTCTTTTACTTTTGTTTCTTTGACGAATAAAGGATATTTTCTAAAGTCGTTAACAACTTGGCTAAGTTGAATTATTAATTTTCCTCTCTTCTCCTACGTCTCGGTAATTATGGGCACCATAAAAAAAAAAAAAACATACAATTGTGCTGTTGACTTCGAATAAAAGATACGAATTTTTGGATAATGTAGGATAAGTTTGAGAAAGTGTTCGTATTAGAAGTGATTCGAAACTCGTGGTATAAAAAAAAGAGAGTGATAAAGAATGAAAATAATATTTTCTAAAATCTATCGTTCACCTATCGTTGCGTCAATTCTCGACGACGAAAAGTTAGAGTTAGAGTTTCGAAAAATATTTCCACGTTTTTCTAAGTATACGCTTTGTACAATTCTTCTTCTATCTTTAAGAAATTTCTAACGTAAATTTGGAACGTTATCTTTCAAAATGCCTCCTAATATCGATGAATCGACTAACGAGAAATAGCTTCGTTACATCTATCCAAAGATAAACGTAATATTACGAAGAAGAAGAAGAAGAAGAAGAAGAAGAAGAAGAAGAAGATGAAAAAAAAAAGAAAATATCTAAACGAGACTAGAAAATTGCATGCATAAAAGCTGGGATTAGAAACTCTCGCGGCGAATCATTATAGAGTTTATGAACGAACGAGAAAAGATAAGAAATAAAAATAGAGTGAAAGAGTGAAAGAGAGAGAGAGAGAGAGAGAGATAGAACGCTTCGCGTTATTTCAACGATGTTTTTCCATGGTATACGAGAATAGATTATTTTTTAAGACTTTATTCTCTCTTTCTCTCTCTTTCTCTCTTTCTCTTCCAATCTATCAGACACATTCATATCTACGTTAGAAATAAATCGCTGTCATAGTTTTCCTTTTTCCTTACGTACACGTTTAAAAGAAAAAAAAAAAAAAAAAAAAAGGAAAAGGAAGAACGTGAAAGCACGAAATCCTCCGTCATAAAGTTTATCGACGAAGTCAGCTAGTACTTCACAATGAAAACGGACGAAGGAAGGCAAGTGAGTGACGAGAGTGAGAGAGAGAGAGAGAGAGAGTGAGAGAGAGAGGAAAGAATACCAGTAGACGACGACGAAGGCTGTTATTCTGACGGAAATTTCTCGAATAAATATTTCTATCGGTTGTCAACCACCCCCGTACCTCAGCTCCGAGACGCAACTCCACCACCACCAACGAATTCGCATCCGTTCCGATGATTTTTCGACAAAATATCTTATAAAAGAAAAATTTTCAAGATCTGGACCAACTATAAAGGTAACCGATTTTCTTCGATTGAAATTCTTGCAAATGGAATCGTCGTCGGAAGAAAGATGACGGAATTTCGTCTAAGGAAGATTGCTAGACGTTTTGCTAGTTCCACTTTGTTGCGACACCGATGAGAGAGAGAGAGAGAGAGAGAGGATTCCCTATCGTTGACAAAAATATACTACCAACAACACTATTAAAAATATGACTTACTATACCACCACCATTAATCCATGTTCGCGTTTATCTCGAACAATTTTATTACTTTTATTAACGAATAATATGCAATCGTATCGAAATAATTTCCAAATGAACTCGTTCAAATGAATCAATTAATCGTCATACTTAAAAAAAAAACAAAACAAATCTTACGTTCGCGAACTTTTAAATTAATCCTTTAATTATTTTTCATCATCGATCAATCTAATAGAAAACTTAAGTTACGGGTCAACGACCCGCCCCCTTACCTCCCCCCAGCCAATAGAAGACACGACAGGTCGCGATCGAACTTCCCTGAAGCTTTCTGCGTCGATTTCTTGTTCGCATAGAAGCATCAAAATAAAACTATAACAAAAGCCTTAGAGAGAGAAAGAGGAAAAATAAAAAAAAAAAATAGAAAAAAATAAAAAAAAGAATATAAAGAGATACCGTTTGGACAGGCTTTGTATAAGCTCTAGCTAGACTCGGTGGAACGTGCATCCGGGCGCGACTTCATTCGAAACGCATCGGTACTCTCTCGCGGTTCACCTTTTCAGGACTTCGAAAAATAAAAGCAAACGCGTATCAACGCGAAATGGTATTGAACGAAATACGAACATAGAAAATGGTAGAATGGTTGTTTTCTAGTATGCTTTCGAGAAAGGTAGAATTCTATAAGTGAGTATAAGAGAAATGTAGAGAGAAATAAAGTGAAAGAAAGAGAGAAAGAAAGAGAGAGAGAGAGAGAGGGAAAAGAACAAACTGTTACACGATAGTTAGCGAGGATGTGGAATTGGCAGCAGTTGCATCGTACCGGCCGGCTTTTTCCACCTGATCAAATTTAACCAATTAACGTCAATCGGTAACTTACTTGCCGCCTAGCTATAAACTCAAGAGGCATCGAGAGATTCGGCTTGTTTGTAGATTTTCACTATTCCTCTCCCTCTTTCCCTCTCTCTCTCCCTCTCTCTCTCTTTGGTATTGCCAGTCGTTTCAAATTTATTGGATCTCGCGGTCGGATAAACGAAAAGAAAATACGGAGAACGTACGCTTTGTAAAAACACACATCGTACACGCTCGTTCGGAAATAAATATTGATCCTTTAACGTTGTATCTGTAACGAAAGAGAGAGAGAGAGAGAGAGAGAGACAAAGTTGGAAAAAGAAAAAGATAGAAAATACTCTCTCTCTCTTTCTCTCTCTTTCTCTCTCTTTCTCTCGCCCCGTTTTTAGCGTAAACTCGTTGCTACCATGAAAAGCGTTAATTCGGTAACATAATGAATGGCTATCGCCCCGAATCACCTTTTTTTTTCCACCCACCACCACCACTCCGTCCTCTTCTCTCTCTCTCTCTCTCTCTCTTTCCCCCTATTTCACTTCTTTTTTTGTTCCAAGGATAAAGGATCTATCCCGACGAGCGTAGCCCGTGGCGATGCCGACTTTAACGAGAGAAACGAGCGCGCAACATTGCGCATGAATTTCCCTTCGCCCACCCCACCCCTCTCCCTGCCTTCCTGTCCCCCCAACAAAATTGGGTTAATGGAGAAGCGTAATCAGACGAAAGACATTTTTTTCGCAGTTACTACGAACATTATAAAAATATGTTCCAACCGACGACATTATAATGTATGCCGCCCCCTGATATCTAACGAAACGCAATAAAGATCAAATGAGAAAGAAAATGTGAGAACGAAGTGAATAAATAGGTACGTGTATGAGGAAAATCTGTACGTACATTTAAAAAAAAAAAGTAGGTACGTGGAAGATGATATCATTATCGGAAAAGGAAATGTTTAAGATTCCATTAACGAAACCCTATTCGATTTCTATTACCCACCCCCACCCCCACTTCTTTTCCTCCCGTTGATCGGGGTATTCCTCGAGGGCCAATTAATCTCTCTATTAATTGATTACCTTCGATATCGTGACTTTAATTTTCTCCAAAGGTAGGAGGTGGTACTAGTTCTACGCTACGAATTCTAAAGGCATTTTACTCGTCTCGTATTTCTCGTTTCATCTTTCTCTTTTAACCACATTCCCACCCACTTTACATTTACCTCACCAACAAATATATATAGATGTGTGTGTGTGTGTGTATAGGTATGCGTACTCTCTTTCTCTTTTCCACGCTTTGTCGAGCTGCACACGTTGGATAATTATCATCAACGGACAACGTCAGGGCAAAAGAGATTTATGACAAATCGATTCGAATTCCGCGTCGTATGCGTAGGCATTCGTCGGAATACGCGCAACCAAGTGGTCACGGTTTGCGTTCGGAGTTTGCTCGTTTTCATCACCTGCGGCTGATGGTAGGTTTATTGACGAGATGGATAGATAGAGGATAGAAAGAGATAGAAAGATATATATATATGTAAATAGAAGTAAATAGAGAGAGGGGGGAGAGAGTGAGAGGGGGGGAGGAGCGTTACACGCGAAATGGCGAGTATCCCTGATAGAAAGTAAAAAAAAAAAAAAAGAAATAAAAAGAGAGGAGGTAGAAATCAATTTTCACGCCGACCTAGGACTGCCTTTCGCTTGCGATTGGTCGAAAACACCGTGGGACGCTTGCAGTATCCCTTTTAACCACCCAGACAGAAACGCATCCACGCAGACAAACGCATCATCGGCGGGCAACTCCTCTCCCTTTCTATCAGTTGCCTCGTTAAATTACCAACTAAAATCCCATACTCCCCCTCCCCTCCCCTCCCCGCCTCTCTGCCACCTTCAAATTCTCCCCCAACGAAACCCCCCCCCTTTTCCTATTCCTCTTCATTCTCTCGGCAACTTTGGCAAAAGAGAATCCTGTGATCGTCCCGTTTGAATATTCTACCTGCGCGACAAATGCGATATCGTTGATTAATTGAAACGAATGGTGGGGGTTTACAAATTTTCAAGATTGACAAGTCGTTGGAAAATTGTTGTTTATAGACAGGTAAGATAATAGTCGTTGATTAATAGGATATATATATATATAAATCTCACTGATTATTAAAGTGAAAATATCGACAAAAAGAAAAAAAGAACGTATTCTAAGCCTGAATGAAAATTCCATGTTGAACGTATACCTATATATATGTATACCTATATATGTATACCTATATATACATACATATTACTCTTTCTCTTTCTCTACATGTTATCGACATTCTCTTTCATCTTTTCCCTCGAACTTTGTTTCACACGCTGAGAGAGAGTAGATTGCTATGCTGCTGCTGCTGCTGCTGTTACGTGTGTCGCGAATCCTATGATGGATCGACACGATGATGCTAGGAAGAGAGAAAAGAGAACATCGCGAGGAGGAAACGTTCGAATTCATTTTCTCCGTGATTTATCTAGCCGCGAAGAATGGGTGGTGGTGGTACAGGAGGAGGGCTTTCACGACTTCTTGTTTTTATCCCCCTTGTTTCATTATTAATATTATTATTATTATTATTTCTTTTTATTCTTTATTATTCCTAAACGATTGATACGGGAACAAAACGAAATTGCAAGTTTTCCCAACTTGGATCTACAACTCGGTGAATGATAAAGCAAACACGTAGATGATAATGTTTATTGTACGTACGTACGTGTGTTTCCAATTGTTTTAACGCGTATTAATTATTATCGCGGTTATCGACGACGCTATGGGTATTGCTTTTAACATAAAATTTCATTGTTATTAATAACAATTTGACGCGCGTTTATACATCGAAATGAAGTCAAGTGCAGAGAAGGTGGGAGGATGAGGGGGGGGGGAAGAGCTCTCGTGCAATTGGCTGGAAATATTTATTAGAAATTCGATTATTAGAATGACAACGATCTCAAACGTTTTGATCGAACTGAAAGAGACGAATCGAGTTTTTTTTTTTTTTTCTTCTTCATTCACATTTCTGCATAATTTTATCGAATTTAAATGGATTCAATTAAATGCCCATTTGTGAAAAGTTTATCTCTTCATTATTTTTGCCCATTAATAAAATCAATTGTATTATCGTTGTCATTAAGAGTCAACGATCGGAACGGTTAATGACAGGTTAATTCTATTTCATTTAATAATCAAACGATTCTCTCTCGCTACACACACACACACACACACATTTTGCGCTCAGTTCGCCAAATTTCACTTTAGCTGCGAACATTTAATGGTCTAAAAGCGTACCTAAGTATTACGATATTCTAATGTTTACTACAATAACCTAAGATGCTCCTAAGTAAACGCACTTAACCTATGCTAAATGGTCCTTTCGTGCTTCTGCAAGAAAAGGGATGCTACCCTGTACTGAATGCAAGGATCAATTCGGTATACCGATTAGCTACATTCTACGTATAATAAGCTAACTATCGCTAAACTTCTACCGTTTCCTGAAAATTCTGCTTTGTTAAGACAATCGATGTTACGAAGTTAACTCTGTTATATCTTTTAATCCTAAAATTCAATCCCAACAAGTCGTTTGAAAATAATACCATTCGGAGATTACTTTTTTGGCGAAAAATTAAACAATTATACGATCTGCAAATTGTACCAAATATTTTATCTCAAATTTGTATTAAAATAAAAAAAAAGAGAGTTGCGTTTAAAAATAAAATAAAAAGAAAAATAAAAAGTTTGAATAAATGTTTATTTGATGATAAATGAACTGCAATATCAACAGGACTGAATGAACTCGTATTATTATTTTCCTGATCGAGCTATCACGTATCGTCAACAAAATAGAATACGTCTATACGTGTATATACGTTCGTGCTTTTTAAAAGATTCTTAATATCGGTGTTCGTTGCAACACGACGAATCGTAATTCACGTGAAACGCTCGAGGCTGGTTCGTGGAATGTTTCTCTCGTGCACGTAAGAATTTCGTAATAAATCTAAGCTCCTTAGTGAAAACCACTGAAGAATTTTCTACATTTCGATGGAAACGATGGGGATAAGTAATATCGGTAATTATTAATTGTACGCGCCAAGTGTTACAAATCAAAACTGATAAAGAGGGATATATATATTTGGCAGAAAAAGCAAAAAAGGAAAGAAAATAATAAAAAATTAGTTCGTTATATCGTCATCGATCGTTGAAAGAAAACAATTTAAAAAAAAAAAAACCGAGCTGGAAAAATAAAACAAAATGTACATCTCGACGTATAAAATCGTTCGGTTTATATCATCGGTAACGGTAACGCGCGAATCGTTGCACAATTTTCATCCTTGTTATTCCATTATTTTTACATTGATACACGATAAACTCTACTGCCATTCGAAATAACGTTATTTTCGAAATAGGGGGATAAACAAACGCGTGGGTTGGGGCATAGTAGACTGGGTTTTGTTGTCAATCTACGTGGATCAAAGCAAAGTGAACGTTTAGGCTCGATCAAAATGTTTTTTAAGTTGCGTAAACTGTTGCAACAAACACCGCGGATGGCGTTGACGAAAAATCCTCTCGGTCTATTAACAAACGTTTGACTAACGGCAATTTCTAATTCTCCTTGTTTCTATAACAATTTTATTTTATACTATATCGTTAGAAAAAAATTCATTCGGAAAAAAAACAAAAACAGCGTCAAACGATCGATCCAGCGATCTCGTTCGATGAAATTTCAGAAACGTCGTTTACGTGGATTACGCGTAGCCTTATACAGTTCTTCCACGCCCTTTCATGCAGAATTACAGCACTCAGCTAGGAAGTACCGACAAGTATCGACCATTTCATAGTCATTATCGACGTATCAGTGGTCTGAACGATAGCCTCGCGTTGGCTGATTACAATTTACATGCATTAAACGCGACACCAAAACAGACATTCAGCTCGTACAGAGAATCAGCCGTTCGAGTAACGAGCGTTTCGGTTAAAGTAAGCCAACATCCGTAATTGATTTCGAACGTTTCTACCTGTATATATATATATATGTATATGTATACATATAACCGTTGGTTGACTAAACTTCTAAGCGAGATAGAATATTCAATCTGATTATGAAATATCCGTGTTGTGTTTAAAGAGCCATGTTAAAATGTAAAAGCAATCCTCTCTCCCCCTAGTAGCCTTTTTAACCTTCGCTATAATGGGCTCTCTCGGTTTTTCGATCGGCTGAGAAATTTATTTTCAAATTTAAATTTGACCTATCGACTAAAACAGGATAATACAAAAGAAAAAGAAAAAACAAAGAGAAAGAGAGAGGGAGAAAGTGAGGGAAATAAGCAAGAAAGAACGGAATTTACGCTGGTATACCCTCGAGTAATCTCATTTAAGAGTGAATTTTCAATCTAAATGAACGATCCTCTTCAACTTTGTGGTATAATTTTAAAGGGTATAATTCGATGCAAACTCGTAGTAGTACTACCTCATTCTTTTTAACAGCACCAAAGCTGTCAATTTTTAAGCGGATTAAAAGATACAACCGCCGAGGGAATACATCGCTTGACTATTATTTAACGGTTCTCTTACGATAGCACATGTTTTGTCGAGCGAAATCGCTATTTATTTCCCCGAAGAGAGAGAGAGAGAGAGAGAAACTTTTCTGTTTTATTCATCATCGTATTTACAAATTAATTTCAATATTCTAAAGCCGCATTTAAAATAATTCAGTTAAATGGAATAAACAACGATTTATGCAATAAAACAAAATACATTTAATACTTTTATAGGGATAATAAAATAAAAAAGAAGAAAAAACAAGGGTGAAAATGAGATAATTCGATTAAGATCGTTGAAAGAACTCGCATATTCTAAAGTTGAAAACCTCGGTATGACCCTCGGTAATTGTTTTCAACGTTCTGAACCGTATTTCTGTGTGTCGCGTAAAAAAGAATTCCAATAAATCGATGCACGTGCATCCAATTATTATGATTGTTAATATATATATATATTGTTATAGTCTATCGCATATTGCATACGTAATTGATATCAATTATTTCTCATTGTCTATCTATCCTATAGAAATAGTCAACTTTACAAATTTGAATGCATTTATTTGTTTCCAGTTTTGAAATAAAGAATTACTTTTGATATATCGATATACGCGACATTTCTTTTTCTACCTTTTGCTGTTCCCTCCCCCTCTTCCCTTCTCTTCGCTTCCGTCCATCCCTCTCACCAATACAACAAAACGAAACGAGTAAATATGAAAAAACGGGGATCACGTGTATACGTATATACAGACACACACACACACATATGTCTCTACTACGAATAGAATAGCGATCAATTCCGGTTATACAAACGATTCACTTTGTTTGACCGTACGTAAAGCACAAATTGGACTGTGCTTTTCATCGTAGACTTTGTTTGTACGATCTCCGTGCCTGAAAGCAAAAATTTTACGAAGGAGACCGTTTCGAAGAAAAATAAAGTACAATTTTTCGAAACGAAAAGAAAACTTAACTCAAAGAAAAACGAAACTGTAAAAAGCAATATATATACGAAAGCACACACACACACATATACACATAGAAAGAAAGCAAACGGAAAGAGAAATACTAACACACAGATATAAGAAAGGAGAGGAGGAAAGTTACTTAAAAGACAACGGTGTTGTTTCGTTTGTGTCGTCGAATGGAAAAGAATCGAACGATATCGCCAGTATCTCAGACTATACACTGTGAAACACAAAAAAAGCAACATTATCCAACCTGACGGAAGATATATTGTAAAGAGGAGAAAGAAATAGAAAAAAAATAGGAGAGGGGGAAAAAGACAGAAAAAGAGAGAGAGAGAGAGGGAGAGAGAAAGTGTTAAAAGGCCGAGCTTCGCCATTTTCTTGCAAGCTCACGGGCATTCAATTTTCTTCGTCCTGGCAGTCGAGAAGAAACAACGAGAAGGTAAGAAAACACGTTAACGACGTTTTCCCATTTTCCGAAGTACTTCTCCTCTTTCTTTCCCTCTCTCTCTCTCTCTCTCTCTCTGGGGTTTCTCTCTCGACGCTCTTTCACCTCACTTTTCTTTCTTCTCGAGCCTACGATCGTTAGACGAAGAATCGTCGCAAGAGGAAAGCAATTCACAACCTTATGCGAAACGGCACGCGCGGCTCGTAATAAATTAAGGGCACCAACACGAATCTGAAAATAACACACAGACACACAGACATACACACAGTTCGTGGAAGAAGAAGAAGGTCTTTCTCTCTGTTTCTATCTTCTGTAACGTTTCCACTCGAGACCCTTTTCCGGGCCAGGTCGAATGGACTAAATCTGCTAGGAACGCTCGTAAACCAGTCTGACTGGCTGGCTGGCTGGCTACTAGTCTTTCGAGTAACCATCGAAAGGTTCGCAGCGATAAACGATTAGAGTGAATCTCTGAGAATCTAGGATAAATCTGTGGTGAAATTATTCCAAGAGGCCCTCGCGTTCTATTGCGGTATGTGCTGTTGTTGGTTATGGTGGTTGGTTGGTTGGTAGTGGTACTAGTGATACTACTACTACTACTACTACTACTACTACTACTACTAGTACTACTACTGTTGGTGGTTACTATCACCAGAATGAGAAGAGACAATGCCTGCAATTCTCGAACAAATTATACCCCTCCTGAAATGACTTTAGAGTCTCTTCTGCATCGAAGATACGCATTTGAATAAAATCAACTCTTCTATACATATATTATCGATGATAATAATATATAAAAGTACTTTATAATATGAAAGTGAAAAATATAAAATAATAATAATAATAATAATGATAAAACATATGTGACATTATCATTAACACGTTCTTTCTTTCAGTTGAATTGTTTTATCAATTAATTTAAATGAATATTTAATATTAAATCACAAATATATATATATATATATATATATATATATATATATATAGAATTAAGTACACTCAAAGCAAAATGTTGTTTTAAACAAACGAACGTGTTTAATGAATATTATATATTTTTCATTTATAATACATATATCAATTCTTCTCTAATTAATCTTTAATCTCGTAAAGTCTCGTTTAAAGTGCATCCTGTTACGAGATGAACCGAATGAAACATAAACGAATGGATGGAACGGATGTTAATGTTTCGGTAGACACGCATGTTGATTAGACAGTCGAAATTCTCGCTTTGACTTCCTAAATGTATCGTGCGTTACTCTTTTACTATCCTCTCTCTCTCTCTCTCTCTCTTTTTCTGCAAACACGTGCATATTTAACGTTGACGTTTTCCGCGCGGAACGATGAGTTCGAGAGAGGGTACACCGAAGTGGTACCGCAAGCGGACCCAGAGTGTACGGTATATAATAAATAACTGGCGAGGCGAGATTTTATTCGAAATGGCACGTCGCGAAAAGCTCGCTAAAATCTGAATGGCGATTACGAGCTGTCAACGTCCTCGCGTTTCGATTTACTCATTCGATCGATCTCGCTTGACTGTACCTGACACGTACCCGAAGAATTAACATACCCCCAGGTGATAATAATATGGGACTGTAAAGTACTTACGATATGTCATTTAAAAAAGAAATCAAACAAACGACGAGAAAGATCATGATCATTTTTTTAAATCGTAACAAATGTTCATTCTATATTATATAAACATGGGGGAGGGGGGGGGTGTAATATGTAAAATTAATTTTTCTGCCGTATACACAGATGCCGTAACACTTATTTAAAATAAATATTACGTATATATAAATTGCGAAGTAAAAGAAAGAAAGAGGAAAAAAAAAAATATATATATATATAAGTATATATATGAAAAATTTCGTTTTCTTTTGGAACGGAAAAACAAGCAATGGAAAAAAGAAACCCGGGGTTTTAAAGTCGTAGTAAAGCGCGAATGAAAAGTTGAAAAGTTTGCAATAAAATTTGTGTCGACGACACGAGAGGATGGAAAAAGGTAACGGTTTTTATATTTGTAGGTTAATAAAAAAAAAAAAGAAAAAAGAAACGTTCTTATACCACGCGTTCGAAGGTGGACTCGAAAAACGATGTCATCTCTTTACCCACTCTCTCCCTCTCTCTCTTTTTTTTTCCCCCAGAACATGCAACTTTCTTTCTTCCTCTCTACGACGACGTATTCGTCCCGGTTACATATCTATCCTGATAGTATCCACATATTCGCGAGAAGAGAGTATCGATATATTTTACGACGAGATAGTAAAGCGTAGAATCGATAGCCATTGTCGGATAGGAAACCGTGTTTCCCTGTTTTACGCGAGTAACCTACGCGCGTAATATTTCTCAATGTCACATATGCTCCTATGGTCTTTTTCGATACGTTCCAACGGGATCTAGCGATAAGAAAAAGGCTACGTTACATTCTTATTTTTCTCTATTATTTTCCGCGACGTTTTTTATTTTTTTATTTTGTTTTATTTTTTTTTTATTCTTTCCACCACCACCCCCCCCCACTTACGTTTCCCCACGTAATATCATCCGCGGGGAAAAATTTTCGACCATACAAAAACTCTCGGTAAGAATTTATACAATGAAAAATATTCTTTCTTATATTGTAAGCCAAGGAAAAATATATTTTATATTGTAAAAGTTTGTTTTTCCTTACCAACATTTTCGTTCTTTCAGTTTAATGCACCGACGTTAACGAAATAGCACGGGAATATCTTTTACATGCACCAGCCACGAAACAAATCACGCACACGCATCATTTGTCTTTACCTCTCTTGTAGAAAAGAACGAGAAAAAGGGTAGAAGAAGAAGAAGAGAAAGCAAGAAAGAAAGAAAGATAGAAAGAAAGAAAGAAAGAAAAAGGAAAAAGCTTTTTCTTTAAGCCGGTTTCAAGGGACGACGAGTCTGTTCTCCTTTTCCTCTTATATTCAATACGTTTTAGTCTCGAAACCTCTCTCTTCTCCAGAGAAGACGATGTTCAGCTACGTTTTAATGGACAAAAGCAAGAAAACTCGCTTCCTTCTACTTTCACAAAAGCGTCTGATGCTTTTCTCAAGGAATAGCAAGGGTGAGATCGACCGACACTGTGAGATGAGAAATAGAAGGGGGTTGGGGCCAAGGGGGGGGGCGGCAAAGTGAGTGCAAGTGAATAAGTCAGAGACGCAGTTCTTAATTGATACGCCCCTGTTCCAGTTGGATGCTAATTACGACTAATTCTCTCTTACTCGCATGCCGTTTTCCTAACATAAACTTTCCTTCCGTCCTCTTGCAATCTCACCGATTACTCGCAACGCCGAATATTTTGATAATTTTACCTCCAATCCTCTCTTTCTCTCTTTCTCTCTCGGCTAAAGACGAGAACGCTGAAACTTTCATTCCGAGAGAATCGTCGAAAACCTCGATGAAACTAATTAATCGTTCTCTCTCCTTCTTCTTCTTCTTCTTCTTCTTTTTCTTTTTCTTTTTCTTCTTTTCCCTCCTCCTCGGCAAGACTTTCATCAGAAATTTATCTCACGTTTGCAACCAGGCGCTTGTTTATCGGTTTAAATAATTAATTTCGATAAAATGTAATTTCAGCAAATAAAAGGAGAGAGAGAGAGAGAGAGAGAGAGGAAAAAAAAACAATTTTTTTATCGGTCGAAAAAGAAGAAAAAAAACAACGTAACTTTCGATCTTTCATCGCCTTGTAAGTTATTTACGAATTCATGAAGGAATCAATATTTTAATACTCATTCGTGTATTCGGTTATTCGGAACGAGATCAAGATGATTCGGTTATTTTATAGAAACGTAACGATACACGAGAGAGAGAGAGAACAAAAATAAAATAAATTAAATAAATAAAATATGAAAGAATAAATAGGAAAAATCTAAAAATCAAATCGTAACAATGAATAGAGGAAAAATTTTGTTAACGCACTTTTAAATATCATTCGAGTATCGATACAAATTGAATAAAGAAGAATAAAGAAATAAATCTTATTGTTACCTAAAAAGGAATGCAAAAGGTGAGTTTCCATGAGGAATCGTTACCGATGACGAGATCGTAGTAACCAAGATGAAATGGACAAGCAGACGGACGGATAGAAATAGGACAAAAGTTTTTCAAGGTAAAGCTTTGGTGACGTGTATGATAGTAGTGGTTCCTTCATCCTTATCCTCTTCTTCGTTGTCGTTGTCGTTGTCGTTGTCGTTGTAGCCATCGATGCCACCCCAACAACGACACTCGTCTACTCGTGTATGGGCCCTAGATATCGCTACCTTTCAAAAGTCCGTTTCCATTCACAAAGCAACCACTCTCAATGCGCGATCCCATTTACCTAACTGCCACTTGAAAGCTACCGTTTCTCCTGGAAAACGGTTTTCTCTCTTTTCCTCTGCATCTGCTGCTCGACTTCTTTGTACCTCGTTGAATGATGAACCAACCGACGAGCAAGCAGGGATGAGAAAAGAGCACCGGTACACTCCTTCTCCTCCTCCTCCTCCTCAAAAGGAACAAAACTACAAAATGTGTATGTGTGTGCCGGGAAAGGCTTACGAGTGATTACGACGCTAGCTTTTCAAGATTGAAATGAAGAAACGATTCGAAAAGTATTATTCGTAAACCACCCCCCCCCTTCTACTCCTTCTTTAAACGTCAAACTTAATCTAACGCATAGTACGATTAAAAATATTTCATTTTAGATAAAAATGTATAATATTACGAAAAAATCGTTGTCGATAATATTCAGCAGCTGATGTTCTATCCTTGTACACTGTTAGACGGTTGGAAACGAACTAAACATAGAAGAAGTTAAATCGTTCGAATAAAAACAAAAAGTAAACATTAGCGAGGTCGACGAATACTAAAAGCAAGCTAAAGAAAATGTTTATTATAACCGATACGCGTGTAATAAAAGACAGTTTTCCTACTTTCAACGAGAATATTTTCAAAGTTTTCTTTCTTTTTTTTTTTTTTTTTACGTATATACGCGCGTTTACATTTATATTAATGAATAAACTCGAGAATAAAAAGTTTCTAAAAGTTACTTATACAAAGTATTATTCTGTTATTTAAGGAATACATTGAGAATATTATTATTAAAATTTACATGGAGATTAGTATCATCGAGTCGTTGAATATCACGTTACTTCTTACTTGGTTTAGTTTAATAAACGATAGAAAAAAAAATAATAGTGTCTTTTCAACATGGCAAACGAAGTCGTTTGAAAGTGCAACATTGTTTCTCGCGCATCTCTCGACAATGGAATACGCGAAAGAGAAGTTGTTGAGAAAAGCTCGATTTTCAGGGTTGCGTGCCACCAAGAATCATCCATTTGCTTTTATTTTCTTTGTCTTTTCTTCGTGTCGTCTCTTTCCAGCCTGTTCGGTCTCTTGATTTCTTTGTTCTTACGTTAGTCGTTTAACGAGATCGTCGTGTCTCTTTGGTATAAAGTGAAAAGTTACGAACTTTCTTCTACTTTCAACGAATCCCTTCCGTATTGACGTTGTTCTCCGAAAGTTCGTAAAAGGTGAGTAGTAGTCGGTTTCTACCAACGAGTAAAACGACTAACTTTTAAACCACGATTATGGTACTTTGTTTTCCGTAATAGTGATCTTGACGAAAAAAAAAAAAGGAAAAGAAACAAGCAAGAGTCGAATCGTTTTACTTACGCGACGAATTTTTTCTCGCATTTCAATTGATTTCTTTTTTTTTCTTCACAAATTGGAATTTTATTATTCGTATAAAGTACGAAGAAGCTAACATCCCTACTACTCGGATGTGATACTGCGTCAAATGATTTTGCGTGTTTTGCGGAGATTGCACGATGAAACACGCCGAGGGAGTTATTCGTCTTGGCAAATGCGTGAAAAGATATCCACCGTAGTCGTCACAGGGAAAAACAAAAACAAAAAAAAACAGAAGTAGAGATAGAGAGAAAGAGAGAGAGAGAGAGAATTTTCATTCTTTTATCACTGTCTTTCTCGTGGGAAGTAGATAAAGGTTAGAATTCTATAGTGCGGTGCAGAGAAACCGCAAAGCTTGTCGACGAGTTCCAGAATGGTCGCAAGAGTGGAGATGACCACGTCCACTCCGCAAAATAAGAGCTAGAAAAGTGAGAGAGAAGGACACCTGACCAAAGTTACCCCATATTAATGATCCCAAGAGTCCTAGTACGATGTACATATATATATATATATATAAAGTATATACCTACAGCTAGATACTTGCTGGATATTCACTAACTTTCGCAAAGGAAAAAATCCTTCTCGTCTTTTTTATTTGTTACTTTTTCACAATTTTACCAAACACCATCAAAGTCTAAAGATACTTAAGCAAATAAATGTTCACTCGCGTAGCGAGTTCACTGAACCAGCACAAAAGAGGGAAAGAGAGAGAGAGATTTCAAATCGAGTTCAGTATGAGAAGTGAGAGAAGAGTAAACCATTAATCTAACCAGCTGAAGAATTTCGGTCAGGAGTCCTAGTAAACTCTTTTTGCTGGTAGGTATCGGGGTTTGAAATCGTGACCACACGATGTGCAATCGTTAGTTAGAAAATTGTTGATACGATTGGGGTTTAATATTGACGATTGAACAAAAGTTTACTATTTTGTTTTAAATGCGAAAGATAAGAAAGAAAATAAGGTTATAGGATGAACAAAATAATAATCGTCGTGAAAATTAATAATGATGCGAAGATTCGGAATAATTGGTTCATCGATAAAAGAGAGCAGAGAAAGAGAGAGAGAGAGAGACTTCCCTTTTTCGTACTTGACCCTTCGTTAGTGTCCCCCGAGAATCCTCCTTCATTCTATCAGAATCTTAGCCGAGAAACGATAAAGTTTCCAGAGAGTGGAAGGGATGGGGGTGGCAACAAAGTCGATGACGATTGAAAGTTCGAGAGGTAAACGGGGGAGTTTTCTTCTTATCGCGAATTTGTCCCGTTTTAATGCGCACCCGAGGCAAACCATCGTTATATTTCAATGTCCTCTTAAATCCGCGAGAAAAGAGTAGGGTAAAGAAAGAATGAGAGGGAAATAAAAGAAGTGAGAAAGTGGGATTTAACTCCCCACCCACTCCTGTATACGTCGAGGAAACTTTTCAATCCTTTTTTCTTTTTGTTTCTTTTTTTTTTTTTTTACGAGCTAGATCAGTTTAACACAAATCTATGAGAATAATTCGAAGAGATTTTTGTTTAAATATTTGCAGAAAACAACAACAAAAAATATCTGGAATCTTCGTTCGTCGTATTATTTTAATATATTTGGCAGATGATATAATTTTAATTTATTATTCGAGAAAGAGAGCATGTTTCCCCAAAAATCGATCGAATCAAAAGGAGTAAAAAGAAAAAGGAATAGGAAGAAACTTTAGAACATCGTTGATTTGCAAGAATTCACATATGAGAACGGGCCCGTCTAGGTGAAAATTTAAACGGAACACACTCGATGGATCCGAATCAAGATTTTTCAAGTCGAAACGCAAATATCGCTTGATTCTGTTGACGTTAGAAAGCTTCCAAATTTAAAAGAATCGTACATACCTACCCACCTCCTTATCCTCCTCCTCCTCCTCCTCCCCCCTTTTCCCTGTAACTTTCAGACGTCGACTTTGTTTACCATATTTTTACTATTCCATTTTTATCTATATCTATTTCCTCTCTTCCCCTTCTTTCTTGTTTTATTTTTAACTTGAATAATAACTTTTATTTTATCTTATTTTTCGAGAGGAAAAAAAAAACAGATATTTTGTGTAAATCCCAAGATATATTATTATACGTATGCACAAAGCTATAAAATAATATTTCTCCTATCGCATAGAAAACTGGAAACTATATAAATGAAGAGGGGTAAAAAGAAAAGAAAAAAGATATAACTTTTCGTGGTTTAATCAAAAAAATCCTTTCCCTTCTTTTCTTTTTTTTTTTTTATTTATTATGCCTGATAAAATTTATACATCGGCTATGCTCGCAACAAGAATGAAAGAGAGAAAGAAAAATAATGAAAAAGAAAAAGGAAAAAAGGATAGATTACTTTTCCATCCCTTTTTGAAAAAAAAAAAAAAAAGAAAATATCGGTAACGGTGGTCTCATCAAGGTGGAATCAAATACTATTGTTCCAACGGCCATAAAGCTCCTCCTTTCAATAATATTCAAAAGTATGAAAGAAAGAAAGAAAGAGAGAGGAGAAACAGTTGAATAAAAAAGAAATAAAGAAACGGAAGAAGAAGAAAAAGTAGAAGAAGAAGAAGAAGTAAAAGGAAAAACGTTAAGAGATCCCGGAATAATTTCTCGATTCGATGATAAAACGAAAAGCGTGGATTTTCAACGGAGGAGAGTGGGGGAAGGGGTATAAGCAACCGATGCGAGAATTCAACGAGTTTTATATTTTCGAACAAATTGCTATCATTGGGTTGGGTCATTTACTCGAATTAATTGCAACTCGGGTACAATTAATTATTGTCTTTCAACGTAAGACAACAAATTCCAACATCGAATGCCCAGAGCTTTCCGCCATTACGTGACGAAGTGTTAAAGAAGTTTAAAAAAGACAAACGTCGGGTATTAAGTCGTTAAAGTGTTAGAAACAAAAAATATATAATTCCCTCTCTCTCTCTCTTTCTTTCTTTATCTCTAAGTCCGCAGTGTACGTACTATCGAGGATCGTCCAAGAAAACTTTCGATGGCTAATAGAAAGAAAAGGAAGTAACCCTACTACCACTACTACTACTACTTCTAGCATTACTACTCGGTGTGGACGTTGGTGGCACGTTCAGGTTCGTTGCTTCTAAGAGGGCGCAATAAACGACCAGATTTTCGACCGAAACGAGCTACAGCTAACGAACCGAGGACCGACCGACCGATTTTACGACGGCAAACCATTAGAGCCACTTTTCGGCGAGTGTCACATTCCGCGCCGCTACGAGATATATCGCTTCACCTAAAAACCATTATCGATCGATATAAGAACTAAATATTTCCTCTATCTTATTGCCACATATTATACTCGCATACATATACACAAACAAACACACACATACGTATTTGATTCAAGGAGTCTCGATTAAAATACAACAAAAACAAAAAAGACAAATAAAGTTAAAAAGAGAGAGAATGAGGGAGAGAGTATTATAAGAAGAAATTCTTTTCTTAACGAGTATTTTTATAAACCGTGAGGATAACGATATTCGCGATATTCCTCCCGGTATAAAAATATAACTCGATAATTTCCAGACAAGACTTTTCCCACCGAGCTCGTTATAATTGTTCCACCACGATTCAAAACCTTTCTCTCTCTCTCTCTCTCTCTCTCTCTCTATCTTTCTCTCAGAGGATATATACATACTTTGTATACGTATATAGAAGTGTATATACGTGTATATATATATATATATATATATATATATAGTTGCTGTCGATGTCGTGCTAACGACGCCATTGTACCGTATCGGCAAATCTGAAGCTATACACAACGGAGGTCCCCGGGAATATAAGAATGCGAGAGCACAAAACCTAAACTGATTGTGAGTTCGCACAATGGAACCAAGCCTCTGGCAGCCCGCACCATCGTCACATCTACGTTGTCTGGACGATGAAGCTGCTGGCCCAGGCAACCACCCCATTTGCACCTCTCCAATCCCCCCTAACACCATCCTTCTTTAACTTCCTATTCGCTTTCTCTCCCTCTCGCTCTCTCGCTCTCTCTTTCTCTTTTTCCTACTTGGCATTTGCTCTAACAAGACGCACTCAGCGAATTCGTTAATGATTCCTTGAAAACCTCTGTTATTAAAATTAGCGAGAACTTGTCTGGAAGTATTCACCATTTGCCTTCCTGTTCCTCTCTCTCTCTCTCTCTCTCTCTCTTTTCGATTCGTTTTCTTCGTACGAATGCTGTGAAAAGAAATCTTGGATCTCACTCTCACTCTCTCTTTCTCTCTCTTTCATTCTTTATTTTTCTCGATATACATATACAAAATGTCTTATTTTAATATCTTTAACCTTATTGGTTTGATAAACAAAAGTTTGTAATGGGGGGAAAATGGTATGAATTTTATATCGATAAAAATCGATATTTTAAGTCCAATAAAAGTTATAGAAATGTTATAAATTTGAACGAACTGCGTTATCGCAACAATATCATCAAGTTTTCTATAAATATCTGATAAACCAATGAATTCATCAATCATTTTGCCTTTTTTTCTTTTTATTTTCTTTTTGCTTTTGTATTTGTTTCTTTTTTTTTATTATTTTATTTTTATTCTAACACATTTTTCACGTCATAATCATTTGAAGCGCGATATCCTTTAGCTGTCATGAAGAATATTGTAGCAATTAAACAATTCGTTAAACATATCGGGATACCGTAACTCGATGAAATATTGATTAAAGGTATAATCGTCGAATTCGCGCATTAATATTCTTTATAATTTTTATTAGATTAAAAAAGAACAAAAAAAAAAGAAAAAAAAAACACCGCGATTGTCATTTATAACAACAAAAATTGTTATTACTTTCTTTATCTCGATTTGAATATTTGTCTGTATAAAAATAATTGCAATAAATATTATATATCCTCTCATAATTAAGCTAATTATTTTAATTTGAAACGTTTATTCTCTCTCTCTCTCTCACTCTCGTAAAACCAATGGAATCGAAGATACGTATTTGCTCAGATCGTTTCTAAAATGAGATACCCTGGTATCTTACCGTGATTCCATTCTTTTTAAATAGGTATCGGAATACGTCCATTATTGAACATAAAAATAAATGGAGTAAAAACGAAAGAAAGAAAGAAAGAAAGAAAAAAAAATTATATAGTAGTAGGAAGCTGTTAATGACTAGATAATATCCTTTTCTGCATAAGACATTTCTAAATGTTATATGGTCTTACAATATGCATAGAAGAAATGATCGATGAACAACGTGTGCGAACGTTCTTCCGTACTAATCATCACCTTCCCTTCTTCTCTCATACTCCCACCGAAACTTAACCCTTCTCTTATAGTCCCCCCCCCACCCTCTCCCTCTCTCTCTCTCTCTCTCTTCTAACTAATCACCGTAAATTTCCTACAACGATAATTAAGTACCGTGAGTGCTTTATAGAAGCTTTGGCTCTCGTTAGTTTCTCAAATGTACTATTAATATCGATTCTAGCTAGGAAAGAACTTACGGTTCATCGGTTATTGAGGTTTTCCTATGAAACTTCGATTTAAATTCACCGCAAACTTTGTTCTCACTGTACTTTTCACTTAATGGATTATTCAATTAGTATAATAAACGCATATCTCCATTTATTTGCGTATTTATCGTATGAAATAAATAATTCCTTTTTTTCTTTTTCTTTTATTAGTAGATCGTCACGGGGAAAAACGCGTGCCACGTATTACGATTATATTATATTTGTTGTCAGAGATTTTCTAAATGAAATGTTAATTTTGAAGAAGAAGAGCCGTTTTAGTTCGTTTAAGTCGACAACGAGAAGTGTCAAATGTGTCGCGCGAAAGAGAAGATAGTTAGAAACAACGAGTGGATAGGTAAGAGGAGAAGAATTTATAAGTAACGACGAGGAAAATCCACGGTTTGCTTCATTCCTTCCTTCCTTCCTTCCTTCCTATAGAGAAAATGAAATTCAGGAAGGAACCAGGCGCAACAACGACGGCAAAGACGCGATGCTCGATCGTTAATGAATTTAACGAGACAAGGAGACGCGTGAACACGTTCAAGCATCGGCTTTCTTCGCAAGGGATTAAATTTACCAAACGTTCGTCTTGATATTTGACGAGAACGTCGGAAGATCTTTAAGCGTCTTCCTCAACTATCTTACAAATAGAAAAGAGAAATCTTATCGATGGAAAGAAAACGCGTATTAAATTACTTCAATTTTGCGATGGGAAGTAAAGTAACAGATTCGCGTGTGTGTATGTGTGTGTGTGAATTTTTGATTGACGTAATATTCATCGAATGAAAGAAATTAAAAAAAAAAAGAAAAAAATAAGAGAGAACAAAGATCTATTTTAGATATATGTAAAATATTAAAAGACGTAGATGTCGTTATACGAAACAACGTGTTACTTAAACAAATCGAAACACTTTTCATTTATCGATCGAATACGAAATAACGGTTCGGTCGTTTCGTTCGGCAATAAACGTTCCTCCTGGATGGTAACGATTCCGCATCCAAATAATTCCGTGGCACGTCAATAAACGAGAGTTCCTCTTACGAGGTAGCTAGCGGTAGGAAATTTTTCAGACGACAAAATTTCAATCGTCTATCTCTATCTCGCACGGCGATACATCATATCCACTTTCGTGAGAGGGAAAACGCTTTACCCGTAAAATGTTTTATGTGACAAAACAGGGCGCGCGATAACTGCAGTTATTTCACTGCGCCGACAAGTCGAAATTTTTCATCCGGCTTGAGAGTTCCAAAGCACGTTTCCACGTTAAACGAACGATCATTTTTCCTTTCGCGTCCTACTCGGCCCACTCGGCGTAAATCATTAAGAAGAAGAAGAAGAATAAGAAGAGTTCCTAGTCGGCACAAAACCCTAACTAAAATTTCACCGAAAAGATTTCAACCAATGTGAGTCCTGCTCCCTGCTCGCTGTCCAAAACAGATTCCTAGAAATTTCGATAATTTCCTATCCAGACACGAAACTCTATTCTCGTCTGAAGTTATTTTTTCTCGCTGATAATTGTGGACTCTCGGGAGGACTCGTCAACGTCGCCAACTAACCAACCAACACACACACAAACACACACACACACACTTGATCTACATATATCGTCTGTGAAGAGATAGCTTAATATAATTCTACGGATGCAGATATATATACACCTATGTATATACAGATAGGTACTTGTACGAATAGTGAGATACGCTCCGTCTGAATGTATGATAGCAGCAGTACAGATATACGGAACAATGAGACCAACGTATATACGTATACATATTATACTACATATTGAATGAAGATACGTTTGTGTGTATTACTCATAAAAGCAAGTAGTATAAGTCTGCGAGCGAGGAGACATAGGTGAATAAGTTTTCTCTACGAATAAAGACACTCTTCGTGTTTCTCTGTACATATTATGCCAACAGAATAGCTTTATACGAATGACGTTATATGTATGCATATATATACATATCTATGGTACATACATGTATAGGACATATGTAGAAATTTGCAGATACAGGAGAGAAAACGGAGAGTACGATAGGATTTCAGCGAGGGTGACTCGGCAATAACGGACGGGTCGAACGTCCGCACAATGAACTGCTTTCAGAATGTGTGGACACCGGCTGGACATGACCATCCTCGTTCGCACACTCTCTTCATTCTCTCTCTCTCTCTCCCTCTCTCTCTCTCTTTCTCTCTTTCGAATAAGCGAGTTCGTGCGTGGATGCATGCGTGCGCATAAAGGCTAAGGGAGGACATATTTCGATTATATATATTCGTACCGCTGCTATCGACGCCTCGTAACCGATCGTCTACCAACGATTTTCGAATTCTCTGTTCATCCCACCCCCACCCCCGCCCCCGCCCCCTCCCTTTGTCCTCCGGGCCTTGAGTTAAGCCGCCATTAAAATAATAATAATCGTGTCTGCCTATGGCAGACAAAGAACTACGAATATTTTACACGATAGTACGATAAATGTTCTAAAGTTTTCCGGAAGGGAGGGGTAAGGAAACAGGATTAACGATAATTAGTTCTTTTTCGTTATTTTTACTAATGAACTTTTTTTTCTTTTTTCTCGTATGTATATATTTATAACTTGTAATGAAATAAACAGGGATATGTGAAAACGTGTGAAAACGAAAGTAACGTTAATTGATATTTATTTTAAAGCTTTTTCGCAAACGATGACCTATTATTACCTATATTCATAAATCGTAAATTGAAATTGAAAATATGGGATAATATTTTACATAATTTATGACCTCCGACCATCGATGAATGCATATTAAATAATCCGTGAATTAATAAATGCATTAATGTATTATAAATGATGCTTTTTCTTTTTTTTTTTTCACTGTGTCGTTATTATCGAACATGAATATTATTACATAAAGAGATATTACGTATCGATGAAACGTTCTAATTCGATAACAATCAAACTACGTTACGCAAAATATATTCAAAAAAAGGGATTTAACGTATTGTTATTTAAATATATAGGAAATTTTTGAATTAGGAATAATTCTATATGAAATATTTTCACTCTCGTGAAAGGAGGAATTTCGCGAATTGAAAATAATTTGATATACATGTATAACGGTTCATTTATTTAATCATTGACGATAAAATAAATAGCATAAACGTCGTTATATCTTTAGAAAGTTAACGAATTAACCCTCGAGCGTTGCCCTGCACGCGATACGAGACTGCTGGTGTATTATATGAAACAGGGGAAAGTAGCGAGGGGAAAATCTGGAGTGAAGGGAACGAATTCATTTGTCAAGACTCGCGGGCATAATATGACGGGATCGCGACCGCAACTCGTGAACTCGCGTGTACCCGGGAAAACTGGGACACCGTAATAAAGCGTAACAAAGCGGGACTCTGAAATAACGAGTCTGTAACCTATGCTTGTGTGTTACAACGTATTCCTTTCACTAGGATACCAAAATAAGGAACAAAAGAATTCAAATGACAAGGAACAAACAAAAAATTGGGAATGAAAAACGTGTCGCAAATTTTAATCTTTTCATCGTCTCATCGAAGATGTCGATTTTAAATTCGTGTAGATTAAAAAACGATCGGTCGTAAGTAAATCGATGTAAATATTCTCTCTGTTATAAACGATAAATATGTACTATATATACGAGCATTCTTTTTCTCAAGGAAAAATTCTTAAGCAAAACGAAATTTAACTCTCTGAAAAGACATATTCTAACTCGAGTGACATTCTTTTAACAATTCCCGTATAAATTCCATCATAAAAAAGAAAAGGATCAATGGGAATAAAGGAAAAAAGAAACAAGGAGATAGAAAATCGAGCATACGCGAATTTATATGCTTCTTTAACAAGATCCAAACTTTTCTCAGTCCTTTTTAAGATTACGAATGTATCTGCCTCATCGTCCAAGATGTATGCGAAGTATTCTGTTGAGGATTGAAATTATAAAATGGCTATTCCTCTTTCTCCCCCTCTCTCTCACTCTCACTCTCTCTTTTATTTTCTATCTTTCTCTCACTCTTTCGTATGCGTTCTCGGTGATAAAGGCGCATTCCATTCGGAACTTATACCGCTATGGAAATCTAAAACGTCGGGTAAGTTACGACGTAGTCGGGGGATACCGTATACACAAATACTCGTTCTCCGTTTGGAGAACAAGGGAAAAAGAGGGAGAAAGAGAAAAAGAGAGAGGGGGGAGAGAGAAAGGGAATGCGGGTAGCAAAGTACGCGGTATATCACAATGCCGTACACGGTTAGAAACGAGGAACCAGAAAGCGGGGGTGGTTTGACTCTAAATGCTAATCCTTGGTGGCGCGCCGAGATTTTCTCACCCCAAAACCGGTCTTACACCTTTTCACGCTAGGAAAAAAGAAAAAAAGAAGAGAAAAAAAAAAGAACGAGAACGGTGGAAAAGGTTGGGTGGGTTTCGAGCTTGGAAAAATTTACCGACACGATCGTCTCCCATTTTAAATCTTCGTTTCTTACCCTCATCGACGAAAAAAAAAACACGAAACATATTCGATCTGTTTGAAAAGAAGAAAAAAAAAAAAGAAAACGAGAAGAAGAAAAGACAATGAATAAAGAAATAAAAAAAAAGTATCGCTCGTCGACGATATAGGTAAACTCGCAGTTTTAATCGGAAACGGAAATAATGTTTAAGGAGAAACGACAGGTGAGATAAGTAAGCGTCTTCGCGAGACGAACTAGAAGTTCTCTAACACACGGCAAACAAAGTTTACGACTACCACTTTGAAGTTATAATTACGTTATCCTACGGCGGTCTTCGAAAAGTGACGAAGATCTTGAAACAGGTGTGTGCATGTGTGTGTGTGTGTGTTAGTTTCTTCTAGGAAAATCTAAAACATTCGACAGCTGACAATCTCTTAATACCTAAGCATCATCGATACTTCATATTAAACTTTCATTTTTAACAAAATTTAAACGAATACGAAAAAAAAATGGTGTTTTTCATTTATATTTATTAAATATTATATTTCATTCGATTTAACGTTAAGAAAGATTTTCTTCAATAGTTAGCCAAGAAAATAAAACGAAAAGTTGAACAAAGAGGAAGCAATACTTAGGAACACACTCCTCGCAGCTTTCTCGCAACGCTACGAAGAATTACGATCGCGATCCATGGGAACAGAGTTCGGTAAGTAGTCGCGAATGATATATTCAAAGTTCAGCACGTGGCCCCGGGCGATATTTTACAGAATTTCTACCCCAGCTTCTTATACCGAAGCTTTATTCTTATTCTTATTCTTATTCTCTTACCTCCTGCGTTTCCTATGTTACCCCATCTTTCTTCTCTCTCTCTCTCTCTCTCCCCCCCTCTCTTTCTCTTTCTCTCACCAATTGTCCATATCTCTAAGATCCTTTGACGTTATCGAGATTCCTAAAGCACCTGGAGCACCACCAACGGAATAATTTCCCTTTTCCTTGAAAACTTCAGTCACATACGTTAACACCGCTTCTGGGCATCATTCCTCTCGATTTTCCTCTCGTATCTTAAACAAGAGAATAAGAAAGGGAAAGGGAGGGAGAGAGAGTGAGAGAAACAGTAGGAAGGTAACTTGTTCGGAGCTTGGATAATTTAACAGTGGCCAGATGAGATAAGGTACCTCGCGGTCGTAGGAGGCTATGCGGTTTTGTGGTTACGCTTTGCAACTCTCTAGTTGCCGCTGAACGCCTCAATTTCGTCGTGTAAACACGTTCTGCGATGCGCCACGATAGACCACGAAAATGGGAGAGAGAGAGAGAGAGAGAGAGGGAAAGAGATCTCGAAAGCAATTCGACGATATCGTTCACGGGTGAGAACGAAACGAATACGACGATAAAACGGATTTGAATTATCGAATCTTGATAGCTTTCAACGAATAGAAAGAGAGAGAGAGGAACAGGAAGAGAACGAAGATGAATAATTGCTATTTCCAACATGTAAACTCTCAGCTTTATTCCCTCGGAAATAAATAAATAAAAAAAAAAAGGTAAAAGATATAAAAATACATTTACTTGGAAGAATTTAATATCGTTGGATCCCCCTTAAAAGTTCGACAAAACGAGAGAGCCTGGTCTCTTCATGATGTAATCGATCGATATAACTGCTTAATATCTTTGGACATTTATCGTATAAAATGGTCGCATAACTCGACAACGTAAACTGTGCATCGACTTTATTGGCAAAGATCTGAATCGATGGAGAAAAGAAGAGAGAGAGAGAGGGGGAGAGAGGGAGAAGAGAGGTAAGTTACTGACCGGAAGTGAATTACGCGATGAAGAGGATAAAGTTCGGGAAGGGTTTGGTATCTAAGGAAAGGTATAGGACAAGAAATTTCCAAACGAATTTCCTAAAAGAGAGAAAGAGAGAGGGGAAAAGTATATTTCCGTTGAAACCTGGACCAATCTCCTTTCGCCAATTAAGAACTTTGTATACTCGGTTCTAGTTATATTCGAAGTCAAGCGTCGAAAGCGGTCGAGCTTGATGTAGCTCGATTGATATATACACACATGCACGCACGCGATACACACACACACGCATACATACATAAACACATAGAAAAGCATATACATTGAGAAACAAGTAAACGAAGAGACATGGTCGAAGCAGTTTAGTTAAACCAATTTACGCGACCACATAGTTAATACAATGTATTTCTAGCACCGTGAACTACTACGGCGAATGATGCTTCCCGTAGTACAAACAGCCGAACTCAAAGTTTCGTATACCGAGTGGCCAACAACACGACCGGGGCATAGTTTGGATGTTCCACTTTGGATGGACTACTGGCGCGTGCTGAAATCATTAACATTATTATTATTATTATCATTATTATTATTATTATTATTATTATTATTACTGTTATCCAGCGATAAGCTAAAATCGTCTCGCAAGTTTACTGGAAAATCAGTAAAAAAAAGAAAAGAAAAAGAAAGAAAGAAAGAAGAGGGTTGAGATAGTCGATAGTCGGAAAGGAGGGAGCATCGAGAAGAGAATTTCCAATGTGGCCGGAATTTCGAACGGTCGAAAGATTAAAAGGCCTTCTCTCTTTCTCATCCTCTTCCTCTCTATTTCTCTGTCTCTGCTTCCTCCTCTCTTGGAAGCACCGTCGTAGACGACATCTGGCATTAATTCGTAGCTTAACGCCGAAGCAGTTTGAATTTTAGATATCCACCGGCCCTCAACTGAACGTAGAGAGATATCTGGCTCGCACTCCGCATATAATTTCTGTGGGGAAGAAAGGAGAAAGGATACGGGGGTTGGAGGGGTTAGGGGGTAAGAGGTAGGGGGTAGGGCGAAGGGGTAGGAAGGCAAGGGGACGACTATCTGGTAGTAGGGTGAACTCGAGAGCAGACGCGCCTTCGTGAAGAACGATGGTACATGGTTTTATGGTATAAGTAGTATCGTTGAAATATGGCCTCGAAGGAATCGTTTTTATCCGCGTATTTCATACGCGGCCGAAGACCGACCGACCAACCGACCGGCTCGGCCCGGCCGCGTTTTCCCGCACGGGCGAACATCAAACGCGGGATAAAATTCCCGAGGAACGTTTTTGGAATCGTTAACGGGTTTTCCTTACTCTCCTCTTACTCCTCTTCCTTCTACTCCTCCTTTGAGATCGTTACATTTTTCGAATATTATCCTATCAATAATATTTTTTTTCTTTTATATAGGTATTCTTCCGTATATGTTCATACGTTTTATAAATAAATAGAAAGAAACAGAAGATTATTTCTCTCCAGCGGTCAATTTGTTTGTTAATTAATAAGTCGATGTTCGAGAGAGAGAGAAAGTTGAGATAAAAGATAATAAAAATAGGGAAAAAAAGATTAGAGATAAAAGAGAATTCGTAAAAAGAGAAAACACAACGTTTCAATAATTTGATCGAACGAGTCGCTTGTTTACGGCGTTGAAACTGCGAAAGCTTCGTGAGTGAACTCTTGGGACTTGTATCGGCAAATAAGCTCTTTCGTCCATCCAGCACTCTATTTAATAACGAAGCTTTTCGCAATGATACCTGTAAACATTCTAGAGAGGGTAACCTCGTGAAGTATATAAATAATAAGTTCTAACGTAAGGATACTCCGCTAACTGTCACATGGTCGTAGACAAACACGATCGATTTGTCCGGGATCCGGAGATGTACGTTCTATTTTCCCTTTTTATTTCTCTCTCTCTCTCTCTCTCACTCTTTATCCAACGAAAAGAGAGAAATAAAGAGAACGAATTCTCGAGAGATGCCCGGTGATTGCAAATATTTCCTTTCCAATTATAAATCCGAGCTCTCTCTCGCTGCTACTTGGCAAATTTAAAAGTTGACACTATCTTCGGAAGCCGAGCTTACGTACCACTCGACGAATCAAATAGTTTTCCGCAATCTCTCACGATAATTACAAAAAATATGGATAGAAGGAAGTATGTTAATAGGGAATATCATATGGGAGAACAAAAAAGAGAAAAAAAACAAGGGAAAACAAAAGAAAAATTAAATAATAAATTTGAAATTAAATATTTTCGATAGAAAACATTTACATTCAAATATTAACGTAACTTAATCATCATCATAATCATCATCAAAATTCGTTCGCTTACTACAAACCAACGAACTTAACACAACTTTGAGATGTAAAGGGGACTTGTAATTTGTTCGTTCTCGTAGGTACAATCTGGTGCAGTGGACGTAGGTAAGTACCCACATATGTATATACTATAAGAGTAGGAGAGAGAGAGAGAGACAGAGAGAGAGAGAGAGAGAAGCAGAGATAGCAATCCGTATAATCGATGTTTAACGCTTCGAGTTCAGGAACTCGAAGTTCCTTCGGGTCATAAGAACTCTCTTACTGTGTGATGGTTCAGACGCGAACTTGATATCTGCACGAACTGTCCTCGGAGTATTTTAGAACGCTTACGATTTCCCTCACGCTCCTTCGATCTATCTTTACGACTTACCTATTCCCGCAAATTTTCGAGATTTCAAATGCGCGAGCGAGTTACGTTCAGCTACTGGCCCTCTTTTCCACCCCTTCGACCCTTCTCTCCGACCAAAAAGATCTCAATGTACGCGAAAACTTTACATTCGAGTACGCTCGATATTTCATATATAGGATTTTATCCAACTGCGAGAGTTGAAAAATAATATCATCCAAATATTTTTCTATTCGCGTATTAAATATATCATAAATTTCTATTTTTTTATTCTGTATGATTTTTTTTTCTTTTTTTGATAATAAAGTGACAACAATATTATACAAAAGCTATACGTATTTGCATAGCATATTCGCATAAACAACATAAAAGAAAAATAAATCATTTTTCGAGATATATTTTCATGAAACAACACACAATTTCGAATTCACGATCGTTCGCAACGACCAATTTTGGTATAATAATAGACGATATAGCAATTAATATTTAATGTTAACGCAAGGTAGCTCCCGTTGCAACGAACACGACGATAATTTAGCGAGAAGAGAACGCACTTAGAAATTCCTGTGTGATCGCAGAAAGCTTTCGTAGGAACGGACAGTCCGACAAGCGGACGTGCTCTTCTCTCGTAAATTAGATTCATGCTTCTAGATGCACATGTTTGTACTCGTGGGTTTCTCGTCACGCACCACTCCTCAAAAATACATATACCAGGTGTGTATATATATATATCTGTGTGCATCGTTGCTAGATATTCATGTATGTATATTATGTACGTACATATGTGCAAGTACGTATACATATATCTAATTGTAATTATATAAGCACATATATATATATATGTAAATCACGTAATTCGTTGCACACAAATAAATATTTAATAATTTAGATAAAAAAAAATATTCTTTACTTGAAAGAGAGATATTCACTTAAATATCCATATAAACGAATCACAGAAATATTCTATACAATCTATACAACCGACATTTCTCCTCGATAAGTAAAGTTATAAAAATATATGGCGAAGTTGACGATATTCGAAGAAAACGATCGCGTCAAATCTCTAACTCGACGAAACGCGAACGTTTTATAACGCGCAAAAACATTTCGTAGACAAGGTCCTCGAATAGTTCGACCGGTGATAGGAGAGAGTCAATGGTATACCATAGTTCCCTGGAGAAATCTCTTCGTCGAATTCTCATAAATACGATCGAACGATGCATAAATCACACGAACCTGTCCGATTTTCAGCAACGTTGCTCTTGGGTGTTTTTAACTTTTCGCCTGACAATGAAAACTACCTTGACTGCTCGCGTCGAAAATTATAATCGATGATAAAACTATTTCTTTAGAGAGAGAAAATAACAACAACAAAAAAAGAGAAAAAAGAAAACAATTTAAAAGACTTTTACCTTCCAATGAAAAATAATAAATATTAAAATAATAATACACGAACGTGTCGTGAAAACTATTATATTATTTGCAACGCGTGACGATCAATCGAAAGAAAATTCAAATCGAATTAGCATATGGCAGAAACCATCCCTTATAATACTCTCGTAATTTCCATATTCAGCTAGGCATCTTCCACATTGAATATCATTCTCTTTTCCTCATTTCCAACACGACAGTTAATTCCCGACAATTCTCTACTACCTTAGACCAACCGTAGCATTTTATTTCCACATTATAATCTACTTCGCTTCAAAATGGTCAAATGAAATTGCACTTTCTTTCACCATCTACTTAAAGTTTTCCTATCTCGCCAAAGTTCTTTCTCTCTTATACCACACACATACACACACACGCACACATATATATTTACAATTGACCCGATTGAAAATGATTCTTGATAAATTAAAACCTTTTTTTTTTCGATTTACGCAAAATTTTCTTCGTAGAGTTCTAAGTTGGTATTCGTAAGTTAATTAGAAATGCAAACTACAGAACAAAGTTTAGCTTTTAATTATCCGACAAAATGTTCCACTTAATATATACACAAAGTTAATTAGTAACTTGTTGTACTACGAAAGAAAAGGATTACGTGGAAAACATTCCAAAAATATGATAAATTATTATAACATAAAAAAAAGAAAAGAAAAAGTAATTCGATTTCGTACATTCTGATCGATCATGAAGATCCAAGAAAGATATTAGGATTAATCGAAAAAAAGAAAAAGAAAAAAGAAAAAAAAAAGAGAGAGAAAAAAGGATTTTTATAAACTTTCCTCGTTCATTCGAACGATCCACATTCGAAGTAATTGTTCGTAGCCTAAAGCACGATAGTAGAACTTTCTCTCGGTAATAGCAGTACGCGCGCATGAACTTTCTTCCTTTACTCTTGCTTCGAAGTATTCAACGGTAGATTTTCCAAAAGAGTATCGAACGCGAACGAACAGGACGCATTCGGAAGTAGCATCGAGTTTCACCGTTTACGATTCCCCGAGCAATCTTAAAACAAAGCTAAAGAAACCTCGTATATGTAGGTTCTTGATGTGTCAGTGTAACCCAGTGTATTTTCTTTCGCTTGGAAAACGGCCGATGGTGCATTCGCCAAAAGGGATTCAACTGAGAAAGAAAAGAGAAAGAAATAGAGAAAATCGACCGAGTTTTTGAAGAAGAAAAAAAGAACAAAATAAAGGAAAGTTAGAAAGAAAGATACCTTTCGTGAGACTTTCTTTATCGACTGACCGGATTCAAGAAACAGCTAAGATAAGGATAACGATCCGGGGTCAAAGACGTGACGTTAATTGGAAAAGGGCCACGATCGATCAACCAGTACCATCCCCCTTTTAGTAACGATACAAACCGAGTAATGGTCTGTGATAGTATTGGTGTATAATCCCAAAGGAAAGAGGAATCTTTAATTGGCTTCAACGAAACAGGAATAATTTCTTATTCTAAAGAGTCTAGGCTACCATTGACCCGAACAGTTTTAATCTTATATCTATAAATATATATTATATAGATGATATATACAACTACATCTACTTCCTATACTTGCTTTATTCGCTGTAATTGAAACTAATAATCTTTATATATTTCTCTCTTTTTTTTTTTTACAAGAAGACTAATCATAATTCTTTCGCACGTTCCAAAGATGAGAAAATCGATTAAAGTTAGTCGTAGATTGTTCGCGAAAATCATTTGATATTTTTCTCAATGGAAATACGATTTCGAAAGAGTCCGAATAACGTCCAAGGTGGCACGATTTTCCGCGTGACGGAATTAAAGAAAAATTGTTCTTCTCGTCTTGAAAGAATCAATTCCATTGAAGGACGTAAAAACGTGAAAACTCGGATGCCACTCCTTCCTATCGTACGTACCTATAGCAATGAGAAAGAAATAGAGAAAATAATAGAAGATGGAACAGAAAGAAAACGAATGAACCAGAAGAAGAAAAAGAAGAAAAAGAAGAAGAAGAAGAAGAAAGGAAAAGAGAGACGGTCTTTGCAAGGATCGTTCTCGTGTCCAAACGTCGTATAGTAGCCACCTCCTCTCGTAGAGTTCCATTCTCCAACAGTGTAAAGCTTCCCCTAAGCCAGTTTCTCGTGTTTCACAATCTCAAATGAAACAATCGAGTACATTCGCACCGTCGTCCCTTAGGGATGAGAAAATGGAAGAAAAGAGACGAGAATTTCGAGCATCGGATAGATACAAATCCTGTAAACACATCCAGATATAGTTCAACGCGAGTTTCATTCTTTCGAGCCGAGTGAAAAAGTGAATGAGAGAGAGAGAGAGAGAGAAATAAAAAGAAAGAAGACACACTTTGCTACTCCATATCTCCCTGACGCCTGTCTGATTACGGAAACAAGAATTTTTGAATAAACGATGCGACAAACTCGTTCGACTATCATAGGAGATGTAACTATGTCGATGATTTCAAAGGAGTTCGATTCTCTAACTCGACTCGAGGCTTCAAAGGAAAAAAAAAAGAAAAGAGAGAGAGAGAAAGAGAAATAACGAATGTCTACAGAAATGGAAATTATAAATCGTTCGATAACACATGCGACCTAGAAAGGAAAGAATCTCAACTAAGCCGCGACATAATTTCATTTGATTTTCCACTTGACTGTATCACCTCAATCTATCCATAAATTCTTCTTTCTTCGGCTATCAACCTATTCGATAAAACTTCTCTCGTGTCCGACTAGTAAAAAGAGATAACGAATGTCCGACTAAAAATAATGCAAAAAAGAAGAACGATGCTAACCCAGGATCCATGCGCTCGCTGGACGATGAGAAAAAGCATACCAAACTCCGCGTGTTTGCAGTCAGTTTTTTTTTTCTCCTCTATGCTGTTTCCTTTCTTTATTTCTTTATTTCTTTCTTTCCATGAAATAAACTAGAAAATATAAAATGCGTATACGTTGTTCACGAATGTTACATGTGTGTATATATGTATATATAGTAGGTAGAGTCTGGAAAATACTAAAACGCCAAGAAACGAAGCCCTTCTTACCGAAACACCTGTTCAACGTAGTTGCCAAGATGATAAGAAAAAAAAAAGAAAAGAAAAGAATGAAAAAAAACGAACACGTATTCTGTTCATTAAGGTTTCTTGAAAACCTTATTTCTTTTCACCTCATTTATACAGCCTGTTATCGAATCCATAGAGTATCGTCGCTTTTCTCGGTTCTCTCTCTCTCTCTCTCTCTCTCCTCTTTGAATCTGAGGCAACGAATGGCATCGACTGAAAAGTTTCTATTCATAAGTTTTCAATGCTATCCCGCCGACTTTGCGGAAACTTGCCGTCGAACTAGCATCGGGTGGTAACAATCGAAAAAGATAAAAGGAAAAAAAAAAAAGAAAAAAAGAATGAATAGGAAAAATAGGTGAATTTTTAAACGGGCTACAGCTAACACGCATGGATAAACGTCGTTTTCCTTTCATACTCCACTACCGATCCTTCGACTTCAAACGATTCTACCTTTGTCTATTTGGACCAAATTAACTAGCAGGAACTGCAATAATAATTAGCGGCTTCCCCGACAAGACGAGAGACACAAATTGAAATTGAAAGCCTCCAAGTGGACTTCGAGCGTGTCGACGTGTTACTGACAGCCAAGCTCTATGGGTGGCTGAACACAGACGTCGTGCTTGCAGGACTTTAAAGCGCAAATTGCTCGTATTCCCTCGTCGATCGTTCGAGACTAAATTGCTTCGGTCACCTGACGAACGTTCAATCTCACCTGATCTAGTCGAGTCTTCCCATCCATTGTTTCCAAAATATTTAATCTATCCTGTTAAATGTAATATCGATGTGTTATATACGATCGAATGAACGAAACTGATAATAATAAACAGCTATATAATAGCATAAATTATTGTAACAGATATATGAAATCGTATGAACGTGAGTGAGAGCGATTATAGTTTGATTAAATTCTATTAAACTCTATAATATATTATATAATACTCTCATAAGACGCAGCTTTAATAAAACGCTCTATTCAAAAGGTTTCAATCGTCGATAAAAAAAATAAAAAGCTACAAAGCAAATAAGAAATACGAATGTATGGAAATGTCGAAGGTAAATAAATCGTGGATATGATTTCGATTACCATGTTAAATTGACTCGACTATTTTCGTCCATGATCGAACGTGATATAAATGAGTTATCGAAAATAAAAAGGGATTTCTTACTTCGTCCCTGGTATTATCACGAATACGTATTGTTTTTTTCTACAGCTTAAAACTAAATTTAATGACATCATATTTATAAATCTATCTTTTTGTGCTCATGACAACGCAAGCAGAGAAAGAAAACAGAAATATGTTTGAATGTAAAAACAATTTGGATAATTGCTAATACAAAGCAAACAATTGAATGATACATTAACTGAAAATAAAATTCATTTAAAATTAATAAGAAATTCATCTTTGCAAATGAATAAAATGAAATATTTCAATTATGAAGGCAAAGCAAGTAATATAAATAGCTGGTTAATAATTAAGACGTTGTTCCGACGAAAATCTCTGAAGTTTCTGACGAAAACGTCCGGTATATATATATTCTTCGTCCCGTGGCAATTAACGAAACTTCGTTTCGTTTCCCGACGTCTGTGATATTTTCCACGCTCTCTTCGTTCCATCTTCAAAGTGCTAGTGCTTGATTTTGCTGTGTTCGAGCGAATAAAGGACGAATTAATGTACCTATATTTGTAAAACTTTCCAAACATATTTGATCTCAAATTGATCGAATTATTGACCAATAAATACAATATACAATATGTATATATAGTATAAGTATATAATCTTGCTTCCATTACATTAGTAACATAAATTCTTATAATTTCCAAATGCGATATCGTTATTTATATTAACTCGAATAAAATATTAAATTGGTATAAATATCACAAGATTAATATATGATATATGTTAATGCATATTGTATGATATTTTTAATTAAGTACTTACGATTACACTTAATGATTCTGAACAAATATCATACAATAACAGCATCAAAAATACATTTACAATTAATATATATAAATATATATGTATATGTATATATATTAAGATTCATAAATTTGAAAATTTTTTTTATATAGTTATATCACACTTTTAACACATTATTAAAGATTGACTTTTTGAACACTTTATGCATATTAATATGATAGAATTATAAGTTAAATCATTATTTTCTTTTTTTTAATTGAAGGATAAAATATATCAAGGAAGCAGAAATAGAAAATATAAATTTATCAAAAATTTAAATAAAATATATGTTAAGGAAGCAGGAATAGAAAGTATATCGAAGAGATTCGTTTAAAATCAAAAAAAGAATATATGATACGTATCGATGACAAAGGCAGGGATAAGATCTTATGACAAGGAAGAGACATGGAAGACAATAGGATTGTACATTATAGGAAGCAATAGCTTGGAATATTGATATTCACAACTGGAGATATTCCTGATAAATTTCAGAAAATATTCTAAAATGCCTTTAGTCACAACCTTTTTACCCAGAATCGAAAGCCTTGTAATGAAGTTAAGTGTCGATCTGTTAGCCTATGAGAATTAAGGAAATATTCTTTCCCCTGAAACCTCCGATTGCAATAACAGTCAATCTAATTGACTGCCTATGCAAAATCACATTGTCAGCAATAACAAGAGCTATTAGGAGGTGGAGTCTCACGCTCATGACACTTCAAAATTTTTTGATGCGGCAGCAATGATTTATCTACTGTAACTTCCATTCTGCGCATAACACGATCTAACAGAATTTCTACTGCGCGTTCAACATTTTGTCCTGTAGCAGCGCTAGTTTCCAAATATACCAAGCTGAAAATCAACGGTTCAATTACATTCCCTCAAAAAAGTAACTATAAGATTTACGTACACTTATTTCTTCTTTACATGTTTATATGTAGAAAAATTCAATATATCATAAATAAAAAATAAGACCTTCGAGATAAAATAATTTTATAAAGCTTACAGTTATTAAAAGAACTTGTAAACTCACCCATGTTTCTCTGCTAGATCACGTGCTTTATACTCGCTAATAACTCGCTTATCCTCAAGATCACATTTATTACCGCAGAGAATTATATCTGGATTTTCACAATATGCATGCATCTGTATGTATATGTGAAAAATAAAGAATCAGTATAAAAGAAAAAAAAGTTATTGTAACCCTATATCACGAACACTTAATAAAGTCATAAAGTAACTCGTATATCTTTTAAATGAAATCGAACGACAATTTGAGTTTTTTCCTAGCTCATACGTAAACCTAATTGTACCAATTGAAAATGTTATTTCAAGCGCATCTACTACATGCTCTAATCCAACTCCATCACCATGCTCGATACGACCAAACAGACAATGTTAGTTAAATTCCAACAGGCTTATCGCATACTCAAAGAATCGTCCGAAAATATTGTGCAACATACTAATCATATGTTAAAATGAATTTCCAATAATCTACTAAATGACAAGTACCCTAAGCTGTTCCAGCCAATTTCTAACTTCGAGAAAGGACAGCTCGTTGGTCAGATCAAAAATTAATAAGAAACCCATGGAATCCCGGTAAAATGCTGTAGTTAAACTTCGAAACCTGAATGTTAATGATATTAATTTAAATTAACAATATTAATTTTCTTTTCTAATTATGTGTTATAAATCTTACAAGAACATCATGCACAATACTAAGAGATATTATTATATTATGCAAACATTGATGTTATATTAATTATACCATTATTATTTAGTAGTATTGAATTTACCATCATGCAATTTTTCAAATATATAAATTAGAATCGAGATTAGAAAAAATCATAAAAATTATTGTACCTAATATGAACGTTAATAATGTACCAAAATATACCTCTCTTGGCCCGCTGTATCCCAAAGCTGCAAATGTATTCTTTGGGTACTTCCATCTGGCATTTGATATGTCTATAATCAATATAAAATAATTATTAATAATAGAACTTATATATAAGAGAGACTCTACGTCAAATAAAACCAAACGCATACTTACTACTCTCTTTTCTTTAAAATCAATCCCAACGGTGGAGACAAAGCGAGAATGGAAAGTGCCATCGGTGTACTGATACAAGAAACTGGTTTTCCCAACTCCAGAATTTCCAAGGGCCAAAAATTTAATTAAGTAATCGTAATCCATTCTTATTATCTTCTTTTTTTATACGCTTCTTCTGAATAATCAATTTATATAAGTAAAAAATGTATCGATAAAATACATTCACTCAAAATACTTCTTGTCACTCCGTACAAAAAATATTTGACATAAAATTAATCTTACAAATTTATGGCAAACTCACAACTACACACAAATATGAATATGTGCGAAATTAGACATAAAAATAAAAATTTATTCATAATCCATTTTTATATATGCATATAGGTATATTTTTTTTTGCATAGGTGTTTCTTCTTAACAAGCAATTAATGTGTCATAAAGGTAAAATAACCCCATAAACAAATCGTTTATGTGCATTCGTACAAATAAGATTCTCGTCACTTCTCGGCAGGAAATATATTAAATGTTAAATAAATCTTTTAAATTTAGAACTGACGCACACATATATACAAATACGAACATGTGCGAAATTAGACTTTGCCACCTGTTGCCCACGTACGCGATTTTCAAAAGATTCGCGCGTAACAAATTCGGAATGTTACTTACATTAGAATATTATTTATCTTAAAAATAAGAAGAACTTACGTTTTCTATCCATAAATTTGTAAAATACCTTACAATATAACTTTTTCACACATTGTAACAAACTATAATTATTCACTGTTACATCGAGAATAGACGACATATGCACACGCGAAAAAATGGCGCCGATTGACTCAGTGCTACCAAAGTCAACGGAGTAATTTCAAACTACTTTTAAAAATAATTCTACTTTCTATAAATTATTTTCAATACAAATTTCACAATCATATTTTAATTAGAAATATAACCAATAGGATTAATCTTTATAAAATTATAACTTTTTTTCATTAATAGTTTGTATATTGATGTTAATAATATTAATGATCGATCTTCCATAGGCGGTATATAAATAAAAACGAAATGAGGACATTGTCCGAGTTATATACAACTGCAAACTATCGATATACATTAACCTACATATTCACGTAACTTGAAATTTTCTATTTAACATTAAATTGATATATTATTACTGTTGGTAGTAATGTATCACAGCAGATGCGATAGGTTTACTTTATCTCTAATTAAAATCAATTACAAAATTATATCTATCTAATCTAATATGTACGATGTTCAAGTTGACGTCGAATATTGGTAAATATTAATATTAATGTTTTTTACAAAGTTCTGTTATAAATTATAATCAATGTTATTGTAGTGAGAAAATACATTTCTAACCTCTTCATCAAATACTTAAGTTTATAGATCATAAATGATTTTAAAATAGCAATCAGGATAATTTGTATTCAAGTTTGTAATATTTTCACAGTGAAAACAGTAACTGTAAACAGCAATTTTTGGATATGCTAAATGTAATAGAGAAGAATGTACCTAGGGCCAAAGTGTCTGGAACCAAAGGAAAAGAAGGTAAGATAGCTTCTATATAAAATTTCATATATTATAAATAGATAAACATATGTATTATTCTTTTGCAGAATCTTTTGAAATCAAGATTAATGATCAATTAGTTTATTCAAGACTTCAGACACTAGCATTCCCCGATTACGAAGCGGTATGTGAAACAATCAAAGACGTATCCAATGGTGAACCTGTAAAAAAAGTTAGCAAACAACAACCTATAGAGTGTGTAATATCATGATTTGTGTTTAAATATGTCAGGTAGAGTAAAATATTTATATGAATATAAATTTAATTACACTTACTACATATCTGTAGTATAGTAATTTTTATATGTATATATCTTAAAATATATACTTTGCCATATAAAATGATCAATCAAAGTATACTACATCTCCAATATTTAATATTCCTTCTTTTATCGATGGTCTAGTAAGATATATGCCAAATCTTAATTTTCCATGAAATTCCTCCGCTAATGTACGCAATGGTTCTACTGTTTTAACGCCTGTTGTTTGATCAATGCATATCATTTGACATCGATTGCAAGGCCCATTTACCTAATACGCATAATGTTTACAAAATTAATTCTATGTTCTGTTTAAGAGTAATATTTCTAATTTGTATTAATTAACAACCTGGAATTTGATGTTGCCTATTCGTATTACTTTCCATTGAAGTTCTTCAAAAGCTTTGCAGCCGCTTAAAATGATGTTTCCTCTAAATCTATGCACTACTGTATTTTTGTTAAAATCTTGCGTATCAGTAATTTTACTGCATAGCCATAATATGCTTTCTTCGTTCAATAAGAGATATTGAGCTTGGCTGGTAAAAGATAGTTTTGGATTATTTAATTCTGGAAAAGAAAATACATAATTAGAAATGCATAATGAAATGTATATAAATGAAATATTCCTTTAATGTACCTTGTTTTGGTTTGTCTTTAGTTTCATGATCAGCTTGCTTAACAAGTTTTAAATTTGGACGACCAATAACCAAACTCAACCACTCAGACACATCTCCCCCGCAATCAATGCCTTTAACTTTTTGTCCGCAAACTCTACTTTGGCATATCGCACCATTTATATAATTTTCAGAATACTCCAAAGGTACTTCTATTGATGGCATTCCTAAAAGATTCATTATAAAATTAGAACAGTAAATAATTATAATTATTAAAAAAATTATTTTTAAAAATAGTATTTACCTGGGTATGTTAATTTTATGACTTTAGTTTCTTTACATATAAATGGTTTAATTAAACATAGATTAGTTTGTTGCTTTTGAGTCAAACAAACTCCATTTGATGTCATTATCATCCACTCTCTATCATATTCTAAACCTTTTTCATTCAAAGTCCAAGAAGTAGTTATTTCAAATGCGCCACATGACTTTATGGGATAAATAAATAATTTTTTGATAATAATATTACTTTTTGAATTATTAGTGTTTTGAAAATATTTTGCACCATATAAAAATGGCGAGTACCATGCCTTACTCTCAAACTCTTTTGTATTATCTTTATCATTTATAACATATATCTTATTTTCAGCCTCAGTATGATGCGATTTACGAACTTCTGGTACACATATGTTCCTTTCTGGTTTGCTAACAAAACATTTAGTGATCATTTGTAACAAAGTCTCAATATCTTCGATCATAGACATATATCCGATTGAAATTCGCACAGCACCAGTTGGTCTACCATTTATTAAATCTGCAGTACCACCACACACATAGCCTGCGTCATAATTTTTTAAAACGTCTTCATTTTTAAGGGACAGATGTCTTTGACATGCACCGGGATTGCAGAAACAACCAGTTCGAAGATGTATTTTAAAAAGAGCAGCCATATGTGCAACTTCCATATATCCAACATATTCTCCATTTGATCTTAGTATATTAAATGTAACGATACCTCCTTGTAAGTTGGGATCTTCATAGTTATTATCTGAATAAATTTTGACAACAGGTGCACCATTATCATGACGTAATCTTAATAGAGTATGATGTAAATATCTTGCAAGTACAAATACATGACTCGATATTTGCTTCATAGTAATTTTTGAAAGTATATCCAATCCATACTGTAATGATATTATAGATAAAAATGGTACAGTTCCATCTTCAAACCTACAAGTATTGTAAATTAATTATTTTAATATTATAAAAATATATTATCTTTAAGTTACCTTTGATATAAATTTAGACGCTTTACATGAAATAATTCAGAACTAAGAGTAACTTCTACAGTGCCTCCTCCGTAATAGATTTTTTCAAGAACGTGCGCACTAGAATTCTTTACTAGTAAGGCACCAATACCGGTTGGATATCCAAACATCTTGTAAAAAGATATACATACAAAATCTGGTTTAAATACAGATAAATTTAAATCATTTGTTGGTACAAATCCTGCCGCATCTAGGAGAACGTACCACTTTGTATTTAATTGACCAGTTACACTAGAAAGCACATTATTGTGTGCATTTTTAATCCACTTAAGTGGATATTTTGCACCAGAAAAATTGCATTGGGCAGGATAAACAAAAAGAGAATTATTGTCGCTTGCTACATTGTCATTGGAAAAATTTACTGGTTGTTCTAATACTTGAAATGCATGTTTATGACTAAGACAAGTTACTTTAATTCCTTTTTGGGAGAAAACTTCTCGCATTCCAAGTACTGAAGTATGATTATCTTGTGTATAAACAAAATCTCCTGTAGATTGAACTTCATTATTTTTATTATTACTGAATCGAAATGTTTCAGCGACCACTTTTAATGATTGTGTCGCACCTGATGTAAATATGATACTGTATTCCTCCGATGATGTATGGAAATGACTCAATATCCTAAAAAATTATAATATAGAAAAGATTAAGCTACCAAGTAGTTAAATTTATTACAAAAATAATATATTTAAAATATAATTAAATTTACCTATGTCTTATTTGCTCAATATTATCATGAGTAATACCGCCAACAATGCCAATGGAATGTGGATTGCCATAGAGAGAGTTACATAAGTCATCACTTACACTTTTTATTTGTAAATCAGAATAAAGTGTAGCACCAGCATGATCCAAATAACACTGTCCTATGTGTGTGTGTGTGTGTGTGGAATAAAAATAAAAATAATATAAAACAATAATGCTATAAAAGATTATACATACACTTGTAATCAGTCTAGTATTTTTTAAATATGATAATATGTTCCAATGATCCCATATGTAATGTTTATTTACCTTGAAGCCTTGAAAATTCATTTCGAATATTTGCAGCAATTCTTTTATCGTAAACAGGCTTATATTGCAAAGTTTTTTCTGATTCTTTCTCCATTTTTAAATCTCTTGAAAGTGCCTCTTGACGTTCTCACGATGTTATGATTACTCTTAAGTACACGTAACTACAAAAACGGGAAACGATTATTCAACACGATTGCAACCATTGGTTACTATCTTAAGTACTTGCAGAGTAGATTTTAATGAAAATAATAAAATACATACATTCAACGAATTACATATGATTAAATATCAATAATATTTTCAAGTTTCTGAGAATAAATAAATTCGTTTTGACGTATTCTGATATCTCTTGCACAATCATCATAATAATGACAACATGAACAAACACTTAACATACAAAAATACGTGCATATACATGTGTGTGTGTGTGTTTGTTCAATTGCAGCATCATTAAACCAACTTATAAATTATGCCATATGTTGCAATATAATTTTTCTTTCCAATTTTATTCAACCGTATTAATATATACAGTGAACTATTACTTTCACTATAGAGTAATATTTTGATGTAACATAGAATCATATCTATACTTAGTTAAATATTTATATTATTTAATTTTTTACATAATATGTTTATTAAGCAATTGAAATAATTATTAAAACAATTTAGTTATTATATATATTTAGAGACCTTCCTTTCGTGTGACGAGGTGGCCGAGTGGTTAAGGCGTTGGACTGCTAATCCAATGTGCTCTGCACGCGTGGGTTCGAATCCCATCCTCGTCGGATAAATTTTTTTTCGTTCACAATTTTTTTTTCAACTTATAGTGTACATACTATATATAGGATAATTATTTTCTATATGTATATAATTTACACTTACAGCCTTGTGGATCATTTATAATTGTCAGTAGATAGCAAGGAATCTATAAAGAGGAATTACGAAATTATCTATATTTCATATGAAGTCATGTGAATATCGCTTTTTATTTACAAAAAAAATAACAAGATGGCGGAGAGTGAAAAACAAGTTGCCGACAAAGAAGATATTTCTAAATCTGAATACAGTACGAACGATAATATTTTCGATCCTAGCAACAAACAAATTAACTATGTAAATTACACGCATCCTATAGTGAGTAAAAAAAAGAGTTACATAGATTTGACAAATTATAAACGAAATTATCGAGATATGGAAGCTCGTGCTAATGCCCAACTAAGTAAACGTCAGTTTATGCAAAAATCGAAGGGCTTCACAAATATAGAGGACGGTTCAGGGAAAAGAGAAAATGGTAAAAATGTTTCGTCAACGTTTACGGACGAAACTGATGCTGAAAAATATACGAAAGAATCTAAGAAAGCGATCGGAGAAATAACGGAGATACATGAGAGCGATAAAATTGACAGGTCGAATGCAACGCATAAGGACGGAGACGTTTCGATGGAAAATATCCCTGTTGGAGATGACATGGAAAATGTTTCGGGTATGAAACACGATATATGTGTGTGTACATATATATATATATATAAGCATAACGTAATAAAGAAATAAAAAATTATGCATATGTGTAATTAAAAATAAATAATATAAATAGATTACTCTTTTTTTGTAAAATTAAATTCAAATATTTGTAAGTGGATTGGTTGAAATTTATCGAGACTAATATTGAAACAATTTTGTATTTTTCGATGCTCAAAACTATTCAATCTATTCACATATACATTAGTCTAATTGTAAATAGAATAAAAATTAAAAAACAACCAAAACTTATAGAACAGACCAGCATACTGCCAGAGGAAGCGTACATCCGACATATGGAACGTATCATCGCATCAAATACTCTTCCTTCACGAAAGATGGAAATTCTTGAAAATTTATACGCTAGTTACAACTCCGATAAGAAGAAAACGTCTACGATAGAGAAAATTCATATTGAAACTGACGTTCGTACTTTGGAACCTAGTGAAAGTAAAACTGTTACTCGGGAACAAATGGAACAAGTATCGACAAGCGAAAAAGAGAAAGCTATTCTTATTTCCAGTTCCAAGGACATTGATAATATTCACCAATCGGAAATGCAGGACATAACTGAGAAGCTTATTTTAACTGAGTCACCAATTTCTATTGTTGAGAATGACAATAGAAAATTGGAATCGTTGGAAAGTGATTCGTTAGCGAAAAAAGGTGAAATTCTAACGAGCACGCCGAACAAGAGTGTCGACAAAATCAATGCTATCTCTAATCTCGATAATACAAAGAACGATTCATATGGCCAAACTTTTATAACGATAGAAAATCCTTTTTCTGATTTTACGCTTCAAACGGTCAAACTTAAAGCGAACGTAAGAAATAGTTTAATCGAGGAACGAAATAACTTCACCGATATTAGCGAAAATTCGCCGAGTAATTTAATATCGTACGACAGCGAAAACGTAAAAATGTTGGAAGAATCTAAAATCATAGATTTTTCTGAACAAAATGATACTACGACCGACAGTAAAGAATTAGTTACGATAAATCTTTTACAATGCAATTGTACTGATTTAAGAAAGGATTCAACGAATAATGAAAATGGTAATAACAACAACAACAACAACAATAACAATGATAATGTATCGATAATTGAACGAATCCGTAGATATTTTTTATCTTTATTGATAGATTACTTGCTATCTTCGCAAATACCGAACATTGAAAATAAAATATCTCTTTATGATTGATACGTCAATTCGATTTACATGATTAACGTTTTATCAGAATTTGAGGATTGAAAAAAAAAATGATTTCACGAATTTCTGTTTTATCAAATTTCTAATCACAAGTCCAAAATGAAAGAGAAAGGCCCCGGGGGGATTCGAACCCCCGATCTCCTGTTTACTAGACAGGCGCTTTAACCAACTAAGCCACGGCGCCTTCGATGGACGCTAGTTCAGAACTATTCGATTTAATTTTTGTTATATTTATAATAAACTTATTGATTTTATTTCTGACGTAGAAAATTATTAAATGTATTGGATGTGTATACGTGAACGATATTTATACTTACCAACTGTATTTGATCAGATAATTTAAAATCTTTCGACAAAAGTAGCTTCACTTTCTTGATGAACAAATTTCTGTAAAGATAGATGAACAAAGTCTTATTGAACAATACTATTTTTTTTTCTCTTATAATTTATATTTTTTTTAACTTTGGATATTAGTCATTGAATGTATTTTAGATAACTAACAATAAGTTTTTGTTTGGATTCCTATTTACATTTCTAATCTAGTTTTCTGTATACGTACACCACTATATCACTATGATACATAAATATCTATACTTATTGTTAAAATATCATGCTCAACAAATTCTTTATCGTATAATATTTACGTAGTAATACTTGGATTATTTTTGTAATCAGTAGGTATATTTTTGGATTAATTTTACGCTTATCTTTTTGATCAGTTGGTGTATTACTTTCATATTGAAGTAGACTGTTATGCTGTGCGGTATTTATTTGTTATCAGTTTCCTTATTGTTGCGGAATAATAATGAATCGTCATTTTTAACGAGTCCAACGAAATTTAGATAAGTAAAAGATTACGGTGGCGTGTAGCCAGTTATTTTGAATTTCTTTTTAGAAATATTCCTTTCTTTTTCATAGATCGAGGTCTAGATAATATTATTTAAGATAATATTATGCACTACTATTCTCAAGTTTTTTTCATTAATTTTAGTATAAATAGGTTTATTCTAATTACGCCCGTTTCTTTGTAGATTTTTATTATTACTAACACATTTCGTGTAATTAGATTTCAGAAACACGCTTGCAGTATTTTCTTTCGAAGGCGAGAATGTTTCTCATTTTACTCGGTCGACTTTAAGCTTACAAATTAATTTCTATTATAGTTGGCTTTGATGCATAATTCATAAATCAAAAATTCTTTATTCTTTCTCACTGGTCATGCAATGGTCCATGTTTCTTTATTTCTCACATTTATTGTTAGTTTTTTTTTTATAAATAAGACTATCATACTTGCATTTGATATTTCCCTTTATGCAATATGAATAAAGGTAAGGATATACAGAACATTGAAAAGGGAAATTCTGCAAACTAGTTCTCCCAACTTCTCACACCATGTACCATAAATTCCATACACCTGAATGTATTTGCAATTTGTAACACTGCACTTCTCGTAATATCTCAATCTTATCATCGTCGCTAATTAGTTGCGTATTGAATTGATTCATTTTGTGAGATATTAATAGTAGTTTATTATAATGATTATAAAAAAGATGTATGTAGATATAATAAATAACAAGATGGTGTGTATAAGTTAGTAATGAAAATTTATATTGTAGAGATTGAAAAGAGTTATGTATCGGTTTTGGTTTCTAAAACAGTTGTAAAAATCGAAAAAGAATTGAAAAAAGTGATATAACTTTTATGTACGCAACCGATTTTTCCCATATCACTTTCAATTTCAATTTTTTAGGACCGGACATATTGTATCGATTCCATATCAGTTACGGCTTTGGTTTGATACAAAAATAACAGATCTAAAAGATCGACTAGAAATTGGAAATAAAAACCGACATCTATATTAGTTGAAATATTTTTTCGATATTGTTTCATTTTACATTTTTTTTCTGATAAGGAAAAAGAATATAAATTTTCGAAAAGAAATAAAAATAAAAATGTAGAATGTAGTATAAATAGAAAATAATTTAAAACAGTATTGTTTTACATAGAGATAAAGCGTAAATATAAAGAAAATAATAATATAGAAGTATTATAAATTTAAATTAATTCGAAACATATTCAAACATTTCAATCACAATTATGTAGATAGTTTAATTTATCTGTAATCGACAAATGTGTTTAATTGAAATAGATGAAATAATAAATTTAGAAAAAAAAAATCAACATTTCGCAGTCGGTAGGACTCGAACCTACGCTCCCAGAGGGAATCTGATTTCTAGTCAGACGCCTTAACCACTCGGCCACGACTGCTTCTTGCAAATATTTGCAAGTTAGTAATAATATTAATACACATACATACACATACAAATGAATTCATGTATATACAGCAATAATTACTACTTTAATTATTTTTTACCAAAAAAGAAATTCATACACGTTTGTATTTCTAGTCTTTTAAGATCCGGAATATTAGCAACAATTGTTCTTAAGTTAAGTTTTATAATATTTTAAGTATTATTTAAATGCCGGTATTACGTGGCATAGGCGTACAGCATGATATAAAAGAAAAAAAAAGAAAACGCATCGATGGCATTCAATTTTCTATTAACTATTAAATTATAAAATAAAGAAATATGAAAGCAAAAAAAATATTCCACGTTGACCCCGACGTGATTTGAACACGCAACCTTCTGATCTGGAGTCAGACGCGCTACCGTTGCGCCACGGAGTCTTCGATGAGAAACGTGTCTAAAGTAAGATACTTAAGATTCTATTATGATAAATCAATTTATTTATTTAATTTCACACGTATTATATTTGATTAGATAACCTTACAATTTTATATTATCGATCTTAAAATCATAGAAAAATAATCTATTTATATATTTAATTAAATCGGAGAATTCATCAACGTATCGATTAAAAATATTTAAAAAATAATATAACTTACGATTGTGTAGATAATATAGAATTATAAAATGACTATTTTCAAACAAGTAATAGAAAGTTTCTCCTTACTCGAAAGTTACACGTATACTGATACGTTATCTAGTTTCTACTTATTGACGTATTTTCTAACTTATGTATATATGCATATATATATATAAATATAGATAGTGAAATATAATCCTTATCGGTCGTCAGTTTTTTTCATATGATTCTCATAAAGTTGTAGCTGATTTTGTTTTATACGCATAAACATATTTGTCACTTTTCACATGACAGACGATCGCAATGCCAAAGTATCGTTGCCATGTGAAAGGTGATTAACGTCCGATAAAAAAGGGATAATACACATAGAATACTAAAAGAAAGGATAGGTTAGAACGTTATACCGTGGCATGTGCTTGGTAACAAGCATGCGATGCGTGCTCACATCCCGCATGCGAGCATCCAAATACGCGGCACGCATGAAAGTAAAGGAGATCCTGCCTCTCCCTACATTCAACGAAGTTTCGCGCGGGTTGTCTCATCGAGCCCCTCCTAATGCCAGGCTAACATCATACTAACGTTAGTCCGACCTCGACACGCTCTCTCTTATTACGAGATATTCCGTCATGCCTTGACTTTCGCCCGTGAGGAATTTTTTCAACAGGAACGCATACAGGGACCTGCAATTCCGCGGCGTACAGAGAAGCAAGCGTTCTCGCGTGTCTCACGAGTCGAGTATACGCATACTTCAAAAGATAGGTATACACATACTTATCATTCACGTACATGTACACATTGCGACATTCAGCTTGGAGAATATGAAAGCATTACGTGGTTCTCCCCACCGGGAATGTTCGTTAATTTTAGGGGAAAGCGTAATAACGCTCGATACGTTGGCGAAATGTGTATATATATATATATATACATATATATATATTATATATCTTTCTTTTACACGAGTACTTATCGAGCTCCGTTCGAAGTATATACATGAATGAGTTGTATGCGAGAGCATTGACGTGACTCGAGTACGGTTTTAACTCTAAATGTGTGAGTATGCTTACAAGAGAAAGAGAGAAGGGAAGAGAGAAAGAGAGATACACGAAGTTTATTAACGTCAGTTTTGGGGAAAACGGTGTCACTGTCCCATGATCGGCTGTCTTACAGAATACTAAGCCTTCCAGAGAGTTTAGTGAAAGTCTCTTAGCACTGATCACAGGCCAAGACGCTCGCATAATCCTTCACGAGTATACCTGGACCACCAATCTGCCGAATTTCTCGCTGTTTCGAAGTCAATGAACCAATAAGCCCGAGGAAAGAGATCATTGTGGACCAATAAAGTGGCGATACGTCACAGAGGTGCTTAGGGCCCGCGCGGCTCTTCCTCAAAATTATGTCTTTCCGATCCACGGCTAGCATGAACGATACGAAGCATAAACCGTGCTCGACCGTGAGCTTGCACAATTTACTAACTCGGTTTCATGCTTTCCTCGTGAGTTGTCGGTTAAATTGTTGATTATGTCCATTCTACCCGCTAAATGTAGATTACGAAGGACTGTGAAAATGATCGGAGGACAGATAATATCGACCGCCATGTTTATAAAGGCGAAACGATACGAGAAACGCGACAAACTTTTTAATAATATAAGTCATGATCGTTCTTATATACCTATGCGGCTACATCCATGCATTTAAGGTTTCTTTCTTCTTCTACGAATAAACTTACCTGCATTTTTTTATTACATTTATTTGTGCGAATGAATAAATGACGAGCGTTGAAAATTCTTCTTAGGCGAAAGCCACGTGTTCTGATTTGTTTTTGTCGTGTAAGTACGATTGGTCATCCCCACCATGTCCATTGGTTCAATGGAATAGCCTCGAAGGCACGATGATGACTGTTACATAATCAGGAATAGACGGACGTTCGATGATTAACAATCAGAATCATTTAGACTCAATCAGTCGGTACAGAGAAGTAGGAAAACATAAGAGCAATCGAAGTCAAGACGTAGTCGAGTCAGATAAGAAGGAATATGATAATTAATTGATAAACGAGAGAGAAACGTTGGAATAATTTTCTATATGATTCACGTACGAAGTTCAATCGGAAAATAACAGTCGATTTTCTCATTGCATATAATAATAACAATGCAACATATAAATACAATCGTATCATTGTTATTCTTTTTCTTTTAAATACATTTTTCTTTTCTTTTCTTTTCTTTTCTTTTCTTTCAAACTTAAATAAATATATTCTCTTACGAAAATATGCGATTAATCATGTTCGAAATAAATTTTCTTCTTATGTATCATCGAATAAACATTTCTCTCGAAATGAATTTTAGAAATTACCATAGGACAGATGGCAATAGAAGCCCATAAGATGATGGACCTCTTGGAAGGTCGTACTAGCCTAGTGCCAGGAGGGGCTAAATGAGACAACCCGCGCGAATGCCGCTCAACCGTACGAGAGAGAAGAAATTTCTCCGGTCCATGATATCCTAATCTCTTACCGTTCTTATGCGGGATGTGAGCTCGATCCACACTACGTGTCACAGAAAGAAAGGTACAGCGGACTGATATCAAGGAAGAAATGTCTTCTAACAAACTACGTTTATTGTCATATACTATCATTATTGTGAAAAACTAAAATATTATACGTTATCTCTCTCTACAATTTGAGAATTTATATTATTTTTACTTTAACAAATGAATACAAATTAAATAGCGCAACATTATTAGATTAGATAATTGTCAACTTACAATCTTTTGCATTGCTATATTTTTATTGTTTTGCTACTGATTTAGTTAACATTTTTTAGAAATACAACTTTCTGAATTTTTTTACTATCTTATATAATCTATCGTACGTATGAATCAAAAAAATAGACTCGAAAGTCATTAAATTATTAAATAATAATAACGCTGTCTATATAAATATTGTTAAAATTGGCAAAAAAATATATCGTTTGACCCCGACGTGATTTGAACACGCAACCTTCTGATCTGGAGTCAGACGCGCTACCGTTGCGCCACGGAGTCTAGTTATTGGGAAATCAAAGATAAGTAATCTTATCTTCAAACCTTATAATTACCTACATCTCAAATTATTAATTCCACGTTAAATAATTTTAATATGATCAAATTTTTAAACAGTTTATTATAAATCTTTATAATTCTTTGAAGGCCTTAATCGAAACCTTTCAGATACGATTTAAAAAATAATGATTGATTTCATACAAAAATATGAAAATATTATTTTAATTCGTACGAAAATTATGGAGAGAGAACAAACGTATGTAGTTAAGCGTGGATTGAAAGTGAGTAAATACCACGCACGCGTTTTATTCTACTACCAAAATTGAACTCGAAACACGAACGGGATCGATATCATGAATACCAATGGGGCGTGGTCCGTGGTGGCATCTTTCGAATGAAACTTGTATCAGGATAGCAAAGTGTATTGGAGTCATCTTCCAGTATATTTTTTTACTTTTATTACACCTACCTTTATTACGATTTCTCTCTCTTATTGTCATTCTTTAGGTAGCTAGAAGAAAATCGTCTCTACCAAATGGAATGGTTCGGAATGGCGAGCCCCCGACAACAACAATCTCAACAGGATCCCATCGAACTGCAAGAGCATGAGAGAGAGAATATACATGACCTTTCTTTAAAGCACTTAACCTTCAAAAAAAAGAAGAATATTTTACCTCGAAGAATCTCGAAATATTGCTGGCCATTTGGTCGAACATTAACAACAAGATCGCGTTATAATATCTAATTAACTCGGTCAGTATAAATATATATGAATGACTAGTAAAAACGTTGAAAAAGATATATAGTAACGTTGAAACGATAGTATTCTATAGATACTAATTCACTCGAGTAATGTATATACGACTGTGTCGCGAGCGGAGCCGCCATATTTACGGCCATAGTATCCGAGATCGTCGCTAGACATCGCACAGGCGGTTCAGTCAGTGCGTGAGGGATAGCCATATTTACGGCGTTAATATCCGAGATTGCCGCTAGATGTCACGCCAAATAGTCGCCGGGTTCACGCGCAGCTGCCATTTTTACGGCATTAGTATTCGAGGTCGTCGCAAGACGTCGCGTAAGCGGTTCGCCAGTACGTGGCGGGAGATTGGCTCCGTTCGAGTATGTGGTCCTGTTAGGTGTGAACCACGGCGCCGCGTGCCGACGCAAGCCATTGGACCTTCAAAAAAGTCGTACCCGAGCATGCACTAGTGATCGCGCAAATCTCTTCAATGTTAGCCGTACGAGTAATGTCATCTTTCCTGCGTACGCATCTCTCCATCGTCCTTTCTAGAGGATAGAAAAAAAAAAATACTGGCAGCGGTGGGATTCGAACCCACGCCTCCGAAGAGACTGGTGCCTTAAACCAGCGCCTTAGACCGCTCGGCCACGCTACCGCGAGAGCGCAATCTTTAAAGTGGTATAAAAGGCAAACCAAGCCTCAAGTCTAATTAGGATATTAACATTAAGTAAATATTTTATTAAACTTAAGATAAAAATTTCTTATGTTGATTGGTTTTTAAAATTTTGTCTATTGGATATTAAAAAACATATAAAAATACCACAATGACATTCAAATTCCCATTCCAATAGCAGAAAATAATAAGATACATATCTATAGATAAAAATTATGATTAGATTTATATTTTTTATAACAAATCATAGCCTATATTTTATCTGTTCAAGTTTTTCTCAGATGATTTTTACTGTCAAATGTTAAAACCACTTGTAATTTTCATTCCATGTGTTTTTTCTCTTGCTAAATATTTCCTGAAATAAGTAACAGCTGAATTCTGTAATTTTATGAAATCATAAGTATGTGAATGTATATCTCCAGTTACCGCAAGGCAAACAACACGTGGTGTTCGCGAAATCATCGTGTAATGAAATGCGATGAAAATGAAAAGCTCGTGAGTTAGTAAAGTATATCTATACATATTTATATATACACACACACACGAACATATACGTAGTACGTCGGTGATGAGTAAGTGATCCATATATAGAAACGCTACCCACGTGCACTAATACGAACTTACACTTGTCACGAATATATACGCAGCACCGATCCCGAGCCGCACACTTTTTGTGCTTACGCTTGAGCCGAGACTTGTAAGCTGTGCTTTCTCATCAAGTTCCGTGTTCGGGGAAAATCACGAAGAAATTATCCAAGAGTTAGAGTTCATCATGCCTGGACGTCCGTTGTGGCAGGTAAGTGCCATTTGGATACGTTCCACATGGCTCGTGTAAACCATTTTTATTCAAATTGTACAAAAGTCGAAATTTTTATCAATCAGATCGGTCAATATCAATAAATTCCATAAATTCAAATGTACAAGAAATATTAGGAAGCTATAAATATACATAAAATTATTGTCAAAGATACGTTATTGTTCAATTTTTGTTTTTTTTGTTTTACGTATGACAAGAAACGTCCGGGTGTTTTTCTAATCAGCTGTGATTTGACAGATGAATCGTCGTACGGTGAACTAACGAGTAACGCGTTATTTCACTGTACGATATCGTTCGATAAATAATAACTAGAATAATATCTAGAATTGTATCTACGAGTTTTACTATAAAATATTGGTAAGCGAAAATTAATGTGATATTGGTTACGTATGTATATTGGTATATAACATTTTGATGACGCGTTCAAATAAAAATGCAAGTCATGTGAAAAATGATATATAGATTTTTTAATTGAAATCATTCGACTAAACAAAATGTTCGTATTTTAAAGTTTTCATTAATAACCCACCATCTAATTCTGGACTAGTCTTTCGTCGTATTTTGTTTTTGGTCTGACGTGAGTCAGCGATTACGCATCGTGCTCTGACATATTTTGTTGCTCTTCTCGCCTTCTCCAGTACTTTACCACAGATTTATACTAAAATGCTCAAAATAAAAAACTTATTTTTCGATCAGTCAGCGTGAAAGTCAGAATTAAATTCTCATTGGAGTCTCGTTGTATTTGAAACAAAAAAGAATTAAAAGAAAATAAAAAGAACAGGAAGATTCGTATATTAATACATTCAAAGTAGTCTTAAGGTTAATCCCATGGTTAAATTAATATAGGACCATGACCCGAGTCCAGCAATGGCTGACGCTTCTACGACTTCCAGAAATAACTCGAAGGTACTCTCGTGCCAAGTAAAACTTTGAATTAACTTTTACCACGTCAGAATATATTCGTTTTAGTTGAATTTCCCGAAAAATTGTGTCATTATCGTATTACGAATCTTGGATAAAAATTCACTTTGAACGAATAACAACGTCTGATCTATATCTTGAAACTTAGACGAATACTAAAAATAATCATTCGGATACATAAATGTAATTTTGAATGTACAGAAATGTATATTTCGATGATCAAATAAATTCATAAACCTACGTTTATTGTTCTTTTTTTTTTTATCGTAATGCGACAGGCCGCATGAGTCTTTGACAATAAGCCATTTTGATTTAACATATTTAAAAAGAATTCGTAACAATTCATTTTTCGTTACATCGTTTCGAAAACAAATTTCTCGAAAGTTTCTTAAAAATCAATAGAAAGATATGGATCTATAAAAATATACATCTACGATACAATCGATCGGTAGTTTTTAATCGTAATTACAAAAATAGAGAAAAAAGTTTGCTCATTCGTTACATAAGAAATGTATATTTTATATCAATATAAACCTTATGAAAAGAGACGAAAGATATATAGGATTGGGTGGGCGTACGGATATTTTCTGCCATATTTACATCGATAATTAATATTAAATAATTATCATCGTCGAATCATCGAGCAATACGTTACAAGATCCTAACTCTTTCATTTATCCATCGAATTCAATCGTATCCTATCATTCAATGAAACATCTAAAATATTAATAAAGAAATATCAATCAAATATTCGACAATTTGTCCATAATTATTCCTTCGTGTATGCGTGTATATGTGTGCGTGTGTGTACGTGTGTAATATATGTGTAATATATGTGTAACATGTGACGTGGTAATCGTTATATGTGTTTAATTACATTTAATATGTAAAATTTAATCATTTTTCATTTTGCTCCTTGTCATGTAAATGTAATTTTTTTTGTATGTAAAATGTTCGGCTTATTGTGTACTTTAACAGAATTGTGAGATCGAATATAGACGTGTGTCAAAACATTCGGCTCTGTTTCTCTTCGTCATCCTTTCCGTCGTTGCCTTTTTTGATTGATCGATTTATAGCGAGATGTAACAATAAATAACTGTTCCGGTTTCACACATAGATCTACATATGCCGAGTGGTTCCAAATCCACCGTGACCCGCTTGGCTCGCACCCTTGTTGAATCCCATTTGTAAATTGAGTTGACCTTCGCTAGCACGCAATTGTTCTTCCGTAAACGTCCTTTTATTTTCATCCGCCATTTTTGGTCCCAAACGGGGTCCATTGTATTCCGGATGTTTTTGAGTCTGTTTTATACAAATAAGAAGAAAATAAAATCAAATGTAAAAGAGAAATATATCGGAAGATTACAAATTGCACGTTCTATTCTATTACTCACGATCCTGCCAAGTGCATAAAGACAAAGAGTCACTTGAGGAATATTGCGTCTCTCAAAAAGATCAGCCGTTTGAAAGATTTCTTCCTGCGGTACACCGTATTCCTTGATAGCTGCTTGGAACCTAATCGAATAATAAACATTTTGATTATCATCTTTTGCAAGAACAAATATTTCCTGATTGAAGGAGACGAGAAAACAAGTTCATTAACCTTTGAACATTTTCCATAAGTTGGAAATTCGTTCCTTTGGCTTGAATCTTTTTGACGGAACCTGGCGCGAGTTTGTTGATTAATTTGCAAAGGATAACACCATCTTTGAGAATGTCTTCGTAATTTCCTGGCGGAAGTTTCTCACCGAGTACATCCTCGATCCAAGTGAGAATTTCCCCTTCTTGTTCCTTGTTGCGAGCCTGAGCGAAAGATAGGATGAGACGACGTATTATTTTTAAAAAAAGAAAAAAAGAGAAACGAAAATCAAGCACAGCTTTATCTTTTTTTCTTTTCTTTTTCTATCGCGAAGAAAGAAAGCTCCTGTTCCCTCTTCATTTTCTCCTTCTTCTTCTTTTAAAAAGCTCCAAAATTTATAAATAGAATTTCGGTTCTCTCTCTCTCTCTCTCTCGGTTGGTATTAAATTACTCGCGAGTATAAACCAACGTCGAAAATAAAATACGGCGGGCGTAGTTTCACGAGCTTTCTATTAATGACGGTTATGCGTTTCGCCCACCTGTTCGACTTTAACGCTAAATTATATGCACGTATGTATACGTATACTCTGTTTTTTTTTTTATTTTTTGGAACACATTCGGAGAAACATAAAATTGAAATAACAACAATATTGCTATACCAAACTATACGATTTCATAACTTGTTAATAACGCGTTGATCGATTTACTGCGTAAAATTTGACTGACGCAAGTAAAAGCCAAGCTGTTCTCACATCTGCCAACGTTAAATTAGTATTTATAGCATTAATTTGAAGTCAAACACGAATGCATGGATGCATCTATACACACAGAGAGACACACACATAGATATGCATATATAGATGAACAACAAATAGTACATCGGTACACGTAGCAGTATCCATGCTCGAAGTTCAATCGTCAGAAGTTTCGTGGCAACGTTTCGCACGATCGCAAATGATTATTTTTGGAAAAGGTTCCTATTTTCCACGAGTGGGGAGGAATGCTTTTACAAACCGTATAACAAAGATTATACAATCTGCAATCGAGATCGAAAGAAACGAATACAGTGTCTGTCGAGGTTTGCTTGATTTATCGTTTGCGTCTGGAAGGCCTGTCGATGTTATCCATCAAATTTTACGAATATATCGAGAATGCTCGTCGATATTTTTATCAAAGCGTTAGGTGATCAATATTCTTTTTTATTTATGTATCTCTCTCTCTCTTTCTCATGTTTGTCTGTCTTACGGAGCTCGTCATATCGAATCCTCGTCGATATTTTTATAAAAACTTGAGACGATAGATAATGTTTTTTATTTCTCTTCTTCTTCCATCTCATTTATCAATCTATTTTTATTGATCAATCTTATAAATAATTCAATCTATTTTACGAAACTAGGTAGGTACTTTAAAGAATTATTTTAAGCATTATCGTCGATGTATTATCGAAGAAAAGAAAACGAATGGAGAGAAAGAAGCAACGTGTTATACTCTTCAAGACATCGTCATTCAGATATTTTAAGCTTCATTCTCGAATATGTTATCCGTTAGTTCAGACTTCCTTTTCTCTCTAACCAGAGGTTTGTTTTGTAACAGGATTGACTAAATTTAAAGCCCGATTATAGTCGCTATCTCCAGCAGTAAAGTTTGGCCTAAGATCAAAACGTTCGTCACTTGTGCAAGGATGCATACACAATATTGAATTTGAGATCAAACGATGTTAGCAGCAATTTAGATTCGGAACTTAATTCGATATGTTATAGCGTTTAATTCATTTTTAAATCAATGATAAGTTACTAACATCATTAAGGATTATTTAATCTAACAAAATAAATGTTGGTAGGGTTAAAATCATTTCGTAAATCACACGTAGGACTCGGAGGCATGCGATTTGTTTCAAACGGTCGTTAACAAATTTATTTAGATGATTAGATTTATTTAAGATTATTCGAAAAGCAAGGATCGATAAGTTCCTCAAAAATTAGTTTGTCATTTAACAAGCAAATTTGTTAATTCGTTGCATTCCCCCATAAAGTTAGGGTTATTGTCTTTTAACAGGAACGTATTCATCTACGTATATGAACGGGAGAAAACATACCGGCATTTTTCTCTCGACTTCTCTTGACCTCACGAAGAAACGACTAATTTAACGATATAGAATAACTTTTGAACGATGTTGGAGAGTAGACTAAGTCGGACGGCTGGCGTCTCGATGCTATATGGTGTCATCCCCTCCCCCTTGCCCATCCTACTGATCTTCAACGACGAGAACTTTTGGCCCAGTGCCCATTGGGCATTCCCACACCCCCACTTGTAACCAGATCTTGACATTATAGCCTTATTTACAAGACTCGTAGACACTTCGTGTGTGTGTTTTTTTTTATATATCATTAATTATATATTTACAATGGTGTGCAGTAACAATTATAAACGAAAATATGTAATACATGAAATAGGTACGTGATTCTAAGACTCCAAGATATAATTACTGTCATCTAAATCGAAAAATGTTGACTTTTTTTCTTAATATTATAAATTATACTTCATTATCAGCACACGAAAAGATTCGATTAAACGAACGGTTCGATATCGTAGTTACAATAGATTTGAAATTTAGGTTATACAAGAGGACCCTGTGATTATTTTCGTGCTCTGTTCTTGCAGATATAGTTTTTCGTCTTGGATACAATTTTGACGTTTTAAAAGTTCGAGAAACTACGGGAAGATAATAATAAATAGTTCGACGTTACTGTATCTATGTGATTTTTCGATCTATTTTAAAAGTTCTTCCGTATATTTTGTAACATTAAAATAAGATAAAGATAAATTCTTTCGCTTATTATTTGTATACATATATCCGGGTGTTATTTTTAAGATAAGACGTTTCAGAAAAACGTCATTTAAATATCAAATGTGGAAACGTTCGAACAAGTGGGAGTATTTTGCAATGAGAAGGAGAACGGTTAACTTTCGTGGATTGTCGCCAGTTGAAAATGCCGATAAGTGTAAGCGTCGTAATTTCTGGATTCTGGCCACTACGAAGGGTGATGCCACCGCCGAGATTAGATTTCATCAATCAGCAAGCTATTTTCAAGTTTATCGTAGCAAATCCCCGTTTACGTAGTTGCACCGACACCTGGAACGATTGTGCTACTATTCCATTTAAATTTATTCAACTTGACGTAGTCTCGGATGTATTTTAACGACGACGTCATCTTTTTGTTTTACGCTTGTCAAATTTGTATTTCTATCATTAATCATTTCATCTATAAACAATTAAGCACGCCAATCCAAATACTTTTGATAGTAAAATTTAAACATAAATTCAGTAAGTAGAATCAAACGTTCTATCTTGAAAACATTTTATATAATACGATTTGTCATTATAAAAATTAATATGATTATTATTATTTTAATATTTAATCAATATAATTTTTTTTCTTTTTTTGCTAGGAACGATTAGTATGTTTTTTGCCACCGTTTCTTGTGATGTTAACTTAGTTTTATTTCTCGCCACAACGCGGCGTCGCGTAACGAAATTTCTCACAAGTGGAAATACTATATACCAGTATAAGTACCTAACACGACGGTTGTATCGTCAGCTTTGCGCAGCGGCGATATCGTAACCAATGAGGTTCTGCCGAGGTGCGATTATTGCTAGTTGAAAACTTTTACCAATACCCCGCCATGACGATGTGAAATACCATCGGCTACGGCAATTTTTGAAAGTTTCTACGGAAACTGATAATTTATATCAAACAAAATTAATTTAAGACATCGTGTTCTCATTCATAACTTGAGAGTGTGATGTTCACAATATTGTGATATGAGATTATTATCCTCTCTTCTATGACACATCCGGCCATTATCTCGCATTGCAACACTGCATCCGATAATTAAATATCATGAATGAGTACACATTATATACCGATATCGTTAATTTTTTGTGAATGGGTTCGCTCTTTCTTAGCCTTACTCTACTGAATTCACTAAAATTATGTCATTGCAAAAAATAAATTGAATAAATGAATTATTAATAAAATTTAATGCAAACGTTTTGATATTTATCAGGTTGCCGGAAAAAGAGAGGCCAGCCAAGAAGCCGAAGCTCAACAATGGATAGAGACGATCGTAGGAGAAAGATTTCCTTCAGGTAAATTTATTATCTAATTAAATTGCAAGTATAGCTAACAAAATAAGAATAAGTTTGAAAACATTATCCACGTATTATCCAAGATCTCTTAAGCAACGTGTGGGGTAAGTCTGGTATCGATTTACTACTCGGCTTGAACTTATCAGGGTTTACACCCCCTCGACGGATTGAGGCTAACCTAATATGTTGTCCTGTTATGTGGAGGCGACTTAGAACCGCAAGTTCTTTTATAATTTATACTAAAAATCAGAACTAAAGTTATCTTCAAATAAAAATTAAACGAGGAAAAGAATGAATAAACGAAATTTACAAACTTTTTTCTAATAAAATAATATAATTTATATTATATTAATCATCTCTAAGAATCTATTTAATTTTTTTCTTATACATATATATATATAACAAAGTATTATTTTGCAATATGATGTTTGACTATTTGGTTCGGGTTTATGCAATTAAACTTAATACTCGAGAAGTAACTATCTACGATCATGTAATCCTATTACTTGGAGGTGGAAAGCTTCGAAAAAGCGTTTTGATGTGGTCACCCCCATTGCTTTCTCACGCGAATGTACGAGCGTACGAGGGTTGACGACGAACTGCCACTGGAATCATATGATAGCCGGGTAGAAATTGTCAGGTACGTGACGTAGCAAAGGACAAACTCGTTCGAAAGGTTAGAATATTTCTATATAAGCTTGAGATTTTCTTACATGATTTACGTTAAAAATATATTTTAAATATTCCAAATTTATTTATAATCTATAAGAATCAATATTAAAACAATTAATTTTCATAGATTTCGTGATCGACTTAATGTAATATAGATAAATATTGTTAAACGTAAAGAAATTCACTTGAACCTAGAAAAAATTCATTCAAGGCTGATCGATATTTTAGGGGTAGTAGTTGTACCACCTTTTATTTTATGTTACCCCAGCAGAACGCGCGCTTTGTTACGTCACTACGAGCCACCCTATCGAATCCGGTTAAGAACGCACCCCTATGATTAACATGCTACCCTGCTGCAACAAACACGCAGGGCGTCGATGCAATTGCAAGCCAATCCTCTGTGCTGAAAGGCGAGAGACGACGAGTTTTCTACCCTTTTATATTAACTAGTTAACCCTTTGTTAGTTATTATTTTTTTTTAAATAAATCGATTCACGATTATATCGCAAATTTCGTCTTATCATACATCTGTTATTATTGATCATAGAAAGGTGTTGCTATCAATTTGTTTAATAAAAAAATTATATAGAAAAATTAGTTTATATTCTATCATCTGTCTTAGCAATACGAGGGTATCGCATTGATAAAATATGGTAACACAATAAGCCTCTACCTTTGACTGTCATCCTGGTGGCACGGAAGTCTCAGTGGAGGTGGCCAGACGATGAAACCACCCCCACCGAGAATATTTAGTATAATCCCCACTATGAACTTTCCGTGCCTATGACCGTCTAGCTAGGTGGGGTTTCTCTCTCCCAGTCGATAGGAAAGCTCTCGCGACGAAGTACCAGCCTGATGCTCGTGGAACCAGTTTGCACCTGTCGAGAACGAGAAGAACATTACCTGTCCTTTCTCCTCTTAGAAATAAAAATGATCGATAACTCGTACGAAGAAAATTCATTCTATGTTTCTAAACACATCATCGTACTTTCCAATTTCTCAATATCGATTCGTTCTATTTCATAGAATTTTCTGAAAAATCCATATCTCAGAATTAAATGTTTATCAAGAAAATTTTTTAACGATTAATAAAAAAGAATAAAAAGAAAATCATTGAAATAAAAAATTCCTTTGCGTAAAAACGATATATTCGTTTGTTTAAACAATCTTAAAGGATTTAATTGAACGCGTATATACGTACACCATCAACGAACGAGAACATCCAGAACTCGTTCGAGTCCATACTGCTTCTGATGGCCTGGTGCCACGACTAGAATTTATCTTAGACGCGTTTATCTAGGACGGATCTAGGTAGAAAAGACTCGACTGCTGTGAGTAGAATCGATTTCACGCTTTTCAGTTTACCATATCTCGTACCTACGATCTCCCTCCGTTCTCGTCTGCTAGCCGGATAGTCCAAGCTTTTGATGTTATTGACTCGTTTAAAATTAAACTCTCGATCGGTGTGATACGATTACATTCCTGCATATTTCTTCTATATTTCTCTATTTCTATTCAACAAACATCCAACAACGGGTCGTCGTCAAGGAACCACCGGAATTCTGTAACGTACACCATCTGTCCAAAAAGTTTCGAAACTGGATTAATAAAAAGTAATAGTAAATTGAAGAGAGATGACATTTTAAAAATTCAAATCGGATGAATACATAGGGTGGTTGAGAAATTTCGTTGGAAACTACGATGCAATTGCAACCGCATGATTGGACGCATTGTTTTGAAGCAAAAAGAAATCCCTTCCTTCGTTTCGTGACACAACAACAACGTTGACACACTATGGCCGCACGTCCATTACTTAACACTGCCTGATCACAACTGACTAGTCGAATGCACATTTGTTGTTTATATTTGTTAGTTCATGCTGCCACCGTAGTTGCTGTGCTGACGTAGCTTATACGCCAAGAAATAAAATAAGTCTCGGAAATTTGTCGACGTACGGTGTAGTAAACAGGATTTAACATCGTGATTCTAACGTTTCCGGATGATAGCCTGGTCATGGAAACTCGCCTGGTACGCTGGACGCGATCGTTTTTTCCTATCAACAACAAACACACGAACGAACGATCTGGAATTCAAAGTTCTAGGAAATATTTTCTATCCAGTTTAGTCCCAAATTTTACAACGAAGGATTATTATCATCATTGTATGCTTTTCAGATCAATTTTAAATTTCAACGTGAACATTGAGAAATATTTCTAGAAATTTATGAAAGACACGAGTACTTTTATCGTTCGATAGAAAAGTCAAGTAACGTTATTCGTTTAATTAGTGACAGGAAAGATCGTTGAAACGTCTTAAGGGGAAAAAAAAGGAGATCAAAAGTAAAAGCTATGACGAGAGTTATCGATTTACCGTCATGGATTCATCATGTTACGTCGTAGGGACGCCAGTGTATCAGGACTGCATAGGAGGCCTTGGATAGCCTAGTTGGAAATGGCACATAGTGTCTCCTCCTTTCGTTTCACTTCGAGTGAAACTTCGAATTTGCCCTTTCACGAGTTACATATCTCTCTCTCTCTCTCTCTCTCTCTCTTTCGTCTACTAGTTGTCTTTGGTCTCGTAGAAACGGGGACGATCCGCGATCTAAACTAAAACAGTGAATACGACGAAAAGAGAGCTTTTAACCAAACTAAAACGTCAGTCATCTGTCCGTCACGGCGGCGCAAGGCGTTTAGGTGCACCAGGGCATCAGCAGTCGTTTGAGGGATTTATAGGGTGTCCCGCCAACGTTTTGATGTCGACAAATCGATTGCTGTTTGACTGTGTGTCCCCTAATGACGATTTCACTTTCTCACGCTTAAATTCTTATACCATGAAAGGAGAATTTCGCGTTCACTCAGAGCGTTAGCAGCTGATGATGCTTTGGCTTTGACGCATGACGTCACAAAACCTCCCAACTACTAGGATAGCAAAGCAGAGCAGAGACTATTTGTCAAGGCCGTTACCCATCGGTCATTTCCTGATCAACTGTTCACTCCGATTCGGTATAAAGTCGAGCTCGACGAAAATCAAACGTCTTCCGAACTGCGAAATCTGAACTGCGACTACTGATGTCAGTAGTCCGTCAAAGGGCCATCAATGACGTCACTTGGAGGTAAGCCTACCAGGGTTACAGCCCCGAAGCAAATTTACGACCACGTTCAACAGGTGTTTCCTCTTCCCTCCTAACCAATGCCACATGCGCGAGAGGTAACACGAGGCGTACCATCTTCCTTACGAATTTTTTCTCTTTTTATTTAAGTACTTATTAAAATGATGATGATGATGATCATGATGATTAATTTAGAGAATAGAATAAATTGAATTAATTGTCGATAGGACGAAATATTTTATCGCGAAACAAAATATTTATCATCGCTTCATCTTATGTATTGGAGAGAGTTTACTCCTTTCATGCAATACCTGTTGCTGACGGTTGTAAATTCAGTCACAGGATGTTGTCCTGATGAAAACCGTGTTTTTGACGTCTTTATGACGGGTACCTGACGTTTAATCGATACGGTTACTCCAGACGCAAGCGCCGTGCTGCTATTCCACGAATTCCTTTCACCAATGTTCTAACTTGAGAACAAATAATATTATCTAATCGCAAATGATATAAAAATTTATTAAAATTATAATAATAATAGAAAGAAAACGTTTTGCATTTTTAAGAACTAAATTTACATAATAGAAACTATTATAATTGTTATTTATTTTTACGAGAAACTGATTCATGTGCATTAGAAACGATCGAAGACAATTAAACTCATACATTAAAGTAAATCTGAAAATGCACGATTTCTAAAATGTAATTCTCTTAATCCATTAATGCATTTGTTAAATTATAAAAGAGAATGATCGTGATAAGTACTCGAGAAAGTTCAAAGATTCAATTATACAAAGTTACAATAATTAAAATGAATTAATTAACGAAATTCTCTTTATATCTGCGTTTCAATTATTTCTTTTTCTTTATTGAAGAATTCGCGTCTCAAAGTAGTTCGAACGTGACGACGGTGACGTGTCAATGTAACAGGAAAGTATCCATAGTAGAAATAATTCTGATTTTCCAATACATATTGTATGGTTCATATTTTTTTTCGTTATTATTTTTTGTTTGTTTTTGTAACCAACTCGTATAGGATCTCTACATATATGCATTTTTATATGCATACCAACGTATACACGAATAAATACGAATACCTCGGGAAGAAGCGCAACATCTGAAAAATATCAGGCCAACATCAGTACGATCCTTCTTCTGGATGAAAAGAAAGACGTTTTTTAAAGATTCTTCTTCTCACAGCTAAAGTGTATTGTTCAATGTGACGTTCTCTAAGGGAATATTGATTTTCTGTCACCTTCTCACCTTTACGACATCTCACGGTGTTTCAACAATACCAGGAATGTATCAGTTTCACGAGTATCACGATGCTTGTTTACTACGTCCCTTCCTATCGTTGTTTGTTGCATAGAGAAAGAGAGAGAAAGTGAAATAGAGAGAATCTGGAGTGCTGGTCGCCGGGTCTCGATGTTTTCTGGATATCGTGAGAAACGTATACCCGTTATTTTTCACTGCACCGTTCTAATTCTACAACATTTTCTTATTTCTTGTGATTCTTGATATTTAAGCCGAAGAACAAGCTTAGGGTAATTAATACTAATGATAACGATGTAATATTAAAAATCAAATTAAGATAGGTGACTATATTTTTTGTTTATTAACGTATACGTGGTTGATTGATATTTCAACCTCAACATAAATTATCGAAAGTTTATAATATGTATTTTAACATTTGATAAATGTTTGATAAAAATAAGTGTATTTTCTCTCGAGAAAGAATTGAAACACACGGCTAAGGAAAAATATTTCCTGATATTCTATTCGCCTGGTAAGCGACTTAAACACCTCTCGAAACTCCAACGAATTCTTTCACGAGTCCGAGTACTAACGATTACCTCATGAGTGCCTGGCACGTGAGGAGATCGGGGGGAGTCCCCAGGGATAGGAACGTATTGTGAAAAAGTAGAAGAAACGAGATAAGAAAGAGGAACGTTGGAATAAGAAACGAAGGAGAAGAAGTAAGAAGAGAGGAAGTGTGAGTGAGGGCAAAGAAGAGAAAGAAAGAGAATGTGTATACACATTTTAAGCGTAATACCTACAATCCTGGTACCAATCCGGCATTTTACACTCGAAGGCGAAACCCATCGTCGTCGTCATCTTTTTCCTTTTCGTCAAGCGACTTTCCTTTTCATCGTAATAACTTACAATTTGATTTGATAACAATTGAAAACTTACGAAATAAATCAATAATTGAGATCAACGATTTATCCAAATTATTATACGAAGAATAATATCTATCATAATTAATTGATAATGAAAATATTGTCGGGGGTAAAAGAAAATATTGAAAACATCTCGAATATTTTCTCGAGAATAAAAAAATAAACAATCGTAGATAATTAAAAGAATCAGAAGATTATTCGAAGACTATCGGCTGTCGATCGCTCGTCAATCCAGAACTCAGGTTTGCGACCAGTTTTATACTAGGCGAGCAGATTTTAGGGTAGGCATTTTACCCGGACCACTCCAAGGCAGAACCACGTGACGTATCGTCCTTGCAGGATCAGGATGGTAGTTCATCGAAAAGCTGGCATGCGTGTTACTCCACCCGAAAAATTTATCGTTGACTTGGAATCGCAACCAGTGCTTCATGTTTTCGTTTTTTTCTCATTAACTTTTTCTCTCTCATTATTTCTCTTTCCCTATTTCTCTCTTTCTTTCTTTTAATCTTGTAAATAAAACAAAACGATATCTTCATTCGTTTGGCATAGGATTTTTACGATTCAAAGGGCTTATGCTGCTCTTAAATGGAGAACATCTAATTCTTATATATAATAATGAGTATGCACGATTGAAACGAACAGATACTCGAAGCTAAGTATGTTTTCTTAGTAACTCTGTAACTTTCATATTCATAGACGCTGCATATATTTCCATCCCCATTATATGCAGTAACGGTATGCAAAACGTGGAGCAGTAGGAGACATGCAATATGCATTTCTATGCGTCCCTGATTCCTCGGATCGTCTATCCTACAGCCATCCCGTTCACGTTCTTTCATTCTTCTCTTTAATTCTCTATACCATTGAATATACCCTAAACCAAGATACGCTCGTTTGAAGACGCGTTTCGTAAAATATATTTCTGTAAGCTTTACTCGTACTTCTTACAACCAAGATTCTGAATTTAATGATTAACATAAAATAATCTGTTCAATGATTAACAATTTCAACGAAAGAAAATAATTATTATTTCAAAGAACGTTACAAATTAATTCGAAATTCTATTGAATATCTATTCATTGCGTGTATAACAAACAATATAATATTTAATATTTATTTATATAATAATCATACATATATTTCGATAGATTATTATTATCTTCTTCCCTCGAGAAAATGTGAAACACGATTGGTAAGAATATTTAAAAGAGAGGGGGTTGGATTACGGACTTTATCGATCCATTTTGTCGCTTCTCTTTCACGTCCGATTGGAAGATGAGAAACGCGCGCAGGAAATAGAAAAAAAAAGAGAGAATATGCTGGAAGGGGTGTCTCTTCCCACGTATTTCGATAAAGTTGCGCGAGTGTTGGTGGGAGGACAGATGGCGTTGCTGTCGTCGATAGGTTCGATACATCAATGGCGGCTTGTACAGTGGAGGGAAAATCGAAAGGAAAAAAGAAGAAGAAGAAGGAAGAAAAAGGGATATAAAAAAGTAGAGGGAGAAAACGAATGAAAAAGACAAACAAAATGAACACACCTATATCTATTTATATACGTGTATATATATATACATACATAGGAATAATATATAGAAAAGAACTCCTGAAGGTAGCTAAATCCCTGGCAATTCGAGATGCGGCGCGTCTTTCGAATGGCGACTAAAATGTCTCCTCCTTTCTTGTAGATAATTTTACTTTCGTAAATGAGAGAAAGAAGAATAAGGATAAGGATATTCGCGAAGACGTCGACTAAAGAAGAAAAAGAAAAAGAAGTAGAAGAGGAAGAAGAAGAAAAATAATATAGAAGTAGAGAAGGGAAGGATAAAAAAAGAAGATACAGAGAAATAGGAGGAGAAACGGGATGATGACTCCGAGGACGACGCGTTTGTCTACTCTCGATAAAATAAAACTCCATAAAATGAAAGGAAAGAAAGGAAGGAAGAAAGGAAGAGGGAAGGAAATAAATGAAACGAACGATGGAGGGAAGGTGGAGGTTGTTCGATGGAAGACGGAGGCGGCGATTTTCTCGATCCTTCGATAAGCTAGCAAAAAATGCCATGCCCCCTTGGCTCACCTCTTGGCATAATGGGACACCATGAGAGAGCGTTGGTCGTATTTACTTTCCTTCCTTGCGTTCCTCTTCCCATTCTTTTTATTCCTTCGTTTTGTTTTATTATTAAATTTGTCTCGTCTCTCGCATGCGGCGTAGAGACGAGAAAGAGAGAATTAAAAGAAGAAAAACAGATCAAAAAGATGGGTCTGCGCAAAAGAGAAAGAGAAAGAGAGAGAGAGAGAGTGAGAGGGAGAACTCACTCTTGTTACGCTCCTCCCACATCGAACCTTTTCGCTCGTTGTTCGATGCTAGAGAGTGCAATAACCGAGTACGAGTATGCGTCTGCGCGTTTAAAAATCAACAACACGATTCGTTCTGCGTTTTCGGAAAGGCGGGAACGACTTATTCTGTGTTCCTGATGCAAACTCGCTCCTTCGCATTCTTTTCCTTGTCGAAATTGCTTTCTCTCTCTTTCTCTTTGTTTATCTCTCATTCTTTGTTTCCTTCGGTTCTTATACTGCAATATTTTCTCTCTTTCATCAGACTATTATCAAATAAATTAATAACTTGATCGTATAACAATTTATTACATGTTATTCATCTGTAATGTAAAAATAATTATATAACTAAAATGTTTTTCTTTTTAGGAGTCAATTACGAAGATGCTTTGAGAGACGGTGTATTACTTTGCAAGCTCATGAACAAATTGCAGCCTGGTATCATAACGAAGATTAACACTTCCGGTGGGGATTACAAAATGATGGATAATCTTAATCAGTGAGTATTTAATAAAAAGAAATAAGACAAATAACAAATAGATTTATCGTCGAATTCATTCATGATTCAGTCATGATTGTAAGAACTTGCGATACAGGTATCACGATATCTCTCACTTTCACTCGATCGTAGAATGACATTTGCTCTTGTACGTTCATGCTCTCCTCTTTATCATTCGACTTTACGCAATCGACAGTGTTTTGCGTTTCGACCGTACGGCATATCGATGAGACTAGTCCGATTAACGAGGATCACATACGTCGATATCGAACCCTACGACTAGCGATTGTTGAATTATCGAATCGTTCTCTGTATTATTCGAGAGAAAAACTCGAGAACTCGACGACGACGACGATGGTGGTAAACTGGCGCGCATGTTACAATATTCTCAAGGTTCCTCTTTCTATCTCAATTTTCTGTACCCCTGATAAATAAGTACCGAAGATGTCCGAGGTCGGGACCGTCGTTGCTTTCTGTCCTTCGATATATCCGACCGAATCGATTCGAGTAGTAGTACGTGCTGCTAATATCGAAAGCAACCCAAAGTCGAGACTCTCGATCCGTCTCTTCTACTCTATCTCTCTCTTTCTTTATCAGCGAACGTTCTCGTTGCACCTCGATGCACTCCGATGCGTGCGCGTCTTCCTTTCCGAGGGCGCCAACAATACAAATAATCAACAAAAATTTCACGCTAAATTACACTCTCCCCCTTACTAAATTTTAATATATTTTATTTTTATTTTATCTTAAGTCTTATATATGATTCAAATTTTTTTTATTTTTTTCCGTAAACAACACAATAAATGTATATATTATGCGAAAGTGAATTTGAATGACTTTCGCTTCCCAATAATTTACATACCATTAAATTTTTGTATCATTCGTCAGTCGTCTTAAAAAGAAAATATATGTTTTCATAAGAACTCTTCTAAACAACAATTTCTAATCTTACATCCGGAATATGAGGATATTGGCATGGAATGCCTACAGTGATTGCTACCATCCTGATGAACTATTCGAACGTGAAGAGGTAACACGATATTTCAAAGAGAAGCGCACTTTAACACACAGTTAGAATGATTTTAATCGGGTGATTGGTCATCGATTGGAAATTTTACTATAATTTAACAGGAATTTTTTAATTTCTTCTTTTCATTTGAGTCTCTCTCCTCGTGTGCGAACGAATTATTTGTTCCTGCTAAAAAAAAGGGGGAATAAATAAATAATGAAAAATAAAAAAACGTGAAAAGAAAGCCTAAAACAAATGAAATTCGTGTAAGTTTATAAAAGGTGCAAAAAGATTCTCCTCCCGAAGAAGAAGCGTGTCGTCTTTCCTACGCGCGGTCCTTGCGCGTTTGTGAGTCAGCGCGCGCAACGCTGTTCTTATTCGTCATTCAGCGCGTTTTCGTTGCCGAGTGAGCGCTTTTGTGAGATGGTGGGGCGAACGATGCGCAGCGCGGCCACTCCGCGTTACTCCCTTTTTACGCGGCTAACATGTACGTACAAAAGTTCATTACGTTCTCTAAAACTCATTGTCAGTCAAGTCAGCTAAAATAGCGCTGCTTCATTTCATAGATACATCTACTTCCACCTTTTTCTGATAACCCATTACACCGAGGGCTTTTGAACACTGGCCTGCCTCACATTTCTCGTCTTCTTCTTCTTCGTTCCTTCTATGGAAATGTACACGAAACAAACATGGACGACGACGCCGTGGCGTGTTTTTTTTTCACCTAAGAGACGTTTTTTTATGGAATACAAGGTTTTATGATTATGATGATAAATTGATTTACATCGTATTATAAATGCACGTGATCATTATTTGATTGATAATATCGGATTCTTTTTTAATTCTATATTTCATCCATCTATATAACTATTCTACTTCTGCGTATATTAGAAAGTGCCTGCGTGTCCTTTCCTATTAATCGCCGTTTCTTATTTTATTTCCCCTCTATGCTAAATATTTAACGCAAACGTTCAATGGATTCTCGGCACGCGTCGTATAAGAGCAGTTTTATTTTAATAATAATAATAATATTTGTTGTCTAACAGTATGTAATATAATTATTGAAATTTCTATCTTTTTACGAAGCATCACTTATTAATTAACTATACCAACATCGAGAAGAAATAAATGTCAATAAAAATGTTGTGCGATGATCGGATGACAACGAGAATCCCACATCTGATCTGTTTTTCGGTGCTCATACGCGACTGTCGCGTGGCATCATAGGAATTTATGTTGGCAAGAGGTAAAATAAGAGTTCGATTTAGCGTTTCCAACGAACTCGCGCGTTAATGGGGGAAACGAACGATGAACGATTTCTATGAATTATGTTAGCCTGTTCTAATAGTACGCGTGGCGCGCCGTTCTTGCGGCACGAAAATACGCGAAGACGTTAGGTTGTTCGTTTGCATTTATAATTAAACGTCCTATCGTGGCTTACTCGTATGCTGGACGACGACGATAACGACGACGACGACGACGACGATTCCTCTTTGACAGAAAACCGATGCAACCACGTCTCGACGATGTCTTCTTGTCGCTCAGAGACAATAGAAACGCGTCACCGAGTTAAACCATCGTACAGGCTAGCATCCATAGAAAGGAGTTTGCTCGTGTCGATCTCTCGTGTTCACCTTTCCCTTTCAGTTTCGCGCTTTCGAGGAGCTTTCTTTTACCCCTATCATTCTTCGTTTCTAATCGTGACCACATTTTTTACTTTTCACTTTCCTTTTCTTCGATACGAATTCTTAAACACGATTGAATGATTGATGAATACGTTGTCTTTTGTTCGTATTATCATTATGAACATTCGTTTATACTTTTAATTCAATGAAAAATATTCTATTTAGGTTTCAGAAAGCCTGCACGAAATATGGCGTTCCTGACGTGGACCTTTTCCAAGCGGTTGATCTTATGGAACGAAAAAATATCGCTCAAGTTACTAATACCATCTTCGCTATTGGACGCACTGTAATTAGATTTTAATTATATATCATTTATTAGATCTATCGGATAATATTTTGAATTGTTTTAATACGATTCACAGACTTATAAGCATCCCGAATGGCGTGGCCCTTGGTTAGGACCAAAACCAGCGGAAGAAAACAAACGATCGTTCACGGAAGAACAATTGAGAGCCGGGGAAACGTTAATTGGTTTACAAGCGGGTACGAATAAAGGTGCAACACAAGCTGGTCAAAACTTTGGTGCTACGAGAAAAATTCTTCTTGGAAAATAAATTTATTTTCTCAATGTGTGTTAATTTATAACGAAAGAGATCGAATGAAAATACAAATGTAGATAAATTAAGATAGTTTATATATTAAAATACGAGAAAATGATTATATAATTAACAAAAATAAATATATTTTGTAACCTTAATAATGTATTTGCAATGAAATCAAAGATCTTCCGCGACCGACAAGATGGCCGGCCGGCCGGCCGGCAACGTGCCGAGTATTAATATAGTGGAGGCTCATCGTATACGAAGAGAAGATATACTTATGAAGATAGAAATATACAAACACGAGACTCTTGCTCGTAGAATGTTACAAACACGATATCGGAGTACACGAAGCAGTACATATAAGAGAGAATAGTTGTGTGTTGGATGCTAGCTCGCATACGGCACGTATCTATCGTACATATATAGAATACTTACAGGTAAACTACGTTCGTAGTACGTCGAAGTGGTATGTCAGTGACGCTGACATGAGTGGGCGTGACGTGTACGTACACGCATTACACGCATTCCTCGAGCAGTTTCTACATCGTGAGACTCCCCAAAGAACAGGCGAGCATCCGAAGATGGTGTAAGCTTCTCGAGATTACGATTCACATGCTTACCTTGTTTGTGAACATGTCGAAGTCCTATGTTACTACTACTCGTACTCAAACACATATTCATTATTTCTGTGATAAACAAAACCTACTATACAGAGGCATATAAAAATAATTAACAAAATATAAAAACGATCTCGAATATATTTCTATTTTATATCAGTTATTTAAATATCGATAGGTAAACGAACAATATTCCTAGATTTAATTATATTTAATTTGATTTCTATTCGATGATGTGTTAATTACGACAAATTTATATTTTCATATTATTTCAATGCGGTTAATTATCTTTTTTTGTTGTTAAATCAGCTAGAACAGAGGTTGAAACATCGAATAAAAATACAATCGTAAAAAATGGATGATGTTAGCGTGAGAGAGGAAACGGAATACTATCGAACGTGGGGCAGGCCAGTTCTCGGGGACCCCCTGGTAAAGGGTACCAGAAAATGTAGGAAGGAATAATCTCATGTTGATATCGCAAACGTATCTCTCTTTGGCTTCTTTAATCTCATGCGTTCCTCGTTAAAGGGGAGCGCTGCGGAGTGGCCGCTCCGCGCATCAATGCGCCCCACTTTTCTTCGCGCACTCGAAAGCCGCGTACGTACGAAAAAGCCGCGCAAGTTTATTCGTCCTATCAATCGTCAACATTTTCTTTCGAAAAATAAACAGGATCCTTTTTTGTATCATTTTTCTACCCTTTTTTCCCCCTTGAAATTATTCCAAAATTCGTCCAATACGACGCGATCCACGTTACCTACGAATAATATTTCTACGTTAGATCAAATTATAAAATGTAATTTAAATATAATTATTTAATAAATAATATATTATATAATAAATAAAATTATAAAATTATAAATATGTAACGTTTTTAAAAATAATATCAATCGTTGGGTAGAACATTTTCTGAAAATACAAATTTTGTTTGTTTTTTTTTTCTTAAAAAATACATTTCTCAAATAAGTACAACAAATATGGCGGTAGCGTCTCGTTGTTCGTCGTTGATTGGTTGCATATATCGTAATTTTAATTACGATATAAAAATAATAACGCATGTTAATTATAATTACAAATATGAATTGGTTTAATGTAAAAAAAATTATTATATTAAATTGCTGAAAAAATAACTAGACGATATAGTATACCTGTAGGCTGTTTCCTCCTAGAGAGTCGAGATGTTTACTCTTCAAATTCCAACGTTCGAATGAATTACCTAATATCGGCACGAGGTCAACCAACCAATCCTGTTCTGTTTTGAGGTAATAAACGAGATCTATATATAGTAGGTTAGTTTCTAAAGGTTACAAATAACTTACATAAATTTTTCTTACGATGTAAAATATAACCAAAGATAGATGAATATATTCGGAAATATAAAAAAAATGACGCGCGAATAGGATTAAAATTATTATTTTTCTGATGCACACCTGTTGATTGTGTTATACAGGTTTTAATTTAAATACTTTTGAATGTTACATAGGGATACATGATACACGGCACGTACATGTAAGACATTTCTTTTGAAATAAGAGAAGTTCGTGATTTTTTCTGTAGAGGGCAGTAAAAGAAAAAGTTAGTACAGGGGTTGCATGTGTCATTCTAACCTCATGCACTTGCGTATGTACATATATATATATATATATACATATATATATTATTAAATATATATAACAAAGTTCGTAGCTGAATTCATACTGATTTCTAATGTGCAATCGCTAATCGACGTATACTGCGAGATATCGATATTAAACGTCAAAGCAAAGATGGCGTGGATTTGTATTGTGTCTGGTTTTTAAACTTTATTTGAATTTTATCGAAACGTGACAGGAAGAGAGGATATAGTTATTCGATATATCGTCCGGATTAATCAAGATCGTATTGAAAATATTTCATTGAATAGGAATGTTAAAACATATTTCGAAAGGTCACGTGCAATTTTGTCCACAAGGGGCATTTTATACTTAACCTATTCTCGCGTGAACCTTGAACCATCGTGTTTAAATTGATCATATATAGAGTGGATCTCTGATCGGTCTTAAAACTTCAATTATTTGTTTATTTCAAATTCTTTTTTATTTACCGAGCTAGGGAAGGACTTTGATTTATTTGGACAACCAAAGGGAGAGCCAAAGTACTTGTGTTTGGACTTAGAATTATTTATCAAACATATATTTGGGATTCACTTTGTAACCAATAGAAAGCTTCGTTTGAATGTAGAAAATATTAGTATTCGGGTGAAATGCCTAAAATAAAAACCAAGCAAACATCTAACAATTTATGGATAAGACAACGCGAACTGGGCATAAGGTTTCCTCTGGGACATAGCGACCGCTTTCACAAAACCCTTTACTCTTCCATTTTTCCCATAACATCTTGGGATCATGGAGACAACTTGGCTGTCGCTAGACATGGCGGTGTCTTTAACTTGGAATATTCTCCTGACGGGTAAATATGTTACTTTTTTAAAAATTAAAATATATATTTAATAAAGAATAAGAAATTCTCTATTACTCATTTCTTTCTTGCTTTTTACAGATCACTTTTACTGGCAGCATGCGAAAAGAAAAGTATTTTGATGTTCGATCCATTATGTAGAAAATTAGTACGAGCTATAGATAACGCTCATAATGATTGTGTTAATTGTGTCAGGTTGGTACAGCTTGTTTTGAATAAATTACAAATTTCCTATGGATCAGAAAAATATGCTGTCAATCGTGTACTGGTGATAGATTCCTAGATCAACGAATGTTTGCTACCTGTTCCGATGATAGTACTGTTGCTCTCTGGGATGCCAGAAACTTGAAGCAGAGAATAAGAACCTTACAAGGACATTCTAACTGGGTTAAAAATATAGAATATAGCCCTAAGGATGGCTTATTATTAACTAGCGGATTTGACGGTAGCATATATACTTGGGATATTAATAGGTCATTATTATCAATTTAACAGTTAAACGGCAAATATTATACAAATGAAATAATTTCTTTATTTGTATACCACAGTTTTACTGAAAATAATTTTCTTTACACACGTGTCTTTCACACAAATGGATTGATGCGAACGAGACTTAGTCCTGATGCCAGTAAAATGTTAATATGTACTACATCTGGATATCTTATTATCATACATAATCTTCAATTAAGTACGCTTGCTCAAGATTTGGCTGGATTCAAGGTATTTGATGTATCAAATACAATAGATCTATCAACAAATATAATATATTACATATTACATAATAATAATATATTATTTCTCCTGCTCTAGCCTAACATGTATCGACTGATGCAATTATCTCAAACCACTATACCGGTTGCTGCCACTTATACACATTTATTTTCTCATTCTCGTAAACATAACAGAGTAGAATTCTTAACGGATTTTCCAGTAGGAGACGATGCAGAAGTGATCTCTAGTCTTCAAGTACATCCGCAAGGATGGTGTGCCTTGTCCCGGAATATCAGTAATGGAGAAAAGTCAGAGGTTGAATATCACATTATATAAAATATTATTTGATCCAACGAATAAATATATTTATCGTTTTCATATTAAATTATTTGTTTTTAGTGGACTTGTGTTCATGATATTCAAGAAAGAGACATGTCAGAATGTATAGATCAAGTGAAAGAAGCCGAAGAAACATCTCAATTCAACGAATCGACGATCGAAGAATTTGAAGATTCACAACAGCCACAATCTTCGCGTTCGGGAATAACGTCGTCCTTCGTGATTGAGAGCGCAAATCGTGCAAGAGTTGTTCACACGGTATCCGACGTAAGACCAAACTCATTCGTTTCTACAGAAAATTCACAACCGATAACACCGTTGAGAGCTATGAGTTGGCGAGAAAGTCCGCGTCGTAACGTACGTTCGCAATCGAGAAGTCCAAGGCCGGAAAGGAATTTCGTCAGGACGAATTTTGGTTTGGTCGAAGTAAATTCGAACGTAAATGCGAACGATTCTCGAACGAACGCGAATCAAGACGATGACAGACAAGATAGTAGATATATTATTGGTACGGAAGATAATAGCGAGGGGGCGAACGATGATTCGGTGGACAATCGAGACAGAGACGGGGAACAAGAATATAGATCGCAGAGATCGAATTCACAATTGAACGATTTAAGAAGACGCAATGTAATTGATAATTTTTCTACCGCCAACGTAGAATTGTACGTTAACAACAGTGACGTTTGGGAAGCTCTCGTGGCAATAAGGGAAGCAAGACTTCGGAGGGACCGCGAGAGAGAATTTTATCCGACTCCTGAGAGAAGAGACTGGCTTGCTAGATCGAGTAATGGTGGCGTAAACATTAATATTCCTCGTTCGTCTCATACCGTAGTTATTATCGGTGATAGAAGTAGGACGCAAAGTCAGAATAGACAGGGCCATCAAACGATGTACGCGATACCGAGAAATCATAAGATACATCAGAATACTTCTAGGTTGACTCATTACATAGAGGAACCGAACGTCGGTTCTGGTTATATCAAAGAATTATGTTTTTCCGCAGACGGTAGATTAATATGTTCCCCCTTTGGTTACGGTGTTAGATTCTTAGCATTTTCCAACGATTGTGCCGAATTATCAAACTGCGTTCCTCCGGCTAACGAGCCTATGCAACTTTGCGAAGTAACTACTAGCCTCAGTCACACTGACATCGTAGTTAGTACGAAATTTTCACCAAAGCATTGCTTGGTTGTATCCGGTTGTCTAAGCGGAAAAATAGTTTGGCATCAGCCTGTACTTTAGTCGAATCTTAAGTTTACGGCTGAATCTATACTCTCACAATATTAGAGGAATTGTGCTTCTTTTTCATAAATCCGTTTTTTTGTCGTTTGTTTTATACCAAGCAACGCCCACTTCATTGATTTCATTTCTTTTTTTTTCCTCTTTCATTTATTTAATTTTTTTTTCCTTTTTTAACAATCTTCAAATTTTTGATTTAACTATTTTTTTCCTTTTGTATGAATCTATTTCTTCAATAATTCGATTCGATTACACGGACGATCGTTTTGGATTTCAATTTCGGAAAAAAGGTTTACGGCAAATAGATGGAATCAAAATGTAATATATTATTTGTAGATAATTATTTTTGAGAAAAGATTTTTTATTTTTAATCAACCCAATCGAATTCTTACCTTTTGATCTATGAATTACGGCAGTTTGTGATGCGAGAGATGGTATATTTCTTTCATATAATAGAAGAAATAATGCGATACGAAAATAAATTTATATATATATATATAGAAATATATATGTATATATATATATATACATATATATATACACACATACATATATACATACATACGTATATATATATATATATACATATATAATAAAAAATAATAGTAAACTAAAAAAAAGAATCGTATAAAGAAGACAAGACATGCGTGCCATGCATACTTACGGAAAAAATCATACAAAGAAATATTTATCTGTATTTTAGAGACATTCCGCTTACAAAAATGCGTATACGTATGTGTGATCTCGCAGAGTGATAACTATGACGTTATTAATTCTGGTGTGTAATTATCAAGAAACAACAATTTCAATGTCTTGCACATAGTTTACATATTAACATGTAATTTATACGCGAACGAGACACTAATTGAATTCAGCGATAATTGGAATTGGCACGACGCATGTGTTATATAATTATCAATAAAAATATCGGCATTATATCAAATGAAAACTACTTGAAAACTTTCAATGATTATTACTAATTTAAAAATAACGATTGCAAATTCATTGTGTGCAAAATATATGTCGGAATGTATTACGACAAAGAAACAAAGGTAAAATCAATTTTTTATCTAACACAATAATCCGACACGTCGCAGCAGCGATATAAATAGTTCTTCGATGTTTAACGTTAGCCGATTTATTTGAAACTAAGAAACCCTACCATGTTTCTCGCCAATCAATGGAAACGATGTACAAAGTCGTAGCCAAAAAGAAAAGAAAAAGAAAAAAAAAAAAGAATCTTCGAATAATAATCAAATGCATTTGTTTAGATTTTATTTTTATTCTTTTTTGGCCTGATCGTTAGTAACGTAAATCTGTAAGTCTATCGAAACTGTTAGAAAATAAGCGCACTATGTGTCATTATTAATATATTCACGCCGTAAAACGATTCAATGTATCGCCAATGCGATTTCAATTTATCATCTTTACCAAAACAAAACAAAACAAGACAAAAAAATAAAAAACGGGGAAAAATATGGAAGAAGAAATTATATGTAACTTATCGAAGACAATATTGGATGTTGCGAACGTCGATTCACGTAACGGAGACGTATCACTCGAAATTCGTCAATTCTCCAACATTCAATGCAAATTATTATTATTATAATTATAATTATTATTATTATTATTACTACTACTACTATTCTAGTACTACTACTATAATTATTATATATTACTATTATTATTATTATTTTTATTATTTTTATTATTATTATTATTATTATTATTATTATTATTATTCTTGTATGTACGTTGCATCTTTATTTTAAAAAAAGAAAAACAAAAAGAACAAAAAATTAACTCAAAGGAGGAGTAAAGGAAAAGAAACGAAAATAAGAAAATAGGTGAAAGGCAATACGTGTAAAATATGTAAATAAGTTCTCGATTAGATTATAGCGAAGGATATATATATATAACAGTGTCCTGATATACACGTTTGAAGTGCATTCAAAGGCTGGATCGAAAGCGTTTCATTTTAGAGATTTTTTGGAGCTGAATTTTATCTACGTAGACATTTTTTCATAAGCGTTTTATCTTCAATGGGAACTCTCGCTTCGATGTAAAACTGAGAGAAAAAGTAAGAAAGAGAAAAGAAAGAGAGAGCTTCTCTGACAGGTACTTAAGATGCTCGATCTTGAAATTTGTAAACGTAATGTACAGACGTTTCATCGTGATATAATATCATTCACGTGCAGGTTCACAAATCGTTCGCTTTCGGGAAAATGTGCAAAGAACAAGATTCATATATCCTAGGCTTCCTGCTGAATTATTTTTCTTTCTCTCTTTTTTTACTTATTATTTTATTAATTATACTTCTATATATATAGAGAATAATATATATATATATATATATTTTATTATTTTTTTTAAGTCTATACTTTTTCTTTTTTTTTACATTGGGGACCTGCACGAATGCATCGGGAACTTCAGGCGTACAAAAATATATTTGAAAGCTCGATCTCGAGATCACAGTGACGTTCTTGCACCGAAAATTCGTATAATATTCGAGATTACTTTTGAACATAATAATAGGTAACGACGAAATGCAACATTTTTTCGTTACCAACACGTAAGATCTTAATAATATCGAGAAACATCTAAATTCTGTACAGTAGATAATAATAGCGTACTGATTGTTTTTCCTTTCTTTACATTATTCTTCCCTTTTTTTGTAAAATTTGTTTGTTTTTTCTATACCAATAAAATATTGCTTAAACTTCCAATAAAACGCAGCACACACGCACGCACGGAAATTCATTCCCTGTCACGAGTTTAATTTAAAAACCAAAAAAAAAAAAAGGTTTTATTGTTCGACGATAACGTATAACAATTTTTTACGATTATCTTTATTTAACAAAATCAACTTATTTACAGAAGCTACCTCCTTGATAATCAACAGACTCTCTATCATCGCCCGATACTCTCGAACGATAGCCTCGGTCGGTTACATGGATACAAAAAAAAAACGATCTGTATAGTCAAAAAAACGTGCTTGTGACATGTTGAAAAAACAATGGGAGAGAGAGCTTCGTACTAGATGAAAGAGTATGTGAGAGAGAGAGAGAGAGAAAGAGAGAGATCACATCAGCACAAAGAGAAACGAAGAGAATGACGAATGGCAATCACGAATCGGCTGGAGCTCGAGAGTGACAGGCGAATTGTACTAAATATAAAAAGAAAAAAACAATATGTGAAAGAATGAGAGTGACAGAGAGAGAGAGAGAAAGAGAGAGAAAAAAAACCAGTATACGGTTAGTCGTGTTCCTCTTCCCGTGTTATCGTCGCGTCGATTACTTTGTGCACCGTTCAACCCTTTCGAAAGGGCAGGAGAGACCAGTAAAGATCGACCAGCACCATCATCATCATCATCGTTTGGCGAACCAATCACAATCAGTCTACTAGCAACGCGAATTTTTCTTTGCGTTTCTCCCCTCATTTTATTTTCCCCCCACGTTTTCTTTTCAAATAACGTAATAAAGTATTACGGTGAGAACAATGTATTTGATATTAGCTAAAATTGTTTGGCCGGTGCTACCGAGCGTCGTCATGTCGTCTATGTTCTCCTCGTTGGGCGTAGTTTTGGTGACGTTACTCCTACGAAATTCCGTACTCGACATCGTACGAGTTTCCTCGGGCGATCTCTTCGATCTTTCCACCAACGTGAGTCTCGTATTTTTTCGCGACTTCGACAATGGCAGATCTAGCGAGGGTGATTGTTCGTTTCTATCGAGTCTTGTCGTTTTATCGGACGAACGTATTTCGGTAGCAATAAGGGGTGGAAGTTCTCCATTGAATTTACCAAATTGTGGTGTCCTACTTAATACGTCTGAAGTTAGTCGAGCTTTGGAACGATCCTCAATTTCCGAAATGGACCTAGCCAACGTGGTATCTTTCAGTTTTTTACCATCGTAAGTTATTAAAACACCAGGAGTAGCTGGTTGAACCTCTGATCTGGCTGGAGGTAAGTAATATGATTGAAGACCGTCGGCAGCCATTTGCATGTCGTCTAGTTCATCCGATATTGGTTTCGAAGGACGATTAGAATACGTTGGGGTAGCTTTCTTCTTTTGTTTTTTTGATTCGTCAAATGCCGTCGGGTTCAATGGGTTCATGGTTGGGGAAGGTAGAAATACTGGCTCGAAATTTTTCCCGGACAATTGTTCGGAAAAGTTGGACTCTTCGATCGTTTCCTCGTGTTCCGGATCATTTTCTGATACTCGTTTTTCAAGGGAGTCTCGGGACGGAGTGATTATAGGTTTGAAGCCACCCTCGATTACGATGGAATCTGGATTGAACCCAGTATTACGTGCTGGCTTTAGAGAGGTCATAAAATTCTCCGAAATGTCCATGACAGTTGCTTCATGGTTTGATACTTTAGCTTCCAATCTGGTACGTTGTTTCGGTTCGAATTTCATCAATTTGACGATATTTCCGTAGGAGATTTTTTCCGAAGTTGGTATCTTGTAAACAGCTTTTTTACGCTCCATGAACATCGATTTGGAAGGTGGTAAGGAGAAGGTCGGCGAGTTGATCGTATGAGAACCCTGTAAAATGGGTCGACGCATCAGGACTGGTCTTCGTACGATCATCACTTGACCTCTCTGCTGCTCCGGTTGATGTTGATGGTAATGAAGTAGATGATGGAGAGGACGGTGATCGGGCGTGTAATGATGCGACGTCGGTCTGGAATATACGATCTGCGTTGTGGGTAGAGTGTAAGCGAATTTCATCCCGTGGCTCAGTGGTCTTGGATTATCTGCAACGAGGTTAGACAATGGATGGTTAGAGGACTGTCGGATTTCTTGATCGATCTCCGTGAACTGAGGTCTGCTGGGATACGAGGAGAATGCCGTGGACGTGATCGTGGCCGAGGTCGAGGAAGTCGAGGTTGGCCTGTTAACGCTGCCAATTCCTCCTAACTCGCTATAAATCGAGCTAGTAGCTGTTTGGTGTTGTTGTTGTTGTTGTTGTTTTTGTTGTTGATATTGTTGTTGGTGTTGACGTTGCAGAGCTTCCTCGTCGAGGTGCGCGTGACGATAGTTTTCCTTCACGCGTACCTCGTAACGATGAGGAATGATCCCGTGATTAGACCTCGGCCCGTATGCATCCTCGTGTATGACCGATGTTCGAAAGCGATCGTAATTGTTATGATTAGCGTTCGTTAGTAGCTGCGGGTAGGATGTGCTTAGCTTGCCAGAGTTAGTCGCCGTATGATGGGTATAACGAAGACCATGTTCCCGATGATGAGGATGATGAAGATGCTGCTGAAGGAACTCGGCCGTTGGCGTTACCTTGCTCGAGACTCGAATGCTCGGACTGATATCCAAATCTTCGATGAACTCGGGATGATGACCCTTCGGTTCCACATAAATCTCGTGGTTCTCGCTGGCTGAACCTTCTTCGCAACTGTCATGGACGTTTATCTTCCAGCCCAAGTAGCGATGAGTGAAACACTGAAATGATGTCATACCATCGGATCAGAACTGTTCAAGTGATATTACAAATAGATATACATAAAATCATTTCGCACTTGATAATAGACGGTGTCTGGTGTATTCTCATCGGGAGTCCATTCGACGATTCCTGGTTCTCCGTGATCACATTCCAGAGTCAACGTACGTTGATAAGCACCGAAAGATGTAAATTCGTCGGCCAGAGGTTGATTCTGATCTGGTACCCAGTTACAATATCGTCCAACTCCGGTTGGTCGAACTGATCCTCGTTGTCTACGTACTCCAGCGAATATTTTGATTTTCTGTAATAAGTAGTTTTCATTATCGTATCGATTAACACATATGTAATTGTTTATTGGACACATCTACTTACTGCTTTTTCTTCTGGCGTTTTATGTTGATAGCCACCGATTGGATCATCCGTGATATAGAACGGATGATAACGCGCCGGTGTATCGGCATTAAGTCCACCTTCAACAACGAAAGTATACTTCTTTCCACGGACTACGTTTATCTCCGGAATCAAAAGACCATTTATATACCAAGAAATTCCCCAGCCTACGTGACCTATAAAGAAAAAAAAAACCAGTATCATCATTTCGTAACATATTAATGATCATGATACTTTTTCTTGAAGATAATTTACTAACCCGTAATAGCAGGATATCCATGTTTTCCACCGGTTGGTCCCATCTGAGCATAGAATACACCATCTTCCGGTTCATAACATTGTATCGGAGGAATTTCCCAGGCGTCATTCGTAGGTGCTGGTGCTGGAGTTGCAGTTACGCGTTGTGGTCTTCTTATAGTTGTTGCGAGTTGCTGTTAAAAATGATCAAACAGAAATTATATTATCGTGAAATTTAAACAAAACAAAAAAAAAGACAAAAAAAGAAAGTAGTCAAATTTACCTGATTATTATTAGCATTATTATGATTATCGGTGTAAGTAGTATCCGGTTGTTCTTGATCAGGAATGGGACAATTCCAAGCAGGTGGTCTACTGAATTCGATGAAACGATCCGTCTTGAGGTAGTTACTATGGAAACTGACCTCCTCCCTCTCGTTCAATGGACCAATCGCCCAGATGATGGCTTGCGATCTGTTCGTGAGAACCTGAAGATCCAGCTCATCACTGGCTTTCAATGGTCTCTGATAGGTCACGATGCTGTACCCATTGACCAAAGCTGCGTTTAACAATCGAACCGAGTTGGTATTCTCCTACAAATGTCAGAGTCGGACAGATTAATTCGATTGTTCGATAAACGTAACACCTTTGCTTCATCTTAATTCGGCATTTTTCGTAATATTTTACTTGTATTTTATTGTCCGGACAACTTCCTCGTCTACCGGAACACTGTGATTTAGATTCCAGGAAATAATCAATAGCGTATCCCTGAAGAGTTTGTTTGTCTACCCAAGCTACTGCGACGTCTCCACCAACCATAACGCTTCTATCTGGATTCGTCGATAAGCCAAAGGCCATGTATTGTCCAGCTTCTGTTGACATTAATGAGAAACGATCGGGATCTATTATAGTAGGTATTTAGGAATATCGTATGAATAATAATGAAAAGCATTAAATACGTTCGTCTATTTCTTCGTCCTAAAATATCACTCGTCCATCGTTTTGACTATTTTATTTGACGTAGGTACCTCCGAAATTGTTTCAACACACGCACGATCATATTTTGTTTTACTTTTTAAAGGCGATAGAAAAATATGTAATAATATCGGTAGTCACATGGAACGAGTAAAAATACAAATACCACTACTTCCGCGTTACGGATCGTTAAAGTTACGGTAGCGTGAAGTACTTGCCGTTTTCCCCTAGTTTCCGAACCATTTTTACCGGAAACGGAGTCCGTAAGCGTGTCGTGAACGAGTCCCCAACAACAACACTCGGGCACACCGTAAAAAGAAAAAGACGCGGCGATTTTTCGCAGGGTATTGTTGGAAATGTGTGAAACAGATATTGGACCGAATGCGGTTGAAACGAGAATGGGAACGCGAAGTAACGGCGGGAGAACGATTAAAGTGTCGAGAATGCTCGTAAAATCTTCCCTCTTTCTCTTTTGCTAAACTTTACTTTTTTTTTTTTTTTTTGACAAGAATGCGAGGAGAAAGAATTGGAAACGGGGAAAAAAAAAACTAGTAAATTTGTAACGCGTTTGTTCGTAAAGAAATTTGTCGTTATTGTTGCGTCGCGTTGATTAATTATTTGATATGAACTAATTGAAAATAACAAATTAGGTTTATAAGGAACAAAAAAGGGTTGTACTTTCCTCTTACTCAAGATTTTCAATCGTAAAGCGTAAATTCAACGTTTGAACGTAAGGATTCGAGGACGTACGAGAACGAGAACGAGAATGAGAACGAGAACGAGAACGAAACTTTCGTCAGTTCGGCCCATTGTCAAGTCCACGGATACGACAGCTCGAAATTATGTACTCACCAAGTTTTCCAACGAGCTGCACGACTATGCTGTCACCTGCAACGGCCCAGCGCACCTCAAAAGCCAAAGTGTCATCCAGGACTTCACAGTTTAGTTTCGACTGCAAGCAAACGGTCATTTCATCCACATACTCAAGAGAAACGACGATACTGTGTGTTGATTGTTATGACGATGAGAAGATAGATTATCTAATAAAGTCCGATATAATAATAATAATAATAATAATAATAATAATAATAATAATAATAATTAATAATCAGTGCTCGCGTGTTATTCGCTGCTTGTCAAGCATTTTATTAAGTAAAATTACTATTCAAATATTTCATTTAAATGAAATTGAAAGCAGCTCTTTCTTATGTCACTAAAGCTTATTAAAAATAAAACATAATTTGTTGTCAATGAAATCTATTTAATTTTCTTCTCTTATTTATTTTTATTCTTTCCTTAATAGCTCTTACTTCCTTTTCGTAACATTAAAAATACTTTAAAAAAGAAAAAGATGCCGGTATGTGCCATTCCAGTGCATTAAGTTATAAAACAAATGCACTGATTATAATAACACTCATTATATTTTGTTTACGCAGAAAGAAAAAAAAGCTTGTTTATTTAACATACACAATAAAGTATACACAGGTGATGGTAAAAGTTGTGTCACAAATAATTATCATCCTGTATGACGTGAACATGTGTGTGCGTGTGTGTATTTGCATAACGTGTTTTCACAGATAAATATATATATATATATATATTTAGATATAGAAGAATTTCTTCGTAAAATTAAAAACAAATATATTATACACGTACTACTTTTCAGAACAAAGATAACATCTTTGTTATCTATCTAAGAGAAGGAAAACTTTTCACTAAGGTAAGAAAATTATACTCCCAACGAAAGACGACCGAGCGAATGAGATAAGCGAGTTTCTCGAAAGTATGTGCGCGAGTTATTTCGGAACACGTTGAAATAATTCATTTCTGTATCACAGCCTAAAACGTTTCACGGGTTTTCTCGAATTTGCTTAGATCTTTATTTTTCTCTCTCTCTCTCTCTTTTTCTCCTCTCCCTCTCTCTTTTATTTGTCGATCAATTAAAATGAGGTGAAATATCGAATCAGTAATAATAATAATAATAATAATATTAATAATAATAATAATAATAATAATAATACAATACAATAATAATACAATACAATAATAATACAATAATAATAATACTACGTAAAATAATACAATAGTAAAACTAATGGCAACCATCTAAATTTATTCACTTTATCGTTGAAATTCTTTCTTATTCAACGGAGTCATCCTCATTTACGTGGTTTAGAATAGTTTTGTCGGTGGATTTCGCGTTGAGACGAACGTGCCGTTCGATATACGAGTAGTATCAACGCGTTTCATTCAAGGATTGAGAAACACTTTAAACGCGTGAGAGAATTACGACGATTGGGTATTATTCCTTTTATATTATACGAATCCGAAAAATACTTTGTTACATTTTCTCGCTTTAAAGAATCACGAGCTTTCTTTTTACATTTTTATATATATACATATATATAGAAAATAAATCTTTTTAAAATTATTTAAAATTCTCGAATCGAGAGAAGAAACACACTTATGGTATATGCCATTGCAACGCTTGAAAAATGTAAGTAAGCGTGAATCAATGTTTGTATATACATATACATGTATATATGTAAAGTATATATTCGTTTCCGCTCGCGTATATAAAGCTCTAAGTACGGAATAACGTACAGAGAGTTTCGGTGTACAATAAATAGACTTCTCGATGTGGTATTAAATAAATAAATGGAAAGTCGAGTCTCGTTTCTGTCTCTGGCTCTCGTACTATCTCCCAACACACTGGGAAAAAGACAATTTTTCTAGCGGAAGAACTTAAAGGAGTAAGAAGAGTAAGAAGAGTTTGTCACTTTTTTTTGTCTCTCTCTCTCTCTCTCTCTCTATTTCTATCTCTATCTCTCTCTTTCTCTCTAATTTTCTTTCTTTGTTCAACGACCGGATGTGCTGCTGGCTGTGCTTCCGGATTTTTTCTTTTTACATTTTTTTTTCTCTACGTATATCTATACACAGATAAAGAAGTAATGTTAAATAATTCGTGGGAAGATGTTGAAAAAATGACCGAGTTTTCCAGAGATAGAGGAGAAAAATTTTCTCGCGCGTGATACGCTGGAAAATGACGAAACTAAATTGTTGAAAAGTTTTACACAGTTGTTTACGAGAAAAAGAAAGAGAAGGAAAACTATATCGTGTGGATATATTGTTGATATAATTGCTTGTTGAAAATCGTTCTACGATAATCTATACGCATGGAGATCACATTTACATTTTTCCTTCGATAAATTTTCTTCATTGGATATTCGGTTCTGGTCGTTTAATAATAATTAACGACACCATTAGTAGCTATTAGAAGATATTAGAACTCGATGTGTATTATACGCGGTGAAGTAAAGTAATCAGGTTACTTCGATGTTTCCTCGCGTACTCGTTAATACCCCTTCCCCCCTCTTCCCCCTCTTCCCCCTTCACCCCCTCTTAATCAAGATTAATACAAGGGTCCACTTTAAGACTCGAGTATATTTAGCTTTCTACGACAAAACTAATTATTTTCATTTACTGATACTATGTAACGCGTGTAATATACATATTTAAGTGAAAAGTGTGTTCATGATCATCAACTACGTAAGATACATAACACCCTTGCGATGTTACGTAGTTTAAATAGACTTTTGAGAAAGAACTGACGGAAATATAACAGAAAGTTTCGTTGCTTGCTTGCTTGCTTGCTTGCTTGCTTGCTTCTTCTTCTTCCTCTTCCTGTCGTGTATTAATTTTGTAAGAACGAGAGAGAGACAGAGACAGAGAGAGGGAGAGAGAGAGATAGAGAGATAGAGAGAGAAAGAAAAAGAAGAAAATATTTCAAATAAATCGAATTCATCCATTTCTATGATCACGGAACGATCGTATTATTTTACGCAGGAATTGTAATAATTGAAAATTTCGACGCCTGCTAAACGTGGCTGCTGCAAACAAAATAATAATACATCGAATGTCAGAATTAATTTTTCAATTGAATTCTTATCTCTCTCTTGTTTTTTTTTTTCTATTTCTAGAAATAAATAAAATATATATATATATAATATTATAATTCTATTTGTTGAACGTAGAGACCAAATTATTTTCAAAAACGAGAACGTTGTTTTTTTCTTTTTGCGGTCGGATTTTGTATTTCGAGAAAAAATAAATCGAAAGGACAAAAGTCGAGACGTCGATCCTTTGAGAGATTTGTGTGGGCGAGGGGGAGGAGGAGGAGGGAAAAAAAAGACTCGTTAGTAACGAACAAAAGAATCGACCCTACGGTCTCCTTGATATCGCAAGACTCTGGAATAAGAGTTTTGTTGGGGATCCGGTTGATGAGCGCGGGATCGTGCTCGTCCCGACTGTTGTTGTCTGGAAAGTGAGCCGGAATTCGGAGAAGAGGAGAAAGAAAAAGAAGAAGAGGGAGTCGACGACGACGACGACGAGGACGAGGAAGAAGAAGATCCTCCACCATCCTGATGACGATAATGATGAAAACTAGAATCGTCGGATGATTGCACGTTAGCCAGCTGCCTCAATCTGCCTAAATTCGGTATATCCTCGTTGAATTGAAATGAACCAGGCTGTTGGACCGGATTCTGTTGACGTGGAACAGCTTCCGGTACCTGGAGACTTTTCGGAATGCGATAATCGATCGCCTGGACCACCTGTATTTGATCATCGCGACGAAGAATCGGACGATATGTCGTTGGACGTTGTTGTTGTTGTTGTTGTTGATGATGTTGTTGAGCTATCAAAGAGGGTGAATACGTAGCCGATAGTGTCGAGGACGAAGAGGATGCAGCAGGAGATAATAACGAAGAAGAAGAAATCTCGTGTAGATTTTGTAGATCGAGTATTCCCGTCTGTCCCTGTCCTCCGCGATGCACATTCTGCAACACACAAGGACAGAGACAGAGTCTTTTGTTAGCAGCAACACACGTGCTCTATTATTTTATCTATCATATTTCTTTCTATCATTCTTGCACACTCGTGTTATAATATATATGAGCTCTATCTTTCACAGATATTCCATTTTATTTTTTTTCCATTAACAAGCACACAATTTCTATTTCACTTTTCTATTTCACTTGTCAATTTGTTAATCACATATTATTATTATATATATAATCGTGTTTTTTTTTTTTTTTTTTAATTTTGTTTTTATTTTGCAGCTTTCAGAAGCGTCGAAGGCAACTTTTTGTTTTTTTTTATGCGTTACGATGTTAAGATCACGTCTTCGTAAATAACGGAGACGCTTGGGCAAGCGTCTCAAAGCGTTTAAAGCTCGCGACTATTGAAGTCGTCGTGTTTTATGTTTATGCGTATAATATATTACGGACGTAATATCGTCAAATCTTTTTTTCTTTAACATGACAACGATTCGCGAGGTAGGAAAGGTGAGATGCAAAACAAAAAAGAGAGAGCGAGAGAGCGAGAGCGAGAAAGAGAGAGAGAGAGAGAGATGAATGGTGCGAGCGAGAAATCAGCTGATTCGTAAATTTTCGAAGGGAGAACAAAATCGTAAAGCACTGGCACAATCATTGTCGTCTGGACGCGTTGGGTTTGCCATCGGTGTCTGCCGTCAATGACTGCCAAGTATTCTTTCTCAAATATTGACAGAGACAAATATACCCGAGATAGAACAAATACGCCGGAGAGTCCTATTGACTGCTCCTGGAAAGCACGTTTCGCAAATGGCCATTCGTAGCGAGACAAGTAAATCAATTTTTCGCATCGAAGATAACGAAGAATAAATCGTTACTCGATTAAAAATAAGGACAAGGCAATGAAAAAGATATACGAACAACGATAATTATCATGAATTATAATGAAATGTTTTATCTATTCATAAGAGGAAAAACACATAAACGTTGGAACATCTTTTAGCTAGGGAAAAAAGTAACGGTGGTGACGGGGATGGGGATGGGGGTGGGAGTAGGGTTGGGGGTGGGGGTGCGGATAAAACGAAGGAAGAAGAAGCAACCCCTCTTCAGACGCAGCGTGTAGTAGCATTTTACAGAGCATTTTGTCGTGAAGGACTCACCTGCGGCGAAACTCCTAGCATCTTAAGGGACGGTGGAACGTTGAGACCCTGAGGAATTTGTATGTAGCCAAAGTCAACGGTAAATGCCTCGCACCATACGCCAAAGTGGCCAATCTGGTGCACCGTCAGATCACCGGGTAAAGTCAAGACAATGGTTTTGCGATCGTAACGTCGCAAAGGTTGTTCCTTTCCATTTTCATCGGGCACTCGAATTCCTTGAGGCGATGGCGTCGGTCCAGCACCAACCCAAAATTTGGCATCTAAATTATAACGGGAAAAATGATAAAAATGTTCTAACGCTCGTAACAATGATCGAATTTCATTTTGAATCCATCTCTATGGTATAATTCAAAAATATCGTAGCCATTTTCTTTTTTAAACGGTATTTCACGAATATATTAAATTATGCAGAATAAAATGTAATATTTGAAGACAAATTTTTATCCGCCAAGGGACAAAGTAAACGTTTCTAGGTCGTGCATATATACACACACACACACGCGCACACGCACACGCGGGAAAAAAAATATGTCAAATATCTAATTAAATTACGCTTTACATTGTAACGCGCGTCAATTTCTGTTCAATATCTTTTGACAAAATGTTCGAAAATATTCCTACGTTAAATGATTTTAAATGAAAACTTTTAATATATTCCATCTATATATTATAAAACGATCCTATATTACAAAGAGTTATAAAAGTAATTCATTTAAATATTCTCCTAAAAAAATTCCACAACGAAAAATTTATATCGCTGAGTAAGGTATCATCATTATTTAACGTCTAATTAATTATACAGACGGAACGAGAGTTAAAAAAAACCCGCTTATGTTGAAACGACTCTATAAGTAATAATTCAAAAAAAAAAAAAAGAAAAGAAAAAGAAGGGAAAAGAAATAAAAATTTATAAATTTATCATACTTTTTCGAATCCTTTCGAATGACAAGGACACCGACCACAGAATATCTTAGGAGAAATGATAAATTTATCAAAATTACAAAATATTCGTATTCCTCTTGGCTCAATAAAACATAGAAAAAGAAGGAATCTAGCGAATAATGTTCTCCTATCTCGTTATTATGCACTTGATTAATGCACGTTTTTTATATCTACCTATGCTAACAAAGTATTCCAATTTATCTCAAAAGTACGAAATTAAATTATTCGCAAAAAGATCAAATTCGCTGAACTGTATCGAAAATGGGTTAAAGTTTTGACTTTTTTTTTTATTGATCTCTCTATTGTACTAACGAAGAAGGAATGGATGAGTGAACTTACCAGGTGCCTCTCCATCGTAACTGAATCCTGGTATCAAAAGAGTCTGAGCGTCCACGATAACGATGGGTTCTGAACTGATTCCGTGAACTCCGCTGAGAGCAACCAATTTCTGTGGTTTTGGATAGTCCAATCCACGTGGGATCCTTACGTCTCCAAAGTTGACCTAAAAAGTATTGTTCGTTGGAGAGATTGTTTTCTATTTTCTTCAGTGAAAAGCCAAAGATATGCTCTAATAGGAAAGAATCATGTATTACTACTACCGAGTAAACCATCGTATCTTTCATTTTTAAAAAGATGCAAATGTGAAATATAATAATTAACTATTTCAACGTACGTTAATTGTATTATTAGAATATGTTCATAAATTTCACATAGTTCTATGCGTGATATTAATGTACGCGAAAGGATTTCAAATTTCCTTCAATTTCGTAGAATATTGTACAATATAAATTACGTATATATATATAGTATTAAGTATATTATTATTATTATTATTATTATTATTAATAGACGGGGTACTAGGAATAATTGTGTTTAGACAAAAGTTTCCAATATAATATCACGATATTTAATAATTTAACGTTTAATTATATATTTGAAAAAAAGAAAAACCGATTCAATATGAATTTCAAAAGCGATGAAAATAAGATGAGATGAAAATAGAGGAAGAATAAGAGAGAAAGAGATGATGAAAGTTCGCACTTTAACCCAATTAACGTCATAATGGACGCGTATGTTGAAGAAAATTCATGAGCTTCTCTACGCGAAATAATAAGCATAAATCGAGATGGTAATTCAAGAGCTTCGTTCCCGTTCTGTCATCGTCATCGAGCTAGCTTATCGTTTGACTCGAGTTATATACGCTCGGCTGTCCACTTACAAATACACGTATAAGTATAAACACGCTTACAAAGGTTTAAACATATACGTGTATATAAGTGAATACACGATTGACATCTCATCCGTTATACTCGGAATAAATTTACTATCGTGCGTATAAAGCAAACTACCCTAATCGATATTTCACGTTTTCACTCGACGCGAACTATCCGCTCTGTTTCCTTCAAATTCTTCCACCGTTTTACCAATCGACGAATTTGTCTTTCGCGAATTTTGCAACGAGGATCCGTTAGGCGCAAATCAACGAAAAAAAACGCGAGAATGCGAGAGAGAGAGAGAGAGAGAGAGAAAGGAAAAAAAAAAGAAACTCTAATCGAATTTCTTGCTTACAGCTCGAGCTTTTTCGTCCTCGTGACCACACCGACGTTAATTCAATTATTTCGATATAATAGAATAGCCCTGGGTCGCGCGTACAAAATGCATTTTCTGTCACTTTTGATGCTCGAGAAGAGATGCGACCCGACTCGAAAAAGACCAAAAAAAAAAGGAAAAAATTGCGCGAGTGGGAGGAAGGAGAAAAAAAAGGGGTAAATTAATAGATGGTAAAGGGAAGAAAAAAAAGAGAAGAGAAGAAATGAAAGAAGAAGAAGAAGAAGAAATTATGTAGAAAAAGAAGAGGTAAGGAAAAACGCATAATCTAAGTCATGGTCGAGAAAGCTTGTTCTCTTTCACTTTAGTCATGCCGATTTACGGGCTGTTAATTATGCAACTCGAGATCGAATCGAAGGAACCATTTTTGTATGCTTTTAACTTGAGTGCATCATGCACATATATTATAATGCAAAAAATTTCAAATTAACTTACTTTTCTTTCTATTTTTAATTTGTGTATTTTGTTCTTACATTTATCGTGCTCTAAATATATTTTTTAAAATTCAATTGCTATAGTTAGGAAAGAGAGAGAGAGAAAGAAATGTTCTATTTCATGCTATCGTTTATACTCGAATATACATAAATACGTTACGTGAAAGTTGTATCAAGAGAAGGTGATACCGGTTTTCATGACGGTAGTGCAAGTACTGTATACGACGTTGAAGGTCATGAACGTGAAAGAGAGAGACAGAGATAGGGAGAAAGAGAAAGATATCAAGAGATTTTGTTGTACTTACGGCAAATTCGTCGCACCACACAGAGAACCATTTGATGCTATTCAAGGTTTTACCATCAGGCAAGGTCAATGTAATGTCCTTTCTCCGGTATCGTTTCAACACGTTTGCACTGTTGCAGTTATAAGAAAAAAAAATAAACACGTATTTAAAAAACAGGGTCAGTTATTTTTACGTGAATGAATATATGTAGATAATTATTATGCTGAAAGCTTAATCTTAAGTCAAATAATTGAATACAATAATTAATTTGATGACTTATTTCACTTTTGTATTAAAATAATTTCTTTAATTTGTATTATTTTTGTCGTCTACTTTAATGTTAATACCATCGTCGTAATTAAACGGCACGCGTACGATTAAGGATACTTTCACTGTTTATTCAAATGAATCGATTTTAACTTACGTTCCACGTTCGTCCCGTACTCTGAAGCCGTTCGAATTCGGACTCTTGGAATTTCCGGCATAGAAGAATGCAGCTGGAAAAAAAAAGGAATAATGTATTTGTTTGGTAATCGTTTCTCTCGTAATGTTTCTCTTTTTTTCTCTTTTTATTTAAAAATTTATCATATAATTCGTGCGTACTATTCGCGCAAGGATCGTCTTCCTTATTTGTTTTCTCATTTATTAGCTGCGACACGGCGCCAACACAACACACAAACAACCAACAGTTTCGCAAGTATACGTTACGTGGACGTGTTTAATTTTACGAGCTTATCGAGACGGGTGAGAGTATTTGCGTTCTCGTTTCAATTTTCTCTTACTATCTGACAAAGAGGAGGAGGAGGAGGAGGAGGGGAGGAGGAGGAAGTCGATTTCACTGTTCGATAGAAGTAAATGACACGTTTAAAAGTTACCTTTCGCTGTTACTATTCCGAATAGAACTCGATTATTTATTTGATTTAATAAGAAAAATTGTCCTATTAATAAGGATAGATTAATATTCGAGTAAGTATAAGTGAATATAATAAAACTTTGTATAATTGTTTATAAAGTATGTTTTATCTGTTAGATAAATTAACGTTGACTAATATATACACGTTGCGTTAATTAACGCAAAATAATATCTAAAGAACAGTCACAGACTTCATTGGTCGTCGGTCGAAGTTGTCGTTTTGGGAAAGTTTCATGAAAGAAGAAATCGATTAGCTTAAGAGGGGAAAGTTTATATTTTTGTTGTAGCTTCCGCTTTTTCAATTGCGAACGGATCACTTTCGAGACGAGAAATATATTCTCTTTCGGAATGTTTTGTTTTTCTTCTTTTCCTTTTTTTTTTGTTTATTTGTATTATACGATCATTTTGTGAAAGGTACGCGGTATACAAATGTAGATCGATATATTTTGTGTATTGACAGTACATATATTCTTTTTATATTTTTTTTTCCTGAATCGATCGCGTGCACGTTCATTAGTAAGTTATTTTTTTTTTTTTAGATACAAACGAAAAGGACTTAGGATAAATGAAACGAAATCTGGTTGAACTGGCAGGAACGTAAAACTTTGTGGTTAGTTGTTGGCATCTCTGGGAATGATTTATACGAGATATCGATAACGATCAAATTGCTAGTTGATTATTTACGGTACGTTAATTAAGAATTATTTTATCTATCCTGGTGTAGGATTAAATAGAATCGAAGGAGCTTAGGATCGTGACAATTATAACGATAGTAAATTAATTGAAAATCTGGTTAGATATTCGATAACGGCATATCCGATTTCGAAATTGATCAGATTTAAAGGAAATCCGTTATCCTCGTCGAATAGCAAACATTCCCTAATAATGCGTGATAGGTATGTATGTATATATGTATGTATGTATGTATGTATGTATATATATATGTAAATCGATGATGATACGAACCTGGTCCTTCGCCGTCATACGTAAAGTCCTTGATGAAGAGGGTCCTTCCATCTACGGCGTAAACTTCGCCGCTGACGCCATGGTGAAGTTCGGACAGCTTGCCAATCAGCTTTCCGTAATAAGCTCCGTCACATAGCTCTGCAGAGGAAATTAATTACCTTTAGTTAATTAACAAAGTAATCGTTCTTCTATCCTAATCCACGAGAAATAGTCCAACGAACTTTCTATTTTGTCGATGCCAACGCAAATCGATCGATTTATTTGTTTATCCGATTTTAATCGATAATATTGTTAATAAATAAATCATTTATTATTTATATAATTTCAAACAAATATTATAATATGACAAATGATAAGAGAAGAAATAAATCTTATATTTCTATAAAATAATGATTATTAATTATTATGAGTTAATCACGTAACAGAATATATCGCACAATAATATTGAAATGTAAAATAATAAGATTAGATAATCGTATCTGTATATGTGGATGAAACTATGACGTTTTATAAGAATAATGAAGACTTCTCTTAAGAGAATTGAAAAGAAAAAAAAGGAACAAAATATAAGAAAATAGAGATAAATATATATAATATATACGATATCGGTGAATATTTTTTCGCGAGCGATATAGAACCGGTCTGGTGCATATAATGAATAAATATGTTGAATCGGATCGGACTAGTTGGAATAATAAATCGCGTTTGGATAGCTTGACGATGGCTAACGGTAGACAATTTCTGTAGTAAACGTCTTCACGTTGGTACGGCCTCCAAGATTAATTTCCGTGTGCTCGGAGTTCTAGGAGATATACACCGGTGACCAAAGGGAGGGGTGGTTGGGAGTATCCGAGGTAGAAGGGATCGTTACGAATATCGTCGGGGCATGCAAAACTGGCTTCCACGAATGCTTCTCTGTCCCGCATTTGGTGAACTGGCACGCAGGACAGTTCGTGTTGGCAAGGATCGCGGAGACACGGAATGCCAATCATCTCTTCTTATTATTACGAATAATTCATCCTTGAGATTGATTTTCAAACGATTCCTCCATGATTATTCCTACATTTTTACATTTAAACGTAAACTCAATGATTCATTATCAATGAAGTAATCTATGATTCCGATTTATTCACTAATTTCTAGAGCAAACTAATCCTTGAGATCTTAATTATTCTCTCTTAATGTTTCAATTTAAGTTTAAGAAAAAAAAACAATCTCGATTGATTAATAAATCCCAATGAGAATGATTTCAATTAAAAAAATATCATCAAACATTTTACAGAAATGAGAGATAGATTCGTCGATGGTGTTACATTTGAGTAACCAATTCGTGTTTGATCTGTTTCAAGGTATCCAAGAGAAAGAAAGACAAATTGTGCTAACATCCCTTTCGTTATCTAGCCGAGCTAACGTTTATACATACATACATACGTTAGAAACGTACGAACGAACGAACGAGTGCGGATCCGTTTTAGAAATCCATTTAAATCGCGTTCGATCTAACTCGAACAGGCGCGTAACTCGTTCGGCGCACCGTTACGGCACTCCTCCTGGAACGTAGAAACGTCGAGAGATCGGGAAGATTGACGCTCCTTCGCGAATAAATCGAACAACACGACGACCCTTTGGTAAACATCCTTCTGGTATCGGCTTCGGGAATAGGAAAGGAGAAAAAAATATAAAAAGGAAGAAAAAGAAGAAGAAAAAATATAGAAATAAAAAGTCTAGGAGGAAAAAAATGAGAAAGAAAACTAGATAGATAGATAGGGAAAGAGAGAGAGAGAGAAATAGGGGAAAAAATAGAAAACGTCGTAAGAGGATTCTAGGCGGATCCACTGCGGAAAATTGGTTGAATGCTTGCAGAGCAAGCAACCATTTATGGGTACATCTCTTACTCTCTCTCTCTCTTTTCTTCCTCTGTGCCGTTAAATGTCACATGTAATCACCGATGTAACGTATGGGACATACGTTGCGTGTGCTTCCTCGTAGCAAAGGTATTTGATAATTGGATAAAAAACACGTAGACAAGGTCGATCGGTTGTTTACTTTCGAAGTACATAATCCTGATGATTTTCTTCCATTTAACGAATCTGTCTAACGAATCGGGATTGATGTTTTCTTCGGGATACGATAATTACGATCGAGGAAACGTAAGTCGTTTCGATCATTTTTATATTTTCATTTGAACATTCTTTAATGTCATATATGTTATGTGTCAGCTATTAACACTACACGACTGTTGATTAATTCTTATCGCGTTTGTCAATCTGACAGGTTAATTTTCTTTTTTAAGGTAACGAAAAAAGAATACTTATGAATTTAATATAAAAAAGTAAAAAAAAAATGGTAATTCAAAGGGTTATACGATAATTCGATTTAAATGGGAATTCGATTGAACCATTTAAACTTGTTGATAGTTGGAAAGGTTCCTTTCTAAATGTTACATTATATAGATAGTGCTTATAAACCGACGAATAGAACGCACCATTCGATTTTGTAGAACGTGTTCCTCTAATTAATCTGCTTGCAGATCGATATGTTATCCATGAATAGAGGAAACGAGGTCGGTATGCGATAGGCTTTTCCGTTATAATTGCCATGAGATGTGTTCATTTGTGGTGAAAATTTACAGCAATACTGTTGTATGTTACATGGAGAAAGAGAGAGAGAGAGAGAGAGAATATTTGAAAAAAGAATTTGGTTAACAAATTATAATATCAATTTTGACACGTATTATTATAAATATAATATAAAATATGATATTATATTCGATTAATTTTATATATTATATTACATTATTATGTAATCATTGTAAATAGTAATTTAGAAAAAGGTGTTAAATCTGTATTACGTTAGTGTGATTTAACTCTCTCACAAATATCGATTCCATTCTTTATCGAGTATCGATGTTGTGTCGTATAGAATATCAAGGGTTCAGATACACGTGTCTCTGCGTACACGGAATGACATTTTACTGGACGCGTGCTTCGAATTCTGTTAAAGAAATCAATTGGTATTCAGTGATCGATCGATCGAGTCGAATGATTTATCGATGTATCTCTGTGTTTACGATACTGATAAAGATCTCGAAAGAAAAAAAGAAAAAATAAAAAATAAAAAGAAAAAGAACCAGTTCCTTATTCGCAATTGTTAAATATTTTTGAACGTAACGAGATGATAAAATCCAGGCTAAATTCCAAACGGAATAGAAACATATTCGAAATACTTCTTTAAAGTCATTTTTAGCCAGCGTTGGAAGGTCGTAGATCGATCGTGAGTTCAAAGACGTTGGAAAATAGGACCCCGTTCTAGCGACTTTTTCCTTTCCGATAGGATAAAACGAGAACAACAACGGGGTCGTGGGGATTACTCCGGATGAAATGGAACGCCGAAAAACCCGAGGGAGAGAAAGGAATAGCGAAGAAATGGAATTGGACAAAAAGATAAAGGATGGACGGACAAGAAAAGGGACAAAAATCAAAGGGTAAGAGAGAGAGAAAGGACACACACAATAGATGAGTGGTGATCTAACTTGATGAACAACAGTTACACTTTTGTTTATTTTTCTTAGAAATGTTCTTAATGTCAATGTAAAAAATGTAAAATACGAAATTATTACGCGTGTAAAATTATTATAAAAAATTATATTATAATTATGTAAAAAAAAAAATTATATAAAAAAATTATATTAAAATTATTACTGGCTGAGAAATATAAGAGAGAGAGAGAGAGAGAAAATAAGAAATTATTAGGACGATCTAATCTGTAAAATGTGCGAGATAAAAAATACATATATTTATATACAAGATGAATTTTTAATTATATAAATAAAATATACAAACGAATGCGATATATATGTCAAGGAGACCTCTGACATTTTCTGAGACGAAGGAGAAAGCAGAAAGTAGAGAACGCAATTGGCAAAGGCCCTCTATGATACGCGGTATGTGTCGTAATGATTTACGACATTGCCGAGTTCTCCAAAGAAAACGATTGCCCCGTTTTGGGACGACCAAACGATTATTTCTTTTTTACATTGATGATGCGTCATCATCGGTGCGATCTTAAAACTCGACGTGCGAGGAGACCGGTGTTACGTAAAATGCCGATGAACCTCGTGGGAGGATATCGAATCGGCCGATGAACTCGTTATCACCAAATGAAAATAAATTTACAAGAATTTATTGGACTTTCCTTAAATCTGTATAACCCTTACACGAGTACTAATAATTAAATGTATCTTTGAATTCGTTTATTGTACTCTTTCGTCAATTATTTTCTTGTTGTTTCGATCACTGATGTTTCATCTCTATGTTTTCACGATGATGGAAACGTCATGATTAATATACATGAGATGACATAATATTCATCATTTTTGTGCACAATTTCGTATGAATTTTGCAAGATAAAGGAAGATAAAAAAAAGATATTGATATATTAAAAAATAATCAACGAAAGAGAAAGTACGAATTCATTTGGAAGGAATCGAATATCGCGTGATTTCAATAAAACGCGTCGTTTAATTGTCGAGAAATTGTCTATATTTGATATCTTAATAAAAATTTTCGAAAGAAAAGCCTCTTCATCTCTTTCCATTATCTATTTTTACCTAGGTGAAATTGAAATCTCGTTTATTTAATTTGATTTTTGTTGATCTTTCTCGTCGTCCTTTTAGTTTTCGAGTAAGCACTTTCTCTATAAAGCTTTAAAATAGATCTTACGTCATAGTGGTTTCCGACCACGTGTGCATCCCATTAAGACGATAATCTTGCTAAGAGTTCGCAAGCTAACCGATGAGAATATGGACACGAATTTCGTAACCATTCGGAAGGATCATTTGTGCTTCCCGCTTGAATAAAAAAAAAAAGAAAGAAAGAATCTTGACGAATGGGAGGTATAACTGTAAATTAAACGGGCTTGTAAGAGTATTTCTTTTTTTTTTTTTATTTCGATCTTATCTCAACGCCAATTTATTTGTAAATTCGTATCCGTAGATTAATGTCTACTTTATAAGTATAAATAATGATTTTATTTGTGTATGGTAAAAGTTATATATTACACAGTTATATAATATAATTTTCTTTTTTAGACACGAGATATATAAAGTTTCTTCATTAAGGAAACTTTCAAAGTTTCTTTACGATCGAAAACAAATTTTTGTCGCGAAGCGTATTAACACAACAACTGGTTGAAATGATTTAAAGGAATTATTACGATCGCGAGAATCGTAACGCATTTTTCAATTCCTTGTAGGATGTAATTAAACGACGTTTTGTTTTGTTTTTTTTTTCCTCTAATTATATGAATGCAACGTTTCCTGTGTCTCCGCAGTCAACGACACTGTTTCTCATTGTCATCGGCATGTTTTTATTTACATCTTTTTATTACTATTTTATTACGAGAATAATTATTATCAGGAAATACGAAAGGTATATAAAGTTTCCGTAACGGAATTTCTATTGATTCGATATTCGATATCAATCATAACGAAAAAAAAATATCGGTTCGAGAATGAGATGAAGAAAAAGAGATAAGAATAAGAATAAGAATAAGAAGAAGATGATGATGATGAAAAAGATAAAAAAAAAGAAAAACAAGCAGAGATCGAGAAAGTCGTACGAGTGCGAGAAACAGAGCGAGGAATCTCCGAAGAGGAACAAGCCGAATCGTGTTCGTAATTAACTTCGACAATTAGCACGCTCGAAATCATCCAGTAACCGTTTCGTTCGTGCTCGTAACGTTCAAATCAATGGCTACGGAAGGAATCCTCTTTTTCTTCTTCCTCTCTTTTCCTCATATTTTTATTACATTTTTTGTTTATTATCCTCACAAAATAACGAGACAGTTTTTTATTCTCTTGACTCTTTTTTTTTACGGAAACAACTGTTGTTCGTTAAATAAGAAAAAAGAAAAATCACGAGCTCGAAATCCAAAGGACCAATAAAAAAAACAAAAATTGTCGAACGATCGATTCATTTATTTTCAACACTATAATAAGAAAAATAAATGGACCATTTCGATGACACGGAAAATAACGATTTAATTCGTATCATCTCTGATTGTAAAGATAGAAATGAAAGGAAAGAAAGTTTTACTCACGTGCGATGAAGATGAAAAAGATCGCTAAGACCAGTCCAATAGTTGAACGCCGATCCGAGGGCGATGTTGTTGGTGATCGTGTCGTCATGGCGTCTTCGTCGTTACTGCCGTCGAAAGTCTACGTCGCGGATTCAGGTTACTTTGTCGATCCCACTACGATCACCGGCTCGCCTTGCTTCACCTTACTTCTATCCCTTTCTCCCCGTGGTCTTTGATCTTACTCCCTCTCTGGAATTGCAAGAGAAAGAAACAAATAGTAACACGTTTTTTACCTTTTTTTTTTTTTTATTCTTTTCTTCAGCTAGCAGCTTTTAACTAGTTGCTAGTAGCTTAGCGTTTAAAAAGGTACTCCCCTCTCTTTTTTCCTCAGGTAATTTGGATTCTCTTTTCTTTTTCTTTTTTTTTTTGTGTTTTCTGTTAGGAACACAGGTACCCCTTCTTCTTCTTTTTCTTCTTCTTCTTATTCCACCTCCCTGTCATCTCTTTCTACCACCCTACTCGCCTTGCAAACGATGAGGGACACAAGGAGTCGGTTCGAATCTCGCGTTGTTTGCATCATGCGAGCAACGGTGTGCCACTCTCTCGGGGATATCTAGGCTGATAAATGACGAGTCTTTTAGTATAACGCTGCCTACGCGAACAATCTGCTCATCATCTCTTGCGATAGGTGGTACCATTATCATCATCATCATCATCATCATCGTCATCATCATCGTCATCAACCGACTTCCACCTACGGTTGACTTCCTTCGAACCGATCGTTTTTACCCTCGTTTTCTTTTTTCCTCTTACAATTTACGAAGTAAAAGTTGAAACGGTAACAACGACGAAATATTGCAGGATCATCATTTGTTTTACGATATGTAACGTTTAATTATTTTTGATCATCAGAGAAACGTAATTCAAAAGTGAAATAATTTAAAAAAAAAAAATAAAGAAAGAAAACCACGCAAAATGTTTTGCAATTCTGTAAAAGTTAAAAGAAAATCCGTTATTAAAAGTCTTACTCTCGCTTATCTTTTTAAATACACACAATTTCTCACGATCTTGTGTATGTACAAACATACCATATACACATGTTAACATTAAATCATATGAAATTTATTAATACGTTGTAATTTAACAACCGCGTGCATTTAAGAAAAAAAGAAAAGAAAAGAAAATATTACAAATTCATTTCAAAAGATAAAAAGAGAGAGAGAGAGAGAGATAAAGAAAGAGAGAACGACTCGTTTCTCTTTTAACACATATATATATATATATATATAAATAAAATATTTCTCACGATCTTATACGCGTGCACTGTTGTGCGGTACGCGTGCATCATACGTTATTAGTGCGAATAAAAATGGGCGGGGAAATAAACGAAAGCCTGTTTATCGAGCGTCGAGTGAGGATAACCCGAAGGAAGATTTATGGAAGCGATTAAACGCGTCACTTGTTCATTGTCTTTCATAACAATAGCTAGGTTACACTTGTCACGGTTCTCCCGCACGTGCCAAGTCTTGCAAAGTCCGGTAAGCAGACCGCAAGGATCTTTCTTGTACCTTCCCCTCCCCCTCCCCTACCCCCCTTCCTCTTCTTCCTCCTAGTGTTCCTTTTCTTCCTCCTCCTCCTCCTTCTCCCTTTCCTTCCACCTGTTCTTCCACCTTCATCTTCTTCATCTCTACTCTTTCTTATCATAGAATATACAGTCTGTTGGTGTACCTCCTCTACCCGTTGATATATCATTATGTATAATCTCACCTCTCCAACGTTATGACTTAGCAATTACGGAATTAAGGGAATAATTATGAGAGAAGAGGCTCGAGATCGGCGCGTCTGTTGGCTTTATAACCGACAAAAGCGCATTATTACGGTATTACGGGTGCCGATTACGAGAACGGAAACGAGGCCGGCATGTCGTACTTCGTACTCTTTATTTTGTTCTTTTTTTATAAAATTATTATTATATTATTATTTTCTTTATATTATATGAATTTCATTCTATCGATCTTTTGATGTTTTAACAAAATATCACCTATATTCAATAGCAGTTTCACATATGATAAATGTAAAGATTTTAAGTATTAAGTTAGTATGAATAAAGTACGATAAAAATAAAAATAAATAAAAAATATATATATGTGTGTGTGTGTTAGATGAAAAGACATCTTAACGCTCGAGATGATCTTTTCTTCGAGAGATCGATATGTTGATCTTGAGAGATTCCAACGGTAATGATGATGATGATGATGATGATGATGATGATGATCACCATCATCCTTTGACTATGAAAAAGAAGAAGAAGAAGAAGTTGTTGCGTTAGAAGATTCTCCTGTTGTTCATTTCGCAAGCTAGGTAAAGAGAACTATGATCATCTTTCTTAGAAAGCTTCAAACCAAGGTGGAATCAAAAGAGTATCGTGGCGTTGGTGTTTCGTGGTTAGCGTTACTGCTACCCATTCTTTCATGGCTCGACTGGTATGCGGGCCGTTTGTTGTCTATCGCAGAAACTAAGAGGTGTCCAACCTACAAACCGCCTTTTCCTTTACCTACAGATCCCATCATAATCGCATATAGTCGTTCGTGCGATACGTTTCCTGATTTCTTCCATCTCTTTCCTTCTTATTTTATTTCGATCAGAAATGTTTCTTTCAATCTTCTCAACGAACCGCAGGATCCTACGTACAACACGTTATTTTATCCGACGAAAAAAGATACACGGATTTATGATTCTCTTGGTTCTTTTATTTCTTCTTCTTCTTCTTCTTTTATAGCATTAATCTCGATCTACGAGAATAGAAGTACAACGCACCGCGTATACGAAGTACCCATGTTTGAAAGTGAAATCGGGATCGCGGAAAAGGAACGTTACGTATGTTAGGCGTGTAATTGAAGGTATCGTGCGAGAGGAAATGTTAGATTGACTTTTGACGTATAACATATACTCAGACGTGAGAAATATTTAAAGGGACGACGATCAAAGCCGAATGAATAGTTCTAACGCAATCTGCGATACAATTCGTTTTTACTTTTGTGGAATCGAAATGACGTTATTATATCTAAAGTGAAGATTATTTCAATAAAATATATGATAGACGATCTATACGAGAGTATATATATATATATATTAATTGTCTATTATCATTCGTAGCGTATTATTTAACGATCTGTAAAGATATATAATCAGGTTGCCATTACTCTCGATTTCCTTTTTCCGTTTCTATACACTGGTGGTAATATTTGATACAAAATCATTTAACTTTTCCTTTCGAACGTACGATTTACGTGAAAGTCATTTAAAGTATCGTACTTAAATACAAATTTCGTTTCTTTCTTTTTTCTTTCTTTTTTTTTATTATTCATTCAATCGAGTTTTCTCGATTGAAATGACCCGGTGCTTCTTTTAATGGCGTAAGAAGCCATCGGTGACGGTAATGCGAGTAATACGAGACTGTCGTTAGTCACGGGAACGCTAATGTTATTGCACCTCGTCGTCGTCGTCGTCGTCGTCGTTGCTACTTTCGTTGTCGTTGTCGTAGTCACCATACGAATTGTGTATTCATGAGTTTCGCGACACATAATGCGAAAGTGCTTGGAAGTAGGTAGAGAGAACTCGCCACCGACGAACTAGCACTATCTTTACTTACCTATCTATCCTCGCGGTTGCTGCTTCTAGTCGTACATATTTACTACTTACTAATACTGCCATAAAGCGAGACTATGCGATGATGCCTATAGCTGTGTCTCGAGGCCGGCGGAGAGGAGGAGGAGGACTTTCGCTGGCTTTGCCATTACGAACTCGACGGGTCGAAGCCTTTGATGCGAAGTTCGCGAGCGTCTCCGTGAGAAACCGCACATTTTCATTTTTTTCTCTTCCCCTTCTACTCATTATCTATCTATCTATCCATCTATCTATCTATCTATATATATATGTGTATCTCATTCTATAGAGAGCGCATAGAAAAATGAAAAGCTCGCACACAGACCTATCTGGAATTTTACGAACGATACGTGGGAATAGTTATTACTCATCTCCCTATTTTTTTTTTTTTTTCAAATATATGCTAATCAATTCTTCTTACATTCTAGTATCTTCATTTATTTTCTCTCTTTCTTTAGATATTTTTTTTTATTATATCATATCTCATCGATCACGTAAATCATATTAAATTAATACACAAGCAATAAGAAAACGCAGCAATTGTAACAAATGTACTAAAATCTCATGGCCGTGATTATTGTTAGTAAGAACAAAGTATTAATAAAAAAAAAAAGAAAGATTTTTTTCAACATAGCAAACATTACTCGCCGTCTAGACAAAATTTATGTACGCGTATCTATTTTTATACATGCGTATGCGTATCACATATATATATATATACACATGTGTATAATTTAAAGTATGTATCATGAATGTTTACAAGTTAGTTGCGTTTAGAATGGAATGTTTGGAGTGCATACGAACTCGCGGGTACTTCTCGATCGACGAACACTTCTCTTCAACCCTCCTTCTCGTCCCCTCTCTCTCTCTTTCTCTATCTCTTGTGCCGGTTAACTTTCAAGAACGGCTTGATTTACTCCATGAAGAGTTCGGATAGTTCATGCGTAGTTCAGCCAACTTGATACTGCTTCTCATCTTGCCGCCTAGAGGTACATGCTCGAGACAATGAACATTTCAATCGACTTTCTGTGATTAAGAACATTGTTTTAATGAGGATTATGAATATACGTAAATGTCGTTGAAAATACAAGAATATAAGAACACAATCACACACACATACACACATACATTTGAATATACACATTAACGAAAACGTGACTGGTTTTCATTCGATCGTTAGAGATCGATGATCGTCATATAATTTCTTCGTGACGATTGACAAGAACATTGGCAATAATCTCGTAAAAAGATTCGCGTGTATTAAACTCTGTTCAACCGATAAATTATCTCTCTCTCTCTTACTTTTATATTTTTTCGTTAGCGTCTATAAGAATGTATATGGATGTTATAAAAACGTATACTCACACACGCGCACATACATGCATACAGATAAAACTCGAATAGAGTTGCATAAAAAGATACTTAAGCATGCGCGAGTGCATTCACCGGAACGATAACACGACGAAAGGTGAAACAATGAATATGATCGCTCGGACGAAATGATTTCGCGAAATTCGTTGACCTTGAATGACCAAGCCTTATGAGACACACTTTTTAAGACTTTCATAAATAAGTATATATGTTTAAATGCAATTTTACATAGATTTGAAGGTGACGTGTTCGCGTAATCGCATTAAACGATGCGAGTGTCTTGGAAGTGCAACGTCAATGACAAATAGCCCATACGAAACAGACCGGAAAACGTTAAGTGAATCCGTTCGTTCATTCGTTGGTTGTTGTTGGTACCTATAACGTTGCAATAAACGACACGATCTTACGTAATAAAGTCGCTTCTCTTGGCGCAACCTCGAGAAAATCTCTATGCACATATGTATGCACGTACGTGAGAACGGGGTTTCCGTAGGCTATCTCTGATGCATTTTATTTCAATTCGTTGAATATTCCGCTCGTTTTAACTCGAAATTAAGCCAAGAGTTTGATGGTTGAATTTTACGGAAGATAGAGGAAAAGAGATTGAAACGAATTAGATTTACCATCGATTCGTCTAATGCATTACGTATAATTAAAACGTTATTATTATCATTATCTAAATGTCATTTTTCTTAAATTAATAGAAAATCAAGCTCGCGATATTGAATTTTCATAATGCACCAATTTGGTCTAAATTTTTCATGCAATTCTAATCGTATGTATTATCGAACGTTACTAATGTAATTATTATTATCTAACCAAAAAAATTGAAATAACGTTATTAATTAATCGTGTTATAAATGTGTGACATAGATAAGATAAAAATTGTATACCCAGGGAGGAAAACCCCATAAAGTTTTCACCGTTGTCGCATTTTTCCAAGCATCTCTCATCGATTTCTAATTCCCCAATGGATACCCTGTTTGGTTATAAAGAAAGAAAACTTGATACCGGTGGAAAGGAAGTTAGTTGAAGGTAGCCGGACGGTAGGATTACCACTCTCTTTCCCTCTCTCTCTCTCTCTCTCTCCATCTTTCTCTCTTTGTCTCTGTTTTATCGTCTCTATTTCTATCTCGTTGCTCGTCATAACGGTGCATCCAGCGCAAGAGCAAACGTCCGCGTGTGTATCGAAGATCTAGTCGACGGCGGCCACTGATATTTAATACTTTCACTCGAACTCCTTGACCCGCGCACGATCGCACACGTGGACGACTCACGTATCTACACACAACAAGCAACGATTATTCTTGCTCTCTCGGCGAGAGTTTACGCACAGGAAACGGTTTAGAAGAGTATTCTTTTTTTTTTTATAATAATCTTATCGCCTCTCGTTCGAACATACTTCGACACCGTTCATTCCGGTATGTAGAAATTTATTATTCCTTTTTTTCTTTTTTTAACCATTGTTTTTCCTCTCACTTCAAAATCTTCTTTTCTATAATTATTATTGTTTGCGTTTAAATTTTCATTTTGATTATTTTCAGATGTTTCAAAAGTGTACTACATACTCGTACTACATTTTATAAAAAGCGGGAGATTAATCGTCAAATTTCACGAGTTCTAAGGATTTCGATGTATTTGCTTGAATATACACCATTTTCGGATGAATATTTGGAAATAAAAACAAGTATGGAATATTGTTCGTTACATTTGTTGGAACAATTGGAAATTATTGCTCTCGTAATATTGCATAGGAAGAAATGTTATGGAAGATAACTCGGATGTAATGTCCGTGGAACTCGACTATGAAAAAAAGCAGTGACAGTTAGCTCAACGAAATGGAAAACTTTAACACCGTAGCCGAACAGTTAAAGAAAAACTTTGTTATGCGTTCATCTTTCTTTATCATGCGAATTATGGTTGGTCTACTTGATATTATCAGAATAATTGTGTTTCCCTTTTATATGCATCAATTAAAATGTAATTGTAATATATAAAAGTATATATATTATATTATAAAAAAAAAAAAAATGTATATGTAAGAATTAAATAATATTATTTTGTTGTAAAATCGATTCGATTCAAAATAGATTCGATAGCATCGAGAATACTCAGTGTTATCAATTATTGTATTAAGTATAATTGCTTTAAAATTTCATAAGACCCGATAGAGGATTTTCTATCTCTTTTTCTCTTTTCTACATTATCGATCTTGATCCCAGAGCACGGTAATACTAGTGTCTCCGTCATACGGTTCGTCGATCGAGCCATCGCAAATTATTTCGTCTAGCAGCTCGTAGCATTAATTACGGTAAAAGCTTTAGGCCACGAGCTGCTGGGAGTACCACTAGTAGGTAGACCCTGCTAGTAAATGAACCTAATAGCCGTACGCTCGTATTATCCACGCCATGTTTCAACATTACGTTGCTACATTTATTGATATATATATATATTCATGAAAAACCTAACATAAGTATTACGCGAAAAAATTAGGCATTTTTGGGAAAACATATAAAAAGATTTTTATTATACGCTTTAACTAATTTTTGTAAGAAATAAATAAGTAAAATATAAATTCACAAGAAGCGACTAATTAAAATATGAAAATGAAATTTCATTAGTTTCCTACAACAATGCTCGTAATTATCCGTTATTATATCTTCCTATACTTTGAAAATAAAAAATGTTTTGTTAATAATACTGTTCTATCGGATCTAATGTACCGATCACATTTAAATTCTATTACATATATATAAAAACTTGAATGATCATATATACGTTTATTTTATTAATAAAATTTGATATTTAACATACATACACACCTGAAATAATATAATTCCATTCTTCGACAGGATCACTTCGGAAACTAACTCCATGGTGAAATATTCACTCTGAAAATACAAAGAATATCGTTTTTCATAAAAAAACTTAACTTATTAATACAATCACCGTATATAAAATGAAATATACATTCTTTCTTATGAATTATTGAAATATAATTAATTAGATTATTATTAAAAAATAGGATATAAAATGTTGTATCTAATTTAAATGAGAAGATAAATGATGTAAAAAAATGTATTACATAATATACGTAATACGGGAGCACGTGGATACGCGTCTTGTCGATAGCTATGAAGAATGATGACTGAAAAGAAAAAAATATGTAGCAGAGGTTAATGTTATCGAGAAGACAGTTTATCGATCGTTAATGTTTTGTTTATACACATTGTACGTATCTCGCTCTTTCGTATTTTCATTTAACCGTCTTCGAAATTTGTAAACACTTTAACCTTCGTATAAGTTCGGTGTAGGTCGTTTATTACGTAGTCGTTTTGTCTTCAGTCTTCTTCTAACATCGGGATACGTAACAACAATATTATAAGAGTATAGAATTTATTTCGCGTATACGCGTGTGCGTGTTTCGTAGGAATATGCATACGTGCATAACGTATGCATACGTGTGCGAGTGTGTGTAGTGCAGGAGAGTGATATATATGTGAATAAATTTGCATATGTGTATATATGAAATGTGTGCGAGTGTGTGTGTACTTCGAGAAGACAGTGATATATATGTGTATGTGTGTATATAAGAGCTTCTTATACAAGGACAAGGTACACCTAACGGGATTTATTATTGGCTACAATTTATGTAAGTAACAATGAACGAAAAAATTAATATATATATATATGTAGTAATTAGTATATAATTGCGAGGAATAATTACAATGCGTCGTCGTGCTCGAACACCGAACGGATGAATTTTCATTATAGTTTACATCAATCCGCGATTATAATTATTTCCAACGATAACGTTTTAACGATGATCGTTCGCGATTCTTTAACGATTAGATAAATAATATTACAAAGTTTTCGTATTAAATCTTATCGTAGATTAATCGTAAATGTAACAATTTAACATTAGGAATATTCGCGTAAATAGAAAAGAAAAGAGAAGAAAAAAAATTGAAAAAAAAAGAACGGATTATTAATAATTGAGAAAAGAAAAAGAAGAAATGGAAAGATTATTTTGCACGAATGTTCGTGATTTTTACTTCGTATCATAACTCGTAACACGCTAACGTACATACATAGAAACGTGGAACGCTTTCTAGGCGCCAGGAGATGCCTATCCTTGATTTTTTTTTAATCAGCTTTGCATCGACGAGCCGGCTCGCCTTCGGTTCTCCTTCTTGAGAACTCACGAAGTACGAGGAGCATTGTGGGAATTCTCTGGGAAAAAGCCGAGAAGAAGAGTTTACACGGCTCGCTTAGTTCGTTGCTCCAGTAAACGCATGGAATCCTTGTAAATGCATGTGCATCTTACAGAGTTGTTACTATTGCTATTGCTGTTGTTGTTGCTGCTGCTGCTGCTAGTCGAGGAACATGCATAAATGCGTTTAAAAGGAACGTAACATAGTTTTCCTCATGTTTTCTTGCAAAAGGATGTAGGGAAGGAGGGGGCAGGTAGGAGGGGGTTCTATTTTAATCGACCACATCGTTGCTAGATGAAGATAAAATTGACGAAAACGACTACGATATTCTCCTTCGCTATAATAATAATAATAATAATAATAATAATAAAGAAGCGTGTTTTTTTTTTGTTATTAATTAAACGTACGAATGTTAATAACGTAGGTATTTTTCCATAGCTTTTACTACGTATTATGAAAATACAAGGACGATCGGGTAAAGAGTTTAACGTATCCTTGAATCTTCGAGAGTAGATAGAAGAGGTAAGGTACTCGTGCTTATCGGTAAAAAAATATTTGCTTTAGAAGACTCCTTTCCGTGGTATTAACAAAAAGTCTTGGAGGTTTCTTTCCTTCGTTTAAAGACGGCATCGGTACGGTATTATTACGATTGGTTTAAGTGGTTCGATAATTTTACTGCCTATCTCTACTTCTTTCTTTCTTCCTTCCTTCCTTTATTTTTTTCCTTTCTTAAAGAATCAAGTAGGAACGATGTTGAAATAATAAGCAAGAAGAAGAAGAAGAAGAAGAAGAAGAACCATCGTCATTACTAACTTCGCAAGGGATATTTCGAGTCTGACATTTTCCAGTCAGATTGCAGGACGAATAACACGGAACGACAACGTGGGATGATAAGAATTTCATCTCGAAAGCATCAAAGTTCCGAGGAAAAAGAGCTTTTAAGAGACTAAGAATATTCATCATCATTGCGATTTGTAGAAAGAAGAGAAAAGGGTTTTAACGCGATAGTTCGAGTAATTACCATGACCTACTACTACCACTCAATCTCTTCTTCTCTTTCTTCTTTATCTTCTTCTTTCTTTTTTATCCTTTTTCTTTTTTTTTTTTTTTTTTTTTTTTCATCTTTTTATGTGGAGAGTAGTATGTAAATTGCAATTTATCGTTGAGAGAAAAAAGATCTATGCTATTATTTAAAACGAGTTCTATTAAGAGGAATTTCTTCTTCTTCTTCTTTTTCTTTTTCTTTTTCTTTTTCTTCTTTTTTACCAGAAGAATCGAAACTCTATCATTTTCTCATTAATTTTTTCTTTTTTTTTTTTTTTCATTCGTTAATAGAAGAGATTTTCAATCGTTGAACGTATTTAAACGCGTGCAATTTATTTCGATGGAAAAAAAAAAATAAACGAAGTAACAATTATCAAATTAATCGTAAGACAATGAAAAAAAAAGAATTACAAATATACTCGGTGTAACTAAAGAATCGCACGGCGTAATAGAGAGTTTTTACTCGTCATCCCTAATTAACGAGGTTAATATTAATGAAATCGCGTTCTAGAAAGAGTCGAAAAGTGAAATATAAGTTTGCATCGAATGAAATTACTTTGTAATATATAGATAACGTTATTGAGAATGCCATAAAAAAAAAATAATTAATTATATTCTTCTAATAAAGTAAGAACGAGATGAGAGAAAGATACGGGAATAATTAATAAATCAAAAAATTCAACTAATTTCGCGTTAAAACGGATGATCTTTTTCGAGTTTCCAGGAAACGTAAAAATAAAAAGAAAAAATCATTTAATCGAAATAAGAGCGGGGTATTTTTTCGATCGACTTCGAAAGAGTTTCGTTATGATAATGAATTCGAGTTACGGGACGTTTCTTTTGATTTTGTGTGCGGCATTAAACGAAAAAAGAAAAAAAAAAAAGAAAAAAATAAATAAATAAATATAAAAAGAAAGTAAGAGATACGTCTCGTTACGAATCCTTGACACGCGCGCAGATATCGGCTCGTAAACTTTTTCCATGTTTGCATAATCTATGAATTAGTGTGTAGGGTAAAACTCGCGAGTTTTGCTATGCGAAGAGAAAGAGAAAGAGAAAGAAGAAAAAGAAAAAAACTATAGAAAACTTTTATGATATCGTACTTTTCTATGAAAAGAAAAAAAGAAAGAAAGAAAGAAATAGAAGAATGAAACTGGCAGAAAATCGTCATCGTTGAGCGTTTTAACGTATCTACGAATGAACAACAAAGCATGCGTTCTCTCTCTTTTTATATTTTTTCTTTTTCAGCCGATATTATGGTGTAATTTGGCACATGACGTACTAATGAGCTGATATTCTGCTAGATCAGTGGTCTTCAAACTGCATTTAACTGAAATCAAGGGTTTCGAGTAATTTTTCCAAGGGTTTCACGAATAATTTTTTTAAATATTTTAACATTGTATTAATTTACATGTATCTCGTGTTTGAATGTATTTTAATTTATTTCTTTCTACGCGAGGAATTGTTTTTTTACATTGTTAAAGGTTTCGTGATACGAAAAAGTTTGAAGATCACTGTGCTAGACCAATTTAGAAAAGGTCGGGCTAATGGATCGTTCTCTTGCTTCCTAGTTTGCGAAAGAATGAATGAGAGAGAGAGAGAGAGAGAGATGAATAGAAGAAGGTATAGACGAATGAATAGCGATAAAAATAAAAAAAAAAAGAGAGAAAGGGGTGGAGGGATAGGAAATTATATTCGTGATCATCGGATATAAATGCGAAAAGCGAAGGATCCGCGTGATCGTCAAAATTGGGTCGAAATTGTTCATTTGAGATCGTAACAAAAAAAAAAAAAGAAAATGAAAATAAAAAAAATACGATAAAATATTCCTCGCGAACGAATCGAAAGAAATTCGACGTGTGTTATCGCATATCTAAAAAAGAAAAAAAATCTTGCATCTTTTCTTTTTCTTTTTTAAATAACATATTATTAATTATAATCGTAAGGCAATGAAATTAATCGCGCGGAAACATTGCATTAATAATGTCAACGGAATAAGAGACATCTTTTACGTAAGGAAAACATTAATTAAAGATAAAAAAGAAAAGAAAAGAAAAGATTGATCGTTGGAATGTCGGTATAGAAAGAGAGAGAGGATGATCTTCTTCCTTCCTCTCGATCTTGGCCACGAATAATAAGGATTCCTCTTCTTCCGAAGCGCCGATTTCAAACGATTCCGATCTTATAACTCGACTGACGGCGAATGACAGTGAAAGTAATGCGTGTGGCAGTCAGTCAGTCGTCGTTCATGTATGGGACGTCATTGAAGTCCAAATCACCGGAGGGAAAAAAGAAGTCTCGAGGATCGGTTTGCCTTTCTCTTGAGTGAGAATGGAAACGAGAGAGAGAGACAGAGAGAAAAAGAGAGAGAGAGAGAAAAGAATCGCACAAGTTCTTCAGGGACTCGATTCTTATCTGACAACGCGAGTGTTACTCGCAAGTCGGATATTTAATGTGTGCTTACTTATACGACGAGATCTTCTCAGTCAATGCCACTTGCAGCGTGAGATCGTCGATTTTATAATGTAAACGCAACAGAGTCCCGAGATGAACCAACAACAATCTTCGAAAGGGAGATCATCTTATTGATCGCTAAAAGTAGGCTAACTCGCGATCCTTCTACGCGCAGTTTTCTCTTTTTTTAAATCGTTAACTTATACGTACGTGCATGTATATATATATATATATATATGTTTATGTATGTGTTATATAAATGTATATTTTCTTTTTTGTTATTTTTTTATTCTTTTTATTCGATTTATTTAGATTTTTATGTATTAGAAAATTGATAGATAAATGTATCGCGTCTACACGCACATATGCGGTGGTTTTCTTTTTGTTAATAAAAAAAAAATAAACAAGTAGGTGCCGGAACTCGTTACTTGTCGCAAGCTTTTTATTAAAGAAAATTATTTATTGTAAAAATGAATTTACGCGTTAATCTTTTTTTTTATTTTTCTTATTTCTTTCTTAGTCGTTTTTGAAACATTAAAGTGTTTCTCGGTGCGTTAAACTACAAAACAACCAAAAAAAAAGAAAAAGCATTGCTTATATGCATTCACGTATAATGGAGACTTCGATGCGAGAATAAGCAAAAGGAAGGTAAAACGTGACGTTAAAAAGTGATGGATATTTGGTGTTTCTTCCGTTAGTATAAATCAAGACATTCGTTTGAAGAAACGTCCCGTTGAGGAATCGACTAATTTTTTCGTACGGAGTAATAGAAATCAGGGAAAGTGAAAAATTAGGTCAACTTGTGGGGATCGATTTCTCTCTCTCTCTCTCTCTCTCTCTCTCTCTCCCCCTTTAATCGAAATAATGAGTCTCGATAAATAAATGGAAAGGAATGTTTTTATCTTAACGACATTATTTTTCGTTCGATAAATTACCGTTACTCCAAATACGATTTTCATTCGATTCGATCGATTATTAATTATTCTTCCGTGATTGACATTTATTATTAACGAAGTAATTATCGTTAGGATACTTGAAATGTTACTTACTCGAATTAGCTTTACTAATAAACTTCAGAAACTGTTCTTGCAGCAAAGTCAAAGGACAATCTTGACAAACGTTAGTAATTAAGGAACCACGATTTAGTTTATAAGACTAGTGTTATATTCAACGCGACATCATAATTGTTAAGTGGAACACGCAAAATGACACGAAGCAAACGATTTCAAAAGGCTCGCAGTCTTTACAAATGTTTCTCAACGTTTATCAACAAATTTCTCTGTGATTCAGGAATTGTAAATTTTAGAAAATTAATCGTTATCGGGAAAAAATTTGAGTTTTCTTTTTATTTTCTTTTAAATTATCAATGTGTACATTACGTTAATATTTAATATTTCTATAATATAATTTAATATTAATATAATATAATATATTTCTGGTATAATTTAATATTTGTGGAACACAATTTTGTGTTCCTACATTTGTCAACACGTTTAAACGATCCCCTTTCGTTTTATTTTTTTTTCTAAGCAGCGTATTCCGCGGTCAGTTTTATCAGTATTTGCACATCCACTTGCGTAAGAACGTGTCTGCGAGGATACCATCTTTGGTGGTCGAAAGAGAATTGTCATGGAATAAAGAATAGAATAATACAGTTCCTCGATAAAGGTATAAACGATTATTTGAATTTTTCTCACGTATGTGAAAAGACAAAAGAAAAGAGAAGAAATAGAGAGAGAGAGAGAGAGGTAAAAAATAAACAACGAAAAAATATACAAAAAATATTTTTCTTCCGAGTTGATCGAAAAATCAAGCCAAAATCTTGCCCCCCCACCCTACCTCCTTTTCTATACGGAATAGAAAATTGTATTCTTTGAAAAATATTTTATCTTATTGTCCGGTTGTTTATTGTTTCTCTTATTTAAACATGCGGATAGAAAAATTGTGCTGCAAGAAGTTAGCGAAACTTGCGTCTATGTACCTTTCACTCGTCATTTTATTTGTTTTTTTCTTTTTCTACGATCGGTCCTGCCATATTGTTAGATTATATTTCGCGATTGCGGGCCATCCGAAAATATTCCTATTTATTTTTCTCTCTTCGTATCGTCAGTTTCGATATTTCGTTCGTAGAGGAAAAGTGCGCGCGCGCGCGTGTGTGTGTGTGTGTGTCTGTAACGAGGTATAGAATATTGTAATCCCGTCATTAATGTTACTTTTAAGGATTAATGTCGAAAATAACGTTATTGATTAAATTTCCCCATTTTAATCCGCTTATGCCATTCGAAACTTAATCGATAAATGCAGATTATTTTCAAAAGAAAAAGAAAGAAAAGAAAAAACAAGATGGAGAAAAAATAAATAAGGAAAAACAACATTAACGCAAAATTTTCTATTAATTATTATTGCATCGTTACGATTCGATCAAAAGGAACGTATTTTAATGATCGATGCGATTGTTATTTAAATCGATAATCGTCGTATCCTTGGAGATGTAATAATCGCCATTCCATTGTCTTCATCTGTCTATTACTTACAATTGTTTGTAAAAAAAAAAAAAAAAGATGGATTGTGCCGTAAGAGAAAAATCGATAAAAATCGACATAATGTCTATTTATGTTAAAAAAAAATTTTTTTCTTCTTTTTTTTTTTTTCTTTTTCTATTCCTATGTAACAAGTATTACAAGTATTCTCATCTTACTCGCCATCATAACTTTTTCCCTCTCTAAAATTCAGGATAATTATTGTTTCCCTGTTTAGTTGGAGAGATTTTTTTTCTTATCGATATTAACAGATCTCTTACTTACCCACTCTTAAGTATAGTTATCGAGCCCTCTAATGGAGGTCGCAGTAATCGTTTCCATTGAGGATCGACTAGAATATATTTTTTTTCTTTTTTTTTTTCTTGTTGTTGTTGTGTTTTCGTTTTTATTTCCTTTTCTCTTTCTCTCTTTTCTTTCGTTGATCCCGCTTCTCTTTTTTAAGCAGGGAATAAGCTTCTATTTGCTTAACTTTAAACTCACAGAAAGTAAAATATAGCCAAGACTTTATCATCCGTAAAAGTTAATAAACGTAGGAGGTCGTTAGTTACATAAATCTCGACTGCTAGTAGTAGAGCAAATACTTGCTTCGTAAATCTTTCTAGAACACTTTTCATATGAAAATCATGTATTCTCGTTAAAGGTAGTGGAATTTATATACGCGCGTATCGAGTATCATAATCTTAAAATTGAGTCTTTCGAAAAGTTGTTAAAACAAGAGAAAAAAAACTTTGAAAAATTTCGTTAAAACGATCGTTAAACGATCAACGAGTCCATTTTCAGTTTGAGAATGCACACATCGGAAGTAATTAAACTTTAATTAAGCCGATATGCCGTGCGAACTGTGTCGTAGCTTAGTGCGGGTGTTAACGATCTTACATAGCAATTAATACTAACTTAACATTACTGTGTAATCGTTATTACAATCATTTTCAGAAATACGATTTTATTTTTGTTATATAGATGATTTCGTATGTGTGTGTGTGTGTAATTAAATAATATGAAATCTATACAAATATTTATGGTAACTGTAACACCTGAATTTGAACACTTTGTTATAAAAGTTTACCTAACGCGGAAATATTATTTTAATAACGAAAAAACCACGACAAAATATATATCTTATTATATTTTTTAAAAGTTTAAGTGCTTTGAACCTATGGTAAATGAAAATAAAAAATAGAAATTAAAATATATATGGTTGGTATCTCAAATGAAATAAATAATAAAATATTTCACTGGAATCTCATATGGAAAATGAATATTAATTGAAACATTTATTTTTTCCATCTCCTACACAAATTTGCCACGTGGAGAACCAACAGAATGTTTTAATTTTTTCATATTTGTATACCATAATATTACTCTAATATTATTATTATTATTGTTATAATTGCAATTATAAAATCAACATTCGGTATTATAATTATCAGCGATTTTGATGTTTCATATTAAGTACATTCAACGTGTTCAATATTGATTATTAATTATCGATAGAAAAAGAAAGAGAAACAACAAAAAATTTCGACCAAATGAATGATCGTAGTTTCTTATTTGAGAAAGATTCATTCGAACGATACGGTAAAGAGCTTTTTGATATCGGATAATAAATTACTCGAACATTCGTTTGCACCAACACGAAGAATTATTGCTTTGTTTTTCGTATTATCGATAAGAATGAAATAAAAGTAAAAAATATGTTGCAGGTGTTAAAGAAAACGAGAGAGAGAGAGAGAGAGACAGAGAGAGAGAGAGTAAATGTCATTCTATCTTACCGTATAGCAAACACATTGGTTGGATTGAACGGGAGCTGAATTTCACTCCTTACAGTCTGTAGTCAAAGGATGTTTACAGTTTACTTACATGGGTTTACACATCAGCGAAGCTTTCAAGAACAGTGCGCGTACGTACCCTCAGGTAGTCATGTGTTATAGGTGCGAAGTATTTCCCTGTTTCGAAATTGCATTGCTAAAACCGTGCAACCAGGGATGTGCACCAGGTAGCTTTGTAAAATAAATAAACAAGTTGTTTTTGCGTAAAATTATAAACAATTTCTATATTTATATATGCACATATGTTGACAAAGGAAACTTAAAATATTATTATTATTATTATTATTATTATTATTATTATTATTATTAGAATTAACATAGATATATATGATAGGAGTATAAGAAAAGGACAATCTATACAATTGTCTATTCGATATTATTTCTGTTAAGATTGATCGATTAGGATAGTTCCCTATCTACCTGATTAATTCAAAGTCATTTTAAGCTGAGTTTCTACGTCACGAAGTGTATAAGCGGCTAGTGTTCATCGATCACGTATCTAACCGTTTCTCTTCTTCATTTGCCAACCGTTCGTATCTATCTCTCTAGTTTCAATTTAGTTTCGACAGTAAAATATAACGGGTGTGTAAGCACAATTTTAAAGTACATTTTGCCAAAGTGTATAATATTTATCAATATCAACGTAATAGAAGTATCGGTTAATTTTGATTGGAAATTTCATTTTAGATTCATCGTGGTTGTCGTCGTATATATATATATATATATATATATATATATATATATTACACGTATCTTCATATCTAAATGCAAACACACACAGAGATCTGAAATTTCATCTTAACGATAGTTACGCGTTGTGTTACACGAGAGGAATGGAATATTATCCGTATCTCACGTACGCTTTGGAAGTTCTCTCTTTGTTTTGTTAAGTACCATACACATTCTCGAAGAACTTTTTTGCACGTCCCATAGAGATATATATACGTATCCACGTTTATACATTCCTGTACTTACCCAGAAACTTCCGTGAACGTACTACTGTAAGTATATACATGTATAATACACTACATATATATATATCTATGTTCACTCGGTTTATATCAGTATACTGTTTTCTGGTCGACCATAATGTCTCGACGAGGATTATCCAGCAAAAGCGTATGTGTATCCTTTATCGATTGGAGCCAGGAAAAAGCATTTTGAATTGCAACAGCTCGCGTAGCGTTGCATCCTGAAGAACTTCGTCATTTTAATCGCTCATAGCATAAACTTTGTAGCAGCTAAAATGTTGGGATGCCTCGTAGCTTGCTCGTTCATTCGTTCGTCCGTCCGTTCTTTCGTTCGTTCGTTCGTTCGTTCGTTCGTTTGTTTATAAAGCGAAACTCGTTTCGAGCAATTTACCGAAATAGTGAGAAACATAGTGAGGAAGAGAGAGAGAGAGAGAGAGAGAATGACGAGAAATTGTGTGTTTCTCTCTCCTTGTTTTTCTCTTTCACTCTAGTTTTTAATCCTTTCGCGTCGTTCTCTCATTTCACTCTATCTTCATCATCATTGGGTATTGCGTTTTCTCATTGCTACCAACTAACGAGGAAAAACCTTGACGTGCATTTCCTCGGCTTATAGAATTTAACATGGTTGTGGATTAACCATACGAATTTTGTATCCTTCTTTTTTCTATTTCGTTTTTTCTATTATTTTTTCTTCTTTTCATTATACGACTCTCGGTCCTTTGTGCAGTCAACCGGTCAAAATACGTTGGATTACTAGTTTCGATCAGATCACTTTAAAGTCAAACAACGATGGGTACGGTTAATACGTGGATGGATGACCCATTTAGAAGAACAAAAATCGTGTTACATTAACTTGGATAGGTGCGAGAAAGTTTTCGTAGAAAAGTTACTCGAATTCGTAAAAAGAGAAAGTAAAGAAAATAAACGCACTTGAATTTTCCATGATCGTCGGTCGAATTTATTATTATCCGTTATTATTCTATTACTTTTTATTTTTTTTTCTCATTCGTCCCAAAGAAGGCGAAGAAAAGAAGAGTCGATTAAACTGACTAAACGGAATTTTGTATTTTATCCACTGCTCCGGATAATTAAGAAAGAGAGTGGAACGGTGTCGACACGAATCTCGCATTGAGAATAACGAGATGTTTTAACGAGATGTGTTAACGTTACTATCTATGGCGTTAGATGTTTTATAGCCTCGAATGCAATCGACTTTCTCGGTTATTGAAATTCTTATCACGACACGTACATAACTCTAGGCACGATAATGCAGTAATATGTCGCTTACACGAATCTCCACTTCGGCTTCTTGGTTCTATGCGAGTTCTAACACCTTCTCGCTTAGCCCACTTCTTTCCTCTTTCCACCAAAGTCAACGAAAACCTTTAGGAGAATAGATACAAGTGTGAATACGTGTTCTAAGAATCCATAGATTTTCTCGAATGATACGCATAGATATTTTTCGAGAAATAACAAAATTCAATTTTCTTTTATAACAAAAAGAGAGAGAGAGAGAGAGAGAGAATTGAATATTTAATCGTTATTACAATTTCGTATTTTGAAATGATTATTTCGATACATCAGTTTCACGATTGACGTCATTGATGTATTGAAAATAGAAAAGAACGGTCATTAAATAATGAAGTTCGTGTCGAATTAGCATTGTAAGCAAGTAACTCGTAGTACTCGTATGCGTCTCCTTTGTCTTCGTATATCTCTCTTTCTCTCTTTGGTACGGTGTTTCGTATTTCCGGTTGGTCCGTACGGGCAGAGAGAAAGACCGGAAACGTTTGGCTGCACAATAGCGAGACGGAGAACGGCAGGTGTCAATGGCGAGATATCTTTTTCTCTCTCACTTACTCTCTCACTCTCTCTCTCTTTCTCTCTCGTTTCCCTTTCCCTTCTTTCTTGCCGAGGAATTCCCGTAATTATTGATTCGATTAGGAATTCGATGGCGAGTGTAGGCGCGAGGAGAGTGGGGTGGTCTCTCACAAAGCTTGCCGATGCACGGAGAATGCTAGGAAATTACATAATTTCCGTTCTTCCAAACGGATCGCCAGCAATGTTCACTTATGTTGTTTACGGATTCGTGCGAAAAGGGCCCAGTTGTTTCTGACGTGCGTGCCATCATCCGATATATTATTCCTCTTACCTTTTCCGTGAAATTGGAGAGAAGATTGTTCGATCGCACACAGCTTCGATCTCTTCTTTCATCATCTTTGACGTTTTAGATGGAACTTCAAAGCATTTAGAAAAAAAAAAAGAAAAAACAAAGAGTGGAATAATTTGTAATCCGTGACTTTTTTTTTTTTAATTTATAATACATATTTATCTATTTAAATACGTATTTATTTTATTTATTTAATAATATTTTATTGACCCTAGAGCCTAGGCTCCCTAAAGGCCATTAATTACAGTAAAGTACAATATAATGTATAGATAAAACAAAACAAAAATGAAAATTATGTAACTATTATTAAACTTATCATTATATTAGTAGTAACGCACAGTAAGTAGATAAATGTAAAAAGAAAATAGTAAATAATAAATAAATAAGTAATCGATCCTAATGGACAAAATTGACCAATTAACCCCTTCTTCTGTAATATTCGTTTAATTTTGTTAATATAAATTTCTTTGATATTTATATATATATATATATAATCGTTTAGATCCAAATGAAACCATTTGCCACTACTCCCCGTTGTTAACCGCGAGAAATAACGGCAATCGTTTTATCAAAGAGATGATCGTAATTTATCGAGCAGAGAAAAGAGATCGACCTATATTAGTTCGCGGTCTACGAGTCTCGACGTATTCTTTTGATTCGCGAAAATGGTCTCCCAACGCTCGTAAAGTTTCGATGGTAATGTCGGATATCGGCGAGATATCACAGCGGTCATGCAATGAAAATGTGAACTATAAAGTAAGATAGGGAATAATATTTTCCTTTATCTCTTTTTATCTCTCTCTATCACTTTCTTGTATAATTTTTAACGTCTCGCGAGATCCAAAGGATTCCGTGGAAACATTTTTTTCTTTATTTTTATTCCTTTTCCTTTTTTTTTTTTTTATTTAATCGTAGTTAATTTCTCTTCTATATTTATTGATTATATTACACCATATATAGACGAGGGTCTCGAAAACTCCATTATGTTCTGTGAAACATAACAACACTTATCATATATCTAATATAATTTTTCTTTTTTATTTACTCGTCATATTAATAATTCTTTTCTTCGCATGTTTTCTTACCATTTCGTTATTGCTCCGCTAGCGAAAGTGGAACGAGGTAATCTAGTGCTCGATCTTTGCAAAAGTTTCTTTTATTGTTGCCAACTAATATCTATATACAAAAACGTATTATTATTTATGGAAATTTTCTTCAAATTAGATTTTTACGTTTCGTTAAAAAACGATTAACGATTCTAATTAGAAGAAAACAAAACAAAAATACATTTCTTATCGTCGCATAAAAAATGTATTAATCAAGCAACTACAAATGAATATTTTCTTATTTTATTACCATTCTAATTTCGCGTTTAGTAATTCAATGTAATATATGAATACAAAATAAGATCTGTGTCTGGCCAATTAATTCGTAATGCGTTAGAATAAAAGATAAGGGCAGGGGGTGGGCAGGGGGAAGTTTATTGCAAGAAATAACAAGGAGCGAGAGGAAAAAGTATTGCATTTTTTTGAAGGTTGTTCTCTCGGGCTTGTGCTCGACTCGTGTTTTCTGGATTGGAGCCATAGAATCGTAGGAATCAGCAAGGACTGTTGGACTAAAAGGAAATTCGATCGAGAATGTATCGGACTTGGTGAATTACGATAGCCCGGTTAGGAGGAGGTAGCAGCTGACACAAATCTGACTTTCATCATATCCGATCCGATCTTCGTCGGATGGTGCAAGAATGGAATAGGAGGAAGTTTTGACATGGTAGCACGTGCACGATCCTAAGATAAATTTTAAGATAATTTCTAAACTAACGCGTGTCCTATTATGACAATACGGTACTCGGCATATTTGATTTTATTGATTATTATTTGTCATACGACTAAATTCGATTCGTTTCTAAACTCGATCTAAAAGTAAAAGAAAGCGAGACAATTTTATTTCTTTTTTTTTATAGTTTACTCGTTACACGGAACAAACGGTTATTTGTTTTATAAAAAGTAAGAGAAGTAACATAAGAATACGAGTATTAAAATGTAAATACATATACGAATCATCCAATTATTATAATTAATTCAAAGTAGAGAACGATATAAAGGAGTTTTGTCATTTTTATCGTAGCCGAGATCTAATAATCGTCGAAGTTCGTAGCGAACGTTTGAAAAATTAAACGATCTATACAAATTTCACGACTACTTCTGTTTAAAATTACGAGGAGAAGAAGAGGACACGAAGGATATACAAGGAGTTCTCTTCTTATCCCCCATTTTACGTTCGGTGAGAAGGAGAGGAGGATGTAAAATTTACATCGAAGAGTTTAACGCGTATCTCGATCGATTCGATGTAAATTTATCTCAGTAAGACTAAAACAAGAGAAAGAGAGAGACAAGGTCGTTCGGTGGCCGTAGAAAACGACGACGAGGTAAATTTGAAGAGGTGTTCGAGAGAAAATTCTCTTTTCAACGTTGGCCCGAAGAAGTAGACGAGACATCACCCACGTAATAAGGTTAAATTACGATTTTTAATTAAAGGGACCTAGAGCAGAACGTAACGGCATGTATCGATTGACACCACGGACGAAAACCAGTTCCCCTTGTACCAACAAATCTACTTCCATCTTAATTACAAGCAGTGTGTTTTTTTTTTCTTTTCTTTTTTCTTTTTTTCCTTGTCAAAAAACACAGTGTAACGTGGCTTCTTATTAAGCTTTTTTTATTAAAGAATATTATATTCGTATATCGCGTGAATAAAATTGAAAGCAGCTTTCAACCCGTGCTCGCGTAGCTCGTCAAAAATTAAACATAATTTATCTTAATTTTGATTTTATTTTAGACGCGATCGGTGGGGGTGGGAGGAGGAGAAATCTTAAACTAACTTTGTTAGATCGATGTAAACGTTTGTTCTTGTTTCGATCGTTGCATAACTTTCACATTTCTTAGAATACGAAAATTAGTTTCCCCTTGTTTCCCATTTTCTCTTTTGTAGTAATTGGGTCTTGCCGAAGATAAAGGAAAAAGAGAGGTGACTTGATAGAGTATTTTGCGAAAAGATGAGATATCGTTCGTTCTTTGAAGACGAAAGCGAACCGAAATCCATTAAAGCCAATCGTCTTCGTTCTTCTTCGTAGGCGCGCACAACGCGAGTGCTATCAAAACCTCGTTAACGTCCTGACCCATATATTTTTTACCTTCTTCTTCTTCTTCTTCTTCTTCTTCTTTTTTCCTTCTCTCCCTTTTCTTCCATTCGAAACCTAACAGAGATCGCAAAAGCGTTTTTCAGGTTTTCTTGCGGATCGTTCGTGCATAAGTTTGCGTCGACGAATGTTAGCTGCCCTTTAAAACAAATTTCGCATCTCGAAAGCTCGAGAGAGAGATTCCTGACTGAGAAAAGCCATCGTCGTTTCGATAGATTTAGCGAGCCGTCACGGATCCTTCGTCTTTTTTTTCTTTCTTTCTTTCTTTTTTTTCTCTCCTCTTCGGATTATTTTCACTTATCTTTTATTTCCATAGTTATGGACAAATTTTCTTTTTCTTTATATTATACATGGTCAGTTATTCGATATCGAAAGTTTGCTCGATCGTTTGATTGAAAAAGAAAATAAACCGAGAGAGAGAGAGAGAGAGAGAGAGAAAAGTAAGCTCATCTGAATTTCGGCACGTCTCTTTTCGCTCGTTCGAATTTCTAAACCAAACGATTCCACCACGGTGGAGTTAAATGCATGGAGAAACGGGTCACCAATGAACGGGTATCGTTTAAAATTAGGTAAAAGGGTCGGAGGGAGCGAAAGAAGAAAGGAAAAAAAAGAAAAAAGAAAAAGAAAGTTGAGTGGGGGAGAGAGAGAGAGATATATATAGAGACACATTGGCGCGCGTACGTCAAGTGACGAATGTATGCACGCGCAAAAGGGGGTATATTCGAAAGAGGGAGGAAGATGAGGGAGAGAGAGAGAGAATTGGAAAGAGAAAGAAACGAGGAGGAGGAGGAGGGAGAAGGGAGGAAGAGGAAAGAACGCCCCGCCCTCATCCAACTCGACGTCGCTGGTCTCGGGCAGAGGAGGTTTCGCACCCCTTCACCCCTTACCCCGTGGATGGACCGGCGGCGACGTTCCGTTGGCAGTGGAAGCGGAGCAGCAAAGCCACCCCCACCAGCCCTCTTTCTCTTTCCCTTTCCTGTGTCTTCCGTATTCGTTGTCTCCGTTTGATCCGATGTTAGGGGGCTTTTTCTCTCTGTCCCTCTCTCCCTCCCACTCCCGGAGTCCCATTCCCAGCACGTCTAGTTTTGTGTATAGAGAGAAGGTAGAGCAGCGTCAGGGTTGCGTAGAAAAGCAACCCCCTCATACCACGTTCGATGGATCGATGGCGCTTGACTCGTTCACCCCCCGCTGCGTGGCGCCATTGTCGCCGGCACGGCAACTCCGCCGCTCAGTCTGAACTCGGGTTCACTCAGTCCACGACCGTTAGCCACGAGACTTCGATCTCTGGTACGCAGGGTATCCCTTACGATACCGAAAGAGAAAGAGAGAAACAGTATTATAAACTCTTATCGTATTTTAATCGGACAAGATAACAAATTCGTTTCGCGAGATTAAACTCATAGGCGAGAGATCGATCGGGGATTCTCTCTTACGAAGATTTTATTCGCGCGAAGGGAGAGATACAAACGACACCACACCATACCACAGCACACCACATCACATCACATCACACCACACCACGTCACGTCACAGAGAGAAAGAGAGAGAGAGAGAGAGACAGGGTGAAAAGTACGAACGATTGAAGCACCACACGCACACCCATACACACACACACACACGCACCAGACACAGATACAGACACGTACGCATCTCTAGACGAATAATACACGCGAGATAGAAAGAGACCACCACCCGCGAACCGCCGCACGCGACGACGATTTCTTCTTACGAATTTCTCTCTCTCTATCTTTCTTTCTTTCTATCTTTCTTTCTTTCTTTCTTCCTTTCTTTCTCACTTTCTCTTTCTATCTTCTCTCTTTCTCTTTCTTATTTCTCTTAATCTTTCTCTATAACTCTCTTTTATCTTTCTCTCTCTCTCTCTCTCTCTTCTCTCTTCTCTCTTCTCTTTTCTCTCTTATCTCTGTTCTCTCTCTCTCTCTCTCTCTCTTTTTCTCTTCTTCTTGTGTCTATTTCTTAATCTCACTTCTTTCCATTCTCTTGGGAAAGTTCGCGCGCGCGCGCACACGTGCGAGAGAGAGAAAAATATTCGCCGAGGAAAAATATTATCGGTGACGAAGAGAGAGAGAGAGAAAGAGAAAGAGAGAAAGAGAAAGAGAGAGAGAGAGAGAGAGAGAGGGGGACGTAGCCGAGCGCGTCTCGTGAGAAAGACTGAAAAAAAAATAAAAAAAAAATAGAAAAGAATAAAAAGAGCAAATAATATAAACAAAGAGATTCACGCACGACGAGAATATTCAGCTTTCTAAAGTTTGCACCGAGATATCATCGTCGTTGTCACATCCGACGTCTTCATCATCATCATCATCGTGTCTTCTTCTTCTTCTTATCGTCCTCTTCGTCCACCAACGGCGAATCATCGACCAGTCGGCAATCGCAACACGAGAGGTGAGTTTTCATTGAATTTTCACGAGAGCAGAAGAAGAGAATCCATTTTTATTTATTCGCATAATCGCGCGAGAAACAAACGACACTGTAACTTCGAATACGGTATATTATTTTCTTCCACTTTAAAGAATATCGTTCGCGAGACGGGGAACGGGGTGGTGGTGCGGGTTGGTGGATAATGGGTAGGAGGGGGTGGTTACATAGACGGTGAAAAGCAGGCGCGCGCGCGCGTGCTCGCGTGCGTGCTCGTGTGCGTGCTCGTGTGCGTCGCGTCGTCTACTGCTGTTGGGTGCGTCGTCGTGTTGGCTAGACTCGTGGCATCCTTCTCGCACGCTTTCAACGTGCCTATTTCCCGACTCTCTCGTTTTCGTGTCGCTTCGCGAGAGAGCTTTACGTGCGACATGCCGTGGGTAGTTCGATAAAATGCGAGGGATAGGCCGTTGCAACGCTTACTCTCTCTCTCTCTCTCTCTCTCTCTCTCTTTCTCTCGCCCATTTTCTCTCTTTCCTTCTCTCGCTCGGTCATCGATTTCGAACGCACTGTGCTAAAGCCAGACTTCTTCCCTTCCCTTTTCCATCCCTTTTCCTACCTCTATCTCTTTCCTTCAAATTTAACCAAGTTATCGCGAGATTTTTGCCTACAAATTTCCCTACCAACCGGTTCAAACTTTTTTCTTAATCTCTCTCGGAGAGGAAGGAAGGAAGGAAGGAAGGAAGGAATCTAGTTTTTCAAGAAATTGCGATAGAATGAGAGGAGGAATAGATATAGACGACGTTGAAGCATTATGAATGTTATTTCTTCTTCTTCTTCTTCTTCTGATTATTTTTCTTCTTCTTGATCTTCCTTTTATGTGTTTCTACTATTTCTCTTCTCGAAGTCATCAGGAAGACCTTTAACCGCATATATATATATATAGGTTTCTTTTAAAGTTGAGAGATCGTACGTGATCTTTCCTAAAAGTGAACTACCAGAGAAAACACGATCGCAAAAACAGTTTCTAATAGAAGTTTGCTAATGACGTACGACCAAGTATAATAACGATAACGGCTACCGGTCAACGTACTCTTCATCCTTCGCAAAATTTTCCCTCGGGCGTTAGACGTTCATTCTTCTCCGCGAACTTTAACGTGTTAGGCGAAAACTTTCGTGGAAACTTCGGAAAAACCGCGATCCATAGGATGATATATATATATATATATATTCCTACGTAGAAATTTTATACGATGAAAATTAATTTCGTAATATTATTAATATTATTATTATTATTAATATTATGTTGAAAATTATACCAAGGGTAAATATTTCTTGAGCGGTGTTCTCATCATTTTTATTGCAAAGATTAAATTTCATCTTTTAAATTGTTATCTTAAGTTAGCAATTGTGTTCATAAATTATGTACATACGTTTTAAAGGAAATGTAATAAAGATGTTCCAATTTCACGTGGAATAGTTGGAAACATTTTGAAATTATTTCCATTATTATTCTAGCGTTTCGTTTGGGCTTTTGGTAAAAAGAAAAAAAGAAGGGAAAAAAAAAATAAATGTAGAGTTTCTTATTCAGGAAGATTTATCGGGAGATTCGTGATTCCAAGAAACAGCGGAAGGTTTAAAGTCTCCCGCGTGCCATCAAGATTTAATCTCTTTTCCTAGGAGAGAGAAAGATAGAGAGAGAGAGAGAGAGAGAGAGAAGGAAGAGGAAGGACAGTCGTCGTCTGACGGACGGTGGAAATCGAGTTTTCCAAAGTTTTCTAAGCGCGCGAAAACAGTGATTAAACTCGTATTTCATTTCGCATTTGACGCGAATAATTCGAAAGTTGCTTTGAACCTAAGCCGACTCGCGTAAGATCGATTTTCTTCGAAAAAATAGAAAAACCATGGGTAAGAACGTATTAAAAGGGCAAATTAATATTATTATCCATTACCCGTTTCAAATGATTTGCACGTTTCGTAGCCGGGACGACTATCTTTAAAAGTATTATATTTACTTATAAATTTGATAAGAAAACGTTTTTCCTCTCTTGCATTCTTATTGGTCTCCTACGCGTACCTCCGAAAATTGAGATGTCAAGAGATCGGGACCAGCTCGTTTTTCGTAACTCGATCGTATTACCAGAATGGAATCGTCGATCGTAGCTCTTTCCCAAGATCCTCTTTCGGCGAAGTGTCGATAAATCCTTGCCTTAGATTCGTTGCGTCATATATTATATTTATCATATATAATGTTATATATACGTATTCAAAAATATATAAAATAATATATGTATATGTATACGTGATAAAGCATACATATTTGCGTACGATAACAATTCAATCGGAGTTGCTTCTTTCGTTTCGTATAGATTTAAATATATTACAAATTTGTCAATATATATATATACATATATATATATAATACAAAAATATTTCGGGTATAAGTTTGATTGAATGTTTTATTTCGTTATAATACATTCATCATAAGCGAGGATAAAAGCGTTCGAAGTTGAGCGTTGAGCAGAAATATTCATCTGTTCCGTAATTAATCACGACCCGGTATATGCTTGACACGGTTACCTTTCAGTTTGAAGTATATCACACTAAAAATAGGAGCGTACTCGATGAGGCCACGGCCACTTCTACTTTTTCTTCTTCTTCTTCTTCTTCTTCTTCAGGAACGGGATTCGGAGGGGTCACTTTAATCGAGTCGCTCGATTCGTTCTCATTCCCAAATCTCCGAACCCTTTTTTAATCCGAGTTAGGTCTGACCGGGCTGACGAATGACAAACTTCGACTACTACTTCGTGCTTGACGAGAAACGGACGATCGAACCACTGTCCGGTTACCACTAACGACGACCTACGAACTTTCATCGTTCGAGCGGTTTCGCGACATCCCTCAAAACTTCCTCTTTCCTCTCGCTCAACCCCTCTTTTCAACTTCTCCATTTCCCACGGCAATTAGGTTCGATTGACATTTTTTTTTCTGTTTACCGTTCTTCCAACAACGTTTTCATTTTATTTCGATACTTATGGTATTAAATAATCCTTACAAATGTTATTTAGATTGCAATAACTTCTCGTAATACGTGAATTTTGTTGTTTCCTTTTTATTTTAAAATTATATTCGCTCATTCGATGATATTATTCGTCAAATATCAATAACAATCGTAATGTCAAATAGCAGATAGTATGCCTTGATTCTCTTTCCCCCCCTCTCTCTCTTAGTCCATGCACACGAATTAACAATAATTTGTACTAAGTTATGCCATATCTGATGGGGATGTTAGACGTCTCTATATTGATTATCGATAAACGTGACTTCATTGACGATGGTGGTATCACAACGGAGTCAGTGGAATGCGATAACGTCGAGACGTACGATCGTGTGCGTGTGATTCGGTAAATATATTCAATATATTAGTTTGTTCTAAAAGATTTCTTTTTTTATATTGTTTTAATAACGTTTACCTGTACAAGTATTTGGTATATTTTTCTTTTAACAAATTTTATAACGTTTTCTATAGAAACAAGAAGTTAATAGAACATAACTGATCGTATTGAATTAACAATAAAATATTGTAAATAAAAATAAAAAGATAATCTAAAATGAATGATATTCGAATATCACCTTTAACAAGTTTGATTCTCTCTTCTTGTTGGATGACTGAGCAGAATTGGTAGAATCGAGTTGACTAAGCAACGATCGAACAACAATGTATCCTCGACTAAGCCAGGGGTGTGACCAAAGTCACTTTTCAGGTCACGTTTGTTAACTATAGTAGAGTTAACTTTGAATCGAGAAGAATAGAAACACGAAGATGATAGTAGAATATAGAACGAATGAAGTGGGAGAAGGTGGGTTTTTATTTGGCGAATCACGATAATAAAATGTCTAGCTGTTGTTCTTCGTTTCCTGTTAAATGTGTATAGGTCATTGCGATTCATCGAAGAGATTGATGTTTGTTTTATGATGAAAGCGTTAAAAATTGGTTAGATAAACTGGGCAACGCAATGCAACGGCGAGAGACCTTAATATAACCTAAAAGGGTAATGGTAAAACCGTTCGAATCGATGAGATTCGCTTCATCGGTCGCGTGCTATGATTAAACAACTAGAAATCAAAAGCTTTTCGCACTGGTTATGAAGGAAATTCGATTAAAAATAAACCATTCGTTTTTCCATAAATAACGAGAGAGAAATATATATATATATATACATATATATATAGAGAGAGAGAGAGTGAGAGGAAAAAAGAAAGAATTGTATAGTTGGTAAAAAAAAACAAAAAAGAACGAGCATCAAATTTGAGTCGATATTTCGAGTTTTCCCCTTCCCCTCATTCGCGGAAAACCTTTGTAAAAATACAATTAAAATTAATATTTGCGCGAGATACTTTTTATTTATTTTATTGTTTTTTTTTTGTTTTGTTTCGTTTGTTTTGTTATTAAACAAATTGATTTCACAGAGAACATGATAAAACGTAACGAAATTTGCGTTCAACGAAAAAATGCATCGAATTGGTGGGGTAGGGGTTCGGTCGTAAATTACCAAGTATTTATATATATATATATATGTACATAGAATTTTGAAATTCATTCGAATTGAAGGATCACAGTTAAAATAGGATTGGGGAAAAGAATAATCGAAGCTCGTTAAAATGTCACGTTAACATGATTGCCGGTGGTAATATTTTTTCGAAAGAGAACTTTTCTTTAAGTCTGTAGGTGGATGAGGGAAGAAGAGAATGTAAAAGCGAAAGAGAGATAAAAAAGGGGAGAAAGGAAGAGGCGGTTCCCTTATGCTATCCCTTTCCCTTTAACGAATTCGAAAGAGCGTGCATACCTAATACTTTTTCTCTTTTATTTTTCCTATCTCATTCTCTCGAAGGGAACTAATTTCGAGTTGTCAAGACTTACGGTGTTCCGTGAGGTCGTAAGTAATTTTGGAAAAGGCCCTTCGTGATGGGAGAAGGGGGAGGAGGAGGAGGATGAGGATGAGGAGGAGAGGCTCGACGATAATTTGACCGGCGTCGGACGTGAAGGTAGGACAGGAAAAATAAGGGAGGAAGACGAGAAGACTATAGTAGTTGAATTATAGCGGGTTCCTAGAGTGTTTCAGGAAAGAAAAGGTGTCTATAGGAACGATCGAAGGGAACGGGAGGGGAAGAGTCGTGAGCACGTACATATCGAAAAACTCGTAACTTGCTTTTACATCGATCGTTCCGTTCAAATTCGTTTTTTCCTGACTGTTTGTTCCCTCTGTTTTCGTCGATTACTGCTAACTATCTTTTTTTTTTTATTCGTTACTTTGTTTCTTTCTCTCCTTGATATCTGCGAATATCGTAGGTTCGAAGCTTTTTTCAATTTTTTTTTTAATCGGGAGTAGAGGAAAAGAGAAAGGGAATTTTATCGAATGAAAATTCGATTGTCGAAGAGTAACACCCGCGTCAATTATCCACATTCCTTTATTATTATTATTATTATTCTTTTTTTTTTCTATTTTGGTTTTATCACGTAGAGAAAGAAAGAAAGAAGTCTGATGGCGAATACTGGGAGAGGAAGTCGAGAGAACCCTTCGAGACGAAAGGGTAACTTGGAATTAAAAGATAGTAAGGAATTCTTCCTAAGCTTCGAAGATAAAAAACAGAGAGGGAGGAGGAAGAAAGGAGGGAAATAAGGATTGTCGTAAATTCGTTTCGAGCGTTAAACTTTATCCTTTTTTCGTTATACGAATACCACGGTGGATCAAACCGGGTGCGAGGAAGTTAATTTGTAAAACGACGTTTCCGAAGGTTCGTGCTCTTACACCGCCTTTTATTTTGCGAATAGTATTCGTTCTTCGAAAGGATAGAAAAAAAAAAGAGAAAAAAAAGGAAACGAAAAGAAAGAAAGAAACTCGAACTCGATTGTCCTCACCGTTGACTCGTAATCCTTTTATCGGTCCATTTACAACTCGCGAAATGTATTTTTCATTCAACGTGAAAGAAAGAAGACCGTGTTCTTCTATGAGAATGAACGAAATAAAAATAGGACAACGTGAAAGAGATATAACGAAAAGTAGTGGGAAAGAGGAAAACATTTGAGACGTTGAATTTTCATTCTCGAATAGGGCAACGTCAGATCTATAAAAATTCATAAAAGATTGTAAAAAAGAGAGACTCGTACAGTCGCATACAAAGATACATATGGTATGCAATGGTTAAAGATAGAATGTTGAGTAGAAATCTTAGGAGATCATGGTTGGGGGAAGAGGATACGTAGTCGAATTTTCCTCGAATTCGCGAGGCACGTGTCAAAGCAATGACTTTTCGTTTCGTGATCGGACATGTTCGATCGATTTCGACTATCTTTCTACTTCTTCTTCTTCTTCTATTTCTTTTATCGTATACTTTGTCGACACCGGTAGGTAGGTAGGTAGGATAGGTATTATCGAACGAGCTAGAGAATATTTGTCTCTATTCGAGACGTTTCATCTTCTTCCCAATCTATTTTTCTCCATCACTCTATCACTTCTCTATTCTTATATTACGCGTGTTCCTTTTCTTTCTCAATTTCAACATTCGATATCCTTATCCTTTTGACGATCGTCACATCCAAGGTTAAGACTTGTCGTAGATCGTGAGATTATGGTACGATAAAACCCGTCTAATACTGGATACGATTAAATAACGTTTTCCGATATATATATCCGTTTCACCCTAGTAGAGATCATCACGTTATTTGCTTTTAATCTCTTTCGGGCCTCAATGATCGAACGTGGATTCGTTAAATCTATTAATCCTATGGAGAATATGCTCATTGTCGTCATACATACGTAGATATAGTACTCGTATACGTTACGCGTGTGTACTTTGCGTATACTCACACTGTTGTTTCGTTACATAAACGTACATAGATAGGTATTACATGTGTTGTTAGTATTTTACATACACGTACGTCCGAACATAAATTGTCTTTTTGTAATTACGATATTTTCTTTGTTTATATTTATATATTTTTTTTCTGTTTTTCGTTAGATATTTGATCAACCATTTTCCGTTGATTACACTTTCTTTTTCTTCTTCTTCTTCTTCTTCCGTGAATAAGACCATGTTTCTTCATTAAGCATATTATCTTTGACATAGTTCGATCGATGAGTTATTACGTTATAACGCGTGAGACTCGTGTTATGATCAGATTTTGACAAGAATCTATATTCTCAAAGTTTTGTTATCGTTTACGTGCAAACTCGTTGGGTTCGTTTACTTTACTGTTTATCTAGTTGTTTATCTTACCGCAATTCGATGCATGTAAACCGTACATACGTTCTTGCACATACACGCGTAAACCGCGTATATAGAAAATAGATAGAAAGTTTGCGAAGAAATCTTGAAAAAGAGGAAATTTCTAACACGATCATTTTTCCGATCGATCATTCTCTTTTGCGACACGAGATATATACGACAATGTTTGTAATAATCCACGATACTTAGGTACACCTAGACTCAGTCCGTTGGAAACATTTCTGAAGAAGGGAAAAGAAACGTTTTCGTTTTTATTCCATCGTAGGAGATCATAGAGACAAAGTTTTTGTTTATAGATAAAAAGGTTCGAATTGGAATGGGCGAGAGGAGGAGGAGGAGGAGGTGGAGGAAAAAATAGGATGATCGAACGAGTCGGGAGACAAATCGATATTTTGGATGGTTCGTAAGGAACTCGTTATTTCCGGTGACTTCCGATTAAGGGGGATCGAATCTTCGATGCAATGCTTACCCTACTTGCTCGCAGATATAAAACCGTACGGAAAATATAGTCCGCCAGAAAATTCGGTGAGCTTCGTAAAATTCCTATCTTTCATATACCCCAAGGGAACGAATTGAAAACTTCGTCAGAACCACCTAGAAGGTATGTGTTTCCGTCTGTGTGCGTGTATGTGTGTTTGTGCTCGCTGTCTTATTCGATACCATTCACAAGAAGGTAGTCCGTATTTTTCCAAAGCTTTCCAAGCCGACGTTTATCCGGCAGGACTATTTTTCTAAGCAACGTCACCTAGAATATAAGTGACCGTTCTTAATACACCTCTCTACTTCAGAAATATAAAAAAGTAAAATTTCAAATCATTTTTATGAAGCTTTAACTTTTTGATTATATCAGTTATGATCGTTCGATGAATATTTTATTTTTATTTATTTTTTTTCAGAGAAATATTTTATCAAATCTCATTAGAAAATATCTTATTTATATTTTAATTAATTAACGAATATTTATATATATATATATATTCTTTGAAAATATTTTCTATTAATAATTATGGTCAATTGTTAATTGGATTTAAGAAATTTCGTGACCTTTCGAATAAGAATACCCCACACGAGAGAAGCTCGTATATCTTCGAGCTAATCTTATTCCCCCCACCCCTCCCCTGCCTTCCCATTGATGCTTACAGAGAGAAACCTCACTGAATATTCTCATTTGGAACTTTAGCTGGTCTTAGTTTAGATCGATGAATAAGTCGATACAATCTATTGAAAGTTATTTTCTACCAAACATTTCCTTAACACGCTTACCATACCATTATCCATAATTATCATTTTCTCAATTATCTATCATCTTGTAGGATAGGATCTGTTGTACCTTGTTTAATTTCGAAGGAACCAAAACTTATGGTTGATAGAATCGTACGAATAGATAGCTCATTATTATCATCATCATCATCATCATCATTATTATTATTATTACTACTACTGTTAAAGCGATTAAGCGAAAACGAGTGACCCAGATTTTCACGGTAGACCGATGGCAGGAATTTCGTTTGGTAATTAATCGTGTTTCGATTCGAAATATAAATTACTTCCCTGTTTCGCATTGTCGTTCCAAGAGAGAAAGAGAGAGAAAGTGAGAGAGATAATAATTTTTTATGATATGTAGCGTCTGGAAGATATAAAAAGCTCTTGGAATCTTAACAAGACGTATTTTCACGTGACACGTATAGATCTACTCATATACCAACCCACCCTTCTTCTTTGCCTGAATTGGGAGTATGGAGAACGTTGGAAGAGGGGATTCAAAGACTTAACGTCATAGGCAACGGCAAAGTAATGAAGGCTTACGAGCTTTTTTCTCATCATCCTTTTTTTCTTCTTTTTCCTCTTCTTCTTCTTCCTCTTCTTCTTCTTCCTCTTCTTCTTCTTCTTCTTCTTCTACTTTTACTTCATAGTTTACTGCTAAGGAGTAGACGTCGTTTGGGTCGGAAAAAAGTTGGCGGCAACAAAAGATTAGAGTTCGTTTCGGTCAGATTATCGGCATTCCCTGAGCTAAATTTTTGATGGCTGACCTATATTACTAGAAGTCTTAGGAGTACTATCACCGTGTTCTCTGAGAATCCTATTATACGCTAATTTGCGTTCGACGTGCTATCGTACCGGCTGGAAAGATAAAAAAAAGAAAATAATAGGCGTAAAGGAAAAAAAAGAGCCAAAGAAATGGAGAAAATATAAAGTAAGAAGAATTTAAGTTTCATTGTGTCGAATCATGCTAAAAATGAAAAAGAAAGTGAGAGTTATTTTATTTCGCAAGTCTCGTTGACGATGCCAATTTGTTAACAGCCAATGGTAGACTTTCTTTCAAACGATATCGAGCTTTCTCAAAGAAACGAATTTCTTCAAATTCGTCCTTCGCAAAAGCTAATAAATAAAAAAACGAGATTGACAATTTTTCAATTAAACGTTTACACATGCCTATTTCTCTATAGATCGATAAACATAATTAAAATCATAATATTTCGAAAAGTATATATATACGTAACGAATTATTCGTTTAAGAGAAGTAGAATAGTAAATATCCGATTATTTTCTGAAACTTTCGAAGTCGGCCAAGCGAAATTAGGAGTTGCCGTTAACGAAAAGTATGCTACGAAGTATGTTCGCGAAAAGGTTTCTCCCTTCGGGGAGGAGGAGGGGGTGGGGGCAGGGGGAAAGCCCAAACCCATTACTGAAAATAAGCAGAACAGTGGTAGATGTATATGTATATGTATATATATATTTCTTTGGATACTAAGCCACTTGAAAAGTTTTCTTCCCTTAACCACCACGGCCCAAATAAATCATAGTCCTCAACGTTGAGTTGTTGTTGGAGCAATGGTGCGTGATGTAGGTGTACCTGCACGACGGCGGTCCCAGACATTTTTGAGGTTGCAAATGGCGTCATTTTTCACATACTTCTTTTTTTCTTTCCCCCCCCCTTTCCCTTTTCTCTTTCTATTTTGTTCGGCCCTTATTCCCCGTTTCAAGCCGTTAGCGTACTTGTCCGTTTCAGGTAATACAGTTGCACCAAGCGTAATAAGTGTGTACTCGAGATATTTATTTCACGAGGTTTCCGATTTACCTAGGAGGCAAATTTGCAAAGGGTCGCTTCTTGCAAATCCATTTCCTGTGTGTGGTACTACCTCTCTCTCTCTCTCTTATACTTTATATTTATTTCCTTTACTTTACTTTACTTTACTAGATTTACTAAGTTTCCCCTCCCCCTCTCCCACTCCCATATATCATACAAATACATATACATGCACTAACTTATCCGATCTTCATCCGTCGAGCAAATCCTCGCCATAGAAAAGAACGAGAAATATCTTTTCTACTTTTTTCTTCTTCTTCTTTTATTTTCTTTCTTTTTTTCGTCGTGAGATTCGCGCGTCCTTTCCCGCCGAGTCTTCGAAACTGCAAGATGCGATGCGATGTTATAGTTATCGGCTAATGTAAGCTCACTGTATGCAGATGCAAGGATGGCATGTGTGCAGCCAAGTAAATCGCACAGTCCTACCTACGATTCATTCTCGAAACGGTAAATAACTATCCGGGTTAACCCACTACACACTGTTATACTCGCTACTACTTCACTTGCATATTGAAATACATGACTTGCAAACGTGTTGGTTTCTCGAGAATCGGAAACATATATATATATACATATATATGTTCCGAGGAATATGTATATAATACGTATGTAACATGAAATTGTCACTGAATGCAAGACAGCCGACACATATGGTACGCCGATGATCCTTTCTACGTCAACGTTTCTCCGCGTTCACCTTTCTGCTTTAATGGAAACACATAGGAAACATGGATGTGAGCAAGGAATATAACATACGTGTACATACACTCATCCCTACTTGCCACCCCTCGTGTAATATAACGGGTGACGCGCACATGCGCGCCGAATATCGATTGTACCGCGGGAAACTGATTTTATAAAAGAAAATTATAATATGTTCTCGCCCGTATATTCTTTTTCTTTTTCTGCCCTTTTTTTTTTTTTACTTTCTATCGAGTTCCTTCCCCTCTCGTCCCCTGTTTTTTTTTATTCCAATATTTTGCGAGTATGTATGTATGTATGTATGTATGTATGTATGTATGTATGTATGTATGTATGGCGTTTGATCGAATTTAATTATTGGAGATATCGTAGATTGTTTTGGTCATTTTAAGATTCGTAAGAGGGGTTTGAGATGATTTTGAAAAATCGATGGAGGAATTTTATTTCATTTCGTAACGTTTCGTTTAAAATTTAATTAATGTTTTATTCAAGAGTAAATATTACCGATCGAATACTTCGATACCATCGTTATTGTTCGGAATATACAAAATTCTCCTCTCTTCGTTTATAAAAGAAATTTTGACGATTCAATAATGTCATTCGATATTTAATTAATCAATTTAAAATTAATAATTCAATTAAAATTTCATTCCTATCATTGATATTTTGAAGAGATCGGGAAATACGTTATTCTGAAATAATTAGGAAAAATAAAATGTACACCTGATATACCGTGCATGGTCGTACGATTTTCTTCGTCTCGCGTAATCGAGTCATTCGGCTGGATAAAGAAAAAAAAAAACTGATTTAAGAAAAGAAAAATTCAAGCCACGAATAAGTAAGTAAGTAAAAAAGTAGTAAGTAAAGGTTGTTACGCGGAGTTAAACCCCTTCGTCACGATTTCTCGCGATCGAAAATGTGTACGCGTATATATATGTGTGTGTGTGTGTGTGTGTATGCGTGTGTATATCCAGTGTGATACATCGGTTGTACTTTGGAATCATGAATAATTTATCGAGATATCTTGGGTGGGTGGGTAGCGAAAGTAGGAGGAGAAGACTAGACTTGGAGATTATATAGCCGAATACAGGGAATTTTCATTTAAATGATGTCACGTCGGTGCTGGTACTACCACCACCACCACCATCACCACCACCTTTGCGAAAGGTGGTCGCACAGGAGTATTTTTTTTTCTTAAACCCGTGGTACGAAAAGATTTCTCACAAGAATCGCGTAGCCACGTATTTTATTTTTCTTTTCTTTTCTATTCTTTTCTTTTCTTTTCTTTTCTTCTTCGTCATCGTTTCGTGGCGGAAAGATTAAGTCGTATCGCAAGGTAGAACCGTAACGATAAGCTACAGAGTATGCAGAGATACGTTGTACTATGAAAGAACGGTGGAAAAGGTGGAAGGAAGGGAAAGGAGTAAATCTCACAGTTAGGATATTGTTCGTGTTGAAGTACTGCCGTTGGGTAAACCTTCCTAGAGAGGAAGAAAGAGAGAGAGAGAGAGAGAGAGATACAAACACATTTACACTCGTATACACATATTTAGATAGATATGTAGGTAGTGGTGTATCTATAGACTGCTTGCTTGGCTTGCTCGTCGCTCTGCATAATGTACCCGAACTACCGGCCACCCTTTTGGGAAGCTTTCGGGTGTAAAGCTCGATCCTAGCAATGTATTCTTCCTTGTGTTTGCTCCTTTCTCTCTTCCTTTGGCTATTCCATCTCGCTTATTCGCTCACTCTTCCTATCTTTATCATTTTTCACTTATTTTTATCTCTCTATATGACTGGACTGTGTTAAAGCTTGGTCTGTGATGGTAATACATCTACTTGCATCGTATCCAAAATTTTCTACCGAAACAAGATAAGCTTTTCTTCTACTCATATGTATATATATATTTATTATACTCTTACTATTTATACATTTGTCAAATCTGCTGTATTGCTATGGACTAACGTAAGCATAAAAAAGTAGACGAAACTCTGACGGAAGCCAGTTCCTGGATTAAAATCTTCCGGGTTTGCGGTTTAACCCCAAGCTTTTCGAAAAATCCTTTATCGTCTCGGTCCTCGGGATTACGTTGTTGTACGGTATTAATCCGTAAGATAGAAAGAAAAAGATCCCAACCTCTTTATTCTACTTTCCTTACGGTCCATCGATTCTCCAAAAAGGATTTTGCCTCGATTAACGAGTTATAAATCGTTATTAAACTTCTACACGGACGAGGATTTTCTGAATTAGGATAAAGTATTGCTAACTTTCTGCTTCCAAAATTCTTTACCTTCCCCCCCCTCTCTCTCTCTCTTCTTTTTTTACTTTGGATTTTGATTCAGCACAATTCGCGATTTTCTTTCCTTTCTTTCTCCCTTTTTTTATTTCCACTATCTTTTCAAACCATTTGGATCAAATGTCTGAACCACTGTGTGTGGTCTTTCGCGTTAGTTGATTTTTACATTTGCTAGAGAAGTTAACCTCTGTATGTACGAGTCTTTCCCCCCCACCCCTTCCTTCCCACCCTCTCTCTCTTCTCTTGTTCCTTCTTCTTTCTCTTTTGTTTCTTTCCTCGTACATAATCTAGATTTCAAACCGTGAATGCAGAGCAAAAATTCTCTTTGAAATTTTACTCGTGAGAAGGGGGGGAGGGGGTGGAGGGGGAGGGGGGAGGGGGAGAGTTCGGTATGACAAGAAAAAAGAAATTATCCGCGGGAAAATATAACCGTCTTTGCATAAAAGGGTCTATCATTATATATATATATATATTATATAAGAAAAGGTATGCACCCCCTTGTATTCATTCCCTTTTTTTTTCTAAAGATTTCCCTATTTGTTTTCTATCTTCTTCTTTTCCTCCCTTTTTTTGCCCTTATTTTTTTTATTCCCCCGAAGAAAAAAGCAAAGTCGGTCAATTATTGCGCATCAAGTAGCCCGTGGGGTGGGGGGGGGGGTTGGAGGAGGAGGGTAAACGAAGCATGCTTCCTTCTTTTTCACCCTCTGCTTTTTTTCTCTTTCTCTTTCTCTTTCTCATTATATATCTATCTATCTATCCATCCTTTACTCTTTTTTTCATTCCCCCTCCGCGTTTCGATCGTAATGCGAAATGGTTTCGGTCGTGGTGAAGGAAAAAGAAAAAGAAAAAGAAGAATAAGAAGAAGAAGGAAGGAAGGAAGGAAGGAAGGAAAAAAAGGAAGGAGACCAAGTTATCTTTCTTTTTCTTTCATTCATTCGCTGTCTGACTCTCACTCATTTCATTTTGTCTATCGTTCTTATTTCCAACTAATAAACCAACCCGTCGTCGGCTGATGAACTTCCCAAAGGGAGAAAAATATCGTTGCGGGAAGCGGAGGATCCTTCCTTCGATTCGTTCTTTTGCAATACTTCGTTTAGTTTTCAATCTACTTCAGTATTAGAGAGTACGTACCTACCAAACCTCCCCCCTCCCTCTTCCCCTTCCCCTTCTTCATTGGTCTGGTCTGTCTTAATTATTTTATCTCATCGTTAAAGTTTCGTTCAAGGCTTTCCTTTTGATAGCTTATACAATATTATTAGTTTCTAGACGCGAAAAAGGGATCTAATTAGAAATTGTTCAATTTTGACCTGTTTTTCACCGTTTTTCTTTAGCTTATCTTTTATTTCTAGACGCGAAAAAGAGGATCTAATTAGAAATTGTTCAATTTTCTTTATTCTCTTCGTTTTTTCACCGTTTTTCTTTAGCGCTTTTATCCACTCCCACTCTCTCTCTCTCCATCTATTTCATTTTCTTGTTCTTTTTTTAATAAATTAATTATCTTTGTAAGCGTATGAATTAACCATCGTGAAATTTGTATTTTTAATAAATTATATTTCAATATCGAGTATGTAAATGTTAACGTAAGAAAATCTTCAAATCTTCTCGTTCGAAGATGACATAAATATTATATCATAATACCCATGTTTTTTGATTTATATTTATCGAATTTTCATTTAATTTTCGTATATTCAATTATTTATAATTTCTGTATATAAAATAATGACTTTTTTCTTGTTTTTATAAATGTGAATTAAAATTATAGAAAAGTTTGATAAAAAGATTAATGAAGTAACGACGATCGAAAATATTTTTCACGATTATCATTATCGTTATTTCAAATTTCTCTCTCTCTCTCTCTCTCTCTCTCTCCTTCTACCTAATTAGTACTCTATTTTATTTGTTTTTGCTGCTAAAGTTTAATTTCGAACAAGTCCAACGAGTGGGAGCGGGAGAAAGAGAGCGAGAAAGAGAAAGGATAGAGAACAGTGTAGGAGATTATGTCCCAATCGTTCATTCGGAAGTGTGATTTATTACAGTCATCGGTGGTTTTTGTCGTGGCAGTCGTAATCTTGCAATCAATCAGTCTAAAAAGGGAAGTCGTGACGTTTGCTCGATGTCACGGGTATAATTCGGTATTGTTTGAAGGAAATAAAAAAAAAAGGAAAGAAAGAATGAAAGAAAGAAAGGAAGGAAATAAGAAAAATAAGAAAACGAGAGAACGATGACACGTTTTCATTTTCACGAGGAGTTTCCCGTTGTTAACGTACGTTTTAAAATAAAAAAGGAAAAAAGAAATAAAATATATGAGAAGGGCCGGATTGAAAAAAATATTCGATAAAAAGTGGTGCGTGAAAAGGTAGAAGTTCAGTGTGGGAGGAGGAGAATTCAACGAAGAAGGGTTGGAACGGAAGAATCTTCGAAGGGTGGTAGGGAAACGGAAGGAAAGTGGAAAGGAGCATCAGCCCTTTTTCCTTCGGGAAGCGAAAGTAACGGAATAATTAAAAATTGAAGTACCCGAGATAGAGGCATCGGGGAAAAAGTAGTTTTTAATAAAACCCTTTCCCTCTCACTCACTCTCTCTCTCTCTTTCTCTTTCTCTTTCTCATCGAAGTGGATGGTTACAGATAGGGTTATTCCTGAGTGCGTTGTTCGCGTGGTTACGTAAAGTCTCGTTGTTGAAAAACGGCTTCCCTTGCAATTTAGAGCTTTTTTTTTAATGTAATTGGGGATTGAATTTCGTTTGATAACGGACTTTCTTGTAATCAGGTTTTTTCATTTTTTTTTCTTTCAAAAGGGGGAGGAATTTGAAAGAGGATTGTATACACGTTCGACGAACGTAAAATTTGATTTTACCGTACAACGAGTTTATTAATTTTACATGTTCTCTACTGTTTTTTTTCTCTCTACTTGTTTTTTCTTTCTATTTTATTTTTTTTCAGTATCGCGCTTTCGAAAATTTTACATCTTTACTCTGTTTTTCATTTTCTTTTTTTTTTTTAACCTGGTTTATTACTTTTACAGTAGAACGTAAAATTGTTCGCCGAGAAAAAGGCAACTTATTGACGGAGGTATTCGCGAAAAATTTCTATTATACAAAATTTCCACTTATGTGTTAGCATTTTACAATACATGGAAGCTACTTTTAAATGTAATAATTTCTAGTAGTAGCCACGATGTCTATTTGACTATTTCGACTAATTCGTAAGTTTATAAAACTCGTTTCATTCTCTTTCAAATCTCAGAACATACACGTTATCAGATCTTTTTGGCGGGCTTTGCTTTTTTTTTTTTTTTTCTTTTTGGTTCCTCACTAGACACGTCGAGCGTGTTAGCCAAATACTTTGAAATTGAAACGAGCCGGGACACCGAAGTCTACTGAAGCGAGGTACTACACACCCACACACACACACTCATACACACATTTGGTTTGCCATTTTCAGGAGCGTATCCCTCGCGGGAATTTCATCTCTCGTTTCGTCCCACGCACGCACCATGATGCTGCTTATAGTTGGTGGTGGTTTACTAACGAAATTGAACGATTCGAGACTTTCTTTCGAAATAATTCAATTCGTTGGGTACACAGCCAATGTTGCCGAATGAGCCTAATGTCGAGAGTATTACAAAGCTAATTACACGATTTTAAACGCGTACGGCACCTTTCGATTAGATTTTCTTTACTTATATCTTTCATATCTTTCATTTTATTTATATTTTTGTTTTTTATCGGGAAATAAATGTATTTTGTTTTTAACGAAGAAAATATCAATACAATGCAGTTTCGTTTGTCGTCGCTGATGAAAGGGGGAGGTTGAAAACAAACGTTAAAAATAAAAAAGAAAAGAAAAACAAAATCGATAAAAAATATCGGCATCGCGTATAGAATATTTGTTAACACTTCGACGAAGAATAGAATTTTTGTCCAAGCGTATTCTCGCTCGTTTTTATTTGTGTCCTCTTTTAAGATTCGTGAACGATAGGTACGTATTGATGGAATAAAAAAAAAAAAGAAAAAAGGAAAAAATATATTTCTTTGAGATAAAGAAGAGAGGAATGTTGGCAAGTAAGGTTGACTGGCGAATAGTTGGGAAGAAAGGCTTCTTCCAGGTTGATTCGATCTCTTCCCTCGTGGCAGCTTCGACATGGCAAATAGAAGAGAAGGTCGGGAAAATTTCGTAGCTGAAGAATTGTGTAAGTGAAAAATTGATCGGTGGTGGTTTGGCGGTGTCGGGACAGCAAGGATCCCCCGCGGGACCCCATACCTATCGATCTTCCTTTTCTTGCATTTTTTCTTTTACTTTTCTTTTTTATTTTTTTTGTTTTCTTTTTTTTTTTTTTTTTTCGTCGTGCTCTCTCGTATTATTTTTCGTCTTATTTCGGTTTGAAAACCGCAACCTCGGCAAGTCTTTAAACCCACGAAATCTCGTGGTGGAATATATAGGAGAGAATAAAGTATACGAGAGAGAAGGATGTGAAATAGAAAGAAATCTCATTCTTTCGAATCCTTCTAAACCATTGCTCTTTCTATATATACTTATATGCAATATATATATATATATATAAAATGGAGCTGTACACGTGTGTATACGTGTGTGTACATAAGTATTTTCTCCTTTTCTCATTCTCCTCTGTATTTTTCCAAACACCCGTTTCTTCTCCCACGAGACAAAACCGAATTCGAATAGCATTCGATAGACACGAGATGGTAATAGTTCTAACAATAAGAAGAACTAGAAAAAACTAGACGGAGAAAATAAGATGGAGTATTTCGAAAAATCACGGTTACATGTTACGAAGGGTGATAGTTTTATTTGAAAATCTATACGAATATATAAAAATGAAATGTCCAATGTTTTATATAATCATTTTGAAAAAGAAACAAAAAAAAATGACAAAATTCTTTCTTTTCATTTTTCCACTTCATTTTGCCGCTTCATTTTGCGTACTCGTCTATCACACGTCTCACTTCGGTTAACTCGAGTAAATCGTAGCAAGGTCTGACGTACCAATGTACTATTCACGATAGTAGTTTATCCCTTTTTCTTTCCTTCTCTTTCTCTCTTTGTTTTGTTGTTCTCTTTTCATCTAGGTTTTTCTCTCACTCACTACTCGCAACTGTTTCTTTACTCCCACTTCAAGTTGGCTATCTTGTTTTTCCGTTTGGCCGTTTCGATTTCCCCAACGTTCGTTGGATTGCGAACAACCTTCATTGAAAGCTATCCTTGGATGAACGTCTAACATCGGAGAATAGTTCACAAATCGTATATCGTTTGCTGAGAATACAATTCTATACACGAGTTTGTCTTTCTTTCCTGTATTCCTTCGAAACACTATGGAATCTTTTCTCCTCGAATTTACGGGAATGTTATGGTGAAATAAGAGGAAAACAAGATAGAAATAAGAGAGAGAGAGAGAGTGAGAGAAGTTTCCTGAAAAAAGGGAAGCTACGAGTCTTGTATCTTTTGTGTTTGAATACAATTTTCTATTTTCCCTTTTTTTATTTCTCGAGAAAAAAAAAAAAACAAAAAGAAAAAAGAAAAGTCTAATTTTATTTTTACGAACAAATCGAAAGTTCATAGTTTTACGTATTTAAAACTGTTATCAACGTTTCCGATATTACACGAGATACAATTTTTCTTGTTCTTTTCTCAAGCAAAACAAGTCTTCGTTTTATTATTCAATCGATCGCGGATAGATCTTTACTTTGGAGGAAATATTATCATAAGACAGACGAGACTCGATACGACCGGACTCTTACATTAAACGGAAACGCTTACTTCCTTTTCTTCTTTTTTATTTTGCAACCTCGTTTTCTCGAGCCAGTAAATTCCATTATCTGCATACAGTCTTCTCGTCTACCATTTCTCGTAACCTTTCGCTTACCGTCCACTCGGATCGGTAAAGTTTTAATTAACGGAGAGTAGACGAAAACTAGGATAAGGCAACGGGGGTAAGGGGGGGGGTGGTGGATGGGGGAAAGGAACCAAAAAGAAATAAGAATAAGAAGGTAAGAGGTTAAGAATGTGTAACGAAGGTGGCGGGTTAATTAGTAGAGCGCATCGTTATTCGTAAAATGTTCTTCAAAGCTCAAGGTAATTACTATTGTACAATTTCTTCTTTTTTTTTTATTAAAAAAGAAAGAAAGAAAGAAGGGAAAAGGAAGAAACATTTGCGCATCTCCAAATGTTCTTTCGTTCTACTCTATTCGTCTTTTTCTTTTTCCTATTTTAGAATTTTCCTACTTAAACTTTGAACGAGCCCCCTATTCCCACTCTCCAACCCTTTCTCCCTTTTGAACCGTTTCCTTTTAATTCTTCATTTATATTGTATAAAACATTTCCTTGACAAATTTCAATGTTAACATTAAAACAAACGTTTCCCCTTTGTGCGATATCTTTCCCGTAAAAATTGTTCTCGTCTCTTTCTTTTTCTTTTTTTTTTGATTTGTCTCACGTGCACGTTGTCGCGACAAAAATTTCATATTCAATTCTAAACGCGAAGTAGTAGTTATTACGCGCGTTAACTTTTCTCGACTTTTTTCGGTTGGTATGATGATGGACATAGGGAAAAAGGTGGGAAATATAATAAATGAGAATAAAATCGTTTCGGATTGAAAGTTAATTTAAACTTTCTATTTTAGAATAGAAAGAGAGAGAGAGAGATAGAAAGAGAAATAGAGAGGGAGGTTGGGCGTGGGATAGAAAGAAAGAGAAATAGAAAAGGGAGGGAGACAAAATCTGGTAAACGAGCTTGTGACAGGTTATGTACGATGAAGCTTCAGAGAGAGAATGAAACACAGAAAGAGAGAGAGAGAGAGAGAGAGAGAGAAAGAGGAAAATAAAGGGAAGCAAACACGGTAAATCGAGAGGGTAGATATCCTCTCTCTCTCTCTCTTTCTCTCGCTTATACTCACACTCCTGGACGACGTCATCTCCTCCGAATGTCCCTCTCCCAACCAACGTAACTTCATTATCTAGGAGTCTGTCCGTCAACCCCGTCAAACGTTTCCGTCGCTTTGTGCGACACGTCGACGAGTCTTGCTAGCTTCGGACCACCATTGGTGCTTCTCTCTCACTCTCTCACTTTGACACTCTCTGTCTGTGTGTGTGTGTGTGTGTGTATATGTGTGCTTTCCTTCTCGACAGAGTTGAAGTCGTCGTCGTCGTCGTTCCTCCTCATCGTCGTCGTCGTCGTCATCGTCGTCGTCTCGACGGCTTATCCGTTTAATTAACGAGACAATGGCAGGCCTGCAGATTGTACGCGTCGGGTCTACGGAGACCCCGTAGTCGAACAATGTCGTTATTGTTTCCCTCCTTTCCCTTGTCTATCTCTCTCTCTCTCACTCTCTCTCACTCTTTCTCTCTTTGTCTTTGTCTTTCTCTTTCTCGAACTGTCGTTCTTGTAACTAACACGAAGTGTCGAGCCGTTCGACGTAGCAAGATTTAGCGGTTACGTTCGTCAAGAAGGATAATTCAAATCCGATTCGTCAAATGATTTCGTTTTATCTAAGATAATCAATATGTTAATCCATTCGAAATTATTCTCTATCGATGTTTTATTTTATATTATATTATATGGGGTTCGTAGAGTATCTTCTTGTTAAATAAAATAAGTTGACAGAGTTGGTATAGGGCAGTCGTTTGGAAAACAAAGTTCTTCAAATTTGGTTCGTCAAATGATTTCGTTTTATTTACATTAGTCAATTTGTTAATCAACTAAATTATTTTCTATCGTTGTTTCATTTTATATTATATATATATATATATATGGGTTTATCGAGTATATGTTACATAAAATAAGTTGACAGAGGGCCCTGAATTGTTCAATGGATAGGGCAATCGTTTAAAAAGTAAAAGACACCAATTCGAATCTCTTTGTCCAGCGGAATTTGTTTCACGAATATTATATGTATTGGTTTTTTTTTCTTTTTATATGTAATTTAATTTAATTATATTTTGATTAAGCAAGTTCGCATTAGCGTTGATTGCTTCAGCTCGTAAAATCGAACGTTGTTGTATTTATATTCCATTTAGTGATTACTCTCGTAATGATATTTAATTGTTAGATTGAAAATGAACAAATTTCTTGTTGCCTCATCGCGTATACGGGTTTTTGTAATTTAAAGTGGCGGTATTTTCATATATGAATTTGCCACGTTAATCAAGTGGAATGTCGAGGTAAGGAATTAGAGAATTAAACCCCTATTCATTTTCATTAAATTCTCGTTTAGTCATTTTCTTCGAATTCGTTCTAGCAACTTTACCTATCCAAGGCATTCTCTTATTAAAATATTCAACGATTCGTCTAACTCGTAGATCAAATAATTAATACTCCATCGTTAGAAATTCCCTTTTCTCCCTTTTTTTGTCATCTCTGTTCGAGTATGCTTTAATAGATATGTAACGTTTCGAAAAAGAAAGAAGAATAAAACAAGAAAAACTTCTAACGTCTAGGATATTATTAATCCTTGTACGAGTACGCTTCTGAGTTATCAATTTTTGTGGGCCCTTTTTTTCCAACCGCAGGAAGGTTCCGTTCAAAACAGGATATTGATCGTAAGTTACGCTTATATGAAACGTTTTTGCTTGCGATACACTTGCTCCAACTTCCGATATACAATATATATATATACATATACATACATATAGATATATAATATACACGTAGATGCATATACATGGGTTTATTACAACGCGACGAGTAAAAATAAACCGAGAAAGGGGAAAGGATAAAAGTTTCGAAATTATAACGGCCATTTTTCTTGGGATATTAAACGCGACCAGATTTTGCTCGCTTTAACGAGAATTAAAGTTGAGCGAAAAATTTATATTTGATACATGCTTCACCCTTTTCTCTCTCTCTCTCTCTCTCTCTCTCTTTCTCATTTGTTTACGTGTACACAATGAACGATATGCGTTTTTCTGCATTCTACGTTCCACTCTCTCTTCCCGTCTCTTGTTTCATTTTGATCTTTTATTATTGTCTTCTCTCTCTCTCGCTCTCTTTTACCCTCTTGTCCTCGAACTTAGTCTCCTTTTTTTTTACTTTTCTTTTCTGTTATACATTTTGTTTTAATGTAAATGGAAACGGCCAGCTTTAGCGCCGGCGTGTGTATTCCGTAATTTGCATTTCGTCGCGGTACGAAAAAAAAAACAAAAGCAAATTCTCTCTCCGTGTCTGGGGTGGTTTTTTCACTCGGCCTTTTCTCTGGTGTCAAGTAATATTAATGTATTTCCTACGTGTTTTCGTTTAATACAATGTTTCTTTCCATACAATAGCCGAATCCAAGATATTTTCTTCCGAGTTAAACCAACTCTCAAGAGTTCGTATTATAATAGCAATAAAATCAAATTCTATTTGTGTCGCATCGATAAGATCACGCATAATATTTCTATTACTTTTCACTTATCTATGTTTCATATTAATCCTAATTCATCTGATTTACTCGTTAACAGAAACCAATAAACTTAAATCAATTACTTCAATGAAGAAAACTCAGATGGCAAAGATGTAACAATGCATTCCAGGATTCTAAGAGTTTCTTTCATTGTTGGTTGTAATTTTAAAGCGACGGGAAAGGAAAGAAAGTCATTTCTTTTTTTTAAATTAATCACTTTAAGAGACACAGAAGAAAGAAAGGGGAAAGAGATAGAGAGAGAGAGAGAGTAAAAGAGTAAGAAACGGTCGAGGAAGGAAAAGGACGGACGATCTTTATGGATTTTTTAGACCACGTCGTCCTCTTTCAACGATAGGAAAAGAAAAAAAGTAAACAAGAAAAGGAGAGAGAGAGAGAGAGAAGGGGAATGGTTTTTTTCCGACTATATTACTATTTGCTCATGGCTTGGTTTTATCATTCATCGGGCGTGTAGGTACCACGAGCTAGAGCCCATATTCGTCCTATAAAATCCTTCGGAACTCTGTCGGAAAATCTGAAAAAGAGAAAGAAAGAAAGAAAGGAAGAAAGAAAGATATTTGGTATACCCTATCGAAAACGATTTTATCCGACACGTTTACGAGGTTTTTACCGTTGCGACGTCTGCCGAGTAGTCGGATTTTTATGCGTGGGGGAAGAATTTAACGTGAAATTCGATGATCTTAATCTTTCGAAAAGAAGAAATGAAAGAAGAGAAAAGGAAAGAAGATATTTGTTTCTCGTTCGAATACGTCGCCTGGTAGAAACACGCATTTCCCGTATTGAAAAAGAATATATGTTCTTTTACTTCGCGAAACGATGTAAATATACATCTGTATATTTGTATGAGCCATTTGTAACTGGGTCAAACGCGAGAACGAGTAATAATAGTCGGTGCTTTCTTTCTAGGCTTTTCCTATCTTCGCGATGCAACGGGGAAGGAAAAAAAGATCTGAGTAATACACCCTACTAACACACACACACACATACACATATACACTTACACGAGCATATTACAAGCATATAAACATAAAGAGACAAGAACCTGGTACCATTTGCTATAGGTCTTAAGAATTTCGATTTCGTTGAAAAGAAAAGTTTCAGATCAGAGATTTTGTAAAACTTTAATCCTTGACTTTTGTTCTTATTTCCGAGATTGATCGCAGTGCCAAGTCGCAAGTCGTTCGTCGTCGTCGTCGTCGTCGTCGTTTTTAGTTGAAAACTAAACTGATAGTTATCGAATCCTTCAAACTTTTTACTCTACTCGCATTAGAATTTTCAAGATGATCCAATGCAAAATAATTATACTTCGACTCGAAAATGTTACATAAGATCACATAAAAAAAAGTTCTTCTTTTTCTTACTCTTCTTCTCGGAGATTACTCGTTTGTGTCATATAATAATTGTTTCCTTTAATTATACGTGATTATTATTCTAACAGTATCGTTAATGTTTCTCTTTTCGTTGGATCAGTTCCAACAGTTGTTAAAACACTCATTGGAAAATTTCAACGCAAATTTCTAATTACGTTTAGTCGTATGTAAATCGATGAGTCGCGTATCGAATGCAATCTATAACGATTAGAACAATTTATGTAAACCATTACAAAAAATGAATATAAAAAAAAGGGGAAAGAAAAAATAAAAGAAAAATTTCTTTCGAATAAATGATTCGAAGAAAGCAACTTTTATCCGGAGTCTATATTCAGTCGATTATTCGTGGGGGGTCTGTTGTCATCGGGAAGTAGAAAAGTTGGTGAAAGGTGGAAGGAAGTCTTGGGGATTGGTTAAAGAGAAAGAGAGAGAAAGAGAGAGAGAGGAAGAGTGTAAGGGTAAGCGTTAACTTTATGGGAGAAACATCGAAGAACTGGCGCATTAACGATAGAACACCGATAATGGTAGAAGTCTCGACGGCATCGAAGAAAAGTGTCTTCCCACCCAGACCCCACTTTCGGGACACCCTCTCCTCTTCTTCCTATCTATGTATCTATCCCTCTCTCTCTCTCTCTCTTGTTCACTCTTTCACGTTAACTCACATTCCCGGAGTCCTCTTCTTCTCTTAAGATGCTTCAAGGCATGCTGTTCCTAGAGGGAAAGAAAGAGAGAGAGAGAAAGAGAAAGAGATAGAGAGAGAGAGAGAGAGAGAGAGTAGAGTTCTCCTTATTGGAAATACTTGGCAGTACGTCGGTACTCCATCAGCAGGTTGTAAGTTTCTGGCCGATGTTCGTCGTCGTCGTCGTCGTGTTTCGATCGAATCCCTGAGACCTTGTCGAATATAAATCACGCTGTCTCGCGGGTAGACATAGAGAGAGAAGGATAGATAGATAGATAGATAGATAGATAGATAGAGAGAGAGAGAGAGAGAGATTGAAGTGATGTGATGTTCTCGTATCGTGGAATTCATGCGAGATCCTGCGACTTGGGATTCCTTGAGCAAGTTCTACGCCATTTACCTTTAGCCCGTCGTTGATTAATCCACGAGAAGAGATATGAAAGAGAAAGACAGATAAAGAGAGAGTTTAAGAGAGAGAGAGAGAGAGAGAGAGAGAGAGATGAAATTTATTTCCAAAGGATAAGCCTACCGGTGAGTTAAAACAAAAAAAGGAAAAGTAATGAAAAGGGTGAATAAATTAGAAACTAGTGCAAATAGAAATGGAATCGAATGAAAAGTAATGGCCAGTTATAATAAATATAAAGAAAGACAAACGATATGAAATATAATCTAATTAAATTATATTATATCTAACTACTCGAGGAAAAGATGAAGAAAGTAGTCTGCAAATAAAACGATATAGAAGGTAGATGGTAATTACGGATAAAAAGAGATACGAGAGAAGAGAGATGAATTTCTTTTTTTTTATTCTTCTTTTTCTTCTTCTTCTTCTTCTTCTTCCACTTGTCTCTTTTTCATTTTCTATCTCTTTTCATTTCATTTCCGACGTTCGCACAGTCTCTTTCTATTTATGTGTTGATTAAAGTTGCAAAAAAAAAAGAAAAAAAATCGCGTGCGCGTGTGTAAAATAAATAAAAGAAAAAGTTTTTTCCCTCCCATTATTCTTCCCGTTTTCTCCCTTTGTCGTAAGGGTGGGAAGGATTCGTTTCCTGGGTATACAACAATAGTGCTTTAATTACAGATTTGTAAATCGTATCGTCTAGCAGTGGCAAAGCGGCCAGTATGCAAAGCACAGCCATTATCGGGAAAACGGGCATTGCGCAACCTGGTACAACGTGTACAGAGACTCTCTCTCTCTCTCTCTCTCTCTCTACCTCCTCTGACAATACGCCCCGTCTGTTGGAAGGAGAATGTTGGACCAACGAGAATTAGATGAGGGTGAGAAAGGGGGAGGAACGTATCGTGTTACGCGAAGCCCTTTGTAAGGGGTGCACCGAGTACTGGCACAGCTCGTGGAATTCTGCAGCACGTCGTCGCACGCGCTGCATTCCGCTACGTTGGAATTCGTTTGAAGGACGAAAAAGGGCTGATGGGGTGAGGCTTGGATGGTGGGGGGATGATGAGATAGATGCGCGTTCTTCCTTCTGGAAATCACCGTTGAAAAATGTTCCATTTTCAAAACTAAATGCTTTCTGCTTCCCAAATAATGACGCTTTCTTTTTCTGTTTCTCTTTCATTTTAATTTTTATTTTTATTTTATTTTTCCCCCCCAACTATTGCTGTTACTGTTTTTTTCTCTCTCTCAAACCAAAAATATGTTATATTTTATTTTTTTATTTTTTTATTTTTTCGACGATCAGCTTAACAAATTTTTTGTCCAAATTTTCTTCGCGTCCACGAGTTTTTTGCATTTCGCGTTTAATTCCAGTCTTTGCGAATACGTTTTCCGAGTGCAGAGAAAATGCATTCGGTAGGACATGTTCTCTATTTCTCTCTCTCTCTCTCTTCTCTTTTCCACGTCTCCCTTTTCTGCAACCACGTATCCAAATTCAACGGAAGCAAGAAACAGAAAGCGAGAACACAGTGCTCTGATGCAACAGCACTCGCGCAGACGCTATTTTCCTGAGTAAATAATTCCGTCGAGTTTCCCCAAGTATATTTCATTTTCTCTATTCCTCTCCCTACCACGCGCTCTTTCACTATTTCTATCTTTAGTCTTCTTGTTTCGTTAGTACCGCGCTGAAATGATTTAACGAAAACGATCTTTTAATAATTTTTTTCTTTTTCGTTATTTTCTTTTATTTTTTGAGGGCGTTCCCCAAACAAAAGAATTTTCTTTCACGCAAAGCAAGAATTTTTTCTCGTACCTTGTGTAATTCGAATATACGTGGTAAACATTATGATATCGTATTACGTAATTCTTTTGGTTACACTTATCGCCCGCAAAGGGGACACGAATAAATTTATCCTGGCAAATTATGAGAGATAAATATAAAGCGATGAGAAACAAAAATATAATAATCGTGATATTAAATTATCGTTAATCGAGGAACGATTGTAAAAGTTTACAAAATAATTTGTGCACTATTATCGAGAATGCAAAGTGGAAAAGAAATGAATTGAAATGAATTCAGTTATCTTGTCACATCTTGCTTATCAATAATTATTTATCATTTCAACCAAAATTATGAATAATTTAATATCACTTTTCGTCAAATTAATTAAAAAAAGAAATGAAAAAAAGAAATCGTCAACGTTTTATACGATTCGATTGGAATATTAATCATTTCTATCGTTCCCGTGTAATTCTCGGCCAAGTTGTTTTCTTCAATTCGTATTTTTATGCACGACTACAGTTAGCAGGCAGACTATCGACGAGTTTTAGATCCCGTTTCATTTTCAATGCTACGAACACATCGACGAACAGTACTCGGTGATGTCGTTTTACGTCATCTTTGTGTAGTCAAGAGAGAGAAAGAGAGAGAGAGAGAGAGACCAGTCAAGTGCAGATATTTTATATACAATACACAGCATTCTTATTCCATCTTTTTCATTCTTTTATTTTCCAAAAGGAATTCTCCCTTCTTCTTCTTCTTCCTATCTGTTTGCAATGTTTATTTCGCAAGCTGGTCACGTTTATCCGAACCAAAATTATGTCCGAAAAGCAGAAGGAATTACTTTTATTCGGGACTGTCAGTGGAAGTGCCAGAACCCTTTATACTACTCCTTTATTTTTCTTTCTCTCTCTTTCTAACACATTATTTCTTTATTTTTTCCTTTTCCTTTCTTTATGTAAGAAAGTAACACGGTTAAGAATTAACGGAGCGGATTTGAGGTAAGCTTAATGCTCGCCCATCTTTCTCTTACTTTTCTTCTACATTTTCTCTCTCTCTCTTTCTTTCACACTTTATCTTCGCAAATCTTTTTCTCAAGAAGGCTAGCTCGACTCAAGTAAGGGAGAATGATAAGGCATTACCATTGTTGTAACTCGTATTCCAAAAGTGTCCGTAGCTGCAAAAGAGAGAAAGAAAGAGAGAGAAAGTGAACGTAGTCTGGGATTTATAGACGAGATTTATATTCGAGATGACGCTTTAAAATTTGTATTCCACAAGCAACTTCGAGTCATTCTCTCTCTCTCTCTCTCTCTTTCTCTTCTACTGGTTTGGTTTATAGATACTCATGGAAAAGCGTAGCTAGTTTATCAATTTTTATATTTACTTTTCCTCGTTACATTGAATCCGTTCGCCATTCCTTTCCCTTTATGATAATAGAAGAAGAAGAAGAAGAAGAAGAAGAAGAAAATGAAAATGTTAAAAGGGGGTTACCTTGGTAGGATTTGACGTGAAAGATAGATTCTTTGTGTCCCAATGTGATGAGATCGTTGCATGGAATATACGTGACTATAGCGAACGCCAAAGGTACACTGTATAATCCTTTGCATTTTGAAACACGGAGATGGATCAACGTGTTTGCGTGCTTTTGAAACTCGTCACGCCTCGGCCTTTTCCCTCTGGGTAGATTCCGAACATTGGAATTCAGACTGGATCCTTTATGAAGCTTCGTGAAGGTGTGATAACAGATACAACTGAGAAAGCGCTTACTATAAAATACAATGAAGTTACTACTTCGATACGTAAGCGAGTAAGTAAGTGAGTGAGTGAGTGAACCAGTGAGTGGGAGAGAGAGAGAGATAGATAGATAGATAGAATGAAGATCCTCGATCTTGTTTCGCGGTGAAGTAAAACACAATGGAAGCTCGATTTCATCAATTTGTAGTCTCGATGGATCGACAACCCTTTCGATTTCTTACGTGATCCGATTTTACCTCCCCCCTTCCCTACCCTCCTCTCCCCAGGAACAATTGGATTTTCTTTCTACTCGGCGAATGTATTCTGCGTGGAAAGGAAAATATTTCAGAACGGGACCCCCCCCCGCCGAAAGTTCTTCCTTTATTTCTCTTATTCTTTCGAATGATACTTGATCCCGTTCGATCGATGAAACGACGTTCCCCTTCTCATCGAGAATTCAAACTCGATAAGTACGCTATGAAAAGGGATTTTTGTTTTTTGGGAGAGGTAGACAAATATTGGGATGTAGGAGGGGGGGGGTTGATAATACGTGCGTGTGAGCGTGCGAGTGAGCGTGTGTACGTCGGATAATGGGAATCGAATTTTCTTGTCGTTCGTGATTCTCCCTTTATTTTTTTTTCTCTTTCTCTCTCTCTCTGGTCGAACTGAATTCCGCTTCTCCAATCCGAAACTACGCCACGATCGTGGACGATTTATTTTCTTCTTCTTTTTTCTTTTTTTTTTAACGAATTCTTAAAAGAATTCAGGTAAATTCGATTCTCTCGATATTACTTTGGAAAAGTAACGCATTATTTTTCTACACCGATATCCCTGACTCGTGCAAACTTTTCGAATCAAACTCTGTTCGAGTCGAAATAAGAGACGAAGAAAGTGAAAAAGAGAGAGAGAGAGAGAGAGAGAGAAAATAAAGAGATAGCTGGACCTTAGCTTCTCTCGGTAGAAATAAGTCTCTCGGAGATTTAATAATGCAAAGTGGACGACTATTCTTCACGATCATACGATAATATTACTATTTGTTAGTCCCAGGGTAAAGGAACAGGAGGAAACCTTATTTTTATCTACTTTACGAGATCCCCCATTGACACGTATAAAGTTCGTCACGTGTGTCTTATTGTAAAATCCCTCGTGTTAAAGGAAAGAAAAAGATAGTGGTGGTGATGGTGATGGTGGGTATAGCAAAAGGAACGAAAGAAAAATCTACGAATGTAAAAAGGACAAAAGTAGTTTAAAGAAAAAAGAGAGAGAGAGAGAGAGATAGAGAGAAAGATTGATAAAGGGAGAGTTAAGAAAAGGGACGAAACCTGAAAGAAAAAGACACGCACACGCACACGACACACATTTTTCAGTGTTACGATCTTTCTTCCCTACTTTTTCCTTCCCCCTTCGTTTCCCCATATGTAACTCGTCATACTTAAGAATGGAATGAGAGAAGTGACACGCGTATGGTTGGTGCGAATAAAAAAGGAAGGTTAAAAAAAAAAAAGTAGAAGAAAAAGAAATAGAAAAAAAAAAAAAAAAAAAAGGTAGAAAAAGATCACGTCGGGGGCACATGCGAACATTGGAAGTCTTTCAGGAGGTTCTCAATATTTCACAAAGTTTTTCAACGAGTAGCTTCTTCTTTCCAGCTTTTTCGCGCTTCGACAAATGTTCAGCCTTCCTTAGAAATCCCTCCCTCCCCTCCCCCCCGCCCCACGCCCCGCCGCGTTTATCTCTATCCTCAGAACTCGTTTTATCGACGATCAGCTCGAATGATCGAAAGGAAGTCTAGACGGTGGTTTTTCAGCTATTAACGACGGAACATTGAAGATTTTTATCGGATCCGTTTTGTTAAGTACGTATTAATGGTTCTATGGGGTTCTCGTTATACTTGGATGTGTATTTATTAACGCAACAACTTTTTTTTTAATTTCATATAATTCAGTATTTTCTAATATCGAATTTATCTCGGAAGTATTGCGCGGAATATTTGTTTGCAATAACATCGATATCAATTTGTAAGTGTAATTGAATTGTAAAATGAATTTAGAAATTTTTTCCATTGCGAGCAAATTATTTTCAAATTGACGGTGAGGAGAACAGGTACGCGAATATTTCTGTGATTCGTTGTATGATCTGTGATAAGATGATTGAAATACGAAAGATTATTATCTATGAACGTACGTTTATCATAAACGTCCGTCACGTCCAAAGTAAATATGTACTTAAAAGAAAAAAAAGGAAAGAGAGAGAGAGAAAGAGAAAAAAATAGATTGCCATATCGTCGTATATAGGAACGTCAGCTTTGAAAAGTTCGTATTCCCACTTTGTCCGCAGCAAAAGTTTGCCGAAAGTTCGATCATCCGGCTGCCTTCGCGTGTTTGCGAAAGAAAGAGACGCTTTCTCATTACTTTCTTCGACTTTGCATTTAAATGGAAAAGTACTTTTATTCTGCTAAGACATCCCGCGTCAATTCGCTTTCCAAATGTTCCAAATAAGATGGATAATATATCACGGGATTATATTCTCGAAAAGTGTTATTATTCGAGGATTCCACAGGGGATTCCAAAATTGATATTTAATAATAAATTCATCTAATATAACTAAAAATCATTTGATAAAAACATCTGAGAATTTGTTTACGAAGATCTCGTAAAAGATTGTTCATAGAAACGAATCATTTTCATAATATTCAAATATCCAATGAATATTTACTTCAAAATATGGATTAATATTATTCCGATACACGTGACACACATACCTATACGTTATATAATTATACACATATAACATATATATATTATACATACACACACGTATATTTTCTACAAATTATATATAGATATATATAGTAGTACGTACAATTTAAATACACGTATATTCTATGCAATTTAAATGCACCTATGGCTTATACAATCTACATATAGATATATATATTACACATATGTATATGTATTGAACGTATGTAACTCACATATAGAATTACATGGGACGAATTTCCATTCCCTTTCATCGTAGAAACTCAAGTAAATTGACCGGAGGTTAGAGAACTCTTCGACGTATGCAGATTCGAGTTTCCAGAATCAGGAATAAGATCGGACAGTAGGCGGGATCAGCTTCATTGTACATCTTAGCTCAGTAATCGACAATTAAGTTGAATTTCCTCGTAGGTTGGTCTATCCTCTTTTCCTCTTTCTCTCTCTCTCTCTCTCTCTTTCTTTCTCTCTTTTCGTCTGTATACTACAGGGTTTGGAACTTGACAAGGCTTCGGGGGTAGTAACGTTAGGTATTCGTGGGTGGTGTAACTTCTCACAATTACCATGATACCTACCCCTCGAGCGTGGGTAATTCGATCCGAAGTCCTGTCCAAGTTCTACGACGCTACCAAGCAGAAGGAGAAACTGTTTCGTGCCGTTCGTCGGTGCTTACATGAGAAACTGTAAGAGGTTTCTAGTACTTGCCGATCGTTTCCTTGTTGGTTACTGTGGTCTTGTCCTCGGAGACGAAAGCATTCTGATTGGAGGAAGAAGGGGGATGAAGTAGAAGAAGAAAAATAGGAGGAAGAGAGAGTTTAGCACAGACGAGAATTATGTTTCGGGATTCGTGTTATAACCAAGGGCCAAGTTAACTCGAGACGCAAACGCTAATAGAAACAAAGATGAACAATTTATTATTTAATACGATCTACAATATTTGTCTGTTTATTTGTAATCAAAGTCTCAGTCTAGCGTTCTTCATCTTTTTTTGATAAGTCAAACGAAAGGGTACAAGTGGGGGACGAGATGAATTGTAAGAAGAGGTGAGGTGAAACGTCTCGAGGAAAATCTTCGAGTCACAATATAGAAGATGAATTCTTAAAGGGTGTAGAATATCATCTATCTAATTTATCTTTAGCTTCTCTCTTCAATTTCTCTTATCTCATTTTGATTCTTTCCCCTTTTAGGGAATTTCAATTTCGGGTATGACACTTAAATCGATAACGATCATCTCGTAATTCGCATTTTAGTTCGTTCGAGCTTGACCAAGTTGTAACTTTTGTACAAACGAATAGACAGAATACGGACAAGCAACCTCTATAAGGTTATATTTCACATCCTATTTTATTCTCCAACAGCTTTTCACAGACTTCAGAAAATACGGTAGTAGTTAACGATGATAAAACTTAGTTAGAACAGTGTCGCGAGAATTCTCTTTGATGATGATACGCGATATACCTAAGCCGTGTCTGATCCCGGGATGACCTTTGCATAAGCGAATTATTTCTCGAACAAGATAACCTGATATATAAACTCATTCATCTTTACCTCTACGAGGAAACTGAGGGAACATTGTGGACGAAGGTCTTTTCTAAGCGTTTTAGTAGAGAACAGTCGTTACGTTTCTCTGACTTTGGCTCAATAAATTGTCTCTTACACTTACTTGCGAAGAGTTAAACAGACAGAGACGGATAGATAATCGGACGTACGGACAGACAGACAGAGAATGAGAAAGAGACGGACACGTATAATACATTGGTAGATTAGAAACTGTCACAAACTGCTCGGCAACCATTAAGCTCGACTCCTAGCGATGTGAGAAACGAACTCGACCATTATTATACCATTCCAAAGTCGTTTATCGGTTCTTATCTTATTTTCCCAAAACGAAATAAGAAACGTGACAATAGATTCTAGGATCGTTAAAGTATCATCCCAAACGTTGGATACTTGATAAGTTTTATTATTATTATTTGTTTTCTTCAGTTTCTTTATCAAGACGAGAATGATCGGTGTCCTTCGGATATAGGTGTACCAATCCTAATCCTACTTGGCCCTTTTTTCATCGGTCGAAGTACCAACGAAATTGTCTTCGTGTCTCTTTTTTTCCAGTAAGAAAGAAAGAAAGAAATAAATAAATAAATAAATAAAGAATAAAAGGGAAAGATCCACGGTTGAAGAAACAACCTCACGCGATTGGGTTTTCTGCAATTCCCGTTCTGGACTTGTACCCTTTGCCGAGTAGTATTGCTCGGGGCCGAGCAATCAATTTTCGATTCGGCGTTTTCGCTTGGAGATGGAATCGCCAAAAGGAATAAAGAGAAGAGAAGAGAAGAGAAGAGTGGAGAGAAAGGGTGGAATAAGAGACAAGAAGAAAAGAGAGAGACAGGTTTGATAGTATGTGTGTGTTGGAAAGGGTAGGAGATGATTGGTTGCTGGTGGAAAAATTCTCTGAGAGGATACTTTCGTTCTCTCCTGTCTCTCTCTCTCTCTCTCGTTACCGTTTTACTATATCTATTTCTCTACTTTCTGTCTTTTTCTATCCTTTTTCGTGTGAAAGGCGAAAGACAGGAGGAGGAGGAGAAGGAGGAGGGGGTTGAGTATCTCTTATCGAGGAAGGACTTTTCGGCGGGAAATTCGCTTTGCCGGGTAAATGCACCGACGACGAGAAAGCGGAAAGAAGCTGCGGATAGAGATGGAAGCCGTTTGGCTCAGACTATGGGAGAAAAAGAAAAAGAAAAAAAGGAAGAAAGAAAGAAAGAAAGAAGAGAAAAAAATATGGAGAAGGTAGAACCCGTTATAAGACAAAGCTGCTTAGGAAAAGTTTCTTCCTTCTTTTATTTTCGCGAGATTCTTATCTAAATGGCAACCGCTCCGGGGGGTGGTTTAATGTCTTTCGTTTCTTTTTTTTTTTTTTCTTTTTTTCTTTTATTTTTCTTTTTTTAATTATGCCAACGATGTCGCTTGTTTTAATAATAAGACACACTTTGACGATATCAATTAGTTACTAAATATAATATGATGCACGGGTTTTCTTTGCTCGTTCGGTTTAGTTCCTTGACATATTTTTAAAGCTCGTATCGACGTTACTATCATGGTAATTAGTCTGAGTATTCCAAAGAAAGAGAGAGAGAGAGAGAGAGAGTACTCAAGGAACTATTAATTTCAATTTTAGACTGGTCGAACGTTATTATTACATCAAGAACGAGAGATAGATAGAGAGAGAGAGAAAGAAAGATAAAAAAAAAAGAAAAAAAATTAAAGAAGAAAAACTTTGTTTCCATTCTACTCACCTGTCGTTTTCTTTCCCTTCATTATTTTTTCCAGCAAAGCGAGTGAACAAAAAATATGATAATAGAAGTATTTAATTATGACGTAAATATTAATTTCACTTAATTAAAAGAGTTAATTATTAATAATAACAATAATAATAATAAAAACAATTATTAATTCTGAGAAAAAGAGTTAGATTAGAGTGCGCAAAAGTTTCACTAGTCTTATCTTATTAACCAAATGTTGGTAAATTTTGTTCAATTATCCAATTGATCTAGGACAAGTTACGTTTAATTAAAAGATATAAACAAAGTATTATTTTGTAATCCTTATTAAAAAGATTCAACAGTATATATATATATATATATTTCATACGTATACGATTCTTTTTCAAAGTACACACCGGGTGTCTGGAGTTTGAACGATCGTTCATAATGTTTACCTGGATTGTTAGCGTAACGTTGATAAAACTTGTTAGCCATTCTAGCGTACTTGTACCGTAGACGTGTCGCGTATATATAATCCGTTTTAATCTAGGATTAGACGCAGAAGCGATGGCTTAATACGATACGCTGAATGAGTGTTAGACATTTGCATACCGAGATCCTAGCCCTTTCCACGGCTCTTTCTCAATGAGAATGATATCTAAAGCATCTGGCTTTAATCAACGCTAAACTATCATGACTGATAAATTATAAGAACATTATTTTGCATCACGATTCTATCCTCTCGAGAGTTCTTACGATCGTTCAAAAATATTCGAGTATCTCGCGAACAATTTAATCTCCGTGCACTAATAATATTTTTCTTCTTTTACGACAAATCTTATTTATTATAGTTACTTTCTATGTCAAATATATCATTTGTTACTGTTATTAATTGAATGAAAATCGAATATAATCGGGGATATAAATGAATAGAAGATATTTTTTTTTGCGAATGATCGATCAAATAATTCAACGACGTGATATAACTTTGAGAAAATAGTTAAAAAGTAAATGTAACTAATTGTCGGTAAAAGCCTTTTTTATTTTCGTTACGACACTCGAGAAGCCATTAAAATGAAATACGCGCGATTTTAAGAGTTTCTTCTATTTCTCTTTATATTCACGCCTACGGATACGTTTTTTGTTACCTCGAAAGGGAATTTATCGTGTAGCTTTTCGCTCGACTGAGACATATAAGAGAATCCTTTTTCTTTTTTTTCTTCTTTTTATTTAAAAGTCTCTACTTAACTGTTATCTAAAAAATTGTAGTTAGAAAAATTTAACCGAGCGAACATTTCGTAGTTTGGCCATTAAGTTGATATACGTTTTAATGAGTTATTCCTAAAAGACGACGTACACGTTTAGATCTCACGTCATAGATCCCATCCAACGGTGTGTGCCCTTTTGATTTATTATCTAAAAGTGTTCGGATAACGCTCGCGAATGCTAATCCGAAGGGACGAATAAATGGAATATTTTGTTAAAAAAAAGAAAAAAAAGAAAAAAAAGAAAAAAAAAAGAAGAAATCTTTTTTTAACGATTCGTTCGCACGACAAAAGTGTCCTCCATTATTTCTATCATTTCAATATAATCCAGAGTGTCTCTCCGATGGAACAGACTTTTTCAATCCATGATTTATTCACGTATCAGCCCTTTTGGATTACATATATATATATAGTGGATTATCGTGAATGCACCAACGCAACCTGCCAGATCCATTATAAGATGCAACCGATTGCATTTTGCAACGTACGGCATTCGCGAACTTCGTGACAATTTTGTTGTAACTTTCAATATTTAAACCATCATCCTATAGGATGATTAGAATTTTATTCGATACTTTCTTTTTTTAGTTTTCCTTTTTTCCACTTAACTGTTACCATCCATTTTGAATATCAATGAAAAATACTTACTCGTCGTTAGTAATAAGAGGATCCGCAATTGCATTCGTCTATTTAGAAAATGACGTTGCACGAGTTGTGCACGGTGTTAAGCTTTAATAGCCCGAAGTCTCCTTGAAACTTTCGATAAGGCTATCAAACCGATACGAGTTTGTATCGGCGATGAGAGTCCAGTATCTTCCTTCGATATCTCGCTTCGATATCTCGCTTGGAGAACTATGATAATCGGAAGGGACCCCTCCCTTTGGCGAAGACAACTAACCGAACGGTTTAACAATCTCTTCTTCACTTCCTTTCCAAATTAATATTTGAAAGTATACGATGTCAGTAGAAGAAGTACACACGTGAGAATATTTTGTTGAAAATAATTTCAACGACAACAACGACAACAAAAAATGTTTCCATAGACAAAAGAAGAAATGATCAAAATTGATTAATTTTAGACGAAAAACAAATATCTATGGTTAATTAACAAAATAATATCTTTTTGTTGCAGGTACGTTTCCGTTCGTGGCTTATGTTTCCGTGGTAACGTATAAATACACACACACCTACACTCGCATTATGCAACACGCGTGCATATCAACGTCCTCAATATTTAAACAAAACGAAAATGGATAGAAAGAAGAAGAGGAAAGGATAAAACAAAATAAAAAAAGAAAAGAAAAAAAAAAGGTAGCAACGTTGACTCGTACGTATATACTAAATAGTACGACGAAGAAAGTTCTATTGACTCGGTGGCACTGTGTAAATTTCCATTAAACCAGGTACGCGCCAACGTAGCACCAGCAGCTCGTGGACAACGTCGCTTCATTAACGCGAGAATCCTTTTCATTCCGGTTGAATGTGTACACGTTGAAAAGGAAAAGAACGACGAGCGCGTGGCAAGCGGGGGTGGGTGGGTGGGTGGTGGTGGTGGTGTAGGCGAGATAGATATGCTTGAAATAGTAATGGAGAAAGTACAATGGTTACACTACTATATCCCGTGACATCGGTGTCTATTTCTATCTCATTTTCTGTCTGTCTCTATTTCTATACATATATACGACTAGAGTGTTGACTGGAAAGAGTATGAGAGAAAGATATGCTATAAATATGACAGATATACACCAGTACATATTCTAATCCCTTCGCGGTCTTGTCAACGAGAGACAACTATAACTTTTAATCAACCGATTGAAATCGAGATTACGTTCGTATATATATTTATATATGTTATGGTGTCTCGTTAAAAAGTATTATATATAATTCAATTTATTTACGATATAATTAAACGTTATACACGAAATAATCGTCGATATAGATTTACTTATAAAAATAAAACGAGAGAGATAGAGTAAAAATCTTTTTTTTTTCTAGAAGATAAAGTTTCTTCGCCATTCGCGAAAGCCCACAGGGGGTGTGGGTAATCTTTAAGATATACAAAACGCACCGTGAATTAAGAAATTAACATTGGAAATAAAGTTGTCGGCAATATAAATAAAATCCACTAACTTTAATCGCTTTATCGAGCGATAAGTAAAGAAAGAAAAGGATTTTTCAAGAATTAAACGCGTTCGAAAGGAAATGTATTCCTCTTATCTTTTCCTCTCTCTCTCTCTTTTTTTTTATTTTTTACGTTCTCCCTCTCCGTGTTTTCGTTCTTTTTTTCTTTTCTAACGGACTCGAGCTTGACAGACTCTGCTCGGTTGTCCGCTTTCATCGATTTTAACGCTCGAACTCTTTAATTATTATTTGCCATACAGAGGAGGCATCGATAATGGAAGCTAAATAATGACATTGCATCGTTAGCAACGTCGAAAGGGGTCTTTCTTTAACGTTCGATGAAGTCATTTTGCATCCTCGTTTATTCCCTCTTTTTTCTCCTTTTAAATATCTTTTTTCTCTTTTCTTTTTTTTCATGTTTACCCTTGTTGCGCGTTACGTTCAATGATATTCCCTTAACTCCTCGTTGCACGCATCGTCAAAACAATTTTCTTATCGATTCCTTACGATTTTTTTATTCGATACTTTAACGTGTTTCGAAATACGTTGGTTTCATTTGATGGTAACGTAAATCAATCCTACGTAAAATTATGTCTACTTTCGTATTAGTTCAAATCAATATACCTCAGTTTGATCAATTAGATTTTAATGAAATTTGATTTTATAACTCGTTTGTTCTCATCGTCCATCCTTCGTTGAACTTTATCGTTTGGAAGAGGTATCAGTAACTAAATCCATCATTTGGTGAAACAATTTTTTTCTTATTAATTCATGAACTCGACGGAATATTATTCGACGATTAAAAAGATATTTCGTATTCCTTCGAGTCGAGTTTTTCTCAACTTATATTCTCTCCCCATTGTCTCTCTCTCTCTTTCTCGCACGTTCAATGAATTCATTCATTCATTCATTCATTCTTTCTTTCTTTCTTTCTTTCTTTCTTTTCCCGCGACTCGCGAGATATCGCAAACTCGGCAGTTAACTTCTTGAAAACGCGAGATTCCAACGGGGGAACCTTTCGGCTACTTTTCTTTGACGTTTCAACTTCCTCGCTTTCACATTATTAGCGTCTATTAAGTTTTCTCCGTTATACTTTCTGCGTTCTCGTTTTAAAAATTAACGAGGACATAGAATTCCACTTAGAATCCTTTTCTTCTATTTTTTTTCTCTTTTTTCCTTTTTCTTTTCTTTTTTTTTTTTACCTTTCTTTCAACAAATTTGATTATCTTCGATACCCTCGAACGTTTTTATCCAACGAATTCGTTAGATAAATAAAAAGTATTGCACAAAAATTTATTTTCATCGGAATTATATAAATAAATAATGTCATCTTCGAAATATAAGGGATACCAATGATGTGCGATTAGAAATAGGCTAATTTTTCTTTTTTTCCCCCCCCTTGATGTTTGTCACTTCAATCGAGACTTTTAAATCCGACAGTTTATTTTCTAGAACCGCGTTATTCGACCAGAGTTATCCGTCCTTCCACTCTCGCTAATGGCACGAAACTCGTTACTAGCTGCTGAAGAAGGTTGGGTAGGGGGTAAGGGTTCCACGGAAGAACACGAAAACTTTTTGAGGACCGGGAGCGTTCCTTTAATTACTTGGAGTTTTGAGTGGACTTGTACCTTTACCGCCACTACACCCACAGGAACCCTCTCTAGGGAGTCCAACATTCCAATGTCGTTAATATATATGAGAGTTCTTCTATCTCTCTTCCTCTTATTCACATACCACGTAATTTCTTGCTATATCAATATACGAGTGAGTTTACCTTTATTCGAGTTCACCTTTTTTACTCTTCAAGACCCTTTTCTTCCCTTATTTTTTGCCATTTTCCAACTAAACGAGTTCTATTAACACGCGACTGCTGAAACAATTTTACATAAATTCATACTAAGTTTGAGAATTTTTCTCTCGTTTTCTTTTTTTCTACCCCCTCCCCTTTGGATTGAAGATAAGAAAGTCACTTTTTAAACGGAAACTTTTAATTTCGTTTTCCTAAGTGACACGATAGAATGAATTTTTCAAATATCACGAACTCTGCAATATTGTTGTTTTCAAGTATTAAGATACCGATAGAAAGTATCAGTATATTTTGTAATCGCAAATTACGATTGTTCGCGTTACATCGTTCATTTTCGTCAATGTTTTTCAACGATACACCGATAACTGTCTTTTATCTTTGTTACACGCGAATCAAACTTCGATATTAAATAAAAATTTCTCGTCTTTATTTTTTCGTCTAATGTTAGGAGGACTCTGGAAGCTTTGTGTTAAGAGAACAAGAATGCTTGCGATGGAACAGAATCGGGAACGATTTTATTAAACGTTTTCGAAGTGGCCATGGCGAAAGAGGAAAGAGAAAGAGAGAGAGAGAGAGAGAGAGAGAGAGAGAGGGACTTATCAATATGGATGTGTTTAACTTACTGCATAATGGAAAAGACCTTTCCCCTTCGGCCAAGCAGTATAACGGCGTAATCATTACTTTGCAGGACGTCCGGACGGAAACTCGGTTAACTGGAATCTCCACTCGGTGAACTAATTGAAAGAATCCTCTCTTTACTTTCGAGCATGCTTCTTCTATCTCGCTCGTTCATTCAACCGTCCACTCTCTCTCTCTCTCTCTCTCTCTATGCTTTTCTTTTTTCTTTATGTCGTTTCGTTCCCTTTACTCCTTTCTACTCTTCATAAAAATATCTTCCAACTCATCGCCGTGAGAAGATATACGTCTCTGTATTTTTATATATAACAAAAGCTTGATTATTCTCGGTAAATTCTCGTGAAATTTTCATCGTCTTCTCTTCATCTTTAGTCTTCGTCAAAGGTGATAGACAATGAAATAACGAGAAAAGGAAAAATTAATAATTATAATAATAATAATAAGAAGAAGAAGAATAATTAGGGAATAGAATTGAAAAAAAATTGAAGGAATATTCGCGAAGATCGGGAATCGTTGTTAATCGCCCATTGGCTGGCAAATATTTATCAAACGGTTCACTCTGTTGTGGTGCATCTGTAACGTCTCTAATTTGTCTTTGCGTTGATACATTCACCGTAATTGGGGAAGCAATCGGACTAATTAGTAGTCAAGGAGGACCGTTTCTAGGCGGCACGTCTCAACGGAAACACTGTTCACTCTGTCTCTCTCTCTCTCTGTCTCTCTCGTCTTTGATTATCTTTGTCTATCGTCTGTTCGTCTGTCTTTGTTCCTTTCCATTTACATCTTATCATTCACTAGAAACGTATTCGATGCAAACGACTATCCATATAACTATAAAATCTTGATCCTTATCATACTTGGTGGTCCACCATTTGTTTAACAACGAGGGTTTTATTACCTAAGAATAATAAAACGTCAAATCGAATTTGGAAAATGAAATGCTAACGAAATGACAATACGTTTGTAATATAAGTAAATTTCATTTTCCCCATAAGATAGGAAACTATGGATTTATTTTATGCTGATCAATCGTTTTATCATCGTGTTGATAGAGTATCTGAAATCATAAAGAGGAATAGAAAGGAACAGTTTATTTTGTTTTAATTTTATAAGGAAAGAAAGGAGAGTAATTTGAGAGATAGGATGAAATGTTGAAACTTGTTAAACGCGATCAATACGGAAAATGGAAGGTAATTGATACAGGAAATAGAAAAATAATACATTTATCATTTTAAATTAATAGAATGATACGATGAACAAAAAAGAAAAAAAAAAGAAAAATTAAAACGTATCACGATCAACTTTTTCAAAGTCCAATCTAAATGAAGCCGTTCGTTGGCGTAGAAAAAAAAGTATGCACTACTTTACATGTAATTTACGTACTTATACAATTTTCATTTTCCTCCTTTTTTGCTTTGTACATTTAAAAGTGGATCTTCTCACATATAACTCCACGTAACTTTGAATAAATGTACTTATACATCTATAAATATAATATTTACTTTGAAACATTTTTATATTCTTTTCATTTTCTCGTTGGAAAATAATATAATAATAATTATGTTACTTCGTATTATATTATATTTATACCTTTTTTTTTTTTCTCAAGTACAAATAATACTTCTGAGCATAAAATCATTTATAACGACGTGAGTAATGTTACACAGTAAGATATCATTAACATAAAAGGTATATATTATTTTGTTTAATAACGATCACTCTCATATCGAAAAATACTCTGAAGATTCCAACACATTAATCATATATTTTTTGTAAGTGCAATATTCGAATTAACATTATTACCGCGACCATTTATTCTTCTACCTTTTAACGTAATTGTTTACTTACGACGATTTATAAAAAGAGATCATTCGAGAAGAGCAAGAAAAGACGAAGCGCGTCTAGCTTGGAAGGAGAGAAAAACAACGAGAGGTGTAGGGAATACGAGGAAAGGTGGATTTACACGCATGGAAACTGACGAATAGGAGAAACTCCTCGTTCTATCATCCCAGCCTCATCCTTTCCCACCTTCACATTCCCTTTACTCCTACTAGCAACCCCTAGCAGCTACCTTTCTTATTTGACTCTCTTCCTCGGTCTCTTTCTCTCTCTCTCTCTCTCTGTTTTAGCAAACATTTTACATTGTCACCAACTCAGCTATTCATAAAAGCACCGCTACGAATATCGCATTCGCCTAGTACGAGTCATCATTCAGAAGGGAAAATACGTGAAAGAGGAAGCCGCCGGGGAGTTAGGGTGGTGTTGTACGTTAAGCCAGGCGCACGAATGAAAACTCGAACGGATGTGAGCTTACCTCGCGAGATTTCCACTTTCAAATCCACCCTCTCTTTCTCTCTGTGTTACCCTCTTTTTCGTGCGTTTTCCTCTCCTCGAGATTACGTTCACGGACTTTGCTCGTGCAACTGCATAATGCTACATAAACCGTATAATTTTATCGTAGGTACTACCTAGACTCGTATAGTGTGTTTTCTCTCTCTCTCTCTCTCTCTCTCTTTTCTACTCTTTAGTTTCATGATTTCTCTCCCACTTTCTTTATCTTTCTCTCTCTCTCTCATATTCGTAATCATCCATTTGCTGGTTGCAAAGATAAGAAAGTTTTCCAGGTCGAACGAAAGCGTTTATCGCTGCTAATAGCCCTTCCCAAAACTTTCCTTTTGTATTTTGGTTAAATTCGTTATGGGATAAAGTGCAATTTTCGGTGATCTCTTTCTCTCTTTCACTTTTTCGCTGATCAAGAATTCAAGTCGATACGGTGAAGAAATATTAAGACAATTTTCTTCAATCTTCGTACCTTTACTCGCAAAAAAAAAAAAAAGAAAAAAAATGTGGAAGGTAATTTGACTTCTTTTCGAGTCACGTCAATCGACGAAAAACTTAAATTTAATATTTGATCGTACGAAGTTGGCCGTTGAAAACGTTCGAGTTTTAAATGTAAACGTACCACTACGGTAGAACTTTCGATTTGTCCTGGGATTAAAATAAAATATTTCTATGGAAGAAATCGACGTGAGATTCCTTTTTTTGCTTCTTTTTTTCTTTTTATCTTCCATTTTTCGTCTTTCGTTTTTAAGAAAAAAAAAAAATCAACGGGATTTTCTTGGTTTGCGTCGACGTACGAATAATCACCGTTCGAAAAATCATGGAAAATATATTATAATGAATATATTCTAACATTTTTTTTTCTTATTTTTTTATTTATTTTTATGAAACGATCACGTCTGGTGGGAAAGAATTTCATTGAAAAATACTTTCTATTTCGGATCTCTCTTTCTCTCTCTCTCTACGAGTTTTCCTTACGGAGATATTCCATTTGAAAGACTTTAACCTATTCATTCGCTTCTTCTCACGTACAATTCTATGAACACGTGGAAATATGGGTAATCTTTTTCAGGAGTTTTATGTAAGCCACGGTAGTAAACTACGGAGAAAAATAAACAGTTTGTATTTTTGTTGTTGTCGCAATTCTTTTCGTAGTTTCGACGTCGATTTAAGAAATTTATATACAGCCGAGTAATATTTTTCTATAAAGATTTATATCGTTAACTCTCCTCCTCCACCCCACCCCCACCCCCGGTGCGTGCAAGAAGTAAAGCGATAGGTTTTTCTATTTTTTTTTTGTCACTCGCCTGGAATCGAATCTGGCTATGGCATTTCTAGAAATTATCTAGGTCACTGGGCCAACGTGTACCAATATTTTATTATACAGAATATATTTACATAGAATATATATTTTTTCGAACGAAACGATATCCCATATATTGGATATTTCTTTAAAAAATAAAAGAAAAAAGAACACGCGATCTCCTCTCTTTTGTTTCGAATCAATAAAATACAAAATTGTATGCTTATAGTATTGAAATATTATTGAAAATGATTTCTAACGCAATATATCCTTGTTAATTATATTCAAATATTATAATGGTGAACATATTTTGTATTTCACACATAAAGCGTATTAATTAATTATTTATTATTTATCGAGTAACACATGCAGATCTCGATAATTTAGTTTTAGGTTGAGGGAACGTATTACTTAAAACAATAGGGTACAGCACAGACAATCTTGTAGTTTCTCAAGGTATAAATTAGATATATTTAAGGACAAGTACAAGAAGGAGAGTTTCCGTTATCCTGTCAGGATATTTACGTTCGGGTAGGTGGTGCTGCTTTGGCTTCTAACGTCGGCTCAAGTTACAGTTTCCAATGAGTCTCGTCTCTGTTAAGACGAGACACCCTCGACAATATCCTTGACGGCACCCCCTTGACAACACCCAATCCCGTTTACGCGCGAGAGCTCGTACAAGGACGACTGGCCCTTTCGTAACCTCAAACAAGGTATACGACTCTCTCTCTCTCTCTCTCTCTCTCTTTCTGCCAGTTTCTAGCATAATTTGCTTCCTCGTGCGTCTGACACTACCTTGCGAGAACCCTGTCTTCTTTTTCACTATTTCTTTCTCTTTCTCTCTTTATCTTGCATTTCTAAACGAGTTAATTCAGATGAAAACTCGCTAAGCGAATTTATTTTGTAAAAAAAAGGACCGCCTGAGACCATAATCGAATCTTTTGAGCTCTCGGCGAGGTGAATTCTCGTAACTTCACGAGATCAACTTTCGTTGAAGCTTTTTATTTCGAATTACAACGAATTTTTACAACATAATTAACGTTTCAAAAGGAAACGTAAAAAGCTATTCAAAATCTCGTCCCTTTTAGCGGGTTGAAGGGGGAGGTGCGATCATTTTTTGTTTTATTTAAACTTATACCGAATGGTCGATGCTTTGAATTAATCTATCAACTAGTACAGTTGGCTAGAAGAAATGTACGAGTTAACGAATTTTCTAGTACTCTGGTTAAATCAACGAAGTATCATTTTAACGAGAAAATATTCGATGATCGTATCTTCATCCCTCTTCATCGTAGTTTCTCGTTAGCAGGAGAATCGTTTCGGTAGAGTACCGGAAGGAATCGAAAAGTACTTCCGAAGTATCTTCAGACTCGGAGATCATGCAAAGTAACCGACACTCGATTGCACTTCTGGACTATATTTTCCGTTCTGATATCTTATTCTTTCACAATTATCCAGGAAAAAGAGAAAAAAAGGAAAATGGGAGGTACTTAGGTATATACATTGAAATCATTTCGTCATTTATGATCATTTTCTTTTTCATTTTATTATCATACTTAATCTCCGATTTAAATAATAGTCGAATAAATATCCGAAAAGAAGTAGATTCTAAAGAAATTCTTTCCTACTATCTTTACACACCCCTCATACACGTACACACACGCACACATACTTTCGCGTATATTATTCGTTCAGTGGAAAATTGAATTTTCGTTCATCGTACTTTTTGATACCGTCCCATTACGTTAGCGTCATCCTTACGGACGGGGCATTTTTTGACCATTTCCATGAGATTTAAAGTAAAGGCGTACCACGGAAACCCGATCAAAGATTTTCTCTTCCGTTGTCATTTCCTTTTTGGATACGGTCACCTGTTAGAAAGAGAGAGAGAGAGAGAGAGAGAAATACACATTCGATTATCGAATGCCGGATATTTCAGGTTTTTACGTCGACGTTGTTCGAAATCGATTTTCGTATTGGTCGATAAGGTCCGAAGAAACGAGAAAGGGAAGCAAAAGAAAGAAACAAAGGAAAAAAAAAAGGAAAAGAAGAACTTAATACGCATATATCGTTTATCGGATATGCATAGAGAGTAAGATTAGAAAATTTTCTAAGCCGAATAAAAAGCTCTCGCTCTACCTTCGATAGTGTTCGTAGGAGGAGGATCCATTGGAAAGTTACTTAATAAAAACTTATGACCATCCTCGTCGTTCGTGGTTCGATGTAGAGTAAGTATCAGAGAGGAGCTAGCTATTTCGCTTCGCTGATTTCGATATTCGCCTAAGCGATATGGAAAGGACTGGAAACGTCCTTCGGAAAACTTGATAGAAATTCGTATGGAAAGTTTTCCCCCGTTTCGCAATTTCGTGCAGCCTCGATTCGGTGGGAGGGGGGGGGGAAATACTTTCTTACTCTTGCTACCTTGAAATCGAATCGGTGATCATGATTCTCTCTCTATCTATCTATCTTTATCTTTATCTTTATCTTTATCTTTATCTTTCTTTATTCTTTCGGTTTTTTTTCTCTTATTTTCTCTAAAACTGTTTTCTTCGTTCTCTCAAATTTTCTTCTTCTTTCTCTTTTTGTTCTGTCTCTCTTTCTCATCCTTTTCCTCTCGTCTCTTCTCTTCACGAAGCGACAGCACTTTACTTAATACAATTAATGACTCACTTAAACGTCTTAGTTTCACCTAGCTCTCTTCCTACCCTCCCTTTTCTCCCCCCCTCCTTTAAATTACACATTCCGACGTAGCCCTTTTGCCCGTCTGGCACTTTGCCGTCAGAATCGATGAGACTTCGTTTGGAAATTCTAATCACGACGAGGCAAATAAGTTAACAGCAGTGGCAGCAGCAGCAGCAGCAAGGATCGAAGGGATATTAACGTTCACTCGTTTCAGGATTTATTATTTTTTCTTTTATAGAAAATATTATTTTCTATTTTCTTAATATATTATATTCCCGTTTACTTCTCTCTCATATTTTATCCCTCGGAAATCATTGGAGCCATTAAAAGCTTCACCAATCTCTTCCCGGAAGATCTTAGGCTACGTTTAAACTGTAATATCCTTGAGCCCCAATAGCTTCTCGTTTTTCTTTCAAAATGATTATGGTCGCCGGCAACGTGCCTTCATCTTACCCACATATCGTCCACTAAACTTGCATTATCATCGAACGAGTATACGTTTAGGTTGAAGAGAAAATCCCTATTAAAAAGGGTCGGGTCTCTTCTTGTCGTTTTAGTTTAACTAATTAAAATCTTCATTTGTTCGATCGAGTGTTTCAAATAAATGAAATTAATTGTTGCAGTGGTATTTTCAACGATCACTTTAAGGAATTATTTCGAGACACAGAAATATCAAATGGAACTGTTGTTAGAGATAGTTCAAACTGAACGACCTTTTGCACTCGACTCTCTCTCTCTCTCTCTTTTCTTATCCTCATTGTTTGAGTTTCCTTTGGCGTCTTCGCGGTACAAGCTCCTCACACGCAAGACAGTGCAAGTGGTTGCAGTAAAGGCTTCCACGTCCAACACCGCACGGCCCATCTTCATTCCCATTTCCATACCCATTCCATTAGCAAGGAAGTCTGAGCCGCTCTTGTAATCTAATAACTAATCTTACCGCGACAAGGTAGCACGGTACTGGCACGTATTTAGCTGGATAGATGCATACATACATGCATGCATACATACATACGTGAGAATAAGTGTGCAAGCACGTAGGTAAAAGCTCGTCGTTGTGTTGTAACATTGCAAGGTTTGGGGGAAAGTACGAGGATATGTTGTTAGAGAGAGAGAAAGAGAGAGAGAGAGGAGGAGAACTGCCGTCAAGTAACCAGACAACACATAATCGGCTGCATCTGCATAAACGGAATTCTCTCTCTCAGCAATATCGTCTTTCTTCCTCCCCGTTTCTATTTCTCTAAGCAAGGCTTAACGATTCGCGGATTGCCACGGAGCAATTGCCACGAATGACGCACACCGTTATTACGTCATTTACATATATATATAATATATACACCTATGTAGGAAGATTAATCGAGCGTTCATTTATTATTACGTACGATTATGCACCCGACAATGCTGAAGCTAACCAAGGTAAACAATTTTCTCATTACGCTTAGGCTACTCTTTATTTGACTTGGAAGTTAACACACATACACATCTTGTTCTAGATACATCTATCCTACTGTGTAATACTTATATCTATAGATACATATACGTATACGTATCTATCTCTATTGTACATACATACGTATGTGTAATAATAGTATATGAATTTGATTCATTTTACGAAACTACCTTTTCCGACTACTACAAATTGCACGACGTAGAAAGTGTATTCATCCATATAAATACATACATATGCGATGCTCTTCACTCGAAAAGTTCTCGGAATATAACAACGAAACGCGGCAGCATACATTATGGTTGACTCGCATTCTCGACGATCATTTTAATCCTATCCGTAGTAGTAGTAGTAGTAGTAGTAGTAGGACGTCGCTAAAATCCTGCGTTAGAGCTTTTTTCGAGTATACGGGGTGGAACGTTTTAACGAGTAGGCTCGAGTGTCTTTAATAATAGTATATATGGATGGGGGAGGGAGAGAGGGGGGGGGACAAAAATTATCTCAAGAGAATTTTCTCTCTCTCTCTCTCTTTCACTTTGCAACAAAATTCGTCTCTCTTCGAGAGATTATGATTTTATCCGAGAGAGTTATTTTCCATTTTACCGTAGAATACTTATTCTACTTGTACGATGCACTTGTTTTTAATGTTCCACCGTATAAAACACATGTAGTAAGCGGCCGGGGATAGGAACAATCCACGCGTCGAAGATCGAAATGAACTTTTCACATTTTTCTTCGTGATAAATCGCGTGACGTCAGCTAAAAATAATTACGAATGATTTTTCCGGTTGCTCCTCCTCTTTCATCGTGGCACGTCGTCGTAGTCGTAGTCGTAGTCGTAGTCGTAGTCGTCGTCTTCATTGATATCGATCTTCCCTCGAATAATCTCCGTGCATTTTTCTTCATTGTTCATTTTTTTTTCTCCTTTCCTTTCTTTCTTTTTAAATACGTCGTCGTCGTCGTCGTCGCAGTTCGTCGTAAAAAAAAAAACGTTGCTGCTCGTCTTCGACGTTGGTAAATGTTAAGAGAGAGAGAGAGAGAGGCAATGAGAGAATCGGGTCTTTATCTTTCTTTTTTATTTCTATTCTACTTTTTCTCTTTTACAACTTCTCCCCTTTTTTTTTCTCGCTCCTTCACCCTTCCCCCTCCTCCCACCCCCCCAGTTCTCCCTTACCACGAACGCTCGAAAAACTGGGTCGAATATTCGCGAGTGTTCTCGCATTTTCTAAAGCTCGTCGTCGGTTGCGTTACTTTCGCCGTGTTTCGAGATTCCCGTATTCAACCGGAGGTATAGTTTTTCCGAATGACTTTTGGAAAAAGGAAAACAAAAAAAAAATACAAACTAATTCGAACGATATCTCGCGAGTATTGTATTACAGTTAGACGAATTTTGTCGATCATTTCGATCATTTATCCGGTTTTATTACTCTTTTGGTTTTATTCCCACTAACACACACTGTTCGTACGTAACGCAACGTTGATAAATAGTATCATCGTATATAATAGTCATAGCAATGAATTGTATATTTTTTTCTTTTTTTAAAATCTATCGAATGTTATTTCGATCGTAAAGAACATTCGATTGACTCTAACCTAATCGTATCGATAATCTCGCAAAAATCATAATACACATTTATGAGAGATATTTAATCGTTTGAGTAGCCAGCACACAGGGGTCGTCGTTTATCCAATGATCCTTTGATATCCTTCTCTCACTATCTGCGATATCTATCCACGCTAATATATCTCATGTCGTTCGCATTATCGACGCATTATACTTATCGATGCCATTGAACCACTGGCATTGCAAATTCGATCGACCTGTCCTACCGACGTCTGATCTCCTTTCATAGAATTTGCATGCATCTATCTATCTCTCTCTCTCTCTCTCTCTTTGTATTTTACCTATCAATGGGATTGAATCAATTCAAAGGGATGATCTATATCATTCCTAAACAATGGATGAAATTTTTTAAATTGTCACCGAGACAGAGAGAGAGAGAAGATCGTAAATAAGATCGATACGAATTTCGATTTATCGATTACTCTTGACAAATGTTACGAACGAAAGTTCATTTTGTCAAGAAATATAATCGGTTTCTTTAAGAAACCATTTAACATTGTTTTGATCCTTCTGACGTTATATATTCCACTTAATTAGCCGCCATTAGATGCAATATAATTGAAGAGGAAATTGGTCGATAAACTTCGAGTATCTCTCTTGCATACGCGCAAGCACCATCACCATCACCATCACCATCACCACCACCACCACCACCATTTAGCCTTTGAACGATGATTCCATTTTCATGGAAAGGATTCCGAAGACGGTATATTCTGCGTTTAATCTTTAGTTACGGCATTCGGTTTGTTTCTTTTTACTATTAGGCCACGCCTAAAGCATCTTAACGGGCTCCCTTTCGTTTGTTGCACTCGAGACTTACTTTCCTTTCTTGACTTTTTCTTTCTGCAAGTAAATCCATGACTACTAATTACTCAATCCTTCGTTACTCGCTGACTTTATTATCCGTGGAAAGTAACCCCCTTCAACGAGATGTTGAGAAAAAGAGTGTTAGTGGATGTATGTGTGTATGTGTGTGTGTCTGTGAGAGAGAGAGAGAGAAAGTACGACGACGTTCTAATTGGAGAAATCGATTTGATGCTACTACGAGGGGGTGGGAGCAAGGGGTAGGGTGAAAGAGGTTGGTTTTAGTCCACCAAGAGCAAAGAGATCTTAATGAACTTTTAGAGCAACACGAAGGGCGTCGCGAACTCGTCGTTCACGAGTGTCTTCCGGTTTCTTGCTTTTTCGAGAGGGCCCCGTGGAAATCATTCGAGTGTCTAATCGGATCTTGTGTTTTTCTTTGGACGAGGAAAATTGTTTTAATTGAACGAGCGCTTTACGCTACGGTTTTTCTCTCTTTCAAGAAATACAATATTATTATATTTCTGTTTTGGAGTCGCTTAATAATTTCTCATACGAATAAAATTTATTTTTTTATCGGTAATAATAATAGAAAATATTTATCAGAAAACATTAGTTGTTCAAATTGCATTCAAGGATATCCGTAAAAAACGTAGTTATATTTTTCTCAATAAATTATTACGTAACGATAGATCTATTATTTTTTTGTGTGTTTTTTTTTAAACAATGATAGGTATTCCACATAATTTCTTATACGGATAAATTTTTGTCCTAACTAAAATCGATACGATTAGTATATATAGATATATACTATATATACTATTTTCTAGAACGTCGATAAAAGAAAAAGAGAGATGGATTTAGGTTAGATGGGAAGATATACGTTTTTCAAAGTGGACGTTCGAGCGGGACTGAGAAGAATGGTTTTGTCGAAAGAACGAAAGAGTGAATAAAAGAAGAAAAAAAGGAACAAAAAAAAAGAGGAAAAGAGTAAAGAGAAGAATCGGTAGTTAGGAAAGAGAGATAAACGAGGAGTGTAGAGATGTCAGTCCGAGTCACGGATCCGTAGAAAACGGACCAATGCGAGCTCATAAAGTTACATTATACAGCTAGCGTTTACGATGTCACGGTGTTTATGTGCCGACCATTCCTTTCATTTTCTCCTCGAACGAACCGCTACTTTTTCTCACCTCGAATTTTCCCTTTTCAACGGGAAAAAAACCTGTCCTTTCCTTTCCTTTCCTTTTTTTCCCCTTTTCTCTTTCTCTCTCTCTCTGTCTTTCTTCTTTTTCACCCGACATCGATTTTTTTTCACGAAACAACGGGTTCCTTCTTTTAATCAGAATGAAAATCGTCCCAGGGGGGGATTTACGTTATTCGAGTAATTCGTAAACGACGAGGAGACGTCGTCCTTTTTAGTACGTTTATTTTTTTCCGTCCGAAAATAAAATATCAAATTGTACGCGATGCGAGAAGCTAAAAATTAAAAGAAATAAAAGGGAAAACAGGAATAAAATCAAGAAGAAGGAAAAGAAGAAGAAGAGAGTAGCCACTTTTCGTTAATAGATAACTCGCGATAAAAGTTTTCGTATGTCGTCCAGTTAAATGTAAACCCACCTCCTCCCCCTCCTCTTCCCTCTATAGGTAGAGGATTGGAGAGGAAGATTGATAGAGTAAAAAAAATATCATAGTTAGTGAAGTACAGTTAGCGAGGATAAGAGCGACGAAAACAAAAAGAAAAAAAAAAGAGAGAGAGAGAGAGAGAGAGAGAGAATTTTGAGGCTTTTAGCGTTTGGAACGCTTTTACCGTCGGAAAGCTTTTGTGTCCTGGTCTCTACCTTTCGAGGTGTGCTGTACTTTGGAGTCCCGGTTTGTTGCTGGAGGCCAGGCAGCAACGTTACTGCTCTGCGATTTCGATTTTCGTGTGTTCCGAGTTGCGCGTGCGAGAACTCGAGCTTCTCCTTCTGCTGCTACCTTTGCTTTTGCTACTACTAAGGGGGGGTGGGGGTAAGAGAGAACGAAGGAAAAGGGAGAGTGAGGTGTAGCTCCGGTGTTCTAGATTTTGTTACCTGCATTTTAGCTGCTGGTACCGCTGGTAATTATATCAAGTACTCAGCTCTCGGGCCCATAAAGGGAAATTATACAAAATTTTCCTCCCAACTCAACAACCCTCTCTCTCTCTCTCTCTCTCTCTTTACGTTTCACCGAGCATGGGAGACCAGACCATTCGGTCGGTGGTATTTCATCAAACTGTTTCCCACCTTTTCCACTTCCCCACTGTCATCCCTTTCTCTCTCTCTCTTTCTCTTTTTAGCCCCAGTGCAAGCACGATACGATGTATGAGGACTAACCACTATTCTCCCTCCCCCTCCCACTCTCGTCCCCTTCATCCCCTTTTATTCGTAACTGCTTTCTACGGAAATTGATGATGCAGTTGCCGAAAATGAAATTCGTTCGTCAAATCTCCTACTCTTTCTCTCTCTCTCTCTCTCTCTTGAACTCGAACTCTTCCTCTTCTTTATTCTCGTCATTTTTTATATGCACCCCTATATAGGAATTAATTTCATTTTTATTTAACACGTTTTTTCGTTGGACTTCTATCGAGTCTATTGAAAAGAAAAATATTCCTTTCGCATTCACTTTTTTCTCTCTCTCTCTCTCTCTCATTTCCTAGAGATATCTAAATATCTCGCAGCATATCGATATTATTTTTTATTATTTAAACCTTTCATTCCTTCGATCGAGCAAATACTACAGAGTATACGATTCGACTACGATTTTCTATTCTTTTTACGGATCCGCCAGGATCCGAAGAGAAAAATAATGCGCACACGCGTATGTGAAAGAGAGAGAGAGAGAGAGATTTTTCACGGTAATTAGATAGGGAACCTTTCGGGTTTCCGTAGAAATCGGATTACTCAGCGATTCCATTTGCGGCATATAAATGTGCCGGCGAGCGCGTAAAGCCCAAGTTATTTCGTAGCACAGCGTTTTCACTGTTTTTTAGGTCTAACCGTGGTTTTTAAAGCTCGAGCATCCACTTTGCTTAAAAGGCTCTGGTTTGAGGCTAAGGAAGAAGAGAAAGAGAGTAGGATGAGGAAGAGAGGCTGAAACTTACGAACAGAGAGAGAGAGAGAGAGAGAGAGAGTGTGTGTACGTATTTTGACTTCTACACGCTCGTTATTTACGCTAGGCTAGTTCTTCTTTTTCTATCAAATACTCTTTTCAACGGAATTATTTTAAGCGTGACAAGTACCGTTCACGGTGCGTTACACTTTCGAAACTTTTCGAAACCCCCGCCTCTACCCCCTCCCCCACCAGTTCGAGAATTCCTACTAGTACTACTACTACTTTACATAGATTTTTTTTTCTTTAACTTTTTGACAATTTTTCAACGCGACGAAGAAAAACTTGACGATGAATTTCGTTTAGCTGATATCTCCGAAATATATTAAACGATAGGGATAGAGTTGATGGGAGGAGGTGTAGTTTCTATTCCATTGGGAATATAATTTGTTGCTGATTCTACCATGCTAAACTATAGCGGACTATCGGGACTATGGCTAATTTCGTACGCTATTACATGCACGAGCGAGTAAGGCAGGAATCATGCGTGTATATTATGTATATATGTGTGTGTGTTTGTGTGTGTAAAGCAGAGATCAGACATGCATAATATATAGTAGCATATGTGCACATATGTATATAATATATATATATTTACTTAAGTATATGTAGATACATACGTCTTACTTTACTACTATGTTGAACACGTACGTTAGTACGTATGTATATACGCATGCACGTTAATCGTCACCTTTGTGTCACCCTAGCGATAAAGGACTAGTCTGTAACATTAATTTGGACTTCCGTCAAACATAATTCAAACGTGGTTACCGACAGCTGTCACTGTAACGAGCTTCTTCGTGCCTAAGTCAAATAGACTGGAAACGTTTTATAAAATAAAATAAACACGACGAATGGATAATAAAAAAGAAATGTTTTTGTTTTTTAAGAAAGTTGAACAAATTATTTCAATGTATTTCAATGTTTAGAAAAATCATGAAACGATATCAAACGCGCGTTAATGTAAAATTATTTATTTTTATTGGAAATGTTTATAAGCAAACGTAATATAGATTTAATTTCTCGATTCGAGATTCGATCATAGAAATAATTGTAAGAAGAATAAGAAAAATAGAGATCGTTGACGCGTTCAGAGATGCAAGAATTTTTCTGTTACAGCGAGCGATTTTCTCGCATGCCCCCACGGCTTTGTCGGTGAAAAATAATTATGTTAATTAGCTGCAATCAAAGAGAGTGGGCGGCGGCACGTCGAGAAAATTCTCTGGAAGCGAAGTACCCTTTCGTCGCGTGCCATTTTGGCTTTTAAAAAAATTAAACTATTGCTACCACTCTCGCTACCGCAATTTGCGAGATACTAATTATCATTAAAAAAAATATTATGATTCTTGATAAGATAAATATGACATTGTCTTACTCGAAGCGTTTTACTTCGAAATATAGGTAATAATCGTTTTGTTTTTTACGTTTTTTTAAAAAAAAAAAAAACGTAGACTCGGTGTTAACATCGTCGTAATTAACTTTGTTTCGATCATTTTGGGAAGAAGCCAGGACTCGGTGGTGTTCGTGTCTCTCTTCTCGCTAAAGTTTATCATTTTATTTTTATCTTCCCTAATTGGCTAAATATGTTTCCAACAACGGACATAAATGACAAAACGGAAGAATTCCCTGGGAAAACATGACCGCGTACACATCGTTCTCCACCTGTCACGATGCTAGTTTCAAACTTGCTACACTGGTTATATGTCGCACGTGATAAACTTTAGGAAATGGGTGTACCTTCAAAGAACAAACATTTCCTACCCGGCAAGGTGTTACCATCGTCTTGGGAAAAGAGAGAATGAGGATTGAAAGACTTTGAAAGAAACAAAACAAACTATAGACAATGCTTTTAGATTTATCATTCAATTTTACATATCATCATTTTATTCGACTAATACAAACTACTTCGACTGTCGAAAGAGGATTACTCGAATATTTGTAAATGTCAACAAACGTTGCGACAAAATCTTGCGAACCTTCCCCCTCCTCCCAACCCCTGTCGTGACAATCGTACGACAATTTTAATTAGGAAAAGTATTGTATATTTATTTCCAAATAGAAACAAAAAATAATAATAATAATAATAATAATAATAATAATAATAATAATAACGGATATACATTTAATAAGATCGCAAGAAAAGAGTTTAAAATATAAAGAACACTTGAAATAATCAAAGGCTCGTTATCTTTAGCATCAGAAAGGAAAAACGAATACTTATATATATCTTTCATTTTTGTAAAATGATGTTTGTGATTGGTAGAAGAGGAGGAAGACAGCAGCAGGAAGAGAAATAGAATAAGAAGAAAGAGAGAGAGAGAGAGAGAGAAAGAGAGGCAATAACTCTCATCATTCTTCCGAGACTCTTGTAAATCTTTCCCCGGGGGGTTTTCTTCCGTTAGGAAAGGAGAACGTCTGAGCTTTAATGACGACGAATACTCGCGGAGTTCTTGATGCAGCAGCATTCGTCAAATTTATCGCCGACGGCCGATATCTTCAACGACGGCTGCGATTTATCTTACGAAGGAAGAGTACTAAACCACCTCATCCCCCCCTTCCCCCCTTCCCCTACTATAGCAAGCAAACCCCTATCCTTCTTCTTCTTCTTCTTCTTCTTCTTCTTCTATCCAACGGATAAAAGCGAGCAATCAGATTTCTGTTATTTCACTTCTTCTTCTTCTGCTTCTTCTTCTTCTTCTTCTTCTTCTTTCAACCGTCGATTCATTTTCTAGCAATCGAGAAAGAGCTTTTCGTAGATTGTCCTTCGTCCCTTCTTTTCTAGCAAGAGACGATAACGAAGGAACGAAGGAACGAACGAAGGAACGAACAAACGCGTTTTCAACGAATAAAAAGGATCCTTTCGTTCCAGTTACATCAAAGATAAAAGAAAGAAAATGGAAAAAAAAAAAGATACGTAATAGTCTCTCTTCCATTACGCTTTCTGTTCTTTCTTATACGATATTGAAGACGATTTTACGTTTAGGATGACCCTCCCCGTAGACCTCCCTGCAAGCTTATAGATTTCTCCAATATTGAAGTCCTCTCGTGGTTTCGGATAGATGATTCGATGTTAAGAGTAAAGGGGGGCTTTTGAAATTTAATTAAAAATCGTGCTTCTCTCTCTCTCTCTCGACTAATATCAATATTTTATATAATATCATAAAAATCTTGTATCGAGTAGTAGACCACGTACAAGGTTTTATTTTGTTCTCGCAACGTACAAAGTTATTGCGAATTGCTTTTATTTTGAACAAATTTTTCATATTATTACGCAATAATAAAAAAAAAATATACCTATCGATTATTGTCAAATAAGGAAAAACGAGTGATATATATATTTTGTTCTCTCTCTCTCTCTCGTTTAAAAGAGGTGTAATCTATATCTCGAGAAGCTTTCCCTTTTATCGTGGATTGTGTCGCTTATTAAAATCGTGTCAACCGAGATTACTTCGGTGTTGGTATAAACGTTAGAAGATGATCCTTTAAGGGCCCAAGTCCTCGCTATCATTTCTCTTCTCTTGTAATTTTCACGAAGACGCTTCGGATACGAGCTTGATGGATGATTTTCAAGCTTTTTTTTACTACCATCTTTCACCTAACACGCTGCTTTCTTCCCCCCCCCTTTCCCTTTTCATATTTGATCTTCCTGTTATTTCATCATTCTTTCATATCTTTTTCTCCTTTTTTTTTTATCTTTCTCTTTCTCTTTCTCTCTCTCTTTCGTATTCTTACTTGTTTGCATTTTTGATGAAATGCTGAAGCGATAAAACGGAAAAGAACAATTTTTGAATAAACATAAGGGTTCGAGTAAAACATGTATCTTGCATCTTCGCGTAGACAGCCATCCATTACGTCATCCTACCTGTCAAAATATTTTTTAATTTCATATAACATACACTGTAAATTATTAACACAGGCAATACAAAAAGACGCGACCATTTAATTGTTATTAATTAATTTATATTCTAAATGTATACGTTACGGATAAATGTATAATATATTTAAATGCAAAACAAAATAAATTGGGTTATACATTTTCATGTAAAAAAGTCATCTCAATTTGTTTAATATCAAATGTCGTATGAAATATAAACGGTAGAGTATAGTTAGAAAAAAAAAAAAAAGAAACAAAAAGAGAGGTATGATAACGTGTCAGAACAGGCGTCAGATTAGAATGAATCTCTTATCGGTAACCCTTATCATCGGTATCTGGTTTCAGGTAGGATCGAACGTGAAAGTAACTAGCTTAACTGTTCGCTATTGCACGAGAGAGTGCGAGAGAGAGTGAGAGTGTGAGAGAGAGAGAGACGTAACAAGAGTGGACGAGCTTTCGTGAATGGTACTGTTATCTGTACGGCCTGTGTGGACTATGCAAACGAGTTATCGCGTATATACTGGGGGTCGGGGGGACGGGGAACGGGGGGTAGGGAAATTCTATTTAAACTTTCAACAACAATCTCCACAAGCCGGCGCGGCACGGCGCGTTTTAGTAGTTCTCAACGTTCAACGTTTTGAGTGGAAAATTCTTCATCGTGTTTCTTTAATAAGTCTTATTTCCTTCCCTTCTTTTCTTCCTTTTTCTACCATCTTTATAATATTCTTCAACTGGTTTGACTTTAATTGATTTTTATATATATATATTTTTTTTTGATTTAATTAAAGAAAAATCGAAAGACAATAAATCACGGTGAGAAATGAATTTTTCGTTTAGTAAATAATATTGATGTTGGTAAAAATCATCTAATTTGATTTATTTTTGTTTTTCATTTCATCGTGTACCGTTGACGTATATATATGGATTAGGCGTAAAACTAATTTGAATATTATTAAATTTTAATTTATTAGATTTCCATAGTTCTCGTAAATTTGGTGGTCTTTGAATATTTAATAGAATTTTCCAAATGATTTAGAAACGTCGTATTGTGAAATATTTTTTCTTTGAGGTATGTTTACAACGTAAAATCAGTCGGAGCTTCCCATTCGTTCGGATATACCTTGAATGGAAAATGGGAAAAATGTTGGGAAAAGGGTCAAGCGAATGGAACGGTAAAGAAATTATTAAAAGCAAAGTTTACCTTCATTTGCTTGCATGTCTATCTGTCAGAAACAACATTCCAAATATTTGAACGCGAATGGTACAGCATTAACGTATATGTTTCTGGTATTAAAAGTTAGTTGTCGAGTAAAAAGAAAAAGAGAGAAAGAGAGAGGAGGAGGAAGAGGAATAGGAAGAGGAATAGGAAGAGGAATAGGAAGAGGAATAGGAAGAGGACGTTTCGAGGGAAACAAAGCTGGCCATCATCTCCTGGGAGCGCTTTATTTATTTTTACAATGCCATTGTTTTACCGCTCGTCCCCATTTTTCTTCGATAATATTCCTCCTCTCCGTCGTGATTTTTTCATATAATTCTTCTATTTTCCTACTTGCTTTCTCTCTCTCTCTCTCTCTCTTTTTTTGTTTTTCATCGGGAAAAAAAATTCCAATTCATTTTGCTAGTAGAAAAGGAAAAAAAAATCGAATATATTTTTACGGATATAAAACACACGCATGCATAAAAACGCGAAATATATATATATATATTTTAAAAAAGTACGCATATATGAACCGTCGAAGCAATTCTCTTTGGCAAAAATAAAAAATAAAAAATAAAAAAGATATCAAATAAAATACGATGTCACACCAGTTGAAGCGTTTTACAAGTTAAAGAATATAAAATTGGATTGGAAAAGGTCGAAAGGGGTGATTCGAGAACATTATTCGGCCCTAGTTTTATTTTTTTCTTTCCCATAGTGAGATAGCACTCAACTCAATGAAAAACTCTAAGATGTTCTCCGTCGTGTGTCGTTTTGGACTTGGAAAGTATAAAAGGAACAAATTTCTCTCTTGACGCATATCCTACCAATAGTGGTGCTGGTGGTGGTGGTGATGGGGGAGGGATCGTAGTTTCTTTCGTAGATTTTCCATACATCGAAAACCATTGGGTGGTGGTGGTAGTGGTTGCTTATCCTTTCGGTACGCGGAAATCGATAAAACGTCGTTCTACTAGTTGAAGTCTTCTTCGTTCTCCATTCTATGGTACTATTTCTGTTCAATAAACTTCTTCTTCCTTTCTCTCTTTATCTCTTTCTTTCTTTTTTGAATCCATCGTGTGCTCTTAACAGGGATGACTTCACGACCCATTTCCGAAAGTGTGTCGAATGGATACCGATATTCGAATCGAGAGTACAATCGAAGAACTGACGCACTTTTCTCGAACAACTTGTAACAGACACTTCGATTGATTTGCGGGACAATAAAAAAGGTGCTAATGATTCGTTCAAAAATATCTATCGGTTTTTAATTTCCCAAGAAAATCGATATTTTTATTCCCAGGTTATAAATTGTTTTTTTTTTCTTTTTTGTTAGAATAAGATCAAATTTTCTATAACGATTTCAACGTATACACGCATATACACACGTAAATCCCTAGGTATTACACTTCGAGTATTTCTTTATTCGCGAGAATGACATTTTTATTCGACGAATGTCATTGACCAAGTAAAAAAAACAGTTTCGAATTACATTTTTCCAATCGATTTAACGATTATTATTCGTTCAATTTCTTGTCCCGGGGATCGGTTTACCATTCAAAAATTCTAACCTCGATTAATCCTCGCAAAAAATTCCACTCGTTATCGATCTCTAATCGAAGTAGAATTATTCCGATCGAACTCGAACGGATCGAATTCTCGACAAACTGTGGCCTTTTTTTCTTCCCTCCCTCCCCATCCTCCTCCCCACCCCCACCTAGAACGAACGGGCGTTCTTAATGATCTTCGTAAACCAGAGAAGGGCTCGCGGGTCTCGATTTTCGCGATTTGGGTCAATTCGTGCTTAGGGCAAAATTAAACTGCCGCGCACCTAGATGCTTAATTGAAAGGGGGTACCTACCCCCCTTTTCTTCTCGGTCGATATTAAATTTTCGCGACACATTACTCTACTAACATTATCCATTACATTTTGTCTCTTTTAAAATCGGTACCTATCGATGTTAATAATGCGACAACTCTTTTTTAATGAGACTCGTATTACATAGATAAAAGATTTTTCACGATGCAAACGAGAATAAAAATATTCTACGGACGATCGATTATCGAATTTTGTTACGTAAAAATGCATATCATAAGTTCGTCGATAGAAAAACCAACTCTTGAAATTAACCCTTTTTATATATTTTTCGTCAAGAAATTCGATAGTTGTCTGATAGATGAATTATTGGATGGACTATTTCGGGGAATAACATATGGTATGATTATTTTATAAATATTACAATGAATTAAAAAATTCGTGTATTTTAAATTAACATTTCACTCGCGTATAAAGTAATTTTATTGATTTCCAACAAATTGCATTATCTGAAACAATGCAATAAACGCACGAACCACCTTTGGTTCACTCTAATAAAAGATACCGAATTAATTGCTACGTTTAAAAACTTAAGAAAAAAAAAAAAAAAAAACAACGAGAGGAAAGTAACAACGGATGATGGCATCTATCTCGAACCCTGTACCAGATGAACTATTTCATTAAAAATTCAAGTTGGAAAGAGCGTTCCTCATATTATTATTATTATTATTATTATTATTTTCATTTTCATTTCCTTCGAGAAAAGTTTGCAACAGCTGGAAAAACGAGACGTTTTTACTAAGGGTCGATTGTTGGCCATCGCGACGGACGTCTCTCATTTTTCTCGTTAAAACCGTGAGATAATACGCTTCGTTCGTCTCGTATAAAAAGGAGAAAAAAAAAGATTCATTTCTCCCTCTCCCCCTCTCTCTCTCTCTTTCTTCTCTTTCTTTGTCTTTTTCATTCTCCCATTTCTTCTTTTCTCAGTCTGTTAATCGTCGCCATCGGGAAGCGGATGATACCGATGGTGATTCTACTCGACGAGAACTTTAATTCCCTAAAGTCCTTTTCGTCCTCGTCTGCAATTTTTTCTTTCAACCGTCCAAACGATTTCTCTCTCTCTCTCTCTGTCTTTCACTTCCCATGAGAGCATTGGAGTGGGAACAGGAGTACGTCAGAGCCTCCTCCGATTAATCCTTCCAACGGAACCTGTGGAAAATCTTCGCTTACAAGGAGGATTTCCTTCTTAGTAACGAGCAGGATTTCGCGGTTCGACTCGTTCACGCCGTTGGTGTAAGCTTCCCTCCTCCTTCCTTTCTTCCTTCCTTCCTTCTTCTTCTTCTTCTTCTTTTTCTTCTTCTCGGACAATTTGAATCTTTAATGAAATAAATTATCATCCTCACGGTTCTTACCCTCCCCCCCCCCCACGAAATCTCTTCCCTTCTTTTTTTACTTTTTTATTTTCCCGGAAGAAAATCAATCGTATCTGTTTTATCCCCCCTTTTTTTTTTTTATCAAAAAGTGATCGTAGAAAGTTTACGAAAAGATAATAACGAGAGACTACTCGATCGAGATATCGAAATGAGTTATGCACCATTTTATAATCGCAACTTTCGATAAACCGTGCGATGATTATTATACCTCGGACTACGACGATGACTTTTTTTTGTGTGCGCGCATAGATTCGATTCGCGGATTCTTGATTGTGAGACTCGCCGACGAACCAAATTTCTATCTATTATCTTCTTTCGCTTAATTAACCGCAAACCGACTAATCCGCGAAGAAGAAGAAGAAGAAGAGTAGGAGGAGGAGGGGGAGGGAAGGAATCTTAGCCCCCTTTCCCTTTTAACTTTCCTCCGGTAAAATAATTTATCCTTACTTCGCTACTTAACCCCCATTAAGTGCGGAAGATTTAGTCCTCCGGAGTCTAACCGACGTACACGTAGCACCCTCTTAGCCTTGTTCTATCGTAGGAACAACCTTCCTTCTAAAACCACTACCACCACCACCACCACCACCACCATCATCGTCTAACTCGTTTCAACCCCTTTCTTTTTACGAAGATTGAGAACCATCGGTTTTCTTCTATCACGATTTCTCTTCTAATATATGCTGCTAGTAGTTTTTTCCAAGTATAACAAGTTACCCCCAATCCGATGCGTTAATTTGATCTCGCTATCTTACTTTCCTGATAAATAATCTTCGTAAAATAATACAGCAACGATTATTATCTATACTTTACATTAAATACACCTAATCCCAATTAAAAACAATTTATTGCGAAAGTGCATTTTATTTATAAGAAGTTTCAAAATGTATATAACTGAGAAGAAAATTGGTTTTATCATATACATCAAATGCAATTTCAAAAGCAATGCAAATGACAACCGATCAACGATTACTCGGAACAAATAATCATTTTATTTTGATCGTATCTTATCTATGGTAGATGCAGATACATTTGCATACGATTATGTATGTATATTCTTGTCGTTGAATTATTTCTATTAAAATAATATCAAATTTTGATTTATCATCGATGGTGATGCTGGTGGTAGGGGAGGAGGGGGTGGAAATTCTGTAGTAGTATCGCATGATCGATTAAAGCGAGACACCCCGTATAAAGGGGGATGGTTCATCGTGTTCTGGCCCCTATCATCTTCCTCGGTATAAAGCACCCTTCTGGACGCCGGGGTGCGCGATATCTCTTGGCTCCATTTAAGACAAACACTCCCGCATAACCTAAGGGTGAAGATAACATTCTCACGTATAACGTCTGCATTATTCCTTGTCTAGTATTAATCATATCTATCCACGTTGTTTCGTCGCTAAGAGACAGAGACAAAGAGAGAGAGAGAGAGGGAGAGAGACAGAGTATTTCTTTCCCTTTCTTGCATTATCTCACAAGATAGTTTCCAAAGATAACGTTTAAGGATAAATCCGAATTAACAGTCTTAACTCATGACTGTTGGGTGTCAATTAAATAATCTACACTCTACTTTCAATTTCGCGGTCAAAAATTGACAAAATAAAATCTGTCATTCGATCGATATCTTCGCGATTGAAATGTTCAATTCTAACGTTTTATATTTTTTCTGCAATACTTTATAACGATTCGATTGTGCATGACAATAGCAGTTGTTAGACGAGTTGACTTAATTTTTTTTTCGAGAATGTATAAGTATACGTCTTCGATTTATCCAAGAAAAGAAAGACCAGATCTGGGTTAAAGTCATTAATTTATCCGTTTCGTCGCGGTAGTTGTCGTCTTCGAGCCAAAAATTCACGAAATGTTTTAGAACTCTTTCTCAACAACCTTTTCGTCCTTCGGTTTATTCCTCGTTTGTCATCCCGGGCAACAATATTTTTTACTTACTTCAGAGGACGAGAGCATAGTCTTCTTACGGATCCGTTAGAGACACATGACAAATTGTGTTGGGACATCCTAAAGTGTGAGTATGCAGACAGGGGATCGAGGGGGAGAGGGGGAAGGGGGAAGAGGGGAGTTCGAGCACTAACAGAGAATGGATTCGTTGTTAAAATGGATGAAACGAACGGACTATCTTCGCACCTTTTTTCTTTTCGCTAGATTTTTTGTTGTTGGCTTCAGTAGTTCCCATAGAAAAATATTTGTCTTAGAAAAGACTTCTCTTCTTCTAACTCCCACCCACCTGCACCTTTTACATCGAATTAGTTTTGAATCAGTACAAATATAATACACATTTATATATATATCTATATATGTATATGTTAAATTGTAACGCTTATTAACGAAGGTGTTAAACGTTTAGATTATTATTTAGGGTCGTCGAATTTCAATGGCGTTAGTAAAATCTAAACCGCCAGAGTCTAAAAGGAGAGTTCTAAACGTCTTGTCGGGGTGCGATATAATCTTGAATGGATCGTAATCTCTCTGTATTATAATGTATATTAATCTTGTAATATTCTTGTTCGGTCTTACTCTCTTGCAATTTCGTAGCATCTAAATCTTGGAGTTTAGTATGAATGCAATATATATGTCACACGTACGTATATACATATACACATACAACACAAATGTTAGTGTATATATATATATTGGTAGTATCTTGAGATATTTGCAGAGGAGAAACTGTTGGTGGGGAAATTTTACGACTTTAAGACCAATCAAATTTATCGAGGCTCGCCGTAAGTACTTTGCGTTATAGGCGCGCCATATGCACAGACTGTAAACCTTTCGACGTTTCGCAAGTGCAATGGCGAGTAACCTAACTCAATGGCTGCAACCGATCCTCTTTCGTATACCCCGTTTCTCTCGCAATTAACGAAATTAGCTCTTTATAGAGAATTCGTTGGTTCCAACTTCTCAAAGCACTAGGACGTGTTGTCTTTAAACCCTACTTCGTTTCTTCATCCTTTTCACAAAGTTCTTAGGTAGAAGTTACAGAAACTAAGAGAAGATATATATATCAAAAGGTTACGTTAGTTAGATAAATTGACTTTTTTTTTTTAAACGAGAGATAATTTAGATCATTTTACTTGATTTCCACTGCAATAGGAATTTATTTTGATCCCTTTAGAGACTCCGTGATAAGTGTATCATTTAGTTTCAATGATACTACAAATATTTGTGCATAAAAATCATTACTTATTTTTCTGATTCTCATATAATTTTATTCGTACTTCAATTTATTTTCCTGTAACTCTCGTTAATTTAAAAATTAATTAATTATAAATATACAAAAGAAAAAGTAGATCATATGTGGTTGATTTTTAATACTTAGGAAAAATTATCAAATAAGCGTATACCACACAGGACAAATTTAAATGTATTTTTATTTATTTACGAACGATACGCGAATGCAATTAAACTGCATTAAATTTTGTAAACGCGTCACGGCAGATTTGTCCCCCCCGCGCACATTTTAATTAAAAACGTAGATTTAAAAAAAGAAGAAAAAAAAAGAAAAAAAAGAAAAGAAAAGAACATCTCTTATATTTCTAATTTTTTTTCTCTTTTTTTTTCTTTCAGACGGTAGAAAAAAAAAATCATGAAACATCTCATGCGTATGTATATGTGTCAGCGAATGAGAATAAAAGAGGTAGAGAGGAGTCATTAATGTTAGCCCGCAATCATCTAGACTCCGCCTAAAGGAAACGCCTACCGTTCCTTTCTCATCCTCCGTTTCTTTATCCCGAGCTACCCCTCGTCATTTCTCACCCTCCCTCTCCCTCCCTCTCTTTCTGCTATTCGGTTTTGCCGCATACGTGTCGCGTTGACGCTCCTAGCAATAACGGGGGAGTCTGGAATTACAGGAAAACTACGCATTTCTCATAAGAGTTTGCGTTGTGTATGCAATATTCGCGAAACTAACACTCTCATAACATATTCTCTTAACCTAAACCTCGTCCTACTTTATCCCTACTTTATCCTACTAACCCTCATTTCACATTTACCAACGTTTTCGCAAATGAGCCCCTCGATAGGATCGCTTAGAACGGATATTCGTTTATAAAATTAAATGAAATTGATAAAAAGCTCCCGAGTATAATAATTCTTCCTTTTTTTTCGTTTTTTATATTTAACGTTGATTTTTATATATTATTACGTTGACAAATTCGAACAAACGAGAATTCGAACGAAACAATTCGTAATAAGACGAAGTAATTATATGGTAACATTGTAAGAGCGTACTGACGAAAGCGAACAACTATCCTGGAAATTAGACAAAACTCGCAATAATGTTGCATAAGATACTGACAACATTCTCGAACGTTATTTCGCAGAAACGCGTAGTTGTATTTTAACATCACGATGTTGAATAATTAGACGTTGAGAAAATATAATTCTAAAATGAGACTAGTCTCTACGTTTGAAACGCGATACTTATTCTATTCGAGATCGTATTACAATTTGGTTTGCACGAATCAAAAATTAGAATACCGAACGAAATTTGCATTGTTGCAACCGATATTGTGGGGTGACGTTTCATTTAGATATCATATCATCATCATCATCATCATCGTTTACCGCTTCTCATTTTTTAACCGATAGAATTGTTTTTTTTTCTTCTTTTCAATACGAATTTCCGTTCAAGTTCGTTCGCGAATAGTTTTCTTCATTGTCAGTGCAGTTCGAATGGGACATTCCGATGTGAAAGTAGCTGGCCGAATCGAAGAACAATGTGAGAGAGAAAGGAATAGATCGAGTGGTTCTCTCTGGTATTTCGATCAGAATTCAGGTAACTTCCCGTAACGGCACGTTCCAATAATTACAAGAGAAAAGGCTTGGTTAGGTCTCTCCCTTTCCTTCCTTTTTTCTCCCCCTTTCGTGTCCACTGCGTCAGCACGGGATATTTCACGGGACGGAGATTAAATTTTTTTGCTTGCTCGGTTTTATCCTTAACCCTACGCGCGATCATGCTTTCCAAATTAGTCAAAGATATGGGCCATAAAGTTGAACATTCTTCCTAACTAACTAACCGAACGACAACAAAAAAAACAATCTTTGAATTACACGTACGTTCTTTACTCATTCGAAATAAATAGAAAACTTTTCTTCAAAACGTTTCCTCGAAACGAAATTCTGTATCTGACAAAATTTCACCTTCCCTTATTTTTTGTTCCACTTCTAACGCTTCAACCTTTTAATTAAAAAGGATTGATGAGAATCTATGCAATTTATTTTAATGAAATAATCAAATAGTATGGAATGTTAATAAGAAACTTTGACTTGGTTGAATTAATGAGTCGTAAATTGAAGAATTAGTATTCCCTTGTTATAAAAACAAAGTGTAAAAATCTTCGTAACTATTTTTTTTCGAAGAATAAATTAAATCCACTACTAGCGTAGAATTAAAGTATTATAACAAATAAATGTTTAATCGGACGCGTAATTTATGAACTCAACGATTAAATCGATGATTCTCGTATATATTTCGTGAAAATGATTAACAAAAGCATATATAAGTATTCCTACTTTATGAAGAATAGTTCTGATCGTATTCTAGTTTCGTCTGGAACGAAAAACTCGTAGCGGCCCGTGAGAAATAACGTCCCCGTTTTACGTTCAGGACATTATCGTTCCTCTTTAATGTGCGAGCGAAACGTACGAGCTTGTCGGCATCAAATTTCTTGCCTTAGGATGTTTTAAATTACAATGTGCTGAAGTAGGAAAAGGATAAGGAAAGAGAGAGAGAGCGATAGAGGGTGGGGGGAAATAGGGGATGGGGAAGAAAAGTCGAGGGAGGAAAAAAAAAGGATGCAAGGGAATTCGTCGTTCCATCTCTTTCTATTTTTTTTTCCTCTCCCCTTTCCTTTTTCTTCTTTTTTTCTTCTCGTTATCCCTTCCTTCCTTCCTTCCTTCCTTTCTTTTTCTATTTTTTCTTTTTTTTTTTTTACCTTCCTCGAGATTAATCCTCCATATTACTCTTAACGTTGGCCTGGCAGCAACACGCCACTTGTTTACCGTTCTCATTTATTCCAGAACGTTTTGCTTCTATCTTCCTTCCACGTGCTACACGTTTTCATCCATCTCGCGATTTCTTTCTTACCTTCTTTGATTTCACTTTGTATTCTTCTTCTTCTTCTTATTCTTCGATAATTCTTCCCGCATACGTTTGACCATTTTAGAAAATTAATTAAATAATATTTTTTGGTAAATTAAAATAGCACTTATCCAATACTATCATCGAAGCATGGTTCATACACTTTATTATTATTATTATATCGCTTGACTTTTATGATCTGGGCAAGAATTGGTAACCCAACGCGTGATGGCTAGGTTATTAATTAATCTTATAAAGGATTGGGTGATTTGTTTCTTCTTTTTTTTTTTTAATAATTGTCGATTGAGAGAAAAAATAGAAAGGAAATAGTAAGGAAAAATGAAAGGATTAACTAGAGAATGGTATTTGTATAAATCTTAAAATACTTTCGTAGCTTTCGTTAACAGAAGAAAAAGGAAATAACACTGACGAAGTAGCCTTTCTGGCAAGTAGACTAGCTGCTACTACCGCGTATCGATCCTTGGCTATTATTAGTCCCTTGTCGACCCCTATTAAAATCGTCGGGAACGCTCGGAACGTTCTTTCCTCCTTTCCCTCCAACTCCTCGTCGTATGTTCCTACACAAACGTTATCAGTTTTTCTTTATTTCTTTTTACTTTATTTTATTTTATTTTATTTTATTTTATTTTTTATTTTACGTTGCCTCTCCTTTCCTTCCACGAGCAAAAATAAATCGCCGAGTTTCGCAAAATATTTTCCAAACAAAAATAAAAGTATCGAGATCTGACAAATTCTTGGAATTGATTATTTTTCATTTTGAAAACCAAGAAACAATAAAAGAAGAATAGATGTAATTGGGGGTATATTTTTTACGATATTTTTTAACGTTTCAAAAATTGGCATCTTTCCTTTCTCTTACAAAAAAAAAAAAATAGAAACCACCCGACCGAGAAAGCAAGCGAACATTTATCAACCGAGCGTATAAGAAAAATATCAAATAAAAGTAAATTCAGGATCTAAACCACACAAGCAGTTTCTCGGGGAAAGAATAGCAAGAAGGGAAGGAAAGGAAAGGAAAGGAAGGGAAGGAAGGAAGGAAGGAAACCGCTGGCATCGTTGGGTAACATCGTAGAAACCGAAACGATATCAACCGAATCGCACGTGTTCTTGTCTTCGATTTACCCTCTAGCCATAGCACCGAAAATTCAACCTACCGTGGCCGCCGTTATGTAACGTAGCGGGGTTACGATATTTCTGTACCGATAACATTGGGAACACTCACCCAACGAGAAGAAGACTGCCGATAAATCGATAACTCGTCCAGTCCGAGCAATGCAACGTCGTCATGTGTTATTCGTCTGTATTTCAAACATCTGGAAATTTCTTTTTCTTCCTTTCTTCCTTCTTTTGTTTTAAAAAAAGGATTTTTTCTTGTTACACATATTTAATAATCATTATACGTACAAATATACTTAAGTAGAATATATTTATAATTGTTTTGTTATATATTATAAATGTTCATATATTTTGTAGAAAAAATGAGAACCCATTTACGTCTATCTTGCACTTAAGAAGACACGTGCATAGATTCTGTAATATTGGACTGGTAATATCATTGTTATATTATACTATTTCGGTATTAAGATAGTGTCAAAGAATGTAACAATGTACTTTAAAAGGCTGACGATAAGTAAGTGTTACTTCTAAAGATATTGTATAGAATGAGTGGTGGTTGAGTTGTGTGCGAATAAGTACATGCATATTGTATTACGAATACGTTTTTAGGTCAGTTAGAATATTGGTATCTGTGTGAGCATGTAGAAATACGATAGTAATGGTGAACGTTTGTTAAAAAAAGTGACAACGCATTAGAACGGTTTATTTGCGTGGGTTGAATTGCATCGAGTTGCATACCATAGTGTCGAATAATATCGTATTTTATTATGCAATGCTGTATAACGTTTTAAAGAAGTTATTACATGTTTTCTATATATATATATATATAAATATTATCCAGCAGTAATCTTTCGAAAAATAATATCGCAATAAAAATTCAATGGGAAATATCAAACAAACGATCAAATTTTATTCTACCGATTACGGATGACACTTTTTTTCTATTTTATTAATATTTTGTTTCCAAAATACGACACGAAAATAAGACAAAATGAGAGAGAAAATAATACCGGTGACTGAGAGAAAACTTAAAAGAGACGCTTCCTTCGGTTCTTATCGATCGAACTTTCCCCGACGCTTTACACGGTGTCCATTATTTAAGTATTTCCGATATAAGAAACTTCCAAGCGAGTACGTTCAGAAAAGCTTCGCATTATGTCGTTCTATCGTTTACTTATTTTTATATTCACTTCCTTATATAAAGTCCGACGTTGGGTCGTTACGGTCATCACAAAGAAAATACATAGTACCGATATCGAACTGTGTAGCGAATCAATTTATTCTTCGAAGAAAGAGACTTTAGCGTATGCACAAATACACACGCACACGTATACACACACACACATATATATATATACGAGCAGAGAGTTCCTCTCACATTTTCTTCGAAGCACACTTTCGAAAGCAGTTTTGAACTTTTCGCATCCGCTTATTACGACGTTAGGTTCGACTCGATGATGCCCTACCACCGACAGCCACGTCGTAAACTCACCAAGTAAGCTCGACTCTTTTGTAACCGGGCCTCCTCCTCCTCCTCCTCCTCCTCCTACTCTTCGTGTTATGGACCCTCTATGTTGGAGAATTTAACTTTGCTAGAGTCTCCTCTACTCTTCCTTCCATCTTACCCTCGTACCACATTGCATCTACAAAGGTTCTCCTAAAAGAACGAGAATGAGAGAGAGGAAGATAGAACGTATATAACCACGAGAAGCAAATTTTTTGATATAACCTTTTTTTTCTCACATTATTATATTTCTCCTTGTCTTTGTCAGATAATAGACTCGGTCTAATAATGTCAGTAATCATTGATAATACATTTGTAATACATTTTTTTATTTTGTTCGTATAAATTTCCTATTTATTTAACATTTATATATATATATTTTTGATTTTATTCTTTTTATATGTACTATACTTTTCCTTCGTCATTGTCCCATGTAGGTGGTAGAGATTCGCGCGAAGATAAACGATGCTTTATCAGAAGGATGTTTTCGCCGATCTAAAGGTGAAGAAAGAAAAGGAGAGAGACAGAGAGAGAGAGTGAGAGATCCGACAATGGTATTTGCTACGGAAAACCCAGATTTATAGCTCGTGGAAAAGACAGTGGAGAAAGGAGAGAGACAGAAGAGATAGTGAGATATATCCCGACAATGTCATTTGCTACGGAAAACCCAGATTTATAGCTCGTGGAAAAGACAGTGGAGAAAGAAAAGATCTTCTCGAAAGGTTTCCCCCTAAGCGTTGGAGGGATAAAGACGTAAGCGTGTGGACAGGAATATAAATACTCGTAAAAGACGAAGAATTTTGCTTAAAAGAGATAACCCCCGAGCAGCCCTCTTTACCACTCCCCCCCCCCCACCACCACCACCACCACCCGTATTCCCGTTTTATTCCACAAACTTGCAATGGAGAAAAGAGTAATTGTATGTTGTGTGTGTGTGTGCATGTGTATACATACTATGTGCGAGAAATGCATGTACATTGCACTCTGGCGAGATTTTACAGCCAGGTGGTTCACCGAAGATCTACGTTTTCGGTGGTATTCCGAAATTTCGTCGTAGTCGAGAAAATGAACGGCGTTAATAAGAAACGCGTACGTAACTCCCACACCCGCATACACCACACACATTCACGTATATATATATATATATATATATATTCGTGTAGAAGCTTTTCGTGGCTTTTAAACGACTTCCCAAATATTCAGAAACGTTTGCCAAGATTTGCGAGCACGAGTAAACGAGCTTTTCGTAAGGTAAACGAGAGTCTAAAGAAAATATTGGCTCGATGTAATCGTAACTGCTGCACCCCCTAATTTTCTATCAATAATTCACCATTTTGTAATTAATTACGATTCAATATTTCCTTTAGTTTTAAAGAAGATATATTATCATCATTATTATTATTATTCGAATAGAAAAGGGGAAAGAATACTCGAAACGCGTAAAACGAGAGACAAAAGAGTTTCGTAGTAAGTATTTCTTTCAGAAGAAATCAAAGTTCATCGTTTCTCGACGTCGTTTAAAAAGATTTCCTTTCTTTTATCCTGGGAAAAGAAAAAATAAATAAATAGAAATATAAAGAAAGAAAGAAAGAAAGAAAGTGAAAGAGAGAGAGAGAGAGAGAATTGGTAAGGAAATTTTCCAAAAGAGGAAAGAATAGTTGGAGGAGGAATTACGAGAGAACAATTATATTCTATTCTTCGTATAATTAGATCGATTCGAAAGAAAGATTTAAAGGTTCCGATTTCTTTCGTCTCTAACTGACTGTCTCTTTCTTCTCTCTCTCTCTCTCTCTCTTTCCTTCTTTCTTTCTTTCTTTCTTGCTTGCTTCCCTTCTCATCGGAATCGGTCGAAGGAACGATCTCTCTCGCGTAAAAAGAAATTTCCTCCTATCGTCCGCGATTCGCCATTCGAATCAAGAGGGGTAGATCAGGGTAGCTAGACGGGGTGGGTAGCTAGATGGGATGAGATGGGGTAGGAGAATAGAAGAAAGAAGATAGAGAATTCTATACGACAAGAGAAACGAGCCGGTCGTTACGCTGGAAAATAGGAACGTTCGGTATAGAAACGACGTTTGTTGCCAGGAACGTTTCATTGGAACAAATCGACGCCGATCTTCGACTAGGATCTCTAATATCGGGGGTAGTTCAACCCTTAATATTTCTCCGTTTCGTGAAAACCATTCTTATTCTTTCCTATCCCCTTCCTTCTTCTTCAACGAAACGTTCGTCTTGCGAATCTTACGAGCCTTCGTTCTTTCACTTTCTTCCTTCCCCCTCCTCCACCCCCACCCCCAGTCCCTTATACTCTCGATTCAAAAGCTATCACCGAAAATTCCCCAAAGTATCTTAAAAAAAACAATGGTTGCTATGTGCTTCGACTTTTCTCTCGGTTGTATTTATCTTCTTCTTCTTCTTCTCTTCTCTTCTTCTTCCTGTTCTCCTCTTATTTTTCTTACGTGCAGCCACTACACCACGCCGATTGCTTACAAACTGACAAAAACTCTGTATCCGGATATCTTTACAGCACTTACACGTACTTTTCCTCTTGCCCCTTTCCCCTTTCCACCCTCCTTCCACTTCTTCGGAGTTACTCCATTGTTCCTTAGTTGTTCTCGTCTTTGTCGAAAGAACCTAGTAATAACCAAAGTCCTGTAGGAAACGACAACGATACAACTATTAAGTGGGTACACCGTATAGATATATATATAGAGAGAGAGGGTGAATCTGAAAGAAAAAGAGAAAAAAAAGTTGGAGGAGGGGGTGTTACTTAGAGATACTCGATGCGCTATCATTTATCGTGCAAACTCGACGTTTTACAACGACCCTCGAACAATCTTCTCCTACAAGTATATTCTTCTCTTTCTTTACTCTTTTTTCCCCCTTTGATATTCTTTCCAAAGTAAAAAGTCATTTTTATATTCTCATAATTTTTATCTCACAACTTTTCTCACATTATTCTTACTAATAATAATTTCTCCATTCATTAACATATTCGATAATAATAATAATAATAATTTATCGAATCGTTATAAGGGATTCGTTTTTAAACGAAGAGACAAAATTCACAGTTTCAACAACAACAACAACAACAACAACAAAGACAAAAATCACGCTCGCGTGTCACACGAACGAATATGCTCGAATGATTTCATTGGTGATACACGAAAATAGAAATGCTTTGATCCTAAGGGATGATTGGGGAAGGGGAGGGGCAGGAGGAATGGATCCTGTCCTTTCGTGAGCGGTGTACCGAACTATCGTTTCGTCGAAAATGAGAAAATGTAATGCCGTAGATGAGGGAAAACGAGATCATTGCCGGAGGCTCATTGGCTCGATCGTTTCTACTCTCCAAGGATAAATCGAGACTGTTCGAAGTGTCTTTCGTGATCGATCACTCTCCCCCACCCCTCCCCCTCCCCTCCCCCCTCCCCCCACGCCCCTTCGTACTATCCTCAACTTTCTCTAGTGCACCTTGCTAAACTCGATGCGGCTGGTTACCTCGGTAGTTAATTAGTCACTACTCCAAGGTATTACGTCAGCATCTATGTTCGATCGTTTTATCATCGTTAATTACTCATCCATCTTTTTTTATTCTTCATTTTCTATTATTTTTTGCCTTCCGTTTTATTATTATTCTTATTATTATTGTTTTTTTTTTGTTGGTCTAAAGATGTTCTCGACTTGACTTCTTGAGAAATTTGATATGCTTGTTGCATCTATAATATTAATGGATAAATACTTTAAAGTAAATGACATTTTTTGGGGGGGAGGGTGGGGATTATTCTACGTTTACGAATTGTTTTCTGTTTTTTTTTTCTGTTATCCAAAAATTCTAAGGGGATCAAATTTTTCTAGTTTATTTAACACGATTTATATCTATCATTATTCGCATTCTAAGATCATATTTATTATTAATTATTCATTTTATTTCCACCCTCCCCCCTCTTGTGAGGAAATTGCTAATTAAGTAAATAAATTCGTATTCTAGATAATCTAAAAGCGGTAATTAGTTAATAAGTCTCTCCACGTTCCGGATTTTCTGTGAAAATGGTAATTAATTAATAAATCAGTGTATCTAGAAATCAATATACATATATATATATATAATTTGATTAAAATTCGTTCCATATTTTCGCACAGATTTTATCAAACATCGTTCGTTTATCATCGATATGAAAATTCATGCTCGAATCGAAAAAGTAAACAATAGAAAATCTTCAATTATAATATTCCATTTTATGCATCGTTTAATTTTCATTTTATTTTCTTATTAAACCCCTACTTTTATTTTATCCCATCGATCTGCGTCCTTCGATTCATCGTTTAACATCAAAATCACGTTCCTTTAAGATCAATCTCGGGTAAAAGGTTTCATAGTCCGATCGAAAATTGACCATTGTCAATATTTCAAAAAGAAATATTTTCATTCAATTCAGTATTCGATATAATTGCATAGAATTTTTATTTCAGTTATTATAAACGAAAACGAATAAAAATTGGTTGAAAATATTACATTGTAATAGAAAATTTCTTAAATTATATTATATTAAATATAATTAATTTAATATGATTTAAATTATTATATTATATTAAAAAACAAAAAAAAAAGGTATTATTATATTTTAATTTACAGATACGCGTATTTATATACTTTGGATTTATTTCAAGGATAATAAAACACCGAAAATCGCATGTTCATAACCGAGAAGAAATATGATTTTCACTTAAGACGTAGGGATGTGCATTCTTGCGGACGAATCGTAGAAAATAAGACGAAGTGGCAAAAGAATGGAAAATAGTGGAAACGAGCATGACGTGTACTTATGTTAGCTATCACGGGTGCAATCGACATGCCGCAATTGTCCTGGAATTTTTGCTCGTTTGCGTTGAGAGCTTCTTTCTTTTGGCTGCTGCTGCTGCTGCTGCTACTGGCTTTGCTATGTGCCATTGCCGTTACGTTGCTCGTCCTAGCTTTTCTACGAGAGAATTTTCTTCTCTTGATAAAGACACGAAGAATAGGAGGGGGATGAAGAAATTCTGTGATATGAGATGAGAGAAATGTGAAGAAAGCACCCAGTGGTGGATAACGGGAACCACGTTCACTGAGAAAATCTGACTTCTTCAATTCCAACGTCCAAAGAATATAAAAATAAAGTAAGAAAGTACAAAAAATAAGAAGTCAAGATTTCGAATATTATTTCTATATGAAAATATTAATTATTGCTTTTAATTTTTGATTAACCACAGAGAGGATATATCGTTGATTATCGAACAATTCGATAATAATTTTATAAACGTTAGTTCCCCGTTTAATCGAGCAATTATAAATGGAGATTGACACGAATGAAAGGAATTATTTTATGATTATTTTCAATGGCGAAGATTGAAAGGGTAGAAAGGAGAAAAATTTCATGAAAGAACAAAAAAATCGGACTAAAGAATAATACGTTCAATTAAAATTCGTTTATTATTTTCAACGACGGCGATATGATTCTTTTTTTCTGGTGTTAAACGCAATTAGATTATTCTATAAATTTACTACGCATTAATTAAGCAATCACGATAGGGAATGGGTGTTTGATATATAAAATGAATTGACTTTCCAAGAGTGTACTCGCGATTTTCTATGATTAAACTTGGAATATTCGATGCATTATTGCTGCGATTTAATCTATGCTAAGCGGTTGGAAAATTTCAGGACTTAGATGACGTAATCTAAGAAGAGCCAACAAACTATCTAGCAGCTTTAAAGCTAAGAAAGTTTGCTGTTCGCCTTTAGAAGTTGATGGTCTTTGACCGGAAAATTTCAAGAAAACTGAATTTCTTATATTTTTGGGGGGAACTTGCCCGTTAGTATGATTAAAAATCCCTTTTTCAAAAGTGAATTTTTTTTTATCAGAATAAAAAATCGAAGGAAAATATTGTTAAGAAGTTATCGAGTAATAATTCGTTAAAAGTCGAACTTTCGTTCACTTACCAAACTTATTGAAAATTTTCGAGCGTTTGGGTGTACGTGTGTGTGTGTGTGTGTGCTAGATCGTATAAGGTGAATGAAAATCTCGATCACTCGGATATTTAAAGAGGAACTAATATTTATTATATAAAAGGGAATAATTAAGTAAAGAAAAGAGATGAAGCAAATGGATTAAAAGCTGTAAGATCGAGGAAAGTTTGCGAACGAGGATCCAAAGCGTCTGAACATTGCTGATTGCTGCTGCTACCTTTAATGACTTTGAATTCTATTTAGAACAGTTAATGCTTTCTCGATTATTATATCAAATACTTAACGTAACGTAATTACAAAATGATGCGAACAAAGTAATCTTTTTTTTAATCCATCCTAATTTTCTTTGATCTATTTTATAATAATATTTGTTAGTTCAATTTTTCACAAGATAGAAATTCGAATAAATATTTTTCGCAGTTTAAATTTCGACTTTCGATAAATAGTTGGTAGCACAAAATATTGGAATAACGAAACGTCTGGTATCAATGGAATCCTTTCGAACGTCTGCTATGATAGCCCAATCAGCTGACCAAATTCACGTTGGGTATTCATACCTTTCAGAGAAATTCGAATCGTTTCCTAAATAGGAAACCTTTGAATATTCTTGCGTTGTGACGATCCTTCGAAATTTTTGTCCAATTTTTCCAAGGTCCACGATAACAAATTTTCTCGAAAGTATTTTTAACGTAGAAAATTATTTTAATTGCGAATTGCTATAATTACTGAATGAACATTTCTAGACGTACAAAATCTATAGCCGTGTAAAACTAGAGACGAAGAATAAAAACCTTTTCATTCATTCATTCATTCATTTATTACATTCGTTCATTTATGTATGTCAATTACACCCAGTAGTAGCTTTTGTTGTACCGATTTTCATTTTTAAAATGCATTATACGTTTCTTCAAAGATATACATATCTATGAATTATTATTTACCAAGCTTTATTTTTTTAATATCATATTATATTAATTCTAAATACTTATATGAGAAGGTAGTAGTCATAGAATTATTTTTCTCTTAATAGAACCGAATGGCCACGAACTTTTAACCCGGTTACGAATCTATTTTCAAAGCTCGTTTAAGATTTCTTAACAGATCATAATCATTCTCGACGTTTCTCCTTTTATTTTCGGATTAAATCGATATTTATTTTCAGATTTGTTAAGGAAAATAGGAAGACGAACGACCTTGATTTATATTACCCGCCCCCCTCCCCCCTTTCTCATCGTATAATTACTTTTGTCGTTGAATCGAATTGAATTGAATTGATTCTATGGAGATGTGCGATACAAATAATCGATGATTTCTAATTTAATTTAGGTTTATCATGTTTACTTTTATTAAGACAACTTGAAGAAGTTTTTAGCGAAAGATGGGACCAATCGAACGATTCGAGTTTCATTTAACAAACCAGCCACGAGTTTTTCGGTGTTTGTAGGTCATGTTTGAGACGATAGAACAGTCGAGTCGTTTTCAAAACGAACCGTAAAAGAGGAAAGAAGTAGACAGAAGATATCTTTGGTGATTTCGATCGTATATACACACACACGTATACGCAAACATACGTATGTATATATATATGTGTGTGTGTGTTTGCGAGGGTTGAAATTCTCGACTGGAGTTGGTACGAACGAAAGAATTTTTGTTTGCGTTAAAAAGAGAAAAGGAGATGAGAGTCCCTTGGCTCCGTGAAAAATATTCCTTCGCGAGTTGGAATCCCCACCCTTTCTCCACCCCCCACCCCCCCGGTATCACGACAATGGCGACTAGCATCCTCTTTTCAACCCTTCGAGCATCCCCATTCGTCTCGGGGCGACTCGCGATGTTCTTAATTTCACGGGGAAAAGAAAAAGAAAAAAAAGAAAAAAAAAAACCATTCTCGGCGTCACGTTCGACCTCGTTTTTTCTCACGAAAACGGCAACGCGATCACGTACTCTGGTTGCTCTAAAATGAGAGGGACCGCTTAAGATCAAACATTTCTAGGAGAACTGTAGAATTCGATATAAGTTTTCCAGCGTTAGAAAAGTTTGTTCTTCTGACAATTGTCAAAGAGACACCACCACAATAGAGGAAAGAAGCTTTTTTGATTCGTCGTCCTAAAAAGATCAATTAAAGTACGTTTCATCGTTTCCCCATTCGTCATTGTCCTTTGTCATTCAAGTGGAACGGACGAATACATACACAATGAAACAAATTTACGGAAATATAGAGAGCACTTCCGGGCGGGGGTGTTTGCTACCTCGAAAGGTTCTTTCGACAATCGGAAACTTCATCTGCTTTTCGTATGACTGCTTGTCTGGCTGAGTGCCTATTTGCTTGCTTGCTTGCTTGCTTGCCTGGCTGACTGACTGACTGACTAACTGACTGTCTGTCTGTCTGTCCGTTTGTTTGTCTGTTTGGTTAGTAGCTTGTCCATTTGGATATCTGGTTAGGAGAAGAGATTTTGCGGGGTTGGTTGTGCATGCACAACCCTAAGAACGCCCATCAATTTTCTTGCCCTTTAAAAGGCATCAATCTAAGGAAGAAGGGGGATACAAATACTAACGGACAGAACCCTCTTACCTAACCCCTTTTTCGACTTTACCAATCTCCGATGCTTTTATCGTTTCTGAAACCCATGTCATATTTACTTATTCATCGAAGAAAATTTATCCAATCTTCCGTCCCTATAACTGTTAAGATCTTCCATATTTCTTATTTATCATTTTGCGTACTCGATTATCAAATTACGAACATTTGTAATCTTACCGTTCTAAAATAAACTAATTGACATTCATTAATATTTCTACTCGTAATTACGTTATGTTTTAATTACATTTGTAATATAAAATAATACACTTGCATTACAGTCTTTCTATTCGTATCTGATTTTAATGTTAGTAATAATTATTACATATGAAATATAGAAGTAAATGCACGTAATTACGCGCGTGAAAATAAAAATATTGCAAAAATACATTTGCCATATTTCTGTTCAATGGTTGCAATAGTCGTAGCATAAAAACACATAACCAATGCGTTATATTTTTAGAACTGTCGAAAATCCCTATAGCATTTGATGATTATCGAATCGATCAGCCACAAAGCGGACAACGGTGGCCGTCCTCGAAATTTTACTAAGGGAAAATCCTCTTTCCCAAGCGGCGAAACGGTTCGTTAGCTTCGCCGTTTGTTGATGTTACTTAATCTCGAGCTTACTGAGCAAAAACACGAGCACATTAAGCGGCCTGGAGTAGTAGTAGCAGCAGAAGCACCAGTGAAGGGGGTGTTGAGGGGGTTAAAGGGGGTTCAGGGGGTTGAGGGGGGTGTGGTAATAGCCAGACAAGACTCGTACGGACGACCTGCATCTATACGGATAAAACAAGAGCTTCGGTTAAGCTCTCGAGAGGCTTTGTGAACCGATTGAAAAAGCTTCAGGAGAGCAATGTGAACATCACCGGGAAGAGGAGCTCCTTCCTTTTTTTATTTTTATATCATCATTTCTATCAATATAATTATTATTATTATTTTTAATTAGCATTATAATTCAATGGAGGACGGACGAGAAAATTAAAAAATACGCAAATATTCGACAAAAATAAATACGCGATTTTTCTTACCAATAATTTTCGTTTAATCTAATTGTCAAATGACTTAAGAACTCTATAACGTTATAAAATAACGATTGAATTGATTACATTCAAATCAGAATTATAATCAATTAAATACCCCAAGTCACTGTATTAATTTAAACGTCCAATTAACGGTTATTGATGACGACGATGATGATAGTACTGTTTCATGGTTAAGAAAAAAAACATCGATGGTGTGGGGGTAGAAGAGAAGCTTATCTTATTCATCGAGGTTGTCGCGTGTTGTTGGAAAATCACGAGAGAGAAGGAGAAGGAGAAAGAGAGAAAAAGAGAGGCGCCGAGACGTCTCGACGCCGGTTTGGTCGTCGGTTTACCGGCGTCGTGTCTTCCCAGCTTCTTCTTCTTCTTCTTCTTCCTCTTATTATTCTTCTTCCTTTATATATATATATATATATATATATATATATATATATATATATCTGTATAAACGTACACGTGTCTATATCTTTTCTACATATACGAAAACACCAGGGTGTTCCTTGTATTATATAGCTTTTCTCGTGTTCTCTCTTTACTCACCCCCTCCCCGCCCCGCCCCACCCCCCACCTCCTATCGATCCCTTTTTCGATTCTCTCTCTCTTTTCTGTTCCTTTGCCAAGCCAGCAAATAATCATCTCCCTTTCTATTCGTAAAACCACACCACTGTTTTCCCGAGTTTGCACCAAATAGACATTGCCTCGATTAAGTAAACCGTTTCCATGATTATCACTTGGAAAAACGAGAAGGGAAGGAGGAAAACGACATTACGTCGAAGAAAACTCTCATTTTCCTACTCTACTGGGTTATATGGAAACTTTTGATAAGTCCTTTTGCATTTGCTAATGACCCAAACCCTGTTAACTTTCTATTATACGATTTTCTATTAACACGTTCGCGTATATTCCATTCCTCTTTGTTTTCAACGATCTGTTTTAGATAATACGAATAACTCGGTGTGAGAATTTTCGATTTATGTTTTATTCCAAATTTTATTCTACAACTTCTCTTTATCGTTATTTCATTGCAATGTAATGTAATAATAAATTCGCGATAGATTCTCTTAGAAATGTATATTAAGTTAATAAATAACATTCGGCGTGCAACGTTAACTGCAATTTGAATAAGTTATCGCCAAAATTTTCCTTCATTAAGTCGTCGTTATGTAACAAGAACCGAAGTGGTCATTTGTCCGATATCATGTTCCAAATATAATTTCCCCATGAATACTAATTACAATGAATATGATACCAATGAGCGTGGGTAGATAAATGACTAGATTTTCTTTTTTTGTTGCATTCATTTTAAAATTGCATCAAAGTGTAGTATTCATGAATTTCCATTCTTTTTTTTGTTGTTGTTGTTGTTTTATAAAGAGATAATACGAAATAACATCTAACAAAAAAAAAAGAGAAATATTTAAATACGCGTGTTAAACACGTCAGACGAGAACAAAGATTATTTCTAATCAAGTAAAAAGCACGAAATTCTTGATTACGTTTCATTTGTCAGTAAACAAAATAGCGAAGGAATTTATAAGAGCCAACGCGAATGGTGTGCAACTACGTTTTCATATTTCGGCTAACATTTCGAGCAGCATAACACACAATGCAACTACTACTACTACTACTATTACTACTATTGCAGTCAACGCGTTCCCGCTCTCGTCATAAACGCGTTTCCGGAATTTGACGACAAAGTGAATATAAAGTAGTGAAGAGGGAGGGAGAGAAATGAAATTCCTACAGTAAAGTTATATTGTGTATATTATATGATACATTGCCATTTCTCGCGTGGTTCCCTTCACTCACTCACTTGAATATCCATCTTCATTCGTAGATAATTTTTCATATAAGATATAGTTTACGAAAATTTTCACTATATATGTTATATACACATATATATCGATTATTATTTATTTTCTTTTCCATAAGAAAATTTTAGCGGGTAAAATTTATGGAATAGAAAAAACCTTATAAATCTAAAATAACTGCTTCTTATTTCTTTTCCGATCATATTTAACTTGCGCGATCTTTTTGCTTCCTTTTTCTTTACCCTCCCGTTTCTTTTTTATCTTTTCGAAAATATTCACACAGAGTCGTACGGGTTACGGTCACGAGATTAAAATACTTTTCTTCGCTACGTTATATTCCCAAGAGGGGCATATCTCATTTTCATTTTGAAGAAGACCAGAAGGCAGACGCCACGACGTATATATTTATACATACACGTGCCTGTGTCGAAGTACAATGCTAAAGTAAGTAAAGGGTGGAAAAAAAATAAGAGAAAGGAGAGGAGGAGGAGGAGGAAGAAGAAAAAAAAAATGAGTTTCCCCGTCGTCGTACGTCTTTCATCCAAAAACCACGTTTATTCCCACTGCGATCGTTCGATGCTCCCCATAACAACCAAGATAAAGATGAAAGAAAATTATTCCTGCTTTATTTCTTAATAAATATTTTGTTGTTCCTCTCTCACACACATAAACTAGAAAAACGCGTAACAATAGAATAGACTCCTACCATTTGACTATTTTCTATCGTCCAACTTCATCCTCGATAACAATCTAGAAACGAATAAACATCTTTCGATATTACATTACTCGGAACTTTCTTTTCGAGAAGACCCGAAAACAAAAATATTTCATCTATTTTTTCGCGAGAACGAGATAACTTTATCTATTCGTTTGGATATTTACGGAAATCAAAGTTCTCCCCCTCCTCCTCCATCGATCTATATTTTTCTTGATATTCTGAATTACGAAAATACAAAAAACAAATGATTTTCTATCTATCGATATTAGAGATACAACACCTTATTTAATTATAAACAAATACAAGCTTGCAATATTAAATAAAATATATATTGAACTTCTTTTATCATTCTCATCTAATTCATCTTTTCTGTATCTAATTTATTTCCTTTTTATTTTCACAGATTAGAAGAATCATCTTTATCTCTGATCCGTTGTTGATCACCAAACAACAAGATGGCAGCTTTCGTGGCGAAGCAGATGGTCGGCAACAAGCTGAATGCCGTTAAAGGTAAACAATTTTTATATATACACACACACATATATATATATAGTATATTTATAACGTATACGTTATAAAAACGTCGAATCGAATTTTTGTGCAAAAGCAAAAAGAAATAAAATAAAATAAAAAAAAAGAAAATAAAAAAAAGTACCATTCCAATTTTGTTGAAGGGGGTAGGAATAGTTGGAACTTCGTTATCGGTCGAGATATCGCGTCGTGTCTATGTAAATAACCCCGAATGGAAAAAAAAAATTTATATATATATATTTTCTTCGTTAAAAAAACAAAAAAAATTCGAAAGAGAAATTCGGCCAGGGACAATAGGCACGAAGTTGACCGAGAAATGCAAACGAAATGGTTCTATTTCCGTGGGACGTGATTCGTCCAACGAATTCTGTTCGAACATTTTTTGAGAATGCGTTGTACAGGTAAACCACAAGTGTTTGGATTCGTAAACCGAATACGAAAGTGGGGACTCCCCACTTTCCAAAATTTCGATCGTTTCTCAAATTATTATAATATAAAATACATGGTAATCATTAATGGTATATTAAGTTATCTATGATGGTACGGTTTTTATATAAAATATATTTCAATATATATCGTATGTTTTGTTCTTTGATTATAATAAATGGTTCTACTTTTCTCGTCGATTCGTCTTTTGAAAGCAAAACTATCGACAATATTGCAAATCACGCAAAAGGAATCGATAGAAAGTGGAGGAAAAATCCATTGCGGAATTTCTTCTTCTTTCCGTTACCGGATATCCGCCTAACATAGGTCGAACCTTTTCTTCTAAGGGAAACGTGACTTCCAGCAAATTTATTTCGTGTTCGTTCCATCGGATAGAACGCTGTTAAGATTCTATGGTACGGAATGAAACGTTTTTCGTTAATTCTTTGAAAAATAGAAACTCCTTGTTTCTCCTATTCAAACAAAAAAATCTTTTAAAATGTACGAGATTAATCTTTTGTTAATAACAATAATATCAATAATTTTAATACTTATTAAATAAAAAGATATAAATCCAAAAGTGAGATAAGGAATAAATTATTTATGATTAACGGGAAATAGAATATTAATTATTTCATTGATTTTCAATTAATTACACTCGAATTACTGTTGTTAACGATGTATAAATAGACGAACAAAAATTTGTCTTACATTACTATCTTATATTATTATTTATTGAATATTATAACGACGCGAAGATTATTAAATATGAAAAATAATGAAAAATATTGCGAACCGATGAGGAGAACGATTAAACACCGATAATCACGTTTAGAAATCAATAGCGCATGAAACCTGTAGTCTGTCGTGGTTTAACTAAGTGGTATAACCCTTCTTCTTCTTCTTCTTCTTGTTTCTCTTAACTTTGACGCGAACGTGAATTACCAACAAATATTCTCCAACGTTCCTTGAACGTTTAATACGAGACAGGAGGCAATTCGATGCGCTTACGCGAATACAAGAGGAAGAAGAAAGTTAAACTAAAGAGATTACGGTAACCGAAGAAGGATAGTTATTTGTCTAGGCAAGTTTACTCGATCAGAAGAACGATAATCGTGAATAATCGGCTCCAATGTGGCCGTGTATGTGCGTACTCTCTTCGAAATTGGACGTCACGAAAATTCAAGAGTCCATTCGAGATACGAGGATGATATAATCCGTTCGATATTGGTCAGAACAAGTAGTAGGATCAACGTATAATCGGACTCAAAGATTAAATTCATATCAACTCGATTTTGATTCGAGAAGAAAACGCTTTCTGAAATAATTCCATTCTATTTATCGATTCCGAATAATATTTTATCAATATATATATCTTAGAAAGATTCATCTGCTGATCGATTGATATAATTAAAAACTTGTTGCAAATTTTATATTAAAAATCTTTTACCTGGATATATATACGATAAAAGATAAATGAAAAAAAAGAAAAAGAAAAAGAAAAAGGATAAAAAAATTTCACTCGGCGATTGTTATTATTGGTTCACTCTATAAATAACGTCAAAGGGAAGGCCAATATTGCGATTCGCTCGACGATAGAGAATATTTTCCAACATATAAGTGCCTATCTCTACATACATAAATACATATATATATACATATATACACATATACATAGATGTACATAAATCTCTACTCCATTTTCGAAACAAACTCCGAAAATTCCGTTGGTAACTATCGATGTGTGTATTTCCTATCCTACCACGTGAACGTATCCTGGGTATACACGTGCGTATGTGTGGGTATGAAAGAGAGAGAGAGAGAGAGAGAGAATGCCAACGGCAATAAAACTTGCGTCATTAAGGAAAAGTTTTAGCTTTCGCGAGCGTCGAAGCGAAAAAGCGTATCGCAGGGAATCCCTAATGGGAAAGGACGACGAGTAAATGGGGACCTTCGTCAAACCTAGAAGCCGATTTTTGCTTGAAATCTTTCCACGGCTTGTTCGAAGACCTCTTACCTACCTATCTCTCTTCTTCAACGCGATCGATCCGTCCTCTTCCTGTCTACTCGCCCTTTCGTCCCTTCCCCTTTCCACTCGAACCACCCTTTCCACCTTTTCGCGTTCCTTTTCCATTCCTTTTCCATTCCTTTTTCTTTCTTTTTCTTTTTTCTATCCTATGTCTAAACCCTTATCCAACTCGCGTCCCTTATTCTCGATTTCGTGTGTCCCTTGACAGAAAAATTTCTCTCTTCATATTTCCTCTTTTTTTTCTTTTTTTTTTTTCTTTTTCCATTTCCCCGATCTACATAACGCATTTCATCAGATGCTAACATAATATTTCAATGTCCACTTACGTACAATAAACGTAAGAATATATACGACGATTCCTTTTTTCTTTTTTCTATCATCTCGCTTTCGAATGGAAATTTTTCATAGAATACGTTTTAAGTGTATAAAGCATTTCGAATGAGATTCGTATCGATATTCGATCGTTTTAAATAATTCAATCGAATGGTAACGCGGGGAAATACTATTGTGTTAAATAAAATAGATGCTTTTAATTGGTATTATGAGTGATCGATTTACGTTCGTAAAGAGAAAAAGAGAAAGAGATAGAGAGAGAGAGAAAACTCGATTTCGAAAGAGATTCATTAAAATGTATCATGCAATTCACATTTTGCCGCATTTCGAAAATAATAGATTGCTATGAAAGACCATTTCGATTGAAATCAGATTTAATCTTGTTCGTTTTAATAACGAGATAAGATAGGCTTGGATTTTATTTAAGGGTGAAAATAACAGACATAAATTCATCACCCTTCTTGGGAAAGACGTCCCTCCCTCTCCCCCCTCGTTTACTACGAGTTTTCGATACAACAAGTATTTTATTAAATAACAGATATAGTTTTATCCCCTTTTTATTCTGCTTATATGAAAATTAATTTTAATATTTTAACCGTTCGGAAAGCAGTTTGCTTCTGAATGCCACTGGATAAACAATTTTGTTAATAATATGTATTTAATATATAACGAGATAATAATTGAAGATAAAAAGTACAATAAAGTGCAATTCGAAATTGTTATTAATAATTTACCTATCTGTTGACAAATGGAATAATTTAATTAGGAACAAAGAACATTTATAATATATATATAATTAACGTATTTATAATGTAAACAAATGTATTATTATTCTGAATATTATCAGCCAAGCTCACTCGTCTTCTCACTATAGTTTCAGAGTTAACAAACATATTATTTTATAGAAATGAAATGTTATGATAAAGTTTATGTATAAACAACAGCTAGAATAATTATCGCAATTTTTGTAATATACGATTTTTATTTATAAAACGTTTTAATATTTGCGTAGAAAAAATGTAATATTTTTAACCGACTGACAGGTTGTCAAAAACAATGAAACACATTGCGCAACTGCGATAATCGTAAAATCAATGAAATAAATAAATTTTTGTAAGACGTAATTATGTTTAATTATAAGTTTATAATAATCCAAATTTTATTGTAATCCCTAGAGGAGAAACGTATAACAAGTATTTACAAAATCCCTCGCGTGGCAATGAACGTTTAAAGTGAATCCTCAAGTAAAGTTTGAAATTTCTCAGTTGATTCTAAACAAATTCGACTAAATAATTTGTATAAGAATATTGTTTAACGATTGAAATATAATAAAGTTAAGTAACAACAAATAAAAACAAAAGTTACGGATTACAGTTAGCATTATTATTATTATTATTATTATTATTACGGATTAAAATGATCACAAATAATAAACTCATGAAAATCGGCGAATCCTTGTTTATAAAGTTTGGAGTTAGTCAGTTAATAATTTTAAACAAATTTAACGAATTTCAACGTGTTCGAGTATAAATACGATTAAATCGTATCTATTTAAAAAGCACAACTCCTGTTTTATACGGTTGAAATATTAATTTAAGTAAACAACAACAACAAATATATATAAACGTAATACTTCGGATTACAGTTGGCAAAATCAACAGAGCAACAGCATTATTCTAGAATTATATGATCAAAAATTTCATATATAAAACGAATGAAATAAAATAATGATAATATATATATCATCCGTTGGCAATTACATTTGATTTGTTTGAAATAATGGAGTAGGTACATACGTACGTACGTGCGTACGTATACGCGTGGGGAAAACGAAAGGGTAGAAAACGAAAGGGGTTGCAGCTTATTGCAACGTTTACGAACGTAAAGAGAAGTTTGAAAGTTAGGCGGGCATAATGAATAGGAGAATAGCCGATCTGCGGCTGAACCGCGCATGATTCATCAAAGTTCGACGAGTGCGATAGAATGGATAGATAAATAGGATAGGACTAGACAAAGGTAGATGATATATATGTATATATATACGTCGAAGTATAAAGGAGTGGGCCAGAAGGATGATACTCCCGTACGAACGGAAATCGGTGGTCGGCATCCTCAATGCGCGCGACGGCTTTCGCGGGAAATGCGGTGGGTAACTTTAGCGATGAGAACAGGGTGCCCATGAGAGAGAAAGAGAGGGTAGGTGGTAAGGGTATAGAAGGGGGGATGTGGAATCGGATAGCAATTAGTCGATGACCCCGATGTGTGCGCAGTCGCGCGCGCGCGCACACGCCTGCTAGATAGAGCTGCTGCTGGTGGTGGTGGTGGTGGTGGTGTAAACAAAAGCTTTGAATAAATGTGTGTTAGTTCATATATATATATATATGTCAGTGTGAGTAGGGAGCTGTATCGTTAGGAGAAAGATGGCGAACCCGGCGGTGTTTCAAAAGTTACCCGAACGGATAAAAAGAGAAAGAAAAAGAGAAAGAAGTTGGCGAGGAAACGCGGGGATCCGCGCACAGTTCTCGATTCGAAACACCAATGGTCGTTCGATGAAAGGCTCAACCTAGGTTTTGTAAAACCTAGTTGCATTTAGAACTTCGACCCGCACCACGCCCTATTCTCCAGCCCTATTCTCCAGCCCTTTTCTCTCTCTCTTTTTCTCCCATTCGCAATTCCTTCCTTCCTTCCTTCCTTCCTTGTGGCTGTGCTCACGTTTTTCCTCTTTTCTCCTATTCTTCTTTTTTTCTTCTCTATTTTAATTGAAATCCTCGGAAGGCGATCGAGCAGAACCATACACAGCACACCACGGCACCATAATCTTCTTCTCGAGTATCTCGAAAATCGATCGCTCGAACAACCAAAATTATTCTTATTTTTATAATCACAAATCATCGTTTTTCTTCTATTATCTCCCTTTTTTATTCGTCATAACGTTCGTTTTGTCGTTTTTGAAAAGTTCGAACGTTTTAGAATACTACGTGAAAAAAATAAAAAAGATAAAAAAAATATGATAGAAGGTTGAACAGTCGATACTCAAAGGAAAGCTCTTTGACATCGTCCGATGGAACGAAACCACGGTGCATCAATGGCAAATGCATTTCGTTAGCGAACCCCACGATGATTCAACGGCATATCGAGTTACCTTCGTTTCATCAATCGTTACTTCTCGCGAAAGCGCGCGATGTAATCAGGCCGATCGATGAAATAATTTATGACGAAATGGCGCGGTACCCGCAAAACCGATGAGCGTAGCCCATTTTCCAAAATTTCCTAGTCTCTCTGTCTCCTCCTCCATTTTGCACTATCGGTGCTACTCGGTAGAGTGCCGTTTGACTTCATTCTCCCTCTCTCTCTCTCTCTCTCTCTCTCTCTCTATCCATACATACCTAACGTATCGTGAATCCAGCCATTTATTTCATATTTAACCGCTAATGTACCACTCGCGACCACCGTAGCCATTTAATTATTTCCGCATTTGGTCTCGCGTACCTAACTTCAGCACACTACGCCGTTACCTCGTTCCAAAACCACGCACCTATGTAAATCAGTCTGATTTTCGTGGTAGGATACGCTGATCGTTAAGAAATCACGATGGTTATTTAATAATAATAATAATGATAATAGTAATTCAACATTTGTATACGTTTAGTATCGAGTTTAATTAAAGATGTGTTAATCGTTTGAGCAACAACCATTTTAACCAATCCTTGTTTATCATGTTTACATAGCCCCACGTATTGTTGTGTGCATCTGTATTTACCTGCATACGTTCGATCGAAGAGAATACAACAATTTGCAATAATAATGAAACAACAATGCTCCAGGGATTTAACACACAAGACTCGATATACTTTTGAAAGGATCGATAAAAGATGAAGAATTTCTTCAGAATTATCAAATATTTATCGAAGAACATATCTATCTGGGTTCTATGTTTCATAAGATATTTATTTTATATATCACGCGTTAAGATTTATAACGATGTTTTATAGGGTCATCGATATTCATGGAATATTCTATAAACGATATTTTTTTTCTTTTTTTTTTTTTTTTGTAAAGAGACAATTTCAACGCATCGATTGCGTCGAAAACGATTTTACTTTAAAATATTGATCTAATTTTATTGAAAAATTTGCATCTTAACGCAAAGTACGTATATAGAAATATATCGAAAATATTTTAATTTAGACCACTACGCGACAGACACGATGAGGTGCGTTGAAAAATAATTGCAACGCTTTTTTTTTTTCTTTTAATAACCCAGCGTATTTAAATATAATTTATTCTTGCTTATTACAAAGTACAAAGTGACAATTTGAAAATCTACCATTCGTAAGATTTGGAAATAGCAGGGAGTGCCTGTCGTGGATTAGCATACGAGCAGAAACTGAATTGTTCATCGATATTCCCACACGACAAACAATCGTCCTAATTAATTATGCGCCTCGTGATTTATTCGAGAGACAAGCAAGCGAAGCATCCAGACGAGAAGCAGTTCACGGTAACAACTACGAAGCTGTTTCTCTTCTCTTGTCGCGAACAGAGAGTTTCATTTCTCCAAACTATATTACAAATTACTTTTCGTTGGTTGCCTCCGAGTTCTCTCTTTCGGAAAGAAAATATATACGGTTAGATGAAATTAATCGAGTTATCGTGAGATGATCGATAGATCGATCGATCGATATATTTATTCGTTCAATCGAGCACACAACATCGTCGATATAGACCCCAATCATCGGAGTTAAGTAAGAGAGAATCAATTTGATTAACGTTTGTTAACGTTACGATAATGGGGTAACGTGAAATCTGCGAATATATCATCTCTAACACAACGATCGATTTTATTATCTCCTTTTTACTTCTATTTTCTATCATTCTATTTAAATTGTCTCCCAAATTGTTGGATTTGAAATTAGATATTATTTAGAAATACCTCTCGGAATAAACATAAATTGTAGGAGGAAAGGCGACAGGACGATTCGAAATCGCAGTTTATGTTATACCTATCGTCGAATCGAATTACGCGGCCAGCAGTTCTCTTTTCGGTTTGCCACGAAGCACGTGAGCATGAGCACCGGTCAGCCAGTATTGCGGTACGGCACGGACTACGTATTCGACTAATTCCAACCGCACAGTGAACACGCACTAGGCCAGACTTTCGTTTGGCAAGTTCCCTCAGCCACGTCGAGCTTCATTAAACCCCCATCGCGTAAAGTGATTATGAATGTACACCTTTTAACACACCTGCCGATCTAATAACCTAGCATCCCTCGCACTCACCCTCACCCATAATTTAAGGAACATGATTTATTCTCTTCGTCGCTTGGAACCTTCTTCATGATACACAACAAAATTATGACAGAAATAAATATAACATCGTCAATTTCAAATAAGATTCATCGGGTTTCATGAAAAATTTCAACCCATGGTATAAATATCTTGTTTTCTTTTTCTTTTATTTTTATTTCTCTCGCATAGAATTATTTCTTAGATTCGAAAGAAACTTTTTCGATCGAATTAAAGTTTCATGACTCTTTAGCGTTTGGATAGATCCCTTAAGCTCCATTAGCAACTATATGGTTGAACCCTCATACGCACTCGAGAATACATTTAGAATATACATATACCCAGGTATACAGGCTTATATACATGTCCCATACTTGACAACCAGTAAACCGGGTATACGCTTCACATCCAGCTACGCACGCGTGCGTGTTCGTGGATGCGGGTAAACCGGAAGCTGGATTGGAATCATCCGTCTAAACTACGATAGCCATATGACGGGTACATCCGCCATGCATGCTGATGTTCCTAAAGCCTGTGGGCATATTCTAGTTCGAGAACAAGCAAAACGCGTATTGACATCTCTCTATTATGTTGGTCAGCATTTTATCAAGCACCCGTTACTATATCACTGATCTGTAATAATCGCTATTAACATTAATCAACAATTCTTCCTACGAGGAAAATTCAAATTTCAAAAGTTTCATCAATTTGTTACAAATAATTCCATATATCACATTTAATTATCTCGTCAATCTTATCTTTTAAAACATGTTCTGTAATCGTATTTAATTATCTCTAAGTATTTTTTCATTCTTTTAAATAGAATGTTTAATCATAAGATAGTAGAATTTTATGACATATTACATGTTTAATAATATAAAAGGTATTACATTAGTGAAATGAATTTATATTTGTATTATTTTTCTCTGCACTATTATCTGCCAAATAATCTACGGTTCTATGACACCGAATATATATACGAATTAGTAAAAAAATATTTCGCATGCCTATTTATCATAATCTAGGATTGTGATCTATCCGAAGTGAAAGTGATCTTAGGATATAACATTCAACGCAAATATCTTAAGTTGTTAATGACTTAAATCGTTGGCCCATTTGGTTCTGCTCCTTTTCGAGTCTCGATGTGTAAATCAACGACAAGAACAACAGCAACAACAACAACAACAACAACAACAACAAACTACGATGTGTTATTTCCCGTCTCTCATTCAGTCGCTTACTCGGTTTCCATTCCGTCTGCGTCGTCCACTGGTTGCCGCCTCGGGGCCACAACCAACATGGTGGTATATAACTCATCGCTTTTAGGCTCCATAATCCTTTCCAAGTTTCTCTCGGAACAGGGCGTTATAGAAATACGATGCAATTACTCGCCACAGCGAATCCCGATTCGGTACTCGTGCCTGCCTGCCACGGTGCGACGTTCGTGATTTACACCGTGTAATTTCGTTTCGAAACGATAACGCAAAGTCTTCCTCTTCCCACTTTTTCTTTTTTTTTTTTTTTTTCTTACAAGATTAATGACTTTTCACGCGAATCCGTAAGTCTTGTCTATTAAATATTAAAATTATTTCAACATTTTTGTTTTGTTTTAATTTACCATTTAATCGAGTTTTATATCCGTTCCATTTTTATTTTGGAATATTTTTCGTGAGAATGATTCTGAACCCCCCTTCCCCTATCGAATATTCTCAACGATCGAACGACGACCGAAAAAAAAGTGAGAATACGATAAAGCGCAAAGTATCGTTTCGAGTGATCGTATTTTAAGATTACGATCGTACCTTCCGATGCATCGCTTCCAAATGAAAAAACTCGCGAGAAATGCATTACTTCATTTATTTCCATTACCCATTTTCAAGTTATGAATTTTAAACTCTTACTACTATCTTTTTTCATTTTCATTGTTCACTAATGCGAGAATATTTCTTTTCTTTTTTTTTTTTACATATCTAGATCTTAATTTTTTGAGAATATTCTTTTATGTTCTTATCGATCGAACCGATAACGGTTGCATTGTAATACTAATGTGTCTTTTAACGTTACAAACGTCATAACCGTATGACGTGTTTTTGATGCCAACGGTAACTCGCCTAGTCATACTTTTCACTTACGTATATTCGTATCTAACGATAACATCGTCTCTTTTAAAGTGCTGACGTTGCATTTTATCGATCGTTTTACTGTTTACCTCCGAACGGTATGAAAATATAACTTTGATTTTGATTTCAGGCAAACGCGGCGCACGATCCTTCTTTATTGGACGACTGACTGACTGACTGACTGACTGACTTACCAGTAAATTCAATTTAGGAACTTCTTATGACTTTGTTAGAAGAAATATCGCGTCTGACTAGAGTTTATGATTCTCTCTCTCTCTCTCTCACCCTCACCCACCCCCCACCAACAGTCCTATAACTTTCATTACAAACAATTTAATCGCACTCTTTTCTATCTGTTTGAACATCAATGAACTTTTATTAATTAATAATTATTAAATATTTATCATATCGTAATACTATTGTAAATGTGTGTGTGTGTGTGTGATACTCTCATTTTACATTATTTTATTATATTTTTCTTTATGCTTCAAAAATTCTCGTACGTGATACACATCGAATCGGACGATTCGTGTAAAACTTTCGTAAAATATATTCTCTCGGTTGAAGTAATTTGTTTTTTTATATTGTTTTTTTTCTGTTAAGAATAATAATAATAATAACAATAAAGAAGGAACGATATAAAAAGCAGTTTAGGCATCGTTGAAATTATTTAACGAAAGAAGAACCGACCCGCAACGTAATCTCGATAACGTCAAACAAATCGCTTTTCGGTTGAAAGTTTTCTACATGGTATTTGAAATATGTCGAAGTTTCGTCGGGAATATTGAGAATTAGACGATACGTATATGTGTTATGCATATATATATATATATAGGTATGTATTTTATTCACGCGTAAAACTCTTGAAAATTTGCCTCGGCAAATATGCGAACGATGCGAGAACGTTATACCCTCTACTTTGTTATCGCGTAATTATTTCTTTTTTCGTCGGAAAGAAAGAAAGAAAGAAAAAAAAAAAGGAAAAGAATTAATTAAAAATTTAATTGAAAAAATATTCGCAAATTTTATTATATTCGTACTTCGTTTGATCTCGAATTTACTTCTTAGTAGTTCCTCGTTAAAATTATCTCATTCTCGTTTATATAATTCATCATTCTATGTTTTATCCCCCCCCCCTGAAATCGTTGATAAAGTATACTTTTCTGTTTTTAGCCTTGTTTTTTTCATTTTAAAATTCAACGTTTTTCCAATTCACATATTGGCGGAAAGAAAGTTCCGTGCAACGGCAACGACAAAGAACGGCAAACGTATGGGTGCGCGATCAATCGATGAAACGGCTGCAAAGAGCGAAAGCCAGAGAAAAAGGAAAAGAGAGAAAGAAAGAGAGAAAGCGAGTAAAGGGTTGCCGAGTGTGTGTGTGTACGAATATATGTATGTATGTGTATGTGTGTGTGTGTGTGGCCTAAAAAACTGCCCCGATGTTTCGAGGCCGCGTTTTTGCGGTCCGACGCGCGCACTGAGAATATCGATTGACGTTCTAGTGTTCGTCGAATAGGCGCGAGAGAAATGCACCAGCATCTCCGTCGATGGACCAAAATTTCTACAATCCAATTTTGTTCACATAAAAATGAGAATATATTTAACTACAAAGGAGTGACAGAGATGGTGATAGAAAACACTCTCCCCTCTACGTTCTGAAACAAATAAATTTAATTCTATAGAGAGAGGGAGAGATGACTAAAAAAATATATTGCAAATTAATAAAAAATAAAAACAAGTTTATTCGAATAATTAATAAATGATAATTTATATTTTAAACGTCATCTGTAAAAAAAAAAAAAAACAAAGATAATCGTAGTTACAACCTGCATAGCTTATTTTTACTCTATCTCTCTCGTTCGAATTTCTTTCTTGTTTTTCCAAGCACACATCGTGGCAACGACCTTTCGCGTACTATCCAAGCTCTACGATTTATCGGATTTTTGAAGGTCACCAGACGGGATCACTTCGGAGGCCAACGAAATCGTTTTACCTTTCTAAAAGCTATGGAACGTTTAATCGTTAAGCCACGAGAGATACCTCGATGTGTTGCAATTTCTTTTTTTTTTTTTATCTTCTCGATTTTTATAAAAGAGATTACTTTCTCGTCTTCTTTTTTTGTGTTTTTTCATTTTTTTTACAGAAATTTCAGTGTCCATAGTTTCGAGTGTAACAATCGAAAGAAACCACATTTTTTTTCTATATTTCTTTTTGTCGTTGACGTATCTACGATTTTAACGATAGCACGTTCCTCGCACGAAACCGTTTACATTTTAGATATTCGGGAGGGTGTCGTGATATTTAATTAAATCCTCGAGGTTCTTGGTAGGCGGGAATTTCCGTCGACAGTTGGAAACAGTTCGAAAACCGCGTTTACCTCGACCAACCAACCCCGTTGGACATTTAGCGAACAGAAACGAACGATTCGTGTGGTTCGTTCACCAAATCGCAAAACGGATGTACTTTGATGTACGAAACAGATAGAGAGAGAGAGAGAGAGAGAGAGGTAGATACATTGAAAATAAATGAAACCAACCGTACCGCAAGTACTATTTCTCATCATTTTTTACCTATCTAAACTTATAGTCCAGTTTATTTTTTATTTTGACTTCCGTTTCATTCCTTTTGTCATCACATTTTGATTATTTCATACACCTAACTACGTTCCAATTTGTAATCAAGTTCAATGCTTTGAGATATTGAAAGTTCCTTACTAGGATTTCGTAAAAATTGATTATATTATTATATATCGTGAAACGTGAAAGGATTGATAAAACGAATTGATTTTTAAAAAAAAAAAAAATACAAAATATCCATTTTTCGTGATTCAATCAGCCATCGCATCGACTAAACGTATTTTCTCTTTGGCAAAGAAGCCAAAGAAAAATAATAATATAAAAGCTCGTTCGAAATCTCGAAGAATACGGAAAAGAAGAAGAAGAAGAAGAAGAAAAAGAAGAAAAAGAAGAGGAAGAAAACTGGGGTGTATTATCTTCACTCGGAAAACAGGTTCAGCAGTATTTCAAGCCAACCGACCGCTCGTGTTTCCCCTCTTTTTCTCTCTCTCTCTCTCTGTCATTATATTTTTCTCTTTCTCTCAGACCAATCCTCCTTGTTTTTGTTATTTTCCACAAAGCTTCCGGGATCCAGTTTCACCCCCCGGACGCGTCCCACGTACATTCAAACCTCCCCTTCTGTCCTCTCGTATTCGCGTAAAGCATTCAACGAATCCTTCTACAATTTTTCCTTTTGATTTTTTGTAACAAAAATGATGAATGTTAAGAAAAAAATAAAAAGAAAAATATCTGCAAGGTATCATCTTTTAACGAGGCCAAAAAAAAATTGCACTAATCCGATATATAAAATGGTAGCTCTCAAATGCAATAGTATCGGTCATAAATAATTGCAGGGATGAATCCGAGTAGATAGGAAAAAAAGAAAAGAAAAAAAGGATTGCATCGAGAGGAGAAGAAGAAGGAAGGAAGGAATTGGAACAGGCAGAAGCTTTTGTGTGACGAGGATTAGAATAGTTCGATAAAGTGATTTATTAAAGGTTGAAAAATGGACTCGGGTAATTAGGGTAAATCGATTTTGAGATGCGGAGAATCGAGTACGAGGATACTGTCGTTCTCGAGTACTGCTAACGATGACGTATCGTTGGTTAAAACCAAAGAGAGAGAGAGTGAGAGAGAAATAAAAAGAGATAGGAAAAAAAAAGAAGATGAGTTAAAGAGAGATAGATAGATAGAGAGATTTAATAGAAACATAACCGTTTATATCTGCCCTATCGATACCATTACTCGGCTAATCTCGTTCCTCTTCGTTAAGTTCAAATTCCGATAGCTAACTAGTCGTTACTAAATTCTTTATTTCTTCTCCTATCTTTTTTTTCTATCTTCTACAATTTTATCTCGTTAGAAAAACCTTTGACGAGTGAATAGGTGTATGCACGTTGATGATACCGATTGCAATAGATCGGTAGAAAAATGAATAGATAAGCATATTCGATGCATTCGTTATCGTTACAATCCACTCTCTTTGGATAGGTTTCTTCGTATCATCCCGATGAAAAGCTTTTAATATTTTTCATTTAGGAATACGATAAGAATCAAAAGGGCGTTATCTTTGTTATCTATGTCATTTATCTTGTATCTCGTTGAAAGACAATGTAATAAATTATATCGTTGATTAATTAAAATTCTAATTTCTTAGATTATCGATTGAGAATATAATTGAATATTAATTTAAGGATCGATAAACTCATACACACACACATCTTCGAGGCCAAATCACGAAGCGTAAATTTAGTTGGAAGGGCTTAGGTATTTAATATATCGAGGAACGTTGGAACGTGGAAGTCGTAGTTTCCCTTCTGTCTGACCCTTCCCTTTCCCTTTTCCCTCTCATAGAAACGCGCAATGGAACGCGAAGAGACGCGTTGCGGTGCGCCATACCATAGGAACTCGGAACACCATTCTCGATAACGCGTCTTCCTCTCCTCGTCATCGATGGGATATATTGAGGGCGCATAACTGCTCTGAGGAATTGAGACGAGACGCCTCCGCAGGATGGTCTGTCGTTCTTCTGCCCAAAGGAACTCGTTATATTCCACCTAAACCTTCCGCTATTTCGTACCTTCTCTCTTCTCTCCTCTTCTCTTTCCACTTTTCCAAAGAAAAATCTTACCTCTACATAATACGGCCACGTTCTTCAAATTTCATCCTTACTCCCTTTATTATTTCGCTTTATTAAATTACTTTAATCAAAACATTTTACACTACCATGCGATATTATCGATCTTTATCTAGAACAAACAATTATTCATTTATTCATTTATTCATTTATTCATATACATACGCGTAATTAAATAAATAGTAAATATTAATGCATTCATTATTATATTCGTAATATTATTCTACTTTGTTTCGTTGTTGTTGCTTGATTCATGATTCAACTTTTTTTTTTAAATAGTTTTCACAACCAACGGTATTTTTTTCTTCTCTTCTGTTCTCTATCGGATCAAAATATTTGCTATTGTCAAATTCTTATTCGAATTTATATTTTTCTATACTTCGATGATACTGCAATTTACGTAGGACGAAATCCGTCTCTGTTGGTATTTAAAAAAAATATTTCAAATTTTAAAAGATCGCGTTTATCTGACATGCGTATACATGCAAGTGCATATACACAAATATACAATGACGAATCGTACGTGTCAAGAGTGTCAAGCTCTTGACAAACTTTTCTTCGTCTAACGAGTTAAAATGTATCCAGGGAAACAAGCCAATTTATTCAACTTCTTCTACATGATCCATCATAGTAAATTTGCACGATCTCGGTAACAACAAGTACAAGAGACAACGTATGGAAGAAAAACATTCGGCTAACTCCACCACGTATACACGAATTCGCGATTATGCTAATTAGTAAAACTGCAATTATTCAGGCTGACAACGTAGCTAGGATCGATCACTATGCTGCGTTACGATTCGATCAGCGTGAAAGATAAGAGAATGAAATTGTGAGAGTTCAGCTGATAAAGATAAAAAATCAAAGATAAAGAAAAAGAAAGAAAGAGGAAAAGAGAGAGAGAGAGAGAGAGAATGAGAATGCAATTACAAAACAGAAGCATCGTTAATTAAACACTCGTTAGTAATTTACTCGAATAGTTTCCATAGGAAAATGTATGTAATTAGTATGAAACTATGAAACTAATGTCTAAACTAATTCAATAAAAAGTGTCTGCAATGCATATAAGTTATAAAATATATATAAATACATGCATATATATATATATTTTTGTTCTCGTTTTATAAGAGTTATCTTGATCGTAGTATTTCATTTTTATTTCCTTTTTTTTTTTCTTTTTTATCCCTATTCGTTTCGTTTTTACACTCCGTATAAATAGAAATCTCAAGGGAAAACAAAAGCTCCCTTTTTTCACCATCTGAAATATCTCGTTGAAAGCGTGAATTTTGATATACATAAAGATACCTCTATATATGTATATATGTAAATGTGAGCGCGCGCGTGTGTGTGTGTATGTGTGAGTGTGTGTGTATATAGACACAAGTGTGTATATATTACATGTTTTCCGAGGAGTAAGAAAGAAGGTTCTCCGTCTTCGTTAGCGAAATATTACGCGTGAAAATGCACGAGGTCCCGTAGTCCTGGTAAACTTCGTTAGATTGTTCCTTCTTTTTCTAGCCGGTTGAAATTACTAGATGTAAAAATCCAGCTGACCGACCGACCCTCTCTGCTCTTTTCCTTTATCTTTCTTCTCCCCGTCTTTTTATGCGCAAAGGTAGATTTAATATTAAATTTCTTTATTACGTTTATAAAAGATCTACATATATCTTTTTTCCTACGTTTATATTACTCGTCCTATTTTTGTCTTTATTTTATTATTTTTTTATTTTTTTTCTATACGTCATCAAGTCAAACGAACTCGATCGCGTGATTCGTCTTACGCATTAATTAACAAAATGTTGAAATAAATTCATTTCATTTCTCTTACTCTTCTTGGTTGCCGATGACCGAATTTAACTTAAGCGATATTTATCGTCCGGAAAACGTAATCGAACGATAGAATTCCTTTAACGTTGTCATCTAGTATCACTTCAAATTCCTATGACACACACATATGTTTAACGAAGCAAAATCTAGAGAGAGTGTGTCGAGATTGCGCATTCTCCTTTACGCGACACTTCATTTTCAAAGAGATGAAACGGTCCCTTAATTTGCCATAATCAGGATAGTCGACACCCTGGTAACGCGATAATCGATTACGATAAACGTGAACCTTTAGAAATGTCAAAGGAAACGAGCTTGGGAAATGTTAACGACAACAGGATGTTCACGAGTGTCGTTCGATTTTATCGAATTAATAAAAATCATTTCTCGAACGCGTTTTTTCTCCTTTGATTGTCGAATTATTACTCGTTTCGACAAAAATTCATTTCGCATATTCTTTGTATTTATTTAAAATTGATTGAAATTATTCTTTTTCTATTTTTCTTTAAAATATTATATTACATATATATAATATATAGAAATGAAAAATAATTCTTAAGCAAAGTTCGTCTTTTTAAACTACGAAATGATCATCTAACTTATCGGGAACGACTTAAGCTCGAAGTTACGGAAGAAAAGCGTTCGAGAGGAAAAAAAAAAAAAAAGAAAAAGAACGAAAGGATTTCATCGGGGAAAATACTCTCGAGGAGGAGGAGGAGGAGGAGGAGGAAGAAGAAGGCCAGTGCCCTATTTATCTCGATATAGCGATGGAATCGCACGTAATTTTAGTCCGTGGCTCGAACCCTATCCCTTTTCGCATGCCATTCTTACCCTTTCTTACACCCTTCGCTGTTTGCGGACTATATTAAGGATTCCACTGAAGATGCTTGCTTGATGCCAACGATGCTCTTCACCCTCTCCCCCTCCCTCCCTTTTTCCTTCTCTTCTTCATCTTCTTCTTCTTCTTCTCCTTCTTCATCCACCATCGACTCTCATAGCAACTCGAAATGCAGCTTGGCATACCGGAAAATAAGTATTCAACACATTCAATTCCTCTTTCCTTTTTTTTTCCTTCCCTTCTTCTTCTTCTTCTTCTTCTTCTTCTTATTCTCCCTTTTTTTCCCTTCTCTCCTTCCTTCGTTACTACGGCGAGTAAGGATGGAAAAATATCCTACCAGTGCGAATGAGAAAGAAAAGGGAAAAATTTACTACCCCACCCCACCCCACCCCACCCCACCCCCGTTTCTCGTTTATGTGTATGACGCTTTATTAAGTCTGAATTGGACCAGGGAATAGAATTCCTGTGACGCGTTCTCTTCGAACGAATTAAAAGAAGATGGCTAGATTGAGAGAGAGAGAGAGAGGGTGGACAATGTCACTGGAATACAAGATGGAGACTGGAGAAATTCGAGGACTAGCAAATTGATTCTCCTCGAACGTTTTCTTTCCTTTTCTTTTTCTTCTTTCTTTTTTTTTCTCCCTGTCTTTCTTCTGAGTGTCGCTTTATCGGAGTGACAAGTTCGAATCGGAAACGGAGACTGCCAATTTCGATTCGAATCTCGAGCTCCCTCTGTAACGAGCTCTCGAGAACCCCAACGTTCCAAGGTACGACCTTGAAAATGAAGTAAAAAAAAAAAAAAAGAAAAAAAATCCAGAGAGGAGTCAGCTTAAAGAACTGCTGCTGGAAAAATGTAAATCCATTCGTCAACGTGCTAATTTTCGTCGCAAAATACCGAGCTTGTTCTGTACCGTTAATGGACTACCACCCCGTTTTGCAAACACTTTTCTCCCATTTTTTTCCTATTCTCTTTTTTTTTTTGACTCTCTCGTCTTAACTTTCGTCGTTCACACAGAACGATTGTTTCATATGTACTCGTTTCCTCTCTTTTAAATTTATCCAATTTTTTTCTTCTATACGTTCTCTCTCTCATTCTTTATGTGTTTAACTAATTTGTACGGACAATACATTCGTTAGGTAGCCTTTGTGATTTCATAATTTATCTCTTCAAAGAAGATCTACGAGATAATAAAGAATCAAAGAGATTTGGAGTCTCTCTCTCTCCCTCTCTCTCTCTCTCTCTCTCTTTCTCTCGTCATGCATATCGCGTAAAACATTACTATTCTTTTGCGTTGGTTCCATACACTCCCTTCTTTCTTTCTTTCTTTCTTCCTTCCTATGTTCGTTCGTTCGTAGAAATGAAAAAAAGTAGCGAGACGTGAATCGAATGTCAAGCATCGGAAAATCTCCAGTGGCTTGGTAAGTGAGAAAAGTCGATCTTGGGAAAGTATAGTCAGGAAACTCACGAGAATTATCTGTCGCGAGATAAACTCAACTAGAAAAAGATAGATAAAGAAAGAGAATGTGTGTGTGTGTGTGTTAAAGATAGCGAAGCAGCTCCCATCAATCACGACACTCGAAATACGATTTGCTCTCGCTCGCCTAACTTCTATTCCTCCTCCGGTGTGATGCCATAATTAAAGGGTAGATTGGCCTTTGCTGTTAGACGCGTTGACGACGACGACAACAACGTTGCTACGTGGACTGGATGATGATATCTTTTCTCTTTCTATTCGTCAAGCGAGATAACGCTCTTCCCCCCTCCACCCCCTTCACCATCCCTCCTCCTCCTCCTAAACCTCCCTCCTACTCCTATTTTCTCTTTCGAGTTGAGGAAGATATTAAACGTAAGAGAGACAGTAGGTCGAATCTCGCGAAACTTAACGAGATTTTAACGACCGTCGACGTCGTTAGCATCCTCGTCGAGTCCTCTCTTTCCATCTCTTTCTCTAACAACCGTGCACGCGCATACCAGAAGATTCTACGTGTTTTTTAACGTACAACCTTCTCGCCAAAAAAAAATGATACCAACTTGTATCCTATCCGAAATGATCCGCGTAAATTATCTAACCCCCTCTCCTCACCTGTCAGTGCCCAAGTATTTTCTTTTACGTTCATCTGGAATAAAAATATCTCTACACAGGCTGGATATTATTTTTCTTTTTTTTTTTCTTTTTTTTCTTTTCGTTCATTACCATTCGCCGCCGACTTCTCGTTGTACTTTATGATGGTAGCAACTCTGACTCTGATTTTTTGCTGAACGTGCATCCACAATTCTCATGAATGTTCTTATCTAATTCAGGAATAACGTAAACTCTCGAATATTTCTTTCGTTTTTCTCTATATTTATCCGATGAAAATAAGAGAGAGAGAGAGAAAATTTTATTCCCCCATCCGTTATTTCCCCGCATCCGAAGTAACTCGTGAACTTAAATCTATTTTATCGAAAGACATTTTAAACGTCGTATCAAAGAATCCTAGACTATTTTTATTCAAGAGAATGTAACTCGGTTTAATCCATAAATGGATAACCCTTCGCATTATATTTCTTTCTTTTTTTCTTTTTTTTTTTTTCACTTTATGAACTATCTATTTAGTTCTCTGCTTCAACTTGTATGCATTTTGCTCGAGCTCATCAGAGTACGAGAAAAGAAATAAAGGAAGTAAAAGAAAGAATAAAAAAAAGAAAAGGGAACAGGAAAATTAGCAGGTAACTCGTTTCGCGAAAAAAAATAAAATAGAAAGGAAAGAAAAAGAAATGGAACATCGCAGATCCTCGTCGAAAAACTTATTCGTATCGTTATTATTTCATTTCTCTTAGTTTTATTGAAATTATATCTGTGCATTAATTATTTGTACATTTGTATTTAATTTGGCAAATGATCATCCACTTGTCCATTACGAATTTTCTATCACGAATGTCCCTTATTCTTTTCTTTCATTTACTTACGAACTTAACCCCATTTCCCCCATACGTTGTTCAATATCCAAAAGTTTGGAAAAAGTTTTCCTACGAAAACAATGGCGATACCTCTATTATCCTGCATTATGAATTGTAGCCAACTCGAAGAAGTTTGCTTCCGGTTTGAATCACTGCAATCTCTCTCTCTCTCTCTCTCTTTCTTTTTTTCTTCTTTCTCTTTCTTTTACTCTTTCCGTTTCTGTCTTTATACTTTGACTTTTTTCCTCGTGCCCTCCTATCTTCACTTCCTACGTTATTTCCTTTTATGTTTACCGCTTTGAAAAGTTCTCTTGCAATGCTACTACCATCGCACTGGTATTTATTATACAATGTGGTCTGAGGTAAAGGATCGTAAACGCACGATTGCATTCCCTGAGATTTCATAAATTGCAGAGTTTGGATTTCGACGAAAAAGTGGGGAGAATGTAATTCAGTAGAAATACGTGGCTAGAAACGAAACATCTGCTTATCGGTATGGCGTGGTCTCCATATTTTATGATTAAGCAACGCCATTTATTTCATACTTTATTATTGCAATCGTTTATCTTCGGATATTAAGATAAAAATGATACTTTAACGAGATACAGTTTACTTCATTTATTTATTATCATTAATGCCATACGTAATCATTTAATTCGTATATACTTATGTTTTTCGTTTTATTTGAATTAGTCGTCGGAAAATGTATTGTTACTTTGAAACTTCATTTATTTTTCATTTATACGCGAAAAGAAAATTATTGGCTTATAGGAGGTTAACGATTTGAACGTATGTGATATGAAATTACAATTATATTCACATTTATTAATCCCCTGTCGCAGTATTTATAAGATTTAAAAACGAGAATTGAGTTCCGCTCGATTACGAGTAAAAACGATAAAGCGATAATTCGAAAATGTTAGAGAGTGAAGAATAATAAAACGAAAATATATTTCATAGAACAAAAAACGATCTATACGTCTCTTCATCTCTATAGAAACTCATCAACGATTGCACTCAAAATCCCGCGTTATGACCAATTTAATACGACTCACACGTGAAATGTATTTCAATGCGAAGACCTATTCGTTTGATTCTTCTGTTCTTGTTAATCAATTTATTATATTCAACGAGAGCTCTTTACGCTCGGTCAATAAATTTCCTTTATTAATTATTGTCTTCTCTTATAATAAGTAACGTCAGAATTCGTAATATATTTTTTTTTAATCTAAATAAATCATATTTTTAATTCTCTAATCATAAAATATACAATATAAATATTTAATAATATAAACTACGTTTTATTTTATTTTATATTTTACTAAAGAATTTTGAATTATATAATATAATATACTGTAGAAAATAAACTGCTTGATTATATTTTTTATAGTACAAATTGTGACTATAAAAAATACGATAAAATAAACTATAAAAAAAATTCTTATCGGATCGATCAATTTTATGTAAAAAAAATTATTGACGTTTTAACTTATTGTTCGAATATATCATTCATCTCGGCGAATAAATATATTTTTATTATGAATAAACGACTGTATTTAATATTATCGAATAAAATCTATTCCCGATTAACTTTTAATCAATTTTTTTCTATTTCGTGTATTTTGTTTTCTTTTATCAAAAATAACAGTTCCTTTCTCCCTTCTTCCTTTTTCTTTCTTTCTTTCGATGATTGATTAAATTCGGATTTGCGACGATAAAAAGATCACACGAAAGTTCCTAGCACGAGATCAGAAACGAGCTCGAGTGTTTTTTTTTTTGCGAAACGACACGAGAAACTTGAAACTTGTCAAGAGTTCGCTAGCTTTACGATTGTAAATTTTATTTTCTATCACCGACGCGAACGTACCAATTGAATTCTGCTCGTTGATTGAATCCACCCCCCTTCTCCCCTTCTACTCCCGAGCCAACAAAAATAACGATTAAGTTTTTTTACAAGATTTCCTATTAAATAGAAAAACACAATTGCGTTCACATTAATTAATCAACTAACGTATAATTGTACAAAATTAAATGCATTTAAATGCTTAATGCTAAAATTTGAAAGAAAATTTCTGTAAATAGAATAAATTGTTTTGGTATGGGTAAGGTATGATAACAAGAGAAAGAGAAAGCTTATTCGGTTGGTGGCAACGATAATCAATGTCGTCGATAGGCAGTGAACGTGATATAAACCTTCGTTCGGAATGCGAACAGCCAATAACGAGATGGTTCAGATCGTTCAGCCTCTGGCTAGAATTGGCTGGAGTAAACGATGGACTAGCGTTATTCAACGTGAAAACCAAAACTGCTCTACTATCTGTCTCTCTCTCTCTCTCTCTCTCTTTTATCATTGTTCAATGTTGCATCGTGATCCTACCGAGCTCTCTTAACATCGACACGTTTCCAAATAACTGTTCTTTAAATCCGTTCCGTGTCTCTCATCAATCTTAATCTTCTAATATACAAAATAATCGAATTTCCAAGCAACATTTTCTCTCGTTATTAAATTTTATCAATAATCATCTGTGAAAGAAAATTTTACAAAATTTTCTACTCGCGTTAGCATTAATTAAAAATTTAATTGCTAATTATTTTTCTTTTTTTTTTCTTTTAAGATAAAAATTAAATTTCACGAATCATTGATACACGTTTGAAATTAATTACGTGATTATATGGTTAATCGTGTCAGCGTTTTAAATAACCATTGTTAAATGAATAAAAAAGAATGAAAGGGATATAAGGCGAGGGATGATAATACCAACAGACCGCGAACTATTGATTTCGGATTATGCTTCAAGCTTGTGGCTTTTGTCGAAGAAGATTATAGTAACGTGCACTACCTCTCGACCTGGCTTTTCTTTCTACCCAATATCCACAAGATACTTTTGGTCATTCATGTTGGATGTCTACGACAGTTTCTCTTAACCCTTCGCTAAAAGTAATCATTTTTCTCGCGATAATACTACTAAATGTTGATGTTAGGTGATGGCAAAAGTTTTTTTTTACTTCCTCGTAGTAAAATTTATGCGAGCAATATTTTTTATTCTATACTATTTTACGGAATAGATCGATAACGTAAAGTCCAAAATTTAATGTATGTAAAGTTTACGACAAAAAAGGTACAAAAAAAAAAAAAGAAGATACTTTCGAAACGATCAAGCATAATATTATTACGAATTTTCTCATCCCATTGTTATAGAAATATCGAAACTCCTAATAACGGTTAGTTTAGCTATATCATCGAGTATACTAAGATTGTTTCTTGAATTAGGTTGAAAGCATGAATTCGAGCTTTACTGATTCCAACTGACTCGGTCTAAACATAACTACAGAGAACGAGAGAGAGAGAGTAAGAACAATGGCTTTATCAAAGATACGAAGGATGCACAGTCGTGTTGGTTATATTCCCTTCGATATAGAAATTGTATGGTAATACGAGATATCGTTAGTTTTGGGTTATCGAGTAGGTATAGTTAGAAATCACTCTGGAGACTGGAACTGCTACTGTTACTCTTCGATTGGATGCTAAGAACGAAGAAAACGCGATGAAAACTGAATGTGATAGAGAAAGAGAGAGAGAGAGAGAGAGAGATGAGAAATCTGGCTTTTCATTAGTAGCACAGTTTCGGGTCGACTTCGAACCAACTAGAGTTTTGGCTCGAAAGAGAAGAGATAGCTAGTAATTGCCTCGCGTAAACTCGAGACCGTTGAAACTTTTCGTTACGGACGATTGGATGCGGACGTGGTCTCTTTCTTTCTCTACTTTTCTTTATCTCTCTCTCTCTCTTTTTCTCTCTTTTTCTCTCTCTATATACGGCAGACACGATTTCAGCTGGTCTCCGAAGAAATGGCTACTTTAAAGGGCACTCGCGATGGTACAGACTCCATTTCTTTTTCTTCTGTGACGAAAGTCACTTTAGGATAGCCGATTGGCTCGCTTTTGTCATTTAACTTTATGGGATAAGAGTAACCCTTTTTTTGTCCTTTTCTCTCTCTCTCTCTATCTATCTCTTTCTTTATTATATATATATGAAGTTTCTATTTTAAAGTCAAATTATTCTACTTCCCTGCTGCGATAATAATTTTGATACCGTACTTTGTACCTTTTATGCACACGAGATTCATGCTCTTGTATTATAATAATCTTCTTTCTTTCTTTCTCCTTTTTCCACGTTACTTTTTGTTCCTTTTTTAATCCGAAACTATACTTTCTGATTTCGTACTTATATGTACGTGTGTAATGTAGCGTTAAATAAAAATCACGCGAGATTGCAAGGTTATTCGTTGGTAAGATAATAGCGACCTCGTTTCGAAAACTGTGCAGGGTTGTGTTCGATTTTGTTGAAGAGAATAAGCTACTTTAAACGTAGACGTTAGCTGTAAGTTTTGTTTATTTCGACGAAAAACGTCACATCGTCGTGGTTAGAAGAAAATGAAAATAAAAAAAAAAGAAGGAAAGAAAGAAGGAAGGAAGGAAGGAAGGAAAGTGCATACCACGCGTATACTAAGTCGTGCACTTTATCACGTCGACCAAACGACCGACGACGTCTTTATCGATAAGTCAACTTGTAAAGCTCGACTTCTAAAACTCGACTAACCGAGACGCCCAGATCTCGCGTCGGAGAAAATTCACCTGCGAGGCGATTTTTTTTCTCTCCATTTGAAAAAACGACTCCTTCAAGTAACAAAGCTTTGCCGTATCGAACGCTTTTATACCCAGCACGACTCGTGCAACGCGCGTGTGTCTGATAAACTAAGTATTGTAAATTATAACTTTATTTCTTTTTCTTTTTTTTTTTTTTCCTTTTCTTTCTCTAACGCGTATTTATATTTCGCTAGATTATTTTATTTGCGAACAAATAAATTCGTTGGTAGTTACGTACAGTAGTATAGTTACGAACCCGATATGGGTCGGTCGACACGTTCATACGGGGTTTTCGTATAGACGATCGGTATATATGGGTTTCTAGTAACGAAAAGATTACAAAGAAATATGTGGCATGTTGAAGAAACTTCTTCTTCTTCTTTTCCTCTTCTTCTTCTTCTTCTTCTTCGTTAATTTATCTAATTTATCAGCAATACATTGTTTTGAGATTAGAGATAATTCAGCATTGCATTTTCTACTCTGTTTCTTATTCTACATTAAGCTAGCACACCATTAAGAAAGAAGATAAAGATCACGTAGAAGATCGTGAGAGGAAAGCAAGAAGATCGCGTGAACAGATTTAGCCTGACTTTATCGCGACAAGCTTTGATCAGAAGATGAGAGAGAAAAGAGAAGAAAAAGAAAAGACCAAAAAAAGAAAAAATAGAAATAAAAAAGAGTCACAAACGGCCTCCTCTTTCCCTTTTTTTAACGAAGCTAATGTCCTCGTTTTTTCTACGACTCGGTTAAACGTCCTTTCATGGAATCCTTCACGAATCGCGACTAGTTCATGCGAACGCACCGACCTTATCCATTTCTTTTCCTTTTTTATCCCGTTTTTTCATCTTTAATTTGATATCATGGTTTCCTGGAAGCATTTGGAACGATCGGCGCAAAAAAACGTAGATCGTTTCTCAAGCAAGAAACGATCGAGATAATAGGAAATTTCCGAGCTTGAATTCCCCGTGCTTAAATCCTTATTGCAAATGTCTTTAGATTTGTTTGCTCGTTTCACAAACGCATGTCTACGTCAGTTCTTTTACTTTCGGTGAGTTTTCCAGAGACCAATTTGTATTTCCGGCTCTTAGGAATCAAAGGGCTAGCTCTAGCTTTGATAAATATCGACGTAGGTTATTTTATGAAAAGATTCAAGGACGATTCCCACTAGCTACTAGGATTCGATCGATACTTCTACCTCAACGTAGTATACTTTTTTTTTTTCGTTCTTTTTCATTTTGTTCTCTCGCTACGTCGCCGATTTTCCAGTGAACTACCTTCTAACCTGACTGGAGTAACTACGTAGTAGTAAAACATGCCTCGCTGAATTTGACCGATCGATCAAGTATCGACGTTTCAACAAAACCGAGAAAAATTCTTAGAATATATGGAAGAAATAATTCATTCGAAGATACGTGTACTGTGTTTTTTCCTTAGCTATTGTTTTACTTCGATATATATTTCCATCGCGAGTTGCATTATAATTCTTGAAATAAATAAGGAAGAAAAACAAAAAAAGAGAAAATTATCGATACGTTGTTGATAGAAAAATGATTAATAGCCTATTAACCGACTTATTATTTTTCCAACGATTCGACGTAAACCACAAAGAGTAGTGCCTCAGTTTGATGTTAATTACGAACGGCTCGACAAATATATAAACGTTTAATGGTTTACTCTATGTAGGGACGATATAATACAGTCGATTTATCTATCTCTCACTTTATCGATACCTCGTTACCGATAGATTATTACTGATGGTTATTACGATCCTCCAAGGTTTATTCGTATTTTAGCATTAGGACCGTTTGGTTTGATCATTCGGTTGCACTATTAGAAGCGTGTAAGATAAACGCATAATATCGTGTGCATACCAAAAGGAAGATATTCGCGTGTTGGTCTATCTCAGTTGATATTGACTTTCAAATTACTGAATGTTTCGTCAAACGACTATACCTGACTATCTATAATATATATATACATTTTCGATTCCCACTCGGTCAGTTAAAATCATATTACTCTTAATTAAATTTCTAACATTTTTATCTTTCCTTACAAATCTTTTATACATTGTATTATTTACACGAGAATTTATAAGCTTTTCATAAACGCTAATTTATTTATTTATTTTTCCTTAAAATTACATAGAAAATATTATTTTACGTATATATTTTATATATGCAATGTATATATATATATAGAAATATCGGCTAATTAAATTTATATTGCTACTAATAAAATTTCATGCATTTTTCGCTCGATAAATCCTCAAAATTATACATTTTACACAATTTTATAAGCTTTTAATAACCCCTAATGAATTTATTACTCGGAATAAAAATTAAATTGAAAAGAATATTATTTAATATTTATATATAAGCTATTACTTTTTTAAAGTTGCACTCTACATTTTTTAACGATATTAACCGCAACAACCTTATTCTTTCATATTTCCTTTTTTTTTTTTATTGTCGAGAAAAATGAATAATTATCATGCACGCAAAAAAATATCTACCGTAAATTAAATTACAAATATATAACATTAACACACTTTCTATATTATTAATAATATTTAACAAACTATTTTCTCTCCATCTTGTACAATGATCCTGTGAAAGAAATAAAAGAATTATATTCGTCGAATAAAGATGTTTCGGTATCGTTCGAACGGAAATGGGAGAGAATAATATACGTACACGTATGATGCATTGTAAAGATATATGGAAACGAAAAGAGGAAGTGAAAAAGAGAAAAAGAGAAAGAGAGAGAGAGAGAGAGAAGATAGTAGGATCTATCGAAATGCACCGTGTACGTTCAATCCGGATGAGACACGGACAATTTGGCCTGGGGTTGTACGGATGGAGGTTGACCACGCGACCTGGTTCGAGTTTCTCTGACGTATGTACATCCTATTAACCGGATACGTTCATATCACTACTATTCAACATCTGTAACACCAACATCGCTACTATTGCTCAACTATAACTATCGCTACTAACAAAGCAGAGTATACCAGAGCAGTGCAGAGCAGAGCAGAGCAGAGCAGAGCAGAGCAGAGCAGAGCAGAACATTATTTTCAACAGTAGTGTACAACCATTCCAGAGTTCAGTAACCTCGTAAACGCAGCAACGTTAACGAAGGGACATTTATATCGGGTGAGATATACCGAGTTTGCCGCGAGATCGCGAATCCGATTGTAGATCGTTGATAAACTACTGGAAAGGGAATCCGAACGAATCGATACCGTTAATTTGACGGAAGCGAGCCGCTCTTGCCGAACCCCCCAAATCCCACCTGGATAAACTCGAAAGCCGCGACGAAATGCGAGAAAAAAAGTCAAAATAAACGTATGTTGTTTCGACCATACAAATCGCCGATAGGTAAACATTTCTTTGTTTTTCTTTCTCCTTTTGTTTTTTTTTTCTTCTTCTTCTTCTCTCTCTCTCTCTCTCTCTCTTTTTATTCCTTTTATTTTTACGATACACCACCTACTCTCGAAAGAAATGTTTTATCATGGACAAAGTGAACGACGGATGGAGAAATATTTCGATCATTATTATTTCTGATATATTAAGAAAAATATTGATCGTTTATTTTTATACCAGTATTTTTTTTATTTATTTTTCATTCTTTTCTTTCTTCTTCTTTTACTTTCATCCCTTTTTTATTTTCGTTCCTATTGATACTACACTCTCTTTGACGAGTCGAACGTGAAGTTCTCTCCCATGTCTATCTGTCATTAGTACCACACTTCGTTTCTTTTCTTTCTTTATTTCTCTCTCTCTCTCTCTCTCTCTCTCGCGGTCAACACGCGATTTATCGTTGGCCGTTGTATCCAGGCGTGTCTGCGCGTGACAGGAACTCGATAAAATACTTGTGTAATAAACAGGCCGAACGCAAATTTATACCGAACGAACCCGCCTCGATATATTAAATCTCCTCTCATTTTCTCTCTCTCTCTCTCTCTTTCTCTCTACCTCTCTTTCTTTACCTTCCTACCACTTTTTTTATCCGAGCGATTCTACGATAATGAAAACCGAAGGGCCATGAAAAAATATCCTGGACTCGGATTAATTCATAATAGTCTATTAACACCATCCATTATCATTGAAGAAGAGTTCTAACAGAAATTTTTAATAAATGTCTATAAAATATGCATACACGTACATACCTGAAATATTAAAATTCCATTCTCCGTTAAGACCATTTCGAATAATAACTCCGCGACGAAAAATTCACTCTGAAAATACGAAAAATTTATTATGAAAATACAACAACAAAAAATATCGCAATATGTACGCGAGTGTGTGTGTGTACTGCTAGCGAGTGATATATGTACACATAAATACATGTATATATAATACAAGCACCGTATATAAAACGAAATGTATTTTTCTTATGAATTATTGAAATATAATTAATTAGATTATCGTTAAAAAATAGAATATAAAAAACACACACACACACACAATGTATCTAATGTAAATGAGAAGATAAGTGATATAAATTATATACGCACGTAAGAAGTTATACTTCTTTGCCGTACCAAAACGAACATAACCTCATTAACCTCAAAAATAACTTCAAAAAAAAACTTAAAAAAAAAAAACAATTATTATATATATAAAAAAGAATAAAAAAAGAAAAAGAAAATATCAAAATATAGATATCAGTCCACACTAAATATAAGAGAGATATTTCGAATTACTTGACGCGTCAACAGCCATGGCGCGGTTACAGCATTAGTTCTCGCTTCGATCATTTAAGTAAAGCAGCGCTGAGTTCGATTAGTATTTGGATGGGTGACCCGCTTGAGAAAAAAGGGGGGAAGAAGAAAAGAAGACAACTTCATGCCGTATATTTGAAATCGCTTTGCCGCGCGTCGTGAATACCGACAAACTTCATGGTGTCGTTTTTCCAGACGCTCGGAACAAAATCACTCCCCATAACATTTTCCCCAACGCGTCAAAAGAAGTATAACTTCAAAAAAATGTATTATATAATAAGTAATACAGGAGCACATCGAAACACGTCTTGTCGATAGCTGCGAAGAATGACGAATGAAAAGAAAAAAATATGTAGCAGAGGTTAATGTTATCGAGAAGACAGTCTATCGATCGTTAATATTTTGTTTATATACATTGTACGTATCTCGCTCTTTCGTATTTTCATTTAACCGTCTTCGAAATTTGTAAACACGTTAACATTCGTATAAGTTCGGTGTAGGTCGTTTATTACGTAGTCGTTTTGTCTTCAGTCTTCTTCTAACATCGGGATACGTAACAACAATATTATAAGAGTATAACATTTATATGCGTATATGCGCGTGCGTTTTCTTATTGCTATGCAAACGTATGCATATGTGCGCGTGTGTACGTGAATTCGTGTAAATGCATGATGAGTGAATGAAATCAATAAAAGTGCATGTGGTATAAATTAATATATAATTGCGAAGAGTGTAGTGAATTTTCATGGATTTACATCGATTGGGATTATCACTTTTTCCAACAATAACGTTTCACGAAATTTTCATAGTAATCATTTCAAAGTAAGTGCATACGTTGTTTTATCCTATTGAAATGATCTCATTAAACCCTTCGTACTCGAGATCTTTTCTCATATATATATACATGGATTATTCGAAATAATGTTTTCAATTTAACAATTAGAAATTTACCTTAAACTTTATATAATTCCATGTATATATATATAGTGAAGTATTATTTAGAGATACATACATATATATATTTATACAATATATATTACACATACGGTGGGATAACACGTACACGAAACTATTCATTTTCTGCATTCCCTTTGGCTCGTTACGGCGTGTATAATATGTGTAACCGTATTGAATTTTCAAAGTTAAAGTTAAATAAACGACGGAAAAAAAACGCGAGACAAGAAAAATACAGAATCTAAAACAGGAGGACGTAGGAGGCGAGGTAGAAGAAAGATCGAGCTCGTTAAAACTTTATTCTTTCTCTATTCTTTTCTTTTTTTTTCCTGTCTCTATCTTTCTTTTTTTGTCTTCGCTTACCGATTGTTCGAAGGATAAAGGTTTTAACGATGCATACGTCGGCTTGAAAAGTTGAGGAATCGCCTAGACGTTTTCCAGAAAAGGGATACTACGAACGCGACGAACAAATCCGCGCGTAGAAAAAGGAAGAAAAATTCGAACGATACTATCCGTGATCGTTGTTGAGAATAAAAGTAGAAATAAAAAAAAAAATAGACAGAGAAAGAGAGAAAGAGAGAGAGAAGGGTGTACGTGCCACGAAAACCGAGCTGCCACTTTTCCTCATTTGCAGGTGTGCTTCTTTTTTACGATATTCCCCTGACAGCTTTACTCCTTTTCTATTCTTTTTTGTTTTTATCTTTTCCCCTATCTATCCATCTATCTATCTATCTATCTATCTATCTGTCTATCTATTTATCTCTATCTATCCATCCATCTATTTATCTCTTCTTCCTCTTCTTATTTCTTCTTCCTTTTATTGCCGTGGGAAAAGAAAAGACTTCGTTGCAATCGAAACGACGATGTAAGAGATACGATCAAGTTTTCGTCGGATTAAATAACATTTCCTAACTAATTTCTTCCACATTGGTAACTTTGATATCTTTAAGATCTAAAATGTTAGAAAACTCTTGTAAAATATCTAGCACATTTTTTGTTATTCGTTATTTTCTTATTTTTTTTTCTTTTTGACTAACTTTTAATTGAATTCAATTAATTATCTTTATTACGAATCCGAATGATTTTTTTCTTGTTGTATTTTTACACGAAAACCCACAATTCCAAAAAGGTCGCAAATTAACGTAATCAGTTTTATCGAGGGGAAATGAATTTGTTTGTACAATACACAACGGTCGCGTGTTGGACGAACGTTTATTGATTTTCTTCATAAATTTACATGACAGCGGTGTCTCTAGATCGGTCGGGAAAGATTACTTTCTTCTATCTTTCCATAGTTGGTTACTTGAATAGTGCGAGACGAGTACTTTTGATAAGGCAACTCGGACTAATTTATAGAATGAGAAAAATAGAATGTGTATGTGTATGTTAGTGTGTATATGTTAGTAGGCTAAAAATTCTGTATCGATCGTGTCCGATAAGATCGGTCGCGTTTTGGCAACGGTGTTAAATTCAACCCTCGTTGATAAGGATATCTATCTAGCCAGTCAACCATCAAACGTATTACTACTTCGTATTATACTTCGTTTATGAAATACTTGGATGTAACGAAATTACTCTAGGCGACGATAACTTCGAATCATTCGAGTTTATCGCTACTTATATTCATTGAAACACGCAATCGATTGATAAAAGGTCTATCTCTCTTTATCTCTCTCTCTCTTTCTCTCTTTCTTAGTAGATTATTATTATTTAATTTAGATCGTACGAGTCTAAAAGAATTATCGAGTTGAAAATATTAAAATAATGAGAGACACTAAGTAGAATAGGACAAAGAGAGTACTTACTTAAAATGAACGTTTAATTACGATCACTGACATTACATTTTAATTTTATTCTACGCACAATAGCTATTTAACGTAATGGCAATTAACTAGATTGATGCTTCAAAGAGAGTACGTATTAAAGAGCATAGTAAATTAGTTTACCTTTCGTAAAAAAGTATACGCGTCACACTCTCGCACCGACTGGGCATACGCCCACGCAAAGTCGATAAAAAGAGAGAGAGAGAGGGAGGGGAAGGGAGAACTACCCTTCTTAAAATTACCACTAGTGGCAAGAGTGTACATGGAAATTAGCTAAAATAAGCTATTGTATTATAAAAGTATGTGTGTGTATGTGTGTTAAAGAGAGAGAGAGAGAAAGAGAGCTATGATAACACTTATCAAAGATATCGTAGTATTCGTTAGACCCTCTCGGCCCTTCATCCTTCCTTCCTTCCTTCCTTCCTTCCTTCCTTTTCCACCCTCTTCCCCATCTACACTTTTGCCTCATTTTGCGTGTAATTTCATTCGACGATTATCTGTACGAAAGATCGTCCTGGAAACTCGCATCAGACCCCTCGGTAACGAGCAGGAAGTTACTTGGAATATATATAAAAACACGAAACAACTTTTTTCTCACCCTCTTCCCCTCGCTCTCTCGCCCTCGCCCTATATCGCGTTATCTTTTTTTTTTTCTTTTCTTCGGGAGTATTTTAAAATGATATCATTTTATTTTGTTTATTCTCAGTTAGAAATATTTTTCCAAAAAACGGCTGCCCCATGTTTCCCGACGTTTAAAATATGTAACAGCTACGTAATAATAATAATCATAATTTTTTGTTATCTCCCCTTCTTTTTTCCCACGGTTTTTATTATTTTCATTCAAATTATTCATTTCTTATTCCTGACAACTCGTAATTAAATTATTATTTCATTCGACGACGTCGTAATTGAAGAAATTAGTTTAAAAGATATACGATATTTTTTAGAACGGAAAAAGATACGAAGAAGAGACTCGTAAAGATTATTTGTTATACTTTTTTTTTAAATTTATTTTATTTTTCGATCGAAATTATTTCAGTTTCGAGAAAAGGATTTTTTTCCCTCTCTTTCTTTCTTCCTGTATTTTTCACGAAAGACATCAACGCTGCTGCTGCTGCTGCTGCTGCTGCACTTTCACGTTCACCGATACGTAAAGAAAAGACAAAGCTTATCCGTGAGGACAAAAGAGTTGTGTCCACGCGATAAAACGGAACATACTCCGAAGAAAGAGAGAGAGAGAGAGAGAGACAGAGAGAGGATCTTTCGTTGCATGGACGTTGTTGCATGAAGCCGTCTCTGTCAACGACGATAATTCTCAAAAGACGAGAGACTAGGGGATGAGGTGGGGAAAAGGGGAGCCTGTTCCTTTTAAAAAATTAACGCCTTGAGATCTCGAAAGGATGTTCTTGTACTTTCAGTCTTCTTCATTCACTTTATATGTTTCTATAAAGTATTTATACTAGTCTCCAATAAATTTAGAAACAATTTAATATTTGACAAATGAACGATAGATTAAACATCGAGTCATCGGTAATTCGATTAATTATTTTTTAATGTAATATTCAAACATTTGTAAAAATTGTTGACAACGAGACCCGAAGAAAGTAAAATATATCGATTAAATAACGTTGGAAAATTGATTCATTAATGTTTGTTCATTAATATATTTCATGGATATGTCGAAAAGCAGGAAAACTATAGAGTGAAGTTGTCTCTCGTTCCATTTTATCGATGAAGAAGCATCGTTTATCGGATTAGCAAGTACCATTGGTATAATATAATACGTCTTCTCTCTCTCTCTCTCTCTCTCTCTCTTTTAATAGACCTTTGATGTTTCCTATCCACTCCATTAGTCCACACCTTTGATGATTATCGTCGAAAATTCAACGCGTCGTAGAAATGTTAATGTCAAAATTCGAAAGATATTTAAGCCTAACTATTCGTTTAAATTTTGTATTGTTTTTTGTTTTTTTTGTATAAAATATATATAATTTTTTTACATCGTATCATGTTATTAATTTTTTCTATCGAATATAAATTCGTAAAATAATCATCGAAGAAATGTAGAAGATTCTCGAAAGAAATTAAAATCCAAACGAGGTCTCTCGAATTTTGATAAGTTTTCATTTCGGCAGGGAATATCTAGTCGAGTCGTTGAACTTCGTCGTCGATCGCATATTCGACTTTTAATCCGCGTTTTCGCGCCCTCCGGAGACGACGAAAACTCGTCTCAGCCAGCCGATTCCACTTCCACTTCCACTTCTTCTTCTTCTTCTTCTACTTTTAGTTCTACTTCTACTTCTACTTCTACTTCTTCTTATTCAGCCTTTTGAGTTCTTGGAACGAGAACGAAGGTTATAAACTTTGGCCCCCGGAGAAGGAAGACCGTAGACGAGCTCTCGATGTAGTTTCTTACACTTTCGCTTCTCATTTTGTTTCCTTTTCCTATTGTCCTCTCCTCCACCACCTCCTCCTCCTCCTCCTTCTCTTCCTCCTCCTCATCTACTTCTTCTTTTTCTTTTCCCTTTTTTCTTCTATTGTCTTTTCTCCTTGAGTGTCGAAAGAGAACGATCCTGACAAGTTTGATTTCGTCAGCACGCGAATGAGGAAATTATCGGAAATTATTCCGGGACGTGTCGACGATGAAATTAATCAACGACAAATAAACATGTATCTCAGCAAAAATCCCATTGATCGATCGTTTCGTTAATATTTTTATAGATATCATCGCGTGAAAATTTACAACACGCAAATACGCGTAACTGCACTTTAAATCATTTTCATTTTTTCTTTATAAATATGACACGACTAGCTCTCTCTCTCTGAAAAATGTAAGAAATAAGAAAACATGATTAACAATGAGAACATAAATAATGATAATATTCGTATTAAAAGAAAATAGACAAATATAATTATTAATCATCATTTTTCTTTCCTTGCAAGCGTCTAAGTGAGTAAAGAATTATAAACTTTTGAGACTGTTTTTACAAAAGTATTTAAAAATAAATTATTTGTCGAATTTATAGTCGTTAAAACAGAAACTGTGATTTTTCGACGATTTGTAATAATAGTTGTTAAACGATTGAAAGAATAGAAAATCATCCTTTTATTATCGAGGTTAGTTATCCGATTGTTTTGCGGTATCGGGTCGAAAAGTTGTATGCGTTGACAACGTTCAACGGTAAGAGCGTATTTATGTCGAGGACGAAACGTTTTATCGGGAAAACTTTGGCCCGAATTCTCGTTTCTTCTTTTCGCGGATAACGTATATACCTGTATACATATGTACGTGGATACGCGTGTGTGTGTCTGTGTGCACGTATATGTGCTGTACGTAAATATGAGGAGCAAGAGCGATAACCGAAAGTTGGAAAGACGCGTTAAAAAGAAAAATGAAGGAGGAATCGGTGGTAACATCGAAGTAAAGAAATAAAAGTCTTAAGCAGTCTCTCCTTCCCCTCCTAAACGGATCCATTAATCAAAAACTTACAGAGAAAATCTATCGATCTTCTCGTTTCCTCGCTTTCCAACCTCGACATGACATTTTTCTTACCCCCCTCCCCTCTCCCCATCCCTCCTGATAGAGAATAATCGCGATAATTAAGAGCTAATTATCAACTCGCTTGTACGCGAACTTACGTCTCATTTTTTTGTTCATCCTTTACTGCAACACACAAATTTTTAAATATTTAACTACGTACACGAGCTAATAATTAATTTACAAAAAAAGAAGAAAAAAAAATTATTAAACATATTATCCCGACGATTATTATAGTCAAGTTTGAAAAATTTCAAATTATAATGGGGGGCTACGTAATATTATGTCGCGTCGAAAGTTTCCTCTTGTTTTTTTCCTTTTTTTTTTTTTTGTTTTTCTTTTTCCGAGTAATAATATGCAACGTAAAATATTAAAGGGATAAAATAAAAGTAAGATAAAAGAAAAAAATGTGATTAATAATTTAGAAAAGAAGAAAAAAATGATAGGAGAAATAGAAGTGAGAACAATGAAATGGTTATAGAGTAATATTCGATCTTATTGTTAGGGTAGGAAACGGGGTTAAACAAAGACAATAGTCGGAAACACGAGGAGACTAACGGAATCCAGAATGGCTTTCGCATACGCGTTCGAGCAGGTGCAGGCGAGTGTATATTGACGATTATCCGAGCGTTGTAGCGAAATCGGTGCTCGTAAGCGAACAAGCTCGGTACTCGGGTGCTGTACTCCTCCTCCTCCTCCTCCACCTCCTCCTCCTACTCCTCCTCTTCTTCCTCCCTACGTTTACCCATTCTCGTTCCAATTACGAGAATATCGAGCGAGCCATTTCCTAGCAGATTTCGGGCCCGTTCGTTGGACGTCGAACGTGCCGGCTCGAGCTTTGAATCCTCTCAATGCATTTCGTATCTCCTGCAATCTAATAATTCGATGAATATCGTCGTAGAATGTTAAGCAAAGAACAGGACTAATTAGAGAATATTGCTAGCGAATATTAAGCGATCTTTTCGAGAGGCATTATTAAATTTAACAACATTCTTGATTTCTATCGTGATTTTTCATTTCTTCATTTTTTTTAATTTTTAATTTTATATATATATATATATATATATATACAGGTATTTTTCATTTTATATATATATATATATATATATATATATATATATATATACAGGTATTTTTCATTTAATATAAAATACATAAATACTAAATAACTAATAAATAATAAATACTTTTGATAAGTTATATATATATATAATAATATATATAATAATAATAATATATAATAATAAATAAATACTTTTGATAAGATATATATATATACAGGTATTTTTCATTTAATATAAAATACATAAATACTAAATAACTAATAAATAATAAATACTTTTGATAAGTTAATAAATAATAAAATAATAAATACTTGATAAATATATTGAAAATATCAAACAGTATAATATCGTTAATTTAAGTTGGTCCAATCGATTTGAAGATAACGCACGTTGCGAGTAATTATCGATCGGCACGTTCGAATCATCCTTTGCGAAGGGCTAATAGAAGCCAACGATTATACTCGACTTCGAGATCCCAGAACTGTTCAAAACGTTTGGAATGGAGAGAAAGAATAAGAGAGAGAGAGAGAGAGAAGGATAGAAACTAAGGTATTAGACGCGATCGTCCATCGAGATCGTTCTCAAGCATAGTTTTTCTTCCTTCCAAATAGCTTTTCTCGAAAAGCTCTTTTAATTGAATCTCTGGGTGCGATTTTCTCCAATGAGACAAAATTCTCTAGCGAATACTCGCGTTGAATGAAAAATTCCAAATTTTCCTGGCAATGTCATTACAAAAAATTATAATATTTTTATCGAGAGAACGCAAAACAATTTTATATTCGTACGAATAATAACAATAATTAATAATTATTTAACGGTATTATATATATGTTCAATTTAAACAAAATGAAAAAGCATTCGATTACTTTAGATCGCGTGGAATAAAAAAACAATTATAAGAATCGTAAACGTAATTGAAGTCGGGATAAAAAAGAAGTGAACAAAATCGTGTCTTCTTCTTTTTTTTTTTCATTTTTCCTTTCTTTTAATAACAGATAATAGAAGGGGGAAAAAGGGCGTGAAGAGCCCGTTTAATAGACGAACAAGAATTTTTCCATTACCATCGATCTTTCATCGGAGAATATCTTGATAAGAAACTTCATTAAACGCCGACCACCCGACGACACGAACACGAGGAAACTTTTTTTTTCTTCTACCATTCTTCGATAATTTTTCATAGAATCTTCATCGTAATCATAGGAACAAATTTCTTTCTCTCCTTCCCCGTCCCTCGTTTATTTATCCATCAAGAATCTTTATCGCGATCTTGGAAATCAATTTTTTTCTATCTATTTATCCACCCCTTTTTTCCCATATCTCGATAAAATCATGTTCATCTTTATGAGATAATAATATCCAACGGTGGTATTATTAAAACGGTTTTATTATACGTATATGTTCACTATTGATCAAAATTAAGAAATAATATCGATCAATGTTTTATTTATATCACATATGAAATTTATATTATATCTTAATTTCTTTTTTTTCAAAAATTAACTTGCACCAATTTCATAATAAATCGTTCACGTGTAAATAACATCGACGTATCTTTCTCAAAAGATATTTTTTAACGCGTGGGTGTAATGATAACACGATCGTCGCTTATTTATTCTCTTATTTTTCCCATCGATCCATCTATTTCGCTATTTCCCCTTGAATAACAAATAGAAACACAGCACGAAGATAAAGAATAGATATTTGAAATGGTTCGATGGGTAAGTAATATTCCTGGGAACATGGACTAACAAGATCGAAACTTGTATATATGTATGAATGTAGGTAGAGACCGCAGCTGTGACGGGATCGAAATGTTATAACTTTGAATTTTTGTGAAAATAAAAAAAGGGAAGGAGAAAGAAAGAGATAGGAAAAAAAAAAAAAAGGAAAATGTTCTTTCTAAGAGTGACGTCGAAAACGATAAAAGTTACGTACGAGAATTTATGTCCCGAGCGATTTTATATATAAAAAGAAGAAGAAAAAATATATATATGTGTGTAAGAAATAAAAAGTAAAAAAAAAAAAATCTACAGAAAAAGAAAACCTACAGGAAGGAAAGAGCGAGCGAGAGTGAACCAGGGAGAATAACAGAAAGAGAAAGAGAGAGAGAGAGAGAGAGAAATAGTGTATCGGGTTATCCCTTCTGTCTGGCATTCCTCCAGGGAATACAAAAATTGTTTCATCGTCGTAAAATGGCGAGTTTATTCTTTGCCCTTTTTGACATTAAAATATTGAAGTCGATATATCCGGCGTTACTGGTTGCGAAGACATGGCAGCGTAAAATCGAGGCGTCTCGATATTCATAAAAGAGAGAAAGAATAAAAAAAAGAAAATGAAACGAAGGGAGAGAGAGAGAGAGAGAGAGAGGGAAATACTTCGAAGATATTTGAAAATTTTCTTTATTTCTTTGCACACCCGTTTTGACGTTGCGAGATGAGAAAAATTTGTAAAATAATTCGCGAACGCGCAAAGAATGGACAAATAATTTAATCATTTAACGAAAATACACAGGAAAAAGAAAATCAACGTTTCTCTTTCACTTTGATTTACTTTTAATTGAAACGTGAAAAACGATTGGGACTTTATTCTATTTTCTTGATTTTCTTTTTTTTTTTGGAAATCAGTTAAAGAAAAAGTCTTTCTATTAAGCGATAATAAAGCATCCAATTTGAAAAGCATGAAAGGACCCGAACGTGAGAGCTTAGGGTTGCAAAGGCACATATACGTAGCCGTTCTAATTCGACGTTCAAGAGGAGAGTCGCCTTAGAACCTATTTACCGAACGCGGTCCTTTCTATTTCTATTTCCTACTCTTTTTCTACCTTTCTATCTCGTTCTAATACTTCTATCTCTCTTTTACGGAAACACCATCGTAATCGACCGTTTACCGCGAAAATGTTTGCTCACCGTCCGAACGAGGATTTTCTCGGGGAAAAGCGTGCTGCTACTGCTGCCGGTGGATCTTTTAAAGGTTTGCCAACGAACAAACTCGGTTGATCCCCGTCGACCTCTTCTTCGCGAAAAAGGCTTCGATGTTTTCGTAACAACTGCAAAACAGTCTTTTTTTCTTTTTTTTTTCAACGAGATTCTTTTTCGATTGAATTCTAATTGATTTGTTTTCATTACTTTTGTTCGATGCGAGATGCTTAAATTCATGAAAAGACGAGCGAGGATGTTACGTACCTTGCGAATCTTCGATATACCGTAAATGATTGTTAATTAATTGATAGAAGTGTGTATTGCAATTTAGAAGCACCGAGTATACGTCCGGAGCATCGTCTTCCTCGAAATTCACCTTCAGACTGACACGTTGTCCTCGGAATAAAGAAATTCTATTTATTACGAATATTATTGATTTTCTACACATGCGAAACGTTCGTAAAGTCATATAAACAACTTTTAATAAAAACATTTACGCAGAGGACAATGTCTCATTTCAACGGTGGATTTCGAAGAGGACGGTTGCACCAAACATATACTCGGTGCTTTTTAACTACGATACACATTTTTTTCGACTCATTATCAATCAATTAAGATATATCTCACACTCTAATAATATTTTTTATTGTTTTAATTAACGAAACATTTTTTCTACGTTTCTTAACAGGTGATAATTTGTTCATCGAAAATTACTTTTGTTCGATGCGAGATGCTTAAATTCATGAAAAGACGAGCGAGGATGTTACGTACCTTGCGAGTCTTCGATATACCGTAAATGATTGTTAATTAATTGATAGAAGTGTGTATTGCAATTTAGAAGCACCGAGTATACGTCCGGAGCATCGTCTTCCTCGAAATTCACCTTCAGACTGGCACGTTGTCCTCGGAATAAAGAAATTCTATTTATTACGAATATTATTGATTTTCTACACATGCGAAACGTTCGTAAAGTCATATAAACAACTTTGAATAAAAGCACTTACGCAGAGGACAATTTCTCATTTCAACGGTGGATTTCGAAGAGGACGGTTGCACCAAACATATACTCGGTGCTTTTTAACTACGATACACATTTTTTTCGACTCATTATCGATCAATTAAGATATATCTCACACTCTAATAATATTTTTTATTGTTTTAATTAACGAAACAGTTTTTTTACGTTTCTTAACAGGGGATAATTTTTTCATCGAAAATTTTTATCTAATAATTATTTAATATTTCAATTATACACAGATATATGTACTTATCAATTTTTTATTATTTTAATATTATTTTTATTATATTATAAGGATAGCAGATAAGAATAAAAAAAAAGAATCTCCTTAACAGAAAATAATATAGATAAAAAGAAAATCAAAAAGGAAGTTTAGTCGAGATGGATCTCCTGTCATCAACAGCCGAGCTATTTATTTTCTTCCAACGCTTTTTATCAACGCGAGATTTAGAATCTCGATAGAGTCGATAGTAGTTATTTAATTTTGTTATTTACGTTAAAAAATTTGCATTGCATGTAACATAAGTGTCCTCCTTCTAGAGAAGACACCCCGATTACGAAATTATTATTTTTTTTTCTTCCCCGACAGTTTTTCAACGCATTATTATCAAGTTTTAAACCACAACGAACCTACTTTTAACGCACTCTGTAAATTTTATTCAGTTAGGTAGAAGAGGGAGCATGCGCGTGAATCACGCGTGTCAGAAGTGTCAGAGTTATCCGGACGATTATCTTGGCCCACTTCTCGTGTCTCGAGATCGACGAGATCGTTCTAGGCTTGACAGCACTCGATACGACAATCGATAAATTTGCAAGGGACACGTCCTACCTATCTCTTTCCCCCTTTCTATGTACGTGTATATATATATGTATATATGTATATATGTATGTGTGTGTGTATGTGGATGAATGAGTGGGTGTTTGTATATATATATGCGTGTAGTGGACACGAAGAGCTTTTGTGAAATAGAGCGTTCTCGTTGTCCTCTCTCATACCCTCCCACCCTCCCACCCTCCCTCTCTTTCTCTCTCTCTCTCTCTTTCACATCCACGTGTTCGTATATTCCATCTCTTTCCAACGCACAGAGGTACCCAACGTCACGGCAGATTGGCAGGATATTTCATCGAATATTTCGAGTTATTGCCAGAGAGAGAGAGAGAGAGAGAGAGAGAGACTCACCTCTTTTTTTTTATTTTTCTTTTTCTTTTTTTTTTTTAATTTTTGTTCTGTTTTGTTATCGGACGTTCAAACATTACTCGTGTTTTTTTTCTGTTCTGTTTTTTTTTTTTTTTTATTTTCCTCTTATATTCGATAAAATAATTCGTTATGATATTAAAAATTATCATATTTGTTCGCGTTCGTGTAATTGGAAAATCGTGTATAACTTTTAAGAAAATAGATATCGAGTAAAATTTGAACGAAATTGAATTGACGACGATGGGGATTTTGACAAAAGCGTTAACCGATAATTCGCGTTAAGGGCATTTTGCTTCGATCAAAAAATAACAGTTTTGACGCAGTAAAGAGAGAAGAGAAGCGAAGAGAAGGGAAATGTTACGAGCTGACTATTTCATCGTTGAAAATTGCGTGATGCGATAAGTGCCAGTTTAGATTTTTATAACGGTACGTAAAGAAAAATAGAAAGAACTGAATTTTTTCATCGGATCATGTTTCAAATAGCATCCTTTGATCGAGAGAGAAATCATGATTTTCTTTTATTTTTTCTTTCTTTTTTAACTCGCTCATATCTCTCTCTTTCACTCTTACACATTTACACATACGCGCTCGAAGGTTTACGTTTTTTTGACTGCGAAACTAAATTACAGCTCGTCGCGACTGGGATTCGTGTTTTTAATGAAATTCTCGTGAAAAAATATGCTTTTTAAAGTAAAAGGAAAGATAAGAAGAAGAAGAAGAAGAAGAAGAAGAAGAAGATTGAGAGAAACGATGTAATATGTGTCCAGTTGAATAGATCATATTCGTTATCATCCTTAAAAACGTTATTTATTTCGTAGAAAGTATAATCGCCAAGACATTAATTATCTCGATTTTTTCAACGAATCTAATATCCGAGTCATGGTTTAAATACGTTAATTCGTTTTACTACGATCAAGGGAAAGATAGAAAGATAAGAAGAAAAGTGTTAGATGGTTTTGATAAAACTTGTGGATTAAACCTGCGACATCATATTTTCGCTTTATTTTTGTCTGCTATGTCAAATAAAATAGAAAGATAAAGAGAAGAGTGTACCATTTATCATCGGAGTAATTCGAAACGTGAGGCATTAGAGGGTTCAAAGTAAATAGAAATTGCAGGGGAAAAAGGTTGGAAGGGATGAAAGAGTATATTATATATATATATATATTTCAGGATATCTAGTTACGTCCATTAAGAAAATTTCAAAAGCGAATTTCCACCGTCATTTCGTTCTCGTGATAGTCAAAAAAATAAAATAAAATAAAATAAAAGAAAATAAAAAATGCACGTCCGTGAAAAATATTCTTGTTAACGAACCCAGAACGAATTTTCTTCTTTTTCGAAAGACGAGACGCACGAATCTCACGTCGTAGTTTGATCAAATATTCCAATAAGGTCTACATCACGAGTCTTTAAAGTCTCTCTCTTACTCTCTCTCTCTCACTCTCGCTGCCATCTTGTAATAAACTCTCTCTCCTTTTACCATCTTCCTTTCATTACTTCACAAAAAATAGAGCCTTCGAGGATGTCTAATGAATTTTGAATGTTCGTTGGCGAGCCGAATATCGTTCGAACGTGAACTACAAAGGTGCTTCGACTAACGATCGATTTGTGTCTGCGTGTATGTGTGTGCATGTGTGTGTGTCTGTCCTCTCTCTTTTACACTTTTTCTATCTTAATGAATTATGATCGGAATTTAATGCGAAATTTATGGAACCCTTAGAACGTGCAGACTAACTTATAACTATTCGTTTGGCTCTTAAAAAATATTTTACGCAATAATAATGAAATTTAAGAAAGGGAGTAGAAAATGTTAAATGAGGTATTACGAAGATAATACGATACTGAATGTATTTTTTAATTATAGGGACTACGAAATTTATGTATCTTTTGGAATAAGTAGACTAATCTATAAGTATTCGTGTAGTTATTAAAAATATTTTACAACAATAATGAAATTAAAAAGTGAAAAGAAAATAATAGTAAATGAAATATATTAAAAGATGATACAATAAAGAATTTATTTTTTTGTTTTTTTTCATTATAGGGAAGATTTCCAAATATAATATAATACATAAAGATGATTATAGAAAAATTGAAATAAGTAATTATTAGTAATATTTTCTTTCAGGACCGAACTACTAAATCATTAAGTTTAATTCGCGAGATTAGAAAAGTTAGATCGTTAATAAAAGTATGCTTCACATTAATATCCGATTACAGCTGAAGTAATCAAAGGCGAAATGGGAGGAATTACAAAAACTGCGATCCTAGCAAGGGCGTCTAACCGCACGAATATCACCACCACCATCACCACCATCACCACCACCACCACCACCACCACCACCATCACTACCATACCACTACCACACTACTACTAGTACTGCCATCGTGTTCATGGAATTAATTTCAGGCAATTTCCTAGACGATCGTTAGTCTTGCTCGTTAGTTGGACCGATATGAAGAACATAAAGTTTCTCGGAAACGATGATTAAATCAACTCTCATGTACTGGCTATCGACGGGATCGAATCGCTATTAAATTAAATTTTAAACTTTAATGCTCATTCCATTTTTTTTTTCTTCTTTTCTTTTTTGTCAAAACTTTTCCATTAATGAAAAAAAAAAAAAAAGAATAGATCGATCTGATGATACGTAAGATGAAAAGATGAATGTAGAAAGATAATTGTATAAAAATGATTCTCTTTCGAGATCTCTCTCTTTCTTTAAAGACCAATTAGAAACCCGAGTCGATCGAATCGAAAGTATAAAAAGAAAAAGAAAAAGAAGAAGCAAAAGCAACGAATCAAAATTCGTTTCCCGTATTCTTTCTTTCGACGTGGAGATTAGAAACATATCCACGAGGAAGGGTAGACATAAAGTTTGCTGGAAGACTGATTAATTTCTTGTAAGATCTTGCGGTAAATCGGACTCGCGACTTATCCACCGTCAGGAACATAAAATTCGCTGGACTAGGAAGATTGAATCGTCGACATAAAGCGTTTCTCGTTTTGCCGGTTGCGGTGCCGGGCGTTGCTGCTGCTGCTGCTGTTGGTGGGCTTTAACCCATTCCCTTCCCTGACAGCTCCTCTGGCATCGTCGATGGTACTTCGATCCGGGTTGGAACATTAAACCAGCCGCCATGTTGGCTGCCAGTTGGCAAGGAGCCAAGCGAATACGGTTGTTTGAGAGAGAAAGAGAAAGGGAGAGAGAAATACAGAGAGAGAAAGAGAGAGAGAGAGAGAGAGAGAGAGATCTACTGGTGCGGCTTTTCGGGGGTTCAGCAAAGCCAGAACTGAGACGGTGTATGTACTTATCTGTGTGTGTGTGTGTGTCTGTATGTGAAAGAGAGTTATATATATAGAAAGAGAGAGAGAGAGAGAGAGAGAAGGAAACAACGCCGAGGATTCTCTCGTCCTAGATATGCTAGACTGTCAACGATTCATCCGGTACTTAGACGACCCTGGAGCGAGCGAATCGATAGTGCCAAACGAGTTTCCTGTCTCTCTCTCGCGCTCTTTTACACGACTTTCTTTCCCTACTCTTCTACTTTGACACCCGATAAAAGGATTTCCAGCATCGCTACGATAAATCCTCTCTCTGTTCTCGTAGAGCAAAGTTTTCGCGCGAAGAAAATGAAAAATATGTGTATCCAAAGAAGAAAACTAAGAAGATGGTATGGTATGGAGGGGGGAGGGAAGGTAGGAGGGAGGAAGGGAGGGGTCGGTGCAACGGGGGAAAAAGAAAGGTTCTTAGGAGATATTATGTTGATTTATGCTGACAGCTTTTCAACCTCCCGAAGACGACGCTTTCCTTTCTATAACATGAAGAACAACGTGACGAACAAACGTTCGAGAGATCGTGAATTCCTTTTGTCTATTACTATTTGAATGATTCATCGTAGGACGACGACGAGTCTTGCTCTCTTTTAATCCTATTTTATTTTTTTCTATTTATCTTACTATTAAAAAAACAAAATTATATATTGTAACTAGTTAATATAAGAATTCACAAGAGACGCGTGGTTATGTAAGAATGGATAATTGCGAGCATTGTCGTAGAAGGTAAAGCAATGTTTAAAAACGAATCAAATTTCAAAAGGCATTCATTTTTTTCTATTTATTTTAATTTTTTTTTTTTTTTTTTAATAAATATCCTGTTTATCCGAATCGACGTAGCTATTCGAAAAATTTGACCGATAGTATATACCAAAATACCAAATATATATGCGAAATAAGTCCGATCAACAATTTCAGAGTTATCGGTAACACGTTCGATCGCAATCGGAAATCTATATTGATAAGTTGGACTTTTCAACATGGCAGAATTTTATCGATAAATGATATTTCAATGCTAATCTCTCTCTTTCTTTCTTTCTTTCTCTCTCTCTCTCTCTCTCTCTTTCTCTCTACTACGTTGGCATGAATTTAAACGAAATTTTATAACTTTATCTCTATCTCTCTCAATCTATGATAACTCGTATACGATGATCACGATTAAAACCATCCTTTTAGCATCCCGGTCAAATTTCTACCGACCCCTTTTCGTTAACCAAATTCTCATGCGATCCATAGTTCAAGTTTTAATTAATCATACAATTTATTACGATCCCGTTGTATATCAAACAAAATTAGGTTAACGTTGCTTGTATATATATATATATGTAATGAGCGTTCATAAATTTCGATATATATATATCTCTCATTCTATTTAGTATCTCATTTATTTTCTCTGCAATAAAAAATCCGTTCTACGTTATGAAACGTTTTCCTATTACACGTATTTACTACTTACACATATATATACATATAAATATATTGGATATTACGATAGTGGGTTAGATTCCAAGATGCAATAAAAATTTGTCGTCAGAGGGAGAAAATGGGGTGGGGTTGGGTGGGCAAAATAAATAGCGTTTAGATAGAATAGAACTTTTACGTTCACGAAGTAAGGTGGACTCCTCTCTCTCTCTCTCTCTCTCACGAAGGAGGAAGCCATAAAGGGAAGAGGGTAAAGGTTAGAACGAGAAAGAGCCTATCGACGCGTCATCATCACGGTGGAGCCCAGCCAAAAGGGTAACCCAGAATGGTGAAGCCATGGTAGGAAAGATCTAGAACAGTGATAGTGGTGGTATTAAATTTTCCACGACCGCATTTCGCTTATGTGTTTCTATGTGTTTGTACATATACATATATATATGTGTATATCTATCTATCTATCTATCTACCTATCTATCTAGATATATACATACGTAAGTTCAGGATCGTCGTGTTGTTAGACACAACGTAGTAGTACTTAGGATCTCAAAGTTAGAAACGGAAGGACCGTGCATGTGAAACGTACTTTAAACTAGCTAATTTCCATTTCATTTGGTTACTCATCGCGAACTTTATGCACGTGAATTGAAACATATGAAATGTTTTCGAGGCTAGTAGGAATGCACGGGTGATAAACGTTCAGAGAGAGAGAGATATTTATCTGGATGAATTTAAACAGTTTCGAGTCTAGATCGGTATTTTCATTTTTTCATCATTATTTTAATAGAAAATTCGTGTTTATTTCGTCGGTTATATTTCACATTTCATTTTCCTTACAATTTTCTAAAGGACTCGTTCAAATGTTATAACGCAGAACACTGTAAGATCTTATTTTAATATCTTTTCATAAGAGTATTCGCACAAAAGAATACGTAATGAACATTAAATTAAAATTGTACTTAAGATTTTAACTGTATGATTGCTGGTTCTAACGATAACGAAGTTAAAAAAAAAAAGAAAAGAGACAAATATTCCAACATCGTGGAATCCAAAAGAAGAATAAAGATAAAAGGAGAACGAAGAAATAAAAAGGGATGAGAGTAAAATGAATAAAGCGAATAATAAGATCGTTATTAAGAATGTTATCCGGTATAATTGTAAGTACGAATTATCAGATCACACAAAATGCATCTTTTTCTTAATTATATCCAGGTGACGCGAAACGTGCGAATATAATTGTTAGAAATGTATGTTAGTTGGGTGAGGGGGCAGGGGAAGGGGTTACGAACAAATAGGTCTTGGCCTACGAAGAAGAACATCGTTCAGTTGGAAGAAGAAGAAGAAGAAGAAGAAGAAGAAGAAGCAGAAGAAGAAGAAGAAGGAGAATAAGCGTAGGAACAATGTTGGTGCTTATATTCTCTCTTTCTCTCTCTCTCTCTCTTTTTCTCTATCTCTTTCGCTCGTAAGTACTCTCATACTCTTCGGATTCCTTAGCAAATCTCATTTACATATCAGTTACGCCGCAGTAAAACGTCCTGCTTTACTACTACAACCTATTTTACACCGTCGGAGGGTGTCAGAGGTGAAACACCCTCGATTACTCGTCCGATGTCATACGCCGCAATCTTGCGGCAGTTTGCCTTCTACCTTCTCTCCTCGTACTATCCTCCCACCTTCCACCTCTTTCTCTCTTTCTCTCTCTCACTCTTGTAGTAACGTCGTTAAAGCGTTCCATTAGAAATTCCAATAGGATTACTCCCTAGGAGAGAGAGTGCAAGGTTATCAAAGCTGGATAAGAAAGTGAGATAGAATGGGGCGGGGGAGGGGACACGGGGTTGGAGAGGAAAGCTTGAAAACCACCACCACCACCACCACCACCACCACCTCCACCATCTACTTTATTACTAGTGAAGAAATTTATACGGGAAGGAACTAAAGGATCGACGATAAATCGTAAAGCAACGATTCGCGAGACACTTTTGGGCCGGTGGCCCCTTTATGAGTACTGGAAGAGCAAACGACAAGTTAAGAAGGGATGATCCTTAAGCCAGGGATTTTATTTCGCGTTTTCATTCGAAGATTTTTCATTATCGTGTTTGGATTCTAATGGAAGGATCATCTTCTTTTTCCGATAGGATGAATAAGAGAAAAAAAAATAAATTCCGATGCTTCGAAAAGATATCGTATTACGTTCTTTTCGTTTTTTCTCCTTTTTTTTTTTTCTTTCATATATCTTTAGATCTGCGTGCTTAAGGGGTGCATAGAATTATGTTATAAGAAGCAACTCCTATGTACTATGGGATACGTAAATATACACTCGATCTTTTGAATACTTTTTATTAGATTAAGTTTTGATTTTAAATGGTATCACAATTTTATCGATGGAATCGAATAGTTTCTTTTACTTTTTTTTTTTTTTTAATTATCCTAACAGCGTATCTAATTTTGTCGTTGTTATATAATATATTTTATTCTCGTATTAAATAGTATCGAATTGCGTTAGATATAATTAATCGATTCGGTTAAACGTAGACGTAGTTTCTTATTTAGAAGATAGAATAGAACTAAAAAGGGGCGGAGAAGAGGGAAGGTAATGGGTAGAAACGTTGGGAAGATAGGATGAGAATATACGAATGGTAGTGGAACAATGTCGCGAGACATCGAAACGGAACGCTATGAGACGATAAATCTAAGCTGCAATGTCCATGTTTTGCGCATTCGGTTGGCTAGCATCCATAAATTTGCTCCTGTATCCTATACCTTCACGCAGGCTCGAGGGAACAACCGTCTTAAAGCTCGCCGCCCTTTTCTCTTCCTCCTTTCTGCTTCCTCATTCCCTTTTCTCTATTTCCTTTCAACGTAGTATACCTTCTTCGGTATTCGAGCGAGAACGTTTTTCGATGCTCGGCTTAGAAATAAATCGTAGGTTCCTACGTACCGCCTACCAATTGCACTTTGAGAAACTCGTAAAAATATCTGTGCGAGAAAAGAAAAAAAAAAGGGCCAATACCTTATTTTCCAAGATAAAATCGTAAAAGATACGCAAAGTGAATTATTCCGAATATGAGTTTTTATCGAATGATAAAGTTGGGAGAATAAATTTAGACGGTAGTAAGCTTTTCGAAATCTCTGTTCTAACATAATAGAAATCGTAACGCGATTTGTAAGAATTTCTTATTCCGAATAGAAGAAAACGTTCTGTGTTTCATTAAATACGTATTCCAAAACGGTATTAATAATTTCTTTCAATGTGAAAATAAAAATGCGTAATCTTTCGCGTCGTTTAGGAAATAGACAAAATTTGCCCAGCCCTTTTTCGCGTCTGGGAACGCGTACTTTAAAGAACCTTTGGAGGGAAGATCGAGATAAAGATAGAGAATAGAGAGAAAGAGTGAAATAGGAAAAAGAGAAAAGAGAAATATATCACGTAATAAGAGTGTCGAGGCCATAATCTCTCTCTCCCTCTCTCTCTCTCTCTCCTTCTATTTTTCTTTTTATTTCTTTTTTGTTCAACGTAAGAAAAGTCGACGGATGCAAATTTAAAACCATTTCTTCGAAGTAAAGCAATTGTTTCTTCGCTCATTATCATGAAACCCTTTCCCTTTTTTACTCTCTCTCTCTCTCTCTCTCCTTAGCCCTTGATTTTTTTTTATTTGCATCTTTATATTTCTTATCCATTCCCGATACCAATCTCGTTTTTCGTTCTTCCATTTTCATTAAACGTCTAGTTACTTTCTTGAATATATATATCTAGTAATACGCTTAGATACATACAGCACACGTCGATGAGAGAAACGTTAATTGTCTCAATCCAATCGAAGAAAAGGAGAATAAGGAGGAAACTGTTTCATTATCTTAAAAGTTTCATCCGCGAATGACCTCGTTTAAACGAGGAGGTAATGTTAAAGTCCTTCCAAGCTTGCAAATGCAATTCGACTCACTGTTATCCCGTGTGTGCGTATATCTTTCAAGAGGTACGATGCTCTACGAGGAAAAAAAGGTAGAAAAATAGATAGATAAAAAGAGAGAGAGAGAGAGATAGAGAATCGTGCCGAGAAGTTTGGAGAGAAGAGAGTCAGTGGGATGAGAAAAAATTTCACTCCGGATACGAAATTATCCGTTTTTCGCTACGAGTAGTTGGCTACTAGCCGCCAGACAATTCTCTCCCCTTTTTTCTTGATCTTTTTCTTCTTTATCTCTACATTTTCTTGTTGTATTTTAATACGAAATTAATATTTCTTCATCGATCGTTCGCAACAAAAATAAATTTGGAATTTTTGAAAATGCAATATTTCCTAGGACATAACATTGAACGCGAACTAAATCAGTGAGTTAAAAGTAAGTAACGAAGTAGAAAGGAAAGGAAAGGAAAGAAATAGAGGGGAAGAGAGTTCCATTACGTTGAGAGTGCCGTCCGTTTGTCGTCCCCGTCGGCGACCGTTAGTCGATCCTTGGACTTATGGGAAAAGAAGAGGAGATACGAGTAGGAGAATTTCCAACGAGCCGTTTATATCGGCACTGTTTTCCGAGCCGTTTAATCCTGGTAATGCGAAACACCCACCATCGCGTTTGTAGGAAGGAAGGAAGGAAGGAAGGAAGGAAGGAACCGAACAGACCTTTCTCTCTTACTCGGACGAATTCGAATTTTATGGTGTCACCCATCGTCGACCTTAAGTCGACGAAGAGCACACCCCATGGAACACCTTCCGTTTTCACCAAGAAATTGCATTTGAAATTGTAATACCGAGTGGTACCGAGTGGGTTTCGTTGCTCTAGAACATGTTCCCCTTTGTTTCTTTATTTTTTTATTTTATGTTAGTCCCCTTTCTTTTTTTTTTCTTCTTACTATCTCTTATCCGGTTCGTTTTGGAATCCCACGACGAGTTACATTCCTCCTTATCTTTCTCTTTTTCTTGGTAACCCTTAGGTAGTCCTTAGACACGTAGCCTACGATTTCACGTAGCACTTTGCTCGGAAGAAAGAGAATCAATAATTCTCTTACCACTATCTCCTTTCTTTAAGTAGCTTAAAGATTCTCATAGTAAAGCGATCAGGAAGTAGAAACGTTGTGAGTGTTCTTGAACAAGGATTCCATCTTATAAGGATTGTAGGATTGAATTCGTTAAAATTAAGAAAAGGTATTAAGGACAATCTGAACGATCTCGTGATTTCATCTAAGTAGATTATTATTGTTAATTAACCCTTACCGCTTGTACATACCTTTTTAATCATACACTCACGTGATCTTATACTTTTTACAAGAGTAATACAATCTCTCGTCAATTTAATCGAGAATTTTCTTCCGCGTTTTATTTTATTTTATCTTTCTTTTTTTTTGTCCAACAAAAATATCAGCCAGTACGCGTCAAAAAATGTTTAACAAATGACATACCAATGACGATAGTAGAATTAAGAGCTTATCGATCAAATTGTTTGTTATTTTACAATATGATTATTCTACATAATGGGTATATTTAATATTCATTTTAATTGAAAACTACTCACCTTTTGACAAATATCATGTCATTTTCATTATTCGCAAATAATTATAACAAACGCTTCGTTGAAATAATCGTATGCTGTTGCAATGTAATGCACGGAGGAACGAATAATAATAATAATAATAATATGATAGAAATGAGAATTTGAAAAATTTTCATCGAGTTAGTTAAAAATAACATCGAAAATATAAATTTCGATCGGAAATAAAAAGAAGGAAATCTCGGTGTTGTCCTCGTCGTCATTTTTGATAGCAAAAACGTAAGGTATACTTAACTTTAAAGGATCAAATTCTCGAAGAGCTTTATTTATACTCAAGATCAAGATTCCTCGAGTCGTTCCGTGTGGTGGTCGTTCGGTGTTTTAATCGCTCTTCTAATCCGTCTTGATCGAGACCCACCTCACGCCACCCCAACCCTTCCCCCCAACTTGGAAGGGCCGAAGGATTAACTTGGATTAGATTAATCGATCGGTGGCACGCGACCACCGACACTGAGGTTACAACAACGACGTGTCCAACACGCACGGGAATTGTCCCCGTTAACTCACGATTTTACTTTTTTTCTTTTTTTTTTTCTAAAAAAAGAAACGAACGATGATATAAAACACCTACAGTTTATCATATAATTATACGTATTTAAATGTATTTTATAACAGATTTCAATTGTTATCTTTTTAAAATTAAAATTGTCCCTTAAGGTGTAATTTTTCTATCGAATCGTCGTCAGAGTAAACAAAATTAGGATAAAATGTTGATATGATAATACGATAACTGTTGTTGGTTGTTTTACGTGTGTGTGTCTGGAAAATTGGATGAAGTACAAAAAGATATAACAAAATTAAGAATTCACGGTATAAAATCTCGACCATAAAGTGTTTTTATTATCGTTAAAGTTAGAAAAGTCTGACTATTAACATTACTTAGGTGCACTATAAAACTTTGACGCGAAGTCTTTTAAAATTCGCTCTTCTTTTAATACTTTTACTAAAGTACAAAACGTAAGAAAGGAGGAAAGAAAAGAAGAAGTCATTTCTTTTTCTTTCTTTTCCCGACTATTACTCCGTTTATCTTTTATCCTAGCAATAATGTGCATCGATATCGATAGTTGATACATATATATAAATCGAGTTGAATATCGGGGTCGTTTGCGAAACAGTTTTATAGTGGTCTCTTGTCCATTTGCTCTACGAATTCACGAGACGCAGTAACGATCGGTCAACGAACGAGAAGATCAATTCGTTTTATTGCCACAATCCATTTCCGACTTTCCTAAACGTGCGATGCGTTAACAATTGCAATATATTTAAAGTACAAGAAGAAGAGGAATGTGCGAGGAAAAGAAGAAGTAGAAATGAAATTAATATTCGATTAGAACTAATTATTTTTCGATAGGATGAGATAAGTGTAACGTTAAAAAAGAATTTGGAATAAATTACATAAAAAAAAAAAAGAACAGAAATCTAGAAGTGAAAGAAATCGAATAAAACTATAAATAAGAAAAAGAAGTTGAAAAATGTAGTACGGCATGGTGTGCATCGTCGTTTCCCTCGAGGATTCGCGGTCAGTTGACAAAGCATCGAAAATTCGTTCGGTAATTGGGTAACGCGTGGTGCGAGACCCACCGTGGGTTCAAACCACTACGACGTTTCGAGTATTGAAAAACCTAACTAAATACGAGTTTGGTTCGTTGTCCGAACCAAAAGTACGGATTCGTTCGATCCTAGGGAGAGTGTTGACCGATACGTTCGTGCTAATTTCATTCGTAATTCCATTTGGTCGCGTTCGATCGCCCTTTTCCCCCACCCCTTCTCCCCCATCCCCCTTGTCTATTTACGTTCACTATATAACTATCTTCCGATAATTTCGTAAACCACTACAATTGCACGCGCGCACGCACGCACCTACGCGTCTGGAATTTGTTTCCGATTTTCTATCGAAAATTTTTACCCATGTTTTCATCTTCTAACTAGCATCTCACCCTTGTTAAACTTTTAAATTCTTAGAGACGCGGTTGCGCAAATTTTTCATCAAAATCATCGAAAAATGCAGCTCTCGAGATGAACACTACTAACTATTAAAACGTTTTAACGCGATAACGCAAAAGAAAAAAATAAGAAAAATACGAACATATAAAAGGCCAAATCTGCTATTACACATACACATGCATACATATATATGTAAAAAAAGCTATCTAAACTGAAAGAGAATTTGTAGTTTGGTTGTGAAAAATTGATCCTTCGGGTAGGGAAAACGTAGAGAAGAGAGGAAGCAAATCCTTGGCCACTATCTACGGTTTTATCGGCGTTTACTGTATAACCCATCAAACGTTAAGCGATATTTTGGAGAAGAGAGATGCCATTACCTTCGGCTCAGCTTTTAAAGCCACACACAACGATGAGAATTACTATATATATATATTGTATATAGCTGCGGGGACACCTAGCGCACTTTTTAACGGTCGGTTTTATCGGATAAACTTTCTCGCTTCAGCAGCTACTAGCACGAGGAACGACGACGATGACGACGAGAACCAGCGCTAGCAGCAAGCAAGCAGCAAGCTGGGAAGGTGGTGGTGGTGGTGGTGGTGGTGGTGGTTATTAATATTCATCCTCTTAATCTCGTTTAAGGGCCGATTCTTCGTGGAACTTTCGATTCCCGTGGAACCGCATCCCTCATTTTGATTCACCATCACGACTTCTCCTTCCTTTATCTCCAATTTTTTTTTTTTTTTTCTTTACTCTTCTCTTTCTCTTTCTTGTTTGCTGCATTTTATCTATCACTTTCCTTCCTTTGTAGGACGATATTCAACTGGCAAAAAAATGATGAAGAAGAAGAAGAAGAAGTAAGAAAAAATATTCTCCGCCACCGTCGTCGTCGTTGGTGGTTGGTTGGTTGGTTGGTTGGTTGGTTTCATGCCGATCTCTTTCCGGTTGCTACCCGGAATTATTTTTCTCTCTCTTTCTCTCTCTCTCTCTCTCTCGTAGAAGCATTCATTTTCGTGCGTTCGGAACTGCTTGAAAGGAGTTCGAGCAGCAGCCGAATTACCGCATTGCGGATCGTAGAGCAGCTTCGTCGGAACTACTACTACCACGCGTAACCATTCGCAAACGTGCTCCACATAATTCCCACGTAGAAAATATTTCCACCCTCGATCTCTTTACTTTCGAGGGATTATGGGCCAAGTTGTGCATCTATTAGGATCTAAATCGTGTGGGATTTAAAGGAGGAGGATGAATATCGTGAGAGTTCATTGAGATGGGTTTATTCGAGAACTATACGATTTTGTCAAACAAACGGGCAATAGAAAAACAGTTGACGGAAAGACTGGGGTGAATTTAGGGGTAACCAACGAGAACCAAATCCCAGGAATCACCACCATGCTTTTTTCTTCTTTTATTATTAAGTTATTTAATAACGAAATGATCCTCTATTTAACTCGTTTAAATAATAATGAATTCAAAATAATGATCATTCGAAATTATATCGAATAATTAGAATAATTATCCTGGGGTTTCTACCCCATTCTTAAATCCGCTCCTGAAGAGGGAGAGATGTATATAGTAATTTGACTTTTTAAATCCCTACTCTGAAAACAAAATGGTAGGAACCGTCTAAAGTAATATATCGTAGAAGTAATCTAGGTTTATCTTTTAAACGAGGTCAATGTTTTCCCGCGAAAAATCCATGAAGCCAACTAACTAAGAGGGTGGAACGTTGTATGTATATGTAACATTGATATATATATATAGGGGGGTGGAATTATTCAAACGGATGACGTCCTTATATCGATCGAAGTATAACGGGATCAGTCTTCTTTTCGGACGTCCTGAAAAGAATATCAATAAGAAGAAGCACCCTTCTACTCTCCCTCTTTCTGGCTATATTCTTTGCTGCGCGTTTAGATTCTCTTATTCTTTTTCTTTATTTTCCTCTCCCTTTCTTTGTTATCCCTTTTTCTTTTCTTTCTTTTTTTTTGGTCCCTTCTTTCTTCTTTTCTTCTTTTTCTTTCCTTTTATTTTCGTTACGAACGGATCACGAACGAAACGGATCGTTCTTTGCATTTATATTGCTTCGTAGGATCGAATCTACGACTCGTCATCGTTCACTGCAAGTAGGCACCCACCCACCCATCCACCCACCTCTTGCCTACCACCCTTTTGCTTTTTGCTCTTGATCTTTTTCAAATCGTTTCGCGTTACTCCGATAGTACAAGGAAACAAAGTTCCTGGAATAAGAGAAATGATCGAACATATTGAAAGTAGCGATCGTTTGGCAGTTGCATCGATGTATTACGAAATAAAATGATTTGTTATTACGTCGAAGAAAAATTCGGGTTTATATTCTGTCACTATATGAAAAGAAGAAGAAGAAGAAGAATAAAAACCAACAAAATTGAATAAAATATTTTCAAGAACGCAGCGTTATCAAATCCACGTTCTTTCTCTCTCTCTCTCTCTCTCTCTCTCTTTTTTTGACCACAAAAACGCACTACGTTGAAAACATTAACTCTCAATCGTCATTGTTAATTTTTCTTTATTACGTACGATCAAAGAGAGAGAGAGAGAGATTTCTTTTTCACAATAAAAAAAAAAGAAAAAAGAAAAAGAAAATAAAAGAAAAAAGGAAAAGGACTAATTTTTTTTTAAAGATAAAAAGTTCATAGGAAAATTGTTTCTCTTTCTTCTTAAATACGTTAAAAAAGCTTTTCTACTCTCCCTCTAAGTCTCACAAATTGAATCATCTTTCGAGACCACCACCACCACTACTACTACTACTCCTCTTCGTCTTCCTTTGTTTTAACCTTTCCCCCTGTTCTTTTCCTTCTCCTTCCTCTTTCTCTCTCAGACACGCGGCTTCATTTTTACGAAGCTGCCTTTTTTCCTGAGAACACATATCGTTGGTTGGCGAACGTACGATGGGTTAACAAACCTTATACCTACTGGTACAATGATATTCAGCAATCTCGTGGGATTTACGAGGAGACCCGGTGGAGGGGGGTAAAGGGCGAAGGGTAACCAGTTTACAGAACGAAGCGATTTAACTTCCACGTATGTAAGAGGGACGATGAGCAAGAGGATGAGATGAGACCTTCTTCCTTCCTTCCTTCCTTCCTTCTTCCTTTTTTCCTTCATCGTGTTTCACATTCTCGCTTCGTTTTCAGCATAGTTCGCGATATATCTATAATACGCTTCCTTCTTTCTTCTTATTCTTATTCTTATACTTATTCTTATTCTTTTTCTTATTTTTCACTATCTTCCTTTATTTTTCCCTCTTACGTTCCTCTCTATAGCTCTACAAATTTATGGTAATTGCCATCGAGATAACCAGAAGCGTGCTTACCCTTCGTAACGCAGCTGCTGCTCGAACGAGCCGTCGAATTCGTTTTAGAGTTGAATCTCTTGGTCTTTTATTTTCTTCCCTTTCCCTTTTTTTTTCTTTTTTTGTTTTACTCGTCGAAAGAAAAAAAAAACAATTTTCGAACCTATCGGGAAAATAATCTACCACTCGGATACCGATAATTACTTCGGTAGATAATACTTTTAACGAAGTATATTTTCGAATAAATAATACGAGTTGATTTATATGTTAGAATTAAGTTACATTGATCGTACTTAAATCATCAAATCTATTATAATAGAATCATTTAATAAAGGACACTTAACGAGAGTGGTTTATTGAAAATTGAGTGATATCAATGATTTCCCTAAATAATTGTCACAAATTGTTACTCCAAATGATCGTTGCATATATGATTGTCCTAGATAATTATCATAACTAATTGTTATAAAATTATAAGAATCGAATAACGTTCGTAACAACGATACGATAAAGCTTGTTTCCTGTTTAACATTACGGTACTCCCATCCCCTCCCACATTCCTCGTTCGTAAAATTAGAAAATAACTAATGTTGAACCGAACGAAGAGATCGGTCTACCAATTGGTCGACAGAGAATTCTCTCTCATACCTGTTCCCTTCGCATTATTGCACAGTATATTATTCGGCTTTAATTTGTCGCCATTTCCATGGAGAGTAATTATACACCAACTATACAAAACCTGTGTTTGGTATCGATTTGTGGTATTATATAGAAACGATTTTTATTTTCTTTTCTTTTTTTTTTTTTAAATGTAACGATCGAATTAACTTTTTAATTACTTTCGCGCGTGTTTATACTTTTTTTTAATATAATTAATAATATTTCTTTTTTCGGGCGTATGACTTTGTTGTTGTCGTTGTCGTTGTATTTTATAATAAAATAAACTACGTTTTTCTATCCTGTCCATTTCTTTATTTCGTAGAAAAACAATCGTTTATTCGTGCAACGAAAGCTTTCTTTTTCTACCTTTTCATAGACGCAATCTGCAGTTCAAATCCTCTTTGAAATTCCTTTTCCTCTATCATCTTCCTGTTCTGTTTTTAATTTTCACAACAGTAGGATGCAACGCACATAGTGATTTGATGATGCGTTCGCAAAAGGATGCGCTTTTTGGAACGGTAAAGATAGAACGCTCGAGCAGAGCCCGTTCGTTCTCTGTGAATTCCTCGACGATATTTGATCTGGAGCACGTTAGCGAATAATCGTGCTTCCGTGTATTGATATCCTTTCCTGTGTACAGCTTTCCGCCATACGAGCAACAGAGAATATAACGAGTGTATATGTGTATATATATATATGTATGTGTATGTATGTACACGTATATGTACTATACCTATGTTTGTAATGGAAAAGAGTTGAAAAGGGATACGCTAGAGAGAAGTAGTATGGGAAGGTTTAATTAATCCGTAAACAGAGCATTCCCAGGAATCGTATCGACGTATTTCTACTGGTTCTCGATACCAACGGTATTTTCATTGCCGACTACTACCAGTGATAGTGTTTCCGTTACTTTTACTTTATACTCGTACCGATCACCTTTTTCAAAAGACGCTAAAATTCTCATCCAATTTAACACTAGACGCACACACACAATTAGATCATTTATATCTATTTATTAATTTTGTATCTTTCATTTTTCATCTGTATATAAAGTGTACCAACGAAAAATATTTAGTATATAATAATACAAAGATAAGTAAACTTGAAATACTGGAACCCTTAAAGGGTCTCGTGAACCGATTTGTGACGATTTCATTGGTTAAAACAAATAACGCGATATTTACTTTGATTGAAATCATTGAAATAAGAAAGAAATCGTCTTTGGGTGATCAAATAAATATTTCGTGCAATGGAAAAGGAATAGAAAGAAAATGGTGATGTATTCTGAAAGCATAATTTCGTTTCATTGTCACACAAGTGGGAAGAATGAAAAGATGAGAGAGGATAAAATATCAATTTAGTCGAGAAAATTGAAAATAGAATATATATATATATATATCGATAGATTGGTTGCGATTTAATCGCAAAAGCGACTTGTTATGCCGCGCATATCGAAATTGAACTCTTCTTATTAAGTACCGAGAAAACTATATAGTTCGTTGAAATTTCAAATCTAATTTCTCTTTCTCCGTTCGCGGTAAAGCCAATAACCAATAACGACTTGCATACCGATGCAAATGAATTGACATTATCTCGTTGGCCGCGTCTTATCTCAAAAGCTATTCCCGTTTATAGATTAAGAAAATTTTTATCTACGAATATATATATATATATATATATACTTTCGTTGTACGAATAATACATACGAATAAAAATGAATATATACGTATAATAGTTACGCGAAATGTGTCCATCTAGGTGAAAGCAATTTGAAAAATTGGAAGATTAATGGAAGTACGACGGATAAAAAGCTTTTCTAATATAAAATGTACAACTTTTATGAATCGTATAGAAACGTCGATTTTTATTATCGATATTATTATCTCGATAAGATACAGGTATATACACTTTTATTTTCTTTTTTGTTGAACAACTTATTGCAATAAGATCGTTATTAATAACCTGCCATATAATTCGAAAATATAAATTTATTGTAAAAAAAAGCGGATGGATTTTTTTTTCTTTTTTTTCTTTTTTCTTTTTTTTTTCTTGTTCTTTTTCAATTTAAAAACGATGACTCGACGATAATTCGGAAGAGGAAGAAAAAATTGCGAAGATTTCCCTTCAGTTTTTCCATGTAATGAAACTTTTCTCGTTATTTCTAAGTCATTATTTGAAACCCAATATAATATAACCAGCAACCTTTGGACTTTTCGCGTTGACTCGCGTGAAATGAAATTAATCATCGAATAGTAATAGTAGTAGTAGGTGGCTTAGTTTTTTTTCTTTTTTTTTTTTTTTCAAATTTTCGCGCGGAGACATAGGAAGAGGATGAGAAGAAGAGTACTCTTGGGAAGGGAGGGAAAATGGTCCCGTGGTTCTCCGGTTACGGTCAACGACAACGCATTTACACGTCGCAAGCCACGATGACAAATTACCAAGCGCTGCGGAATTAGCACGTCGCGTATATAACGAAGAGTCCTCGCTGAAATTTCCTCCCGTAATTCTCAACACCCTAATTCTCACCCCCTTCCCCACCCCCCCCCGTCCACGCTTCCATCATCCACTTCGTGATTTTTCATACGCGTCGATCGACGTTCTCTCTCTCTCTCTTTCTCTCTTTCTCTCTTTCTCTCTTTCATTCTTTTTCGTTTCCTCTATTTATCGAGATGTATTTAATTATTCATTCCTCTTATTATTATTATTATTATTACGCGGGATAGGATTTGAAGTTCGTTAATATGTAAAAAAAAAAAAATATTAAGAGAAAATTTATATATCCAATTTATTATCTCCGTACGAAATAATTTATTTATCAATATATAATTTATATATAGTATTCGTGTAACGAATTTTCTTGTTTAAATTTCGATTAGAGTCCTCTGGAAAGTTATCAACGACACGTCGCGTTAACGACGAAACAGAGAAATGGTGCAAAACTTCCGGTTCCGTAATAATATAAAAAAATTGTAATTTTATTTTTGACGTTTGACCAATTTTCCTCACCAATTTTTTCTAGACGTTGCACCGTTGACACTTCAACAGATTTTACGTATATAACTCGAAGAAGTCAACGAAGGTAACCGAGTGATATACTTAATCTGTCCTCTAGCTAGTCGACCATGAAAATCAGGCCACTGCCCAATCGTCGAGAACGTAGAACGTAGAACGTAGAACAAGGCTTGCGGGATCGAAGCTTCTTCTGCCTCATTTATCCATCAATTTATCCATCGGTCCTCTCTTTCTCTAACACGTGCACACATAAAACGAATCTCAAGAGTATAGACGTACCGACATTATCAATTTTAAAAGAAAATCAATATTTTCTTGTAATACAATATTTCCAAATTCTTATACGCAGAAATAATATTTCAGGATTATTCAACTTTCTACCGAGAAGAAAAATGATACTTTTCGTAAAGTATCGTTCGACATTATCCGTTCGTCGAACTTTCAAAAATATCCGTGCTATTATTCGGGAAGAGGGGGAGGAAGGAAATGTAATTTACGCGACGTACCATGTTCACCGGAAATTCAATTTACTTTTAGACGAAACATTTATTCCATTCGTTGATTCGTTCATTCCGTTGTAACGCGATCGAAATCTCGAATCTAAAGAAGAAAAAGAAAGAAAAAAAAGAACATTGGATGTTTTTGTTTGTTCGTTTTAATCGTATATTAGCTGTAAATAGGCAATTAATTATCAGTATCAGGCGTTCTCTTGTTTTCTGTTTGTCTCAGCGCTACGTTGAGTTTACAGTTCGCCTTAAGAGGAGTCCGGTCTTAGTTTCAGAATCAATCATGTTTGCTAGGTTGCTTACGTAGAGCTTAGTTCGCAAGCAACTCGAAAGCTAAAACGAACCCTGACCAACCTTGTTTTCGTATCTTCGCTTCCCAGTAAATCATGGTTGAAGTGCTCTTTCCTCGATCATTAAATATCGTTCGATATTGTATTATAAAAATAGGAGCACCCAATCGAATTCGATATCCATTTTCATTTCTCATTTATTCTCAACTTCTCATTAAAACGAACAAAATTCTCGTAATTTTGTTTCCATTACTATTAAACTCTTCAACGTTAGTTAAGTTAAATAACTCCAAACTCGTTCATTTCTCAAGTGACTCTCGAAATATACAAAAGTAGCAACATTTCTACGAATAATATACGTTCCGTGAAAACGAGTATTATTATATATTTTTTAATACAATTTTCAAATTAATGACATAACGATCAAAATGTCTATACATAAATAAAATATTCTTTTATGTTATAATTATTTCATTAGAATTATATATTCGTTTGAATTCGAATAAACTAACTATATATATATATATATACGAAGGAAGTAATTAAAAAGAAATTAAAAAGAAATTAAAAGAAAAAAGTGCGATAGAAACATATAAAAGATGATACAGTTTAATAGATAACTAACTCCTCTGCAAAGTCATCAATTCCGAAGGGAATGAAAACGTTGACGAGGTTGGATGTTATCGCTAGGACTAAATGTACCTCCTAGCTAATTTCAAGAATATTGTTCAGGGAGTTGACGTTACGTATCGTTGATATTATACAAAGAACGGACAAGGGACGAAGGTTCTCGTGAACCCATGATACTTGTATCCGAATATACACCTACAACACCAGGTATATTTTCTTTATGACATATGTGGTGTCCGCACAACGTCTAAGTACTTTTCGTAGAGAGAATACGCTTACAAATGGAAATGGGGGAAACATTCGTGTGTTCGCAGTATTCGCATAATTTCATTTCGTGACCGAAACAGCAGAGTCAGCTAGCTAGCCTAACTCGACAGAAATGAAAGCTTGTTTTGTCGAACGAACGTTTTCCAAATTAGGACTTGAGTGTAGGAAATCGGTTAAATAAAAAGAACAAGAAAAACAACGCGCACGAAAACCCTGCCGTTTTTTTTCTTTTTTTACACGCACGCAATTCTCTCTTTCCATAGGAATTATAACGTGGAATAAAATTTAGTTCCGCGAAACGACACACGGGGGAAGGTTCGATTTTTAAATGTCGATATTTCGAGAGATGATTTAACGCGAATAAATCTCGTTATTTTATTCCATCCGGTAACGATTGAAAACGTTTAATCAAACGACGTAACCTTTCATTCGTCGAATATTTGCTTTTTCTTCTTTTTTCTCTCTTTTTTTCTTTGTTTTTTTGTTTTCTTTTTTTTTTCATATATATATATATCTTTCCGTCATCATTCGGAAACCCTTGGCGAAAGGGAGAAAAAAAAAAATAGAAAAAGAGGAAAAAATCACGAATATACCCGGCGTATAAAATTCCATGCGTGAAAAGCCCCGAAAAAGTGCGAATTAATTCCACTCGGCAGTGGTATTGTATGAAACGGGTCAGACAGAGCGAGAAAAAGTTCGCGTATAGATAGAGAGAAACAAAATGGCTGGGGGTACCCCGACTTTTTCTCGACTCTTCTCCGTATAATGCGTGTTTCGTGTCGACCAGGTGAAGCCAACAAAAAAAAACTCGCACGCCTAACTAACGTTGTTTGAAAATTATAAAGTCTCTGGCGTTATCGAGGTGAGACAAAAATCGTTCCTTTCCAAATCTAACGATAATTGTGTTATAATCAATTTTAAATCATTCAAAAATAAATGCATATAATTAAAAATCTAAATTAATTATTAATTTTTGTCCGTAGATAGACGCGTTAGTCGAGTGTATTTAATAAATTCTACCTGCGATCGGTATAAATAGATTTTACAATAGAAAATTTCATTAAAAATGGGGCTCGGATCTTTATTACTTTTATATTTTAATTCGTTTGGGATGAAATGAAATTTCCTCTTGGTTTAGGATTTTTGTCGAAGGTAAAATATTTTTCTATTTCGGATTCCCTTTGAGTGGAGGAACGTTTTTCGCAAAATTTTCAAATCTCAGTCGAGAGAATATATATCTATCTCTCTCTCTCTCTCTCCCTCTTTCCCTTTTGTTGACAAGTTTGGCGAGTGTCCAGCTACAACACGCGATATATATAAAAATAGAACGTGTATACTATCAAAGGAGTTGAAAGAAACGACGTGACACGCGTCGAACAACACGTTTTTCACCAATGGAACACACTCGAATCGTTTTCTTTTCCCTTGTTTCATCGATATAGATGAAAATCAAGAGGAGAAAATCGAAACGGATCGACTTGTCGAGTTGAGTTCGGTACGTTCAGCCGTCACGCGAAATCCATTTCCTGTAAGGTGTCATCGTTTATTTATGAAACTCGTAATCTCTCTTTCTCTCTCTCTCGTTTTCAAAATATTTCTCTATATCTCTCTATCACTTTTTTTTACATTTTCTATTTTGTTGTAAAAAAAAAAAGAAGTCGCTTCAACAAACTGACAAAATTTGAGTACGGAGATTTAATTAATCGTTTGTTGCAAATATACAAATAAATTCTATTGACAATCAATGCAATGAGATTATGCGATAGAAAATTTGATTAGATTTTGAAATAGATTGATAAATGTGAATAAAATAATCATTATTTCGAAAAGATTCATAAATGAACGCGTCTACGAATTCGTATCAAAAAACTTGTAAAAGAAAAGGAAAGAAAAGGAAAGGAAAGGAAAAAAGACAGACTGACAGATAACGGGAAATAACAAAGTAAAAGACAAAGAGTAAAACAAAAGTAAGAAGAGATAAAGTTTAGCAAACTTCTCACGCTTTCGTCGCGTGCAATAAAAGGAAGATCACCCTTTACATTTTCGTAGCTCTCTTTCTCTCATCTCGTTTCGCGTGTCGCCATTATGCTGAAGAAGAAGAAGAAAAAGAAGAAGAAGAAGAACACGTGGAAAGATTGCGAGGAAGGAGTGAAACCTAGGGAAGATATGTTGACGTCATCATTTTGAGACAACAAAAAAAGATTGTGAAAAGATGGTTTCGTCTGTTTTTTCTTTTTTTTTTTTAATACAATAATATATATCTCGTGTCTCATTTATTAAATATTTATACAAGTGTCTTCTTCGAGATATATAAGAATATAATATTGATTACGATGTTTCTCTCATGTTCGTCCGTTTAATAGAATTTAAAAAACAAATCCGCTTAAATCCCTAGACGTCTCTCATCTTTTTCTTCTTTTTCTTTTTTTTTTTCTTTTCTTCCTCTCGACGGGATGTAAAAATGGAAAGGGAAGAAAACAAAAGGAAGAAGAAAAAACGGAGTTTTAAAGAAGAAAGAAAGCAAGTAGTTACGGTAGGTCTTCTTGACTGAGATTATAGCATAGTTATATCGTAAGAGTATTAAGAACGGGGCTTCCTACGTACACATTGAAAAAGAATTTATCTGTAGTAACGTGCTTGTTTCTCGTTTGAAAACGTACCGTGTTTGATGACTCAGAAATAAAAGATTGAAAGGTAGAGATATGAATAATAATTTTTGAACCATTAACTTCAAATCTCGACGAGATTTATTATAATAATTTTAATAGGATTTTAATAGAAATTGTTCGGTGTCTCGATTATTCTGTAACAAGGACATATTTCGTTTAATTATTGTAATAATTAATAAATATCTTATTAATACAGTTAGAAGCTGCAATATCTAAATTATAATAATATTAAGACATAAATAAATGAGAAAGATGCAATATCGTAGCATGGATTTACTACGTCTAAGACAATTTGTTTTGATAGTAGATGACACAAGCAGGAACACTGTATACACAGTGTTCAAATAATAGTGAATAGCGAATAATGGATACCTAAGGTTCCACTGCGTGTATTTGCTTACCAAATAATATATCAAATGAAATTGAATCGAAATCTCGTAAGAGAAATGTAATTTATGAATCAAAATTTATGTCTCGCGTTAAATTCGATGTTTTCTATTTATCAATGATTATAAAATAAAATATATAAATAATTTGGGTAAATATAATTGAGAAAATTCAAGGATGCCTATCCAACGTCGAGAAGTAATCGAATTTCTGAACAGAAGGGAATAGAAAGAGTGACAGAGTCAGCTAGTCAACATAATACAACCATGCTTTAAAGGTTGAGTTTTCGATGGGGTTAAGTCATTCCAAGGCAGTTTATGGTGGCGTAGACCTTGTTACGTATTCGTGTACAAAGTAGGATCGATGTTTGCTCTCGACTAAGATTAATGGTCGTAGAGTTTTGACGCGTTCCTAGCTTTTTGATGCTGCCACGGTGCTAAAATCAAATTGCAAACTCATCGACGAGCAAACCCTTTTTCCTTCTTCCCTCTTCTTCTACCTAGTTTCGTTCATAACTATACAGATAACGAACGAAAATTTCTTTCCCTCGTAACGTTCGAAAGAATATTTACGAACTAAAATTCTTCGACAAGTTTTCTATCGATAATTAAAAAATATAAACCGAACGAAAAGATATAAGTCAGACGAATTATATCAAAATAATAATTTAAATGAATCTTTTATCTCTCATATTTATACCAGCTACATTCGTAATCGCGGATAACCCAACGTTCATTTTTATTCCGAAATAGGGAAATAAACGAAACAAAAAATTCGTAAAACGAATAAATAAAAAGAGCGATTTGTTAGCCACGGTTTTTATTTAACAATTCAACGGAGGAAATTATTAAATTATTAAATTCGGAGGGATGACCGTTGTTTTTTCTATCTGCTTGGTATACTAAATTAAATAAACTTTTTATATGTTGTAAAATAATAATAATAATAATAATAATAATAATAATAATTAGAGCGAATTATCGATAATTCGTTCGTGAAAAGCAATTGGCATGGAGGTTTTCACGATGGTGTTACATGTAAAATATTGTTTCGATTGTGTATTCGTGGATTTGTGTGTATATGTGCGTGTGGACTTATACGTTGACTCTCATCTTTATTCGCTATTGGAATGTGACGATTATACGTACCGGATAAATCAATGTTGACACAATTTATATTCATTTCACGTCGTTCTCCACATAAAATGAATTTCAATATTCGTTGTTGCAGTATTATGGTGAAAACTAACGCGCTACTATAAATATTAACGATAAAAGCGGATGTATACTAACAATCGCCTATCTCGTTCAATTAAACTAATTTACGAAAACACGGTTGGACGTGGTTATCGCGACTTGGTTTGTTCCGAATTTTTTATAAAAAGACAAAATGAAAAATAATCGTCGTGTCCTCGTTGAAAAAAAAAAAAAAAGAATTGAAAACACAACATTTAAAGGTTTCACATTTTCGCGCGAATCGTTTAGAATAGAAAACAAAAAAAAATATGAAAAAAAAGAGAATAAAAAAAAAGAATACCTTCCTACTCGAAATGAATAATTTATTTTCAACATAAAAAAAGAAGAAAAAAAAATCATTTACCACGTTTATAACATTCATAATTATACTTCATATTAAAAATATTCATATTTGATTTAACATTTAAACTTACGTTAGAATATCTTACTATTAAAATGTTGAACAATTCTTACGTATCATTTTATTTAAATTCACGCTGATTTTCGAATAAAAATGAAAAAATTCCCACCACGATGCAATTTAAAATCAACAGAACACATTCGATCGCGTAAACAACGTTAAAACGTTAGCCATACTCTTGGAATCGTGTACTATACAATATGATTATCAATTCTCATTCGTTCTTATCTTTACAAATAGTTTTAATCCTTTTCATCATTCTCGTCTAGTCCACGAGCTCATTTAAAGGAATTATCTCGAAGGTGTGTCTGGAAAGATTCGTTCGATCGGGCCCAAAACAAGGAGAAAAGGGATCGCAGGTTTTATCGTTCTCTCTTCAGTAGGAGAAGAGACAGCTTGAGGATAGAATGTTTGTATGTATGTGTGTATGTGTATGAGAGAGAAAGAGAGAGAGAGAGAGAGAGTGGGTGTGTTAGGTAGATAAAGTGAGAGAAAGATAGAAGAAGAGCTCGTGTTTCGTTCGCGATAACACGCTGGCTAATACAATTTTCAGGACGCTTCGCAGTAAAATCCGTTTTGCGCGAATACCTCTCTTCTTCCCTTTATATCCTGAACGAAATAAGTCCCTCGTCGTGTCTGGCTCGTAGTAGTTGAAACGCATCGATGTTCCTGAAGATTAAAACGTGACTCGATTAATGCTATCGACGATACTACTACTACTACAATCTAACGCCTGTCGTTTATTATTAACAGTTGATTCGCTCATCAAAATATAATTTATCTTCGATCACGTATAAACTATTATTAAGTATTGCTAATATGTTTTCTCTCTCTCTCTCTCTCTCTCTTTTTCCGTTTAATAATTATTACGTTATCAACGCAATCGTGCGACAAAGTATTTCCGCTGCTTGCTCTTTGTTTTTTCTTTTTCTTACGTGAAAAGTCAAACCATATATTATGTTGTAAAATGTAATAGGTAGTAGTACATTACTCATTTGCAGATAGATCAAGGGGGAGGTTGCGTCTGATCATATATACGCGAGATTCTCTTTTAAAGTTTGGCAATTAAGCCGACCACAAGGGATAAGAGTGAAAGAGGAAAAAAAAGAGAAAGATTGAAATAATGAGGGAGAAAAAAAAAGACATATGTATATATGTATTCGTTCGTTCGTTCGTTCGTTCGTTCGTATGAGAAAAACGGAAAAGAAATAAAGGAAGAAGAAGAGGAAAAAAAAGGAGTAAGTAGAAAGAAAATACGATAGGTGAATGGAAAGAGAAAGAGGGAGAGAAAACTCTGAGCGGATATTATGCGAGATAAAAATCAAATTAACCTCATATGCCTGCCACGAAAGTACCGATGACCTCGAAAATAAAGTCCACGTTCATCGTGGGATCCCCTTTGAGCGAGTATTTGTGTGTATAGATGAGATGCTCGAAAAGCAAGCATAGTAAGGGGAGGAAGAAGAAGGTCGCATTTACATTACACCCACGAGAGGCCTTGCAATTTCGTTTCCTTCCTCGAGCAACGACTGCAGCTATCCTTTTCGAGTACACTTTTCTATTTTTCTATCTCTTTTTCTCTTGGTGTCTCCAAGCCCGACCTATACCGGGTACCTCGTTAGCATTTACAAAGGTACACCTTCCGTAGCACGCTCACTTTCCGTGTTAGGACTTTGAAAATTCTCTGCTGAATTTTTGTCTTCGGGGGTATAAAACTATCGTCAAAAATCGCGCGAACACTTTGATGGAAAATAATAACTCGATTAGTTTTTCTATTATTTCTATTTATTTTTCATCTCCCTCAATTTGTATGTTCTATCTTTCTAAGTTCCGTTAATTCGATTATTCTAAACAATTTCCCTTAGGATCTTATCGATCTTTATCGATGATTTAAACTAACAATATTTCAATCCTTCCAATGTTATTTATCGGAGCAGATTTTAACCATTCTCGTTTTTATTTTCTGTTTCAGGTAAGCCCCCACGTTTTCTATTGGAAACCAACCAACATAGTTCTGTCGATAAAAAATAGAACAGACACGGACCACGATGATTTAGAAGAAAGAAAAGAAAAGGTGAAATTCTCTAAAGAGGTGTATTGCCAAGCTACGGGTTAAAGTAGATAAAAGAAAGTAAATCCAAGTATTGGCAAGAAAGAAAGTAACGTAAAGCTGGCGTATTTTAAATCAGACTGGTAAAAAGAAATAGACCACCATTCTTACTTGGCCAGTACTCTTTTGCGATTCCACTAAATAACTCTATGAACGTAATCTTTCGACGTATTACGTTTACAAATGGTATCGATAAAATAACAAAATGCATATTAAACAAGCTAAATAACTAAGTTTAGATAAAAATTCGTGATTCGGCGAATAAGCAAATTTCATTTATTTTTTCAATAAAATTTTTGTTTTGTTAAATTTCATGCCAATTTAACTGGATATAAGATAAACAATTCTACGAATCTCTCGAACTAGAATATTTTCTTTCGATCAACCCTGCTAAATTATAGTAGATTCCTCTATAATACAGGTTGATATATATTATATGGGGTCTCACATAAGACAAAACGCGCGTTCAGACTTATATTTTTATATTATAAAATATATTATTAAATTAGTTACGCATAATACTCTCAATTATTTTTCACACAGTTATAGGTATCGTCGCGTATTAATACATTGCACTTTAAATCAATTTTGTGGTTTATAAATATACCACGCGAATTTATTTGATATTTTCTCTTTGTCTATCTATCTTTCGTTGTTTCTTTTTGATTGCTAAACGCAAAGGACAATTTAAAGTACTCAGAAATATGTAATCGTGATATCCGGTAAGGATGTTAGAAGCTTGGTAAAGGGTATGGGGGTTATACTATAAATCACTGTGACAATAACAGCGTAATTAACGATGACTTATGGAGAAGGTTTCGGAACGCGTGCGCGCATGGACATAACACGAAGCAATTATCACCGGTGTACGCAAGCCGCCGTCGTTGTCACGATGAAGTTGCGGACTTGACTCGTAGAACGAACACCAACCTCGTAATCCACAGCTGCTGCTAGTCTGCTGCAACGAGTCACATCTTTCGGAGATATTTTTTTCCCTTCTTTTTTTTATTTTTTTTTTACTTTACTTTACTTTTACGACCGAAAACGCGAAATAGGTTTTTTATTGAGATGCGACGCGATGATAACGATAATAATAATTAAACATTTATATTTTCATATTATTTTCAATCGAGATATCATATTGTACGATTTCGCATATCCTATTTTCTTTTTTTTTTTTACTTAATAACAATAAACTAAAAGTTCGTTATATAATAAAAATATTATTTTCGTTAATGAATCAATAAGAGAGATAACTTTGCACAAAATATTGCAATTGAAAATTCTAATTATAAAACAAGTTACGATGTTATTGCAATACGTTGTTTATTTGAAATGATATCAAATAACGAGATCAATCAAAATTTTCTTTCTCATTAGATTATTAAAAATAGAAGAAAAGTAAGGGAAGGAAGGAGAGAAAGGAAAGAAAAAAAACGGAAAAAAAGAGGAAACAATTTTTAAATTACATTTTACCTAGCGCGTCTTTTACCGTGATTATTATTTTAATAGCATCGCGATAATAATAATAATGTTCTATCAGCGGAAAATCAAATTCGATGGTGGAAAGGTTACGCGATATACATTATGTAACTGAATACGCTATAATGTGTTCAGACGCAGCAACAAAATGAGTTCCCTTCTCTCTCTCTCTCTCTCTCTCTCATATTACTTCGATCGGTTAAAATTGGAGTTCGTTACAATGGGTTAAATTAGAATTTACAATTTATACCGAGGGGAACACACCATCCCTCCCCCGTATCGTAGGGTTGTGTGTGTCGTTCGACACGAACTAGCCAAAGGGTTGCAGAAAATTATCGTGTTGCGGTTACGCCGGTGGTTCTGTACACGCGAAACCACGCTAAAAACTTTCACCGTGGTTGCTAATATGTTTAACATCGATAACGAAGAGATTATTATGCGTATGAATGTGGATGCTTCATTTTTTATTTTCTCTAATTCTTTTTCCTTTTTTTTTTCTTTCTTCTTCAATTTTGTCTCGAGAACAAATATAAAGAGTCGCCGTAATATAACATCGTTATCTCGTGTTTCCGCGTGCGGTTAGGTGCTTTTATATATTAAATTGTCCATTTATGTCAAAAGATAGGGTAGGTAGGATGTAATATAGAACGTAACAATATTAACATTCATATGACCACTATTTATATTTTTTATGTATTTTTTCTCTCTCTCTCTCTTTTTTTTGCTTTTCGGACATTTTCTTCTTTCTCTTTCTCTCTTTTTTTTTTCAGATACCAAACGTTACGATTTTATCACCGCAACGAATTTGTTTGCATTACTCGGCGTTATTCGATGCTTTTGCTAAATAAAAAAAAGAAAGATAAAGGGAAGAGAAATATCGGACGAAACGAAGAATCGTTTATATTTCACATGGCATGACACATAAATTCCCGCTGTCGTCATTCGCGTACCGTACTGTCAGAACGCGTACGGTCCTTCTCATCATTTGACGACTCATCGAGATCATAACCACGCTTTACTTCTGTTATTGCGAAAATATTTGCCCAAATTCAACAGAGATATTCTATTATATATATATATATTTTATATATATGATGATTTTATCAATTTTTAATACAGCTCGTATATATAATCGGCGAATGAAATACGTTTAAATGTTGTTATTCGTTTGAATTCTTTCAAAAATAATATAATGAAGATTAAAAAACCGGAAAATATTTAACACTAAGAAGAATTGTATATCGAAAAGGAAGGAAGAAAGGAAGGAAGGAAGAAAATTGAAAGGGACAGAGATAGAAGAAGGGAAAAAGTTTTCTTTTAAAAGTGCTCGAAAACCGAATCAAATTTTGCGCTTCAAAGGGGCGCGAATAAGGAAGAAGAAGAAGATATTCTGACTCACAGTATTAAAGTTTTCGAGATGCCAAGATAGAAGTGAAACTTTCCGCGGAGACGTTGAGAAACCCTTCATGTTCGCAACTAGCAATGAACAAAACCGAGTGAAAACGAAAAAGGTGTAAAAGCAAAATGCCGAGTTTCTACCGAAAGACGAAAAAGACGAGGATAAGGGAAAACGATCCCGCTGTCTGATTTATTATTCTTGCTTTTAGAGAAATTTCGAAATATTCGATTAATTATTCCTTACGAAAAATATAATAACGATATACAACGAGGTTTTTTAATTCATTAAAATGAAATATAATTACATGTTATATACGCGTTTGTTTCTTTACTTTTATTTACACGAGAAAACAAGCAGAGCTCTAAGAATAGAATTAAATTCACCCTTTCCGTTATTTACACCATTTGTCAATCTTCTTAAAGTTTTCTTCAAAAAGAGATCTCTTTACGTGTTCCCCGAGTATATATTTGAGTATTTTACCGTAGTAACAAAATACACAAAGAAAGAAAGAGAGAGATTCACGTGAGATTATACACCGTGAGATGAAAAAGTCTAATAAAATTGCAAAGTATTCTTCGGTCGAAAGTTTCGGGGACAAAGGGAACAGAGAAAACGATTCACAAAGCGCACGCTTTAATTGCCGTTCCACATTTTCCACGAAGTGGAACACTCCGATGGGGGTGGGGCTGGGACTGGGACTGGGTCGGGGGTGTCAAAGTAATTTATTACGATCGTCGCCGCGTAAAAGAGTAAGAGCCTTTTGAGATTGATTCGATTCCACGCCCATCGATCTTTGTTTTTATTTTATTTTATTTTATTTTATTTTATTTTATTTTATTTTATTCTTTTTGCTTCTCCTTTTTTTATATTTTATTTTTACGCGAGCGATCATTTCTGACAACAAGCGGCGAAAGTGAGTGGGGTAGAGAAAAAGAGTGAAAAGAGGGTGGAGAGAGAGAGGGGGGGGGAGGTCGATGCAATTGGCCCGCATCCAGAAATTGTTCGTCCAGAGGAAATCGTGCCGAACGACGTTGAAATTTATATCCCGCATAGCGTTTTCCGCGTCGAGCATACTACACACGCGTCTCCTAGGAAACTCGAATAGATAGATAGATAGATAGTCAAACGTAATGAAACGGATGATGCATTTAAAAACAAAAAGTAACGAAACGAAAAATTATTCAAATATCGGGTCGGGGGAAATAAATGAATTAAACACAGATTTAACGAAAACAATGTTGAAATTTCTTTAATTGTATTTATTTAACGTTTTTCTCCGCGGAATATGTGCATACGATTGAAATGATTCTCGTTTCGGCGGATACCTAATCGAGCTCGTTAACTGGGTCACAATTTATGTAATATACACGGTTATTGTACACACACACATATATATATATATATATGTAGGTTTATCGAGTTGCACAGCACAAATTTCCAACAGCTTCTCATAGGCACATCGAGAGTAATAATAGCGAACGGGGTAGGGGGTGATAGTGGTGGTGGTTGGGGAGGAGGGTGGTGAGGGCTGGACGTCGGCTGTATTACTCGAGAGATTTCCCAATCGAGTGCGATGTACGTTGGCGTGTCATTAATTCGGATTACGTATTCGCGTGTGCTTGTCTCGCGAGCACCCTTCGTCGTCTAGTTCGCAAGCTCTTCGCGCCCTTACGCCGCGAAGCCCTTGAGCTTGCGACCTCCCCACGACCTAGACCTTAATCCCTGCTTTTAAAGCATACCTAACATCTTTTTTGGCTTCGACTTTACTTTACTCGATTCATTAATCATCATAACACACTAAGATGAGATTAAAGTATAAACAATTTTTCTAGAGATATTTAAACACCTATTTTAAATTGCGTTAAATTCGATACGATCAACGATTATCGTGTTTTTTCCTTTTTTCTTTTGCAATGCACGCGATTTTAATTGTATGTAGTGGAAGAAAAAAAATGTATTATCATGCGAACTACCTTTTTTTTCTTTCTTTCTTTTCTTTTCTTTATTTTCCCGGTGCTCTCTCTTAAATCGGTTTTTGTACAATACCATGGAGAAACAAAGGATCATTTAAAACGTCTATGGGATCCATTAAATTTCACGGTAGGCAGCACCCCGATAAAGAGAAAGTTCGAGACTCGAAAATTAATCTCTCGTATAATAATCGGATGAACTTAGGTTCCTTTTCGTGAACTACTAGCAAGCACCAGGACTACGACGACTACGACGACGACGACGACGACGACGAAGAAGAGGAGGGAGAAACTCACGCGGAGAGGAGACTCGCGACGAACTTTCGTCTTTGGGGGATATATCCTTACCTCTCTTTTGAATGAACGCCATAGCGTGCTGCCCATATAAACGCTAGAACACGCCTAACTACGACCTTCATATGGTACCCACTACGACGCTAGTCGAACTTCTCTAATCCGTGGATGCAATTTAGGATGGCACATTCTCCCCCTCTCTCTCTCTCTATCTCTCTCTCTCTCTCTCTCTCTTTTGCTCTTTCATTTGCTCTTCCAGGCCTGAAACTTTATAACTTGAATGGCAAGTTGACCGAAAGGTTACTAGGCTTCTGATTCTCGTCAAGACAAACTAAAGACTTCCACTTCCACAAGTCGGAATGAACGGGTTAGGAGTAATTAATGTTCATTAAAAATTGCCTAATGCAACAAACAAGACGTTAAATCTGAACAGAATAATTACGATACAATTATTTGACAATATTAATAATTATTAAATTTGATCAGTTTTAGTTAAAATCCAATAACCGATTTATCGTGTCATTTCGTAACGATTAGTTTTTTTCAATGGAAATATAGGGGTATGGGTTTTCTTGTAACTATATTTAAAGTAATTTTTACGTAACTGATAATTGAAATTAAATGGAACAATTGGAAAGCTTACATAAGGAGGTACTTCCATTGAGGCTTAATAAACGTAAATCTCGTGCTAGGGTGTAACGTAGAAGCATATATCATACGTTATCGGTAGCACGTCGGATATGCACACACATTATGTATAGTGTACACGTGCCACGTATGAGAGAGAGAGAGAGAGAGAGAGAGAGACCGTGCAAGATATTGCACGTTACGATTGCGATCGGCAAAATAAATACGCGATATTCGCATCGGGATTTATTATTTTTATCTTATAGCAACGTCTCACGCGAAAAATTCTAATTTTTCTATTATTTTCCTAACGTTTGTTTGTCTTCCTTTTTCCTCCTTTTGTTTTTCTTTATCCTTACGACGCAATATCATTTCGTCTCTTTTACCAGATACTAGGGTGTGTACGGTCAAAGTTAAACTGTTTGTTACATCAAAGAGAAAAGGGAGAGAGAGAGAGATAGAAAGTGGGAAAACAAGTCATACGTGTATGGCATTTGTAATAACTAGTTTTACACGTTGTACACGTTCCGAACTATCAAAGACGAGTGCAATCTAATAACCAAGCGGACACTACCATCTACTACTACAGAACTAAAATACAGTAGTACAAAAGGCTTACTAATTGGACCCATATGTTTCCATGAATTACGGCATCTTTATGATATCGGTCTCATTGATAAATTTTAGTCTAAAGTGAACAATAAATGCATACGAAATTATTTGATCGTACTTAGTAAATGATAGTAAAAGTTTTAATGAGTTTCGTATCAATCGATAATATTACTTTTTTACATCGTCAAATAATTCTATGCAATTTTGAAGAAAACGATGAAAATAAATTAATGTCAATCGTTCGTCTGAATTTACGCATTCGCATGATAAATAGATTCGATATCTCTCGTTTCTGCGTAAATTTGTAAGTTGAAGCGATACATGGGGAAATAGAGAGAGAGAGACAGAGAAATAGATAGATGAAAAGATGGATATCGTCTCGAGTATTCGAAACGTAGGAGCACTCGTGGCACCGTAAACGCTAATTCATTGTAAATTTATACAATTAACCCCGGTGAAGCGTTGTTCTAGCCAATACTACTTGCTCCGTCAGTTTTCATGATGCCTTCCTCGTCGTAACCTCTACCCACCATAGTTCTCGGGTTCTCCCTTCTCTCTCTCACTCTCTCGTAAACTCCCCTTTTCAATGCTTCGCCGAGCAACTACCGCTACAATATCTGCCACCACTACTACTGCTACTCCTGCTACGATCTAAAACCTGACCTAAGTTAACCTGAACTTCTTAAACACACTCGCTATCGCACCATGCTACGTGGGATTTCACTTTTGAAACTATACGAAACCTTACGATCTTCTGTTTTCCCCTCCTTTGTCTGTTTCTTCGTTTTCTCTCTCTCTCTCTCTAACTATATTTCCCTGTTTAATGCAATAGTCGATGAATTGGTGCGAGAGAGATGATGAAAAGTCCCTTCGAAAATTGTCCCTCTCTCTCTCTCTCTTTCTCTCTTTAGTATCTCAACGTTCTCTCCTTGTTTCTCGACGAACGAGACGAACGACGACTACGAGTAATTAGAAGTCCCTGCTTTTGCAATGATATCGAATCGTAACCGGTAATGTTTTGTCAAAAGATACGAAATGGTATGAATGAATAAGAGAGAAAGAAGAGAGAGAGAGAGAGAGAGAGAGAGACAGTTGAAGAGAATCGTGTCGAGATCGTCTCTTCGTTATGCATAATTTGTTAGATATCAACGACCATTGTTCCTTCATTCAGTCAACGTCGCGTTTTCTTCTCCGACTTTCTTCTCAACGAGCTTCGTTTAACTTTAAAAAAAGAATTAAAAAAGAAAGAAAGAGAGAGAGAGAACTGGAAGGAAATGGAATACCAATACGGTGCTCGTTTATCTTGATGTGTACGAATTAAACAAAATAAGAGACGTAAGTGTTGGATTCTAACTAGATCTTGGTTTCTCCTTGCAACGTAACAAATTGCATAAGATTCTAGTGATCTCTTTCTCTCTCTCTCTCTCCTTTTTCTTCTTTCTTTTATTCTCTCTCTTTTCTTTTTTCTTACCGAGCACTTTAAACGATCGAAATATTTGTCTGACTTTCCAATGGTATCCCCAACGTTTTCGCTTAGACGTTCGATTATATTATTGTTATCGTTGCACGTTGTTCGTGAGACAAGATTTTTGTCTTGTTAAGAATATTCGACTCGTATAGCAAACGATGGTGTTGTCCTCCCCTTTTAAATTCCCTTCGATCGTCAATACGCACGCAGCAGCAGCAGCAGCAGCAGCAGCTTTCTTCTACGCTTTCTCGATTCTCGGATTGCTACCCTTCTCCCTCCCCCGTTTAACGAACATGTTCTCCTTCGTGAAAAAGTGTATTCCTTTCGTCGAGGCACGCACGGAGATAAGAAAGCAACGAAAAAAAAGAAAAAAAGGACGAACAGATAAAGAGAAAGAAACTTTTCGTTCGATGGAAAATCGTGGAATAATAGAAAGAAAATGGAATCGAAAGAGGAGAAAGCATTTTTCAGTAAAGGAGATTCTTACTTTCTCTCTCTCTCTCGACAACGGGACGACATTTCTACGACGAGTTGAACGAAGAGGAGCCACGCTAAAAAAGTAAAGGACACGATATAAAAACGTATTTCTCACTCCGTCGAATATATTTCTCTGAAACGTGTGTATTCCTCGATGGTATTACGTTTTCGTATCCGGTAACATCGGACTGAGATCTCTTTTTCTGCTTCCTTCCTCCTATTTTTCATTTATATAGATATTTTTTTTAAATACTTTTTTATTTATTTTCATTAAAAATATTTTACTCGCGATATTCCCTCGTATAAAATTTCAAATCGTTCCCTCTATTTATGAGATGGACGAACGAAGTAGGGTGAGTCGATAATTGGTCGGACAAGAAACACCGATTCGAGTTAAAAATGTAAACGCCGCGTAGCACGAAAAAGAAAAAAAAGAAGAAAGATTCTTCGATATCGACGCAAAATATATATGCATACATATATTATGTATATATATATATAAATGTTCGCGTGTAGGAATTCAATGAAAAGAATTCGCGTCCCAATTTAAAATAACTCGGGAGAGATATAAAATAATCTGAAAAAATGGAGTCTATGGAACGTGTACTATAGGACTTTTTTTCGTTGACCGTGTCTATCCCTTAGTTTGAATCCATTTAAAAGCTTTTTTTTTCACGAAAGTAAAGGATTTAAGGGCTTAGCCTTGGAGAAAGAGAAATGAACGAAAATAAAGGATAGAAATTGGTTCTGGTATTGCGTGACTCTAACGACAGTTCGAGTTAGCATAACTGAATTTTCGTTGAACCGAACGTGGACCAAACGTGGTGGTTAACAATTGGAATACGAATATCCCAGGGATATACATATATGTATGACGAAGGGCCACGAAGGATCGTCCGACATATGTCTACTACAACACAGATATACATATATACATTTGCAACTAAACCTTTACTAATATTCTATGTATACTCAAACATTACATCCAGTTCTCTCCATCTTAAAATACATGGAAACGTAGAAATTCTTGTTCTATGTTTTTCCACGTTGCTGCTACTGCTACTGCTACTGGCTCTTCTACAACTTTTCACATTATTCTATCGAGTAGGGTGGCACAAATCGTTATTAATGGAACAACTTTGTACCCAATGGAGAAGACTTTTCAATAAGTAAGTTAATTCCCCTCCTCCCTCTGTCCTTTTTCGTTGTAAGTTATGGTCTTTCTTCTCGCTATAAAATCGATTACTTTAGTGATATTATTACATTAACGAATCAATCGGTTCGCGCGTATTCTTTCTATTAATATCAATCACATTTTAACCCCTTCAACGGCACGCGAAGCAACGTGAAATTCGTGTTTCTAATATTTTTCGAGTTATGATTACAACGTAATGCGAGATTGATATCGAACGTTACTTTTTTCTTTCCTTTTTATATCACATTTTAATCTGCATTTTCTTAGGACTTATCTGCACAAAGAATAAAACTAGCTCGCGATTAGAGGATTAAATGATCGATTGAAACATTATTTTCATTATTCCCTACCGATACTTACACTCGATCAAAATAATCTCAAATAACGGGGATAGAAAGAGAGAGGGGTGGAGAGGAGAGGAGAGGAAGAAAAAAAAAATTGCAGGGAATCGAGACGATTTCCCGTCTCGGTGCTCATCGCAGATAGAAGGACACCTGGGGCCCCTCGTTACACATTCAACGGACCGCAAAAGTATCCGCTCGCAGATTGGATTTTCCATACGATGCGACGCACGTGTATACCTCTCTCTCTCTCTTTCTTTTTTTCTCTTTTACACAGACTCGAAACAGTTCATCGAAGCATGGACCAACGAAAGAAAAAAGAAAGAAGGATGATATGACCCTTCTGACAGAATAAAAGAAAAGAGGGTAGAAAAAAATAACAAGCAACAGTAAAGGAAAACCAAAAGCAAATTTTAACCATCCTCTCTCTCTCTCTCTCTCTCATCTCACAATCGTTCACTTCCTATTTCATATTATTTATTATTTTCGTATTACCCGTGTTAAAAATATTTTCGATTTGTCACTCGATAATTTATATCAGTTATATTAAAACACTCGATTGTTTTTATCGATTGATAACAAAAACACGTACGAATTATTGACGATAGTAATTCGTAGAAGAAAAAAAACGATACCTTCGTCGTATTTCGTATTTTTAATTCTTAAACAATTGATAACGCAGTACCGTTTAACGACATCCTAGTGACAATAATTTATATAATCCTATATATATATAAAAAGTTGATCCTACAAAATAAATAAATAATATTTGAAATTGAAAATCTATTAATTACGAAGAAAGCTGATGAAATATTTGTAGAGGTGGAAAAACGTCGGAAGGGGAGGTGGGAAGGGGACTCTACGGGAAAGTGACAGGAAATTTGGATCGTATACCGATACACGGGGGTAACAATTTATGTACATTCTGCCCAGCGAACTGTACCTGTTCATAAAAGCGGCAGCCACTTTTCCTCTCGTACGGGCTATCGCGTTTCCGCAGGACTGAACGAAAAGCCACCTTAATACCATCATAACGAAACCGTCAATCGTGACTCACAACCGCATCTAATGCGATATACGTTAAAACGTGCGTAGGAAAATAAGTGTTAACGGGGAACACTAATCCAAAAGGGAGAAAGAGGAAGTTAAAGATATATATACGTGTGTATGTGCGTGTGTGTGTGTGTATGAGTGTGTTAAATCTTGTTAAACGTACCGATGGAATTGTCGCACACGTCTCTGCGTTTACGATAATAAAAATTCCGTTATTGAAAAAGAAAGTCTGGTTAGGCGAAGATAAAGTCTCGATGTATTGAAAAATAACTCGATACTCGAGTTAACTTTTCGCGGAATTTTTCTTCGCAACAGATATCATTGTTCGCTATTTTTAGCAAATGTTCAATGCCTCGTCACGCGGAAAACTCGGCTAAACTTTTTTTCCTTCTTCTTCTTCTTCTTCCACCCTATTCCAATTAATCGAGTCGGCAATCGAAGGATTTATGATTTCGTTGCATCCAAGCGTGAGTGGAACTTGGAAATGGTATCCCAAGAGAAATAAAATGAGAAAGAAAAAGAAAGAGAGAGAGAGGGATAATCTTCTACTTTGGGTTAAACGATTGTGTCCCTTTTTTACGTGTGTTTATGGCAGAAAATAAATCATGGATATATATTTGTTCTTTTTATCGTTTCTGTTGCGGGTGATCTTAATCAAGTATCACAAAATGGGATATTCATCGATCATTTCTGCGTTTTCACATTAAAAATAATGTATATATGTACTGTAATTGATTCGATTATGAATTTGCATTCGACTTGACGATTATTATAGATAAATAACATCTTGAAAATCTTCGATATTTTTACCCTCGAGTAAAACGACTCCGACGCGACGTTGGGTGCGGGAATTTGTTTCGAAAAAGGGGTCGTTGATTTCAAAGAATCAAGCAGATAGAGGAAGGAAAGAAGGAAGGAAGGAAGGAAGGAAGGGCTGGATCCAAGGACGAAGTTGAAAAAGCCGCAATAGGGGGTGCGTAAAGTTCAGTGGGTCAAACGATGAGACCTCGGTAAATAGGAGACACAAGTGAGAGAGAGAGAGAGACAGAGAGAGATGGTAAACCGAACGTAAGTGGAGTGTGTAACGCCACTAAAATAGTCGCATATCCGTTCCGGATTTACGCGAAACCAGTGAATTTCTCGAGGACGTGCTAAGCGGCTGGATTAGCGATTAACGATCCCCACGTTTACGGTTTTGTCCCACAAAATAGAAGAGAAGAAGGAAGTCAAAGAGAGAGAGAGAGAGAGAGAATAAAGTGTATCAATTAATTCGATTCCTTGATATTAAAATAATGAATCAAAGTTTTTATTACGAAGAATAACAAATTTATGATTACCTTACAAATAAATATTAAATTTATTAATAATAAAACCGAATCTCAATATTCGATAGAATAAAATAAATATGACGATATCGAAAAATTGGAAATATCGTGTCGATCGAAAATACAGCAAGCATCTACGCATTTTTTTTTCGTGTCACCATCACCTCGAGTATCCGCAGTGCCGTTGTTGGCTACTTTCCAAAATCCCGGAGGTCACGCGCGCGTTTTCTCTCCCTCTCTCTCTCTCTCTCTCTCACTCCCTTTTTCTCCCTGGTTCAGTCTATATCTCGCATTTTGTAAATTGGGGTTAGTTGAACAATCCCTCGACGCATCTTCTTCTCTCTTTTCTTTTTACGACAGCAATCATTTGTTTTCTTAAATTATTCCTTTCCTATTTCCCTTTTTTTTTAATTTTGTTACCGTTTATTTGTACATTTGATCTACTTAATCGTTCCTATGATATTCTATAAATTATTGTCTTTTTAATTACTCTCCCTTTTTGCACGAGTTTTAGTTACTTCTTTTATTTCGAACGGGTCATCAATCCATTTCAATAACCGTGCCCATCGTTGCTTGACTTTAACAATCCGACGTGACTAAATCGTTGACTATTCCGTAATTTATTTTATAACTTTTTACGAGAAAGAAAAAAAGAAAAATTGCGGAATAAATGAAAATCGAGAAGTACTCGAAAATTTTGACGGAGACGTTCGAACGAGATCAGCTGATCTCCTTTCCCGCAAGAGAGAAAAAAGGCACAGTCCTTTTTTTTCTATTTGATAAACCTTCTCTCCTCCCTAACGCCCCCCCCACCCCTCGATTCTACCTGTCTTCCGTAATACCAACGCGCATCTTTTCCTTTATCGGAATGGGATTTTCCCAAGGATTTATGAAACTGGTTGGATGAAAACTATCCATCTCTTCGGAAACCCGACAAACGCAACACTAACGCGATAACGTCCTCCAGATAGTCCCGTTTTTATCTGTGAACGTTCGATAACTTTCCGTCATCGTCATCTTCGACGTCACCGCGACTCGTCTTTTTTCTTTTTTTTTTTCTTTTTTTATTCTTCATATATTTCGAATCATCGATCGAAAATAAAAAAATACGCGCACCTCTTCGTTTGCTCTTATCGCGAAATATTATGAATTGAAGTAATAAAAAAAGAAAAAAAAGAAAAGGAAAAGGCTAAAATGTACGAGGGAAAAATCGTCGGAATTTTTTCGAAAGCGAAACAAAAAGAAATGTAGTTCCCATTGAAAAGTGCATTAACGAACGTTGAAAGCTGCTCGCTCTTATCCCCCTTGCTTTGTGCGTATAAAATTCTTTGTTTAATAGATATTATACTAGGAATCTTAATGAGCACCCCTACCCAAATGTTTTACTACTTTCACGATGATATTCGAGCATCTCTCTCTCTCTCTCTCTCTTCTAATCTTTCTTTCTTTTATACCCCATCAAAAGCATTTTTTAACAAGATATAAAAATCCGTTGATCATTCACAAATATTTTGTTCTTCTCGTCTCTTAAACATTCGAAGAACAATTTAATGAATTTGTTATCCTTTAAACAATAGTACTTCAGTTTTTTTCCTTTCTTAACTACTTTCAAACGTCATTTCCATACCTCGTTTATCCATCTTTTCATCGTTCATTTATATCATGCAAGTATGTATGCAAGTATTTATTGTATATATATATATTTATGTATAATACAGGTTGCACGTATATATGATACTTCGACGATAATTTAAACGAATCTTCTCGTTATTTCCAATACCGTTGGTATTTTCCCCCCATCGAATCTCATATACGCGCTCTTGAAAAGGTATGCATTACTAAAAGAAAGAAAGAAAGAAGGAAAGAAGAAGAAGAAGAAGAGAATAGATCTGGAAAAGGAAGTTTATCGAGAAAATTTATTGAATCAATATACAAGTTCAAGCTCAAAACTATTGGAACTATTTTGCTTTTTATTTTTATTTTTAAAAAAGAAAAAAAAAAACCGTTGTACCTTCCGAAGTGAGAAAATATTGTCCGAAGAGAGAGGGAGAGAGAGAGAGAGAGGAAAAAAAACATCGAACGTAACGAAAAAAAAAAAAAAAAGAAGACACGTATTCGAACGATTTATCGCGAACAAAACTATTGGATACCGAACAAAACAGGGAGGATAGGGAAAGTTGTGTATTGTATTCGACGAAAACTCAACGATCATCCCTCGTTTCATAATGCGACCAAATGGAAAGAACTTTTCTTTTTATTTTTTTTTCTTCCCCCCCCCCTTCGGGGCAAGATCGATTTAATGCGCTTCGAAAACGATCTCTACGATTCGTTCTATCGGAATGACGGATAATAGGATTTCTGATAAGCGTCGATACATTATCGGGCAAACGGTCAAATCCCATGCTCTAGTAAACGAAAACGGTGCACCTATGCGAAAAAAATACTTCGACGAAAAGTCAAAAGAAAGAAAAAAATGTCTCTTTTTGATTCGATTTGATTCGATTGTACTTTTTTCCTTCGGTCAATTATTTTTCCAAATGTAGAGACAAAATATATTGAGGATACGTAGCGGATATAAATGGAACATTTCGCAGGACGGCTTTAAATGTCATTAATTAGCGGTCAAGCTGCTAAATAGCCAGTAGGTAACAGAATGAACCGACTGGTCTACCAATTAAACCTTTCTAATCTCGATCGTCACGGTTTCCGCCGAATCTCCACTTAAGCCTTAGCGGACCTCAAACTGGTCCTTTCTAATCCTTGTTATCGTGTTAGTACAGCGCGTATCCGTTCTCGACGAAATTATATGGAAATTCATTGCATCATTGTAAAACTAAGCTCATTAGTTAGTTTTGACGTAACAATCGGTAAGGATTGCCCGTTGTTAGATAAGATTAAATCGATAAGATTAAAAATATTTTCCAACGTAAATGCTGCGAAACGAAATAATTAATCAACTGAAAGGACAATTAATTAAGGTGAACGAATCTATGGTTTTCCTTTTCAAAAGACAATAATTTCTTTTGAATGTTATGCTGAGAGAGAAAGAGTCATCTCAAAGATAACGATGAAAAATAGAAAGATAATTGGAGCTTTCCTCGGGGACGACAGACAACGAAATATTTATAATACCTCGGGGACTTTGTTCGCGTCGAGCAACTGAAAGAAAAGAAAAATCCCAAAAGAAAAAAGAAAAAAGAAAAAAAAAGAAAACAAAAAAAGAAAATCGACTAACTTATTCGCGGGTACTTGTTCGGTCAGTAATTATGAATCCACATTGCGGTAGGTAATTTTCTTGGCGATAATTACTTGCCAGTCGACGCGATGCGCCGTAATTTTCGCTGGCAGACGCAACGCACTCCTCCTTCCGTACTTCGTCTACCCTTTTTCGACCCTCCAACCCTTCGCGGCACCACGTCAGCCGTCTACGTTTAACCGTAACTCTCGGCTAGCACAACTACTACCACCTACGTATCCTTCCTACCTACCTACCTACCTACATACCTACCTACCTTCTGTTTAGAGATTTATTTCACGGGTTGCATTCGGTGCATAACGTATGCGGCTGCTCTTAAACTCGATTTCCAGACGTGCCGCGTCGAAACGAAACCGTTGTTCCGAGCAAAAGCCCCAATATCCGTATCTCGTATCGTTTTCGTTGTTTGTCTTCTTCCAACTTCCTTTTTTTTCCTCGACTCCCTTCCTCCCCCCTCCCCATCACTGCCTTCACTCTCTCATCTCTCCCTCTCTTTCTCTTTTTCACGCTTTCTCCATAAATTCACGGTGAATGTAATTTACGAACATAACTTGGTACGGACCAAACGATGCATCATTTCCATATTCGAACGTTGTTCCTACATTTGATTTATTCGTATAAATTTATCTCGTTAATGATATCACCCCCAAACGCGATATCAATTACGATATTTTTCCTACCGAGATAATTAAGCTTTATAGATAATTGAAATGGATCGATCGTTCTCGCGTAGAAATACACGCACACGCACACACATACGCCTACGTACGTACGTGACTTTTTTTATGATAATCCGTGACGAAAAAAAATTGCTTAAGGAAGAAAGAAAAGCGATATTGCTCAGGGTCATTTTCTATGATTCCTTTTAGCTCGTAAAAGTACTTACGACGAGTGTGTATATAAAAGAATGCTTCCTTTCATAGCTGGCTCTCTCTCTCTCTCTCTCTCTCTCTATGATCACAAATATATATTCCATTTTCGTCTTTTCGTTAGTTGTCCGAGCGTGACGGTGATTTTCTTGGTCGCAAAGCGTCTGGCTAAGTACGTTTGATTGTAACCTGCCCGGCCAGGTTTAAGGCTGATTTACGGTCAAATGTACGATCGTACTACCCCCATGGTGGTTTCGAGTACACGTGAGCTGACTATGTCGAGATCCCATTCTCAATGTGTTAAACCACATTGGCGTTAAACCACCACCTTTTTCCTCTTCTCTTTCCCTCTTAACCACTCTTTTCCTCTCTTTCTTTCTTGCTTTCTTTTTCTTTGCTTTTTCCTCCTTGCTTCATTTCTATTGTAAATGGAAAGAATCTTATCGATGTGTACGTGCGGAAATACCACGACTCTTTTTCTTATTTTTTTTTTTTTTCTTTCTTTCCTTTTTCTACTACTTTCTTTCTCTTGGGTTGTACTCCTGTGATGGAATCGAACGGTTCGACGATCTCTTCGAATGAGAGAACAATAAGAAGCAAGAACAAGAGAGAGCAAGAGAGAGAGAGAGAGAAAAAGAGAGAGTACATCGACGGAGGAAAGAAAAAGAAGAAACCGAGACAATTAGACGAACGATCGAATTCTCCCTCTCTCTTTCTCTCTCTCTCTCTCTCTCTCTCTCTCTCTCTTTAAGGGGCTCATCCCGATACGACGTGAACAAGCCCCGGCCGTTGGATTCTCGAAGGGTATTCGATTTGTCGCTGAACGTGAAATTAAATGACCCCGATGCTCGTGAAGGAGTCAAGCAAATAGTAGGTACGAGGGGGAGAAAAGTAGAAAAGGAAAACCTCGAGGAAAACAATCGTGTTCGAAGGAAATCGCGTGGGCGTCGAACCAGCTAAGAATTTCTTCCGTACTTTATTTTTTCTTTTCCCTTTTCCTTTTTCCCCCTTACAGCACTTGTACTCTTTTTTTCTTTCTTTCTCAAAACTGCATCGTATTAATTTCGTTAAGGGGGTTTGGAGGGGGGGAGGGGGGAAAGATCTCTTTGATGAAACATCGATTTACACCTTTGCTTTTACCTTTCTCGTAAATTCGTAAAGAGAAAAATGTCGTCGGAATTTAAAAATAAAATCAATCTCGATATATCCATGGTGATAGATATATGTGTGTGAGAAAATAGACTATATATATATATATAGTTGAAATTTGTTTTTCAATAATATTTAAACATAATATAGAGAGAGAGAGAGAGGACGGAAAACTACAATTTAGGAAATTGTGTTAGAGAGAAACACGTATACGCATACGTTCTCATAGGATACACGAATACTGTTGGTATATCCAATAGCAGGTAGAACCTTATCTCTACCTCCATACGTTTCAGTCAGGGCTCTGTTCAATCTCAATAGGAGGAGTCTCGTAGATCGTCGTTCCTTGCTAATTTGTCGATATTAATGATAACCCTCCCCCCCCATTTTCCACCCCGAACGACGATCTAACTTTACGAGGGGCCTCGAAACGCGCACAACGCTATTGTGTCCTTTCGGAAAATCGAAGACAATCGTTTCCACTTTGTATCTCGTTGCAAGTAAAGTGGAATAAACGATACGAGAGAAAGAAGGGCCGAAGGAAAAAAGGGATGATCGTAAGTGATTCGATATATCGTAGTATAACACCAATTCTTTCTTTCGAAGTGGGACAACAAAATTTGTCTCTAAAAAAGAAGAAGAAGAAGAAGAAGATGAAACTGCCTTAGCCATATCTTTCGTTTTAAACTTTCCGACGATTCTTATTTTTCTCTCTCTCTCTTACTCGCAAAGAATGCTAGGAACGTCATCGGGTATGGAATCTCGCAGACTACGAAAAAGAAAAAAAAAGAAAAAGAAAAGAGTAGAAGAAGGGTATATAGGAACTGACAATTAAGCAGGAACGGAATGGGAGTGGAATAAACGATGAGTGGGTTGAATGAGGAAGAGACAGTGAGAGAAAGGGAGAAGTAAAATAAAAATAAAAGGAAGATGGAGGCTCTACGAGTGGATGCGACGATCTGGATTCAGTCCCCCGCCCCCCGCATCCCGCCCCACCCCCCCGGTCGAAGGCTCGCACTATAAAGTTGCTCTTAAAGTATTCCCATATCGCTCGGGAAAGCCAGCCTCGGTATGCCAATATAGTGCCAGCACACCCTTTGTCATCGTTCTCATTCCCGAACGTGCCTCGCTGGCAACTCCATTCCTGGCCCTTGTTTTCTCCTTCATTCAAGAAAGAGAGATAGAAATATATATAGAGAGAGAGTGAGAGAATATATTCCCATCGTCATCGAAGAAGGGCTACACGACGATGACCCCCCCCCCCCCCACGCCCACCCCAACCCTATCGATCTGATGCGTGATGGTATGTCCTCCGCGTGCCAATGCAGATAATTGACCGCACCGATAACGATCGTCGTCATCAGTTGTCTCCCGATATACCATATTCTCCTTCCTGATAATTTCAACGTAATCTTGGGGAACGATTACTTCTCTCCTTGAATTCGATCCGATGAAGATCGTCGATAATTCGAGATCTCGTTGAAATGATTTCCATTCGCGAAGTAAACATTACATAAGGATTATACGATTCACGGTGATCGTAACATTAATATTCAGGTTTATTAACCCAGAGCAAGAATTAGCAAGACCGTATCGTCGTTCGATAGCGTCGTCGACTTGTCGCCGTTAGCAAGTATAATTATGGGAATAGGTTCATTTCTATTTCACATACAATTAACCTAGACTAAATTGGAACGTAGCAACAACGGGTTGGTTGGCTGTTCTGGCTGGCCTTGCTCAGAACATTGCGTTCGATATCAACGAACCGTTAAACGGCTCCTATGTCGGACTAAGTTAAATAACGTTAACTTTTCCGTAACGTTAATGTTTTAAGGAAATGCAACCGGATGAAGGTGTTTGTCTATTTAATGAAACGATCTGTTAATATATTTCTAATTAGATTTACGAAGAGAGACGGATACAAATTTGAATAATATGATCATTAAATTAATGTCTAATGCATACATTTTCTCGCTTTTCCATACCTGACATTGTCTTATGACGTAGAAATAATGAAATAGAGTGTTTCAAGGCACGGAAGGATGCGGAAATGCAACCACGTTGGGTTACGCGAATAACCGGATTTGGAAATGTCGGAATAACATACGTATACCCGTTGAAATAGCTTGGTTACACTTATATATATATATAAATTGTATATGCATCCAAATGTATAGCATATCTATATAGGTAAACAGATAGCATGGCATTAGATTCCATGCTCAAATCGTTACTCGTAACTCATGAGATCTCGACGGTTTATCCTGTGGCCGCTCGTTTGCCGTTCGTGCGAATATACGTTATGGAATATAGTCCCCTAAGGCTTTTATACGGCACGCAGAAAAGATGTATTCGAGTGATTCAGAGAGAATCAACGCGACACCATAGAATTTGACGTCTTTCTTTAAACGAACGATTTTCCAACGATAATTTTTCCCAACCCCAGTGCAGGTAAACGTTATCGTGACTATCATATTACTTACGTTCAATTAATTATGCTATCATACTAGAATTTATTTCGATCTTATGTTACCTTAATTAAACCGATGTATTTTAATTAATGAAGATACACATACGTACGCGTGCTTTTAGATACTTTTTTTTGTTCTCTTGGTTATATAGGAGTTAATAGATGAAAATGAAAAAACGATTATACGAGATATCGTATCTTGCGTAAATAATACGTCCGTACGATTCGCGTACGAGTTAAGAATAGTTTTGCAATTGTTAGTGATAAGCTCATTTATAAGGCTAGAAGTCAGGCACAAGTAAGTAGTTTGCGTGCGTAAGTGGAAACGAACGGAACTCGCGCGTCGTTGGTAACACGTCATCGCGATAACACAAGTACTGGATATTGCATCAACCGTGACGAACAATAGCATACCGATCGTTTGTGCCAATACGCAAAGTCCAACCGGAATCAAACCCATTGTTTGACGAACGCAAAACCACCGTAGACGAATCTCTTCGCAAATGTTCCTACGTACGTATATAATACGTATAATACATAATACATAATACATATATCTATGATTCTATATGTATGTATGTATGTTCAGCTTAGAATACGATACCAAGCCAGTATCGATAATTTGCGAGGACCAAAAACGATTACACCTGACTTCTCACTTATTGTTAAAATCATACGCGTTTACGATGTAACAGTTAAAGTTCATTAGGAATCAAGCATTAACCGAGGAATCGTCATATGTTCAAATCCTTTGTTACCATCTCTCCCGGGCGATATTTAATCCGAGAATCTCGAGTTGTCTTATCTGCTTTGAGTATAATTACTCATCTGAACGAGGAAGTTTGCTTAGTGGGAAGATCGGGTTAAAGGAAAGAGGATTAGAGGAAAGAAACTTTCGAAGATGGAAGATAAACCGAACAAGTTTTCATTATATACAAAATATCTAGTGAGCCATATGTATAAAAGTTAAAGAGTAATAATAATTATATGAGAAAGTGTATATATATATATTTTTTTGTAATCGTTATACTTCAAGTTTTCTCAAGTCGAATCGAAGAAGAGACTTCGTATTAGAATTAACAGTCGTATTGCGTTAAGTTAGATCGACGAAGGAACAACATCTGTTACCAATTGCGAAACACGTACACCTGCCGCATGATCGCTCGAACATGTCGTATACACGCGAGCTCAGCAACATATGTACGTACAAGTCAATGTACTTACACAATCAAAAGGAGAGAAACACACCGTCCAAAGGAAAAGACAGATACGGAAACTCGTTTCATTCATTCTATGTTAAACATCGCGAAGGTTAGACTATCCAGAACATACCGAGTGGCTTTCGAAAGTTACACTTTCTGGACAATGAAAGAGGGGAAAATTCAGACGACTTTCCGACAAACTTCTCCGCGTTGGGTCACTCTACCTGTTCGCTCAACGAGCCCACTACAGAACAAGCTTTGCATTATCACATTGACTGTTAAACTAAACTTCCATAAATTCATGACATTTATCTAATATCTCTTATAACTTTTTGGTAGATTAAATATACGAGAAAATTCATTTATATATATATAATATATACGTTAGGTTTAAAACTTATTAGAAAGAATACTTTGTATATGAAATTTTAGCAAATTTTGAAATAACATTGACTCAAATTTTTACTACGCCGCTGTATTCAAGCAGTTCGCGTATTAAAAAAATTATTATACTATTTGATATTTCTTTTTTTCGTATGTTTCACGTAAATTTTCGTATTATTCGATAAAAATGACATTTCGAACAGATTTGATCCAATTGAAATGAAACTCGTAAGTATTAATTAGTTTTAAAATCAAACGATGTAATACGAAACAGATTTTGTAGAAAATTTTATTGGATATTCTATTTATAGTATCATCGAAAAGTCGAAAATATTGAAAGGTCAATGGTAATTACTCAATTTTCTTTTTTTTTCGACATCAATGCACGGACAACGATCGATCAATTTGAAATATGACGAAATAAAAGCGGGAGTATCGTAAATTTTCAACAGTACTCTAAGAACAAATTCGCGTCGATAAATTTCTTAGGCTCCTCTCTCGTGGGTGTATAGTAACAAATGTTTATTGACGATATTACGATGGAGAGAATAAGAGCAAAAATAAAACGAACGAATAAAAGAGAAAGATAATGGTGGAAAAGGGCATGGAAAGTCTCGTAGTTGAAAGCTTGGGACACGAGGTGTACCTCGTGACTGATGCATGGAAAGGCTTGATAAATCGGTCGAAACTCATTGCTGTTTCGAGAATAAAGGGCTTGTGGGTGATATATCTATATAGTATAGACAGATATATATATATATATATGCAATGACTTAGACAGGAGGATCAACGGAGACAGAGAAACATGAACGAAATGAGTGAGATTTGGGCTCGATCGTATGGTTGGGAACTAGAGAAGGGCATACAATGAACTTACAGTGGATGACGATGGTTAAAAAGAGGGTGAGTAAGGTCGGACAACCACGATGGCATAATGCAGAGCTAGCAAAAGGGCTATATAGGACGCGTGCAATAATGCCAAGTACATCAAATAGAAATATAGCAACAATCTGAAAGAGAGAGAGAGAGAGAGAAGGCAAAGTCCTTTCGACGAACCTTCGGCTTTGATAGCTCGCGATCGACCTCCTCCAGTTAATGGGTCGAAGGTCGCAAGCCCTATTAACTAGGAACCGCGAGTAGTTCGAGTAGCAAGTAGACCCTATAAATTATATCGCTCGTTAAGTGAACCCCGCACGTGAGAATATTCCTTAATGGCTTCTCTTCCCTCTTCTTCTCTTTCATCCCTCACCCTATCCCTTTCTCGCCCCCTCTCTCTCTATATATATATATATATGGAATGCGTACACTTTTCGCACAGCCATTAATTGCAATTTCCTAGGACGTTATTTTCAAAGTCGATTTTTATCCAAATCAACGATAAGATTTTCTTCTGATACTTTTCAATTTAAGCTGACCTACTATTTTATTTAAAATCCACTTGATGTTTATAAAAAATTTGAAAAAGATCATTTAAAAGGCATGCCTATTTTCTCTACTCTTCTAATCAAAAAACACCAATACATATATTAAAAAAACGAACTGTTAAGTAAAACATTTAGAATGGTTCACATGTAACCTACATATATACATATACTTCTCGTACATTATTCGTACATATGTAGAACTTACATACATGGATATCGTTGACGGTCCTCTGAGAAATAGAAAGGAATGCAGAAGGAAGAAGAAGAAGAAGGAAAGGAGGAGGAGGAGGAGGAGGAAGAGGAAGAGGAGAAAGAGAAGGGGATCGTGAAAGTATGGAAGGGGGAGTCGAAGATTTTTCTAGCCCTCTCCGACCGGCGCGTAGACTCCCTTTCAACCCCTCCGAACCAGTAGACTCCCACCCTCCTCGTAACAGGAGCACGCCCACTGTGAAGAGCCCTATGGTAGGAGTTAGAACCGTTCGCGTGAGGTGGAGCGACGATAGTAGTGGTTCCTTGTAGTATTACTAGCAGTGGTGGTGGTAGTAGTTGGTGCTGGTGGTGGTGGTAGTAGTAGTGCTAGATGGAAGTGGTAGTTTCGATGCTGCCAGTGAAGTCTGACCGATACGGCGCCAGTACTACTGTCGCCACCATCACGAGCGCAGGCACAAGACGCCATGGACATACTGGGTATGTCCTTCGACTTTAAGCACGAGCATGCACTTTATATTTTCTTATACTATATATCAACGGTTTTCTTTATATTTATATATTTTATATTTTATATTTTTTATTTATTATTATATATATTGTTCTTTTCTTTTTCGTTTTATATTTTTTATTATTCTTCTCTTTTATAATATCGTCGAACTTTTTAGATCGACGATAGACGTTTCATCGATCACAACGTGCTCGTTTATATACATATACATGTATGCGTATATATATAAAAAATGGGTGAGGCTTTTACATGGATATTACGTGAAATCATTTTTATTAACATTCGAACAAAATAGTCTTGTCAATTTTTTTCTTCTTCTTCTTCTTCTTATTTTTCTTATTTTTCTTTTACCCAAACATTTCTTTATTTTATATTAATGCACTTTTGCAATAAAAATAAAAAAAACATTTTGCATGAAATGCAAACACGAATTGTTTTGCATTTAAATCATTCGAATTGGTATACGTCACTTCGATAACGAGATTCGATGAAAATGTCTCGTTTAAAAAGTGATAGGTGCCATCGTGTATATTCGTAACGATTCAAAAATCTCGACTTTTTGTTCCTCTTCTCTTTTGTTTTCTCTCTTTCTCCGTCTCTCGCTCTTTCCATCTCTCTCTCTCTCTCTCTACCCATCTCCGTTTCTTGCGCGCGCGCGCGCGTATCCGCGCGTGCCCTTGGGTATCGTATAAACGTGCAACATCGGTCGTTGGAAAAAAACAAAAAATTCCAACTCAAGGAAGTCAACCGTGATTCGTAAAAACGATCGTCGGAAAGTCGTTTTTCGATCTTTTCGTTTTTATTTTTCCTATATCACATTTTCTCTATCTCTCTCTCTCTCTTTCTTGTTCTGTTTTATTATTATTATTATTATTATTATTATTAATAACAAAAAGAAAGAATACACACGAGTGACGCTTATAACCGTTGGTATGTGCCGCCGCGTGTACACGTGTGGTATGTGTGCGTATTGTGTAATCCCCACCGTTTGGTAATGTTTTAAGCAAGGGAAAACTCGTGAACACGCGTGTGTGCGCCGCCTTATCTTTCGATAGCAATTTCCGAGGAGAGGGATCGTCGTGCGACATATTCCCTTGAAAAGGGATCACTGAGTTTCGAGCTTGCCGACAAGATTAGTCGTACTACTCGTCGAGAACGGTAAGATCGTATTTAACCTGTCTAACGAGTTAACATCATCAACGAACGTACTGTTAATCTCATGTTCCTTAATTGTTCGATATAACTACGGGCACGAGAAATTCACGCATTATCTAAAAAAGAAAAAGAAGAAGGAAAAAAGAAAAAAACGAAAAGAAAATTAGAATTCGCTCTCGATCGATTATGAGTCATGTTTTTTTACTAAGATAAATAATTAATATTAATAACTGTAATGTGTTAAATAGCAGGAAACGCATCATCTGTCATATTTCAAAACTTATTCTCGTATTTTTCTAATACTTTTGAGACAAATTTACAAGAAAAATATGAATTGTTTCAAATTGACAATTCCGTATATATTTTCTATACTAATGTTGAAATTTTATATAAGGTAATAATAAGAGAAAGAGAGAAAAAAAGAGAAATGGCGTAAGAGGGGGGGGGGTAAAAAAGAGAGATAAAGAGCCGTAAAACTTTTATCGTACTTCCCATTGAATGTACGTTCGACAAACGATTGTTATTTCGTTGAAACGAACGCTTTATAACACTCAGTATAGGTACTACACTGTTATAGCTGTATTAATCATGTATGTAAACTCATACATAGATAGATAGATGTACACTTAGGTATATAGAGACAAAAACGTAATAATTATAGATACGCGTATGTGTATGGATATATTATAAAATCATAAATCATGTGTCACAAATATAACGCGTCGACAATCCGTCCACGATATCTATCCCCCCCCCTTTCTCGTTGGACTCGTGTCAAATCCATAAACAAGCATGCGCGGTAATGCCATGCACCCTATAAATTATAACCCTCTTTGATATCCATCGATTTATTTCCCTATCATCCCTTCTTCTTCCCTTCCCTCTTTCTCCTATACATACACACACACACACACACTATCTCTGTCTATTACTCTCTCATTTAAAACAATACAAATTGTTCGATCGAGAGGATCAACCCAAAGTACTCTCTTTTGATTTTCATAGCATACCGGTACCGAACATAAATCAATGCGCCACGAACTAGCAATATACAGAAACGATAGAATTCAATTTTTATGTTACAGATAAGTAGAGAAAACGATTACGAATAAACGTTGTAAACGTGAGATAACTTTTTTTTTTCCTCTCTACCATCCGACTAAATCGATAATAAATTTTTACGTATTCTCAGATCGTAAAAAACAAGTATTATGGAAATAAGATTCGATTTTCATTTTCAAATTTATATATTTATAGAAGAAGAGAGGAAAACAAAAAAAAAGATAATTGTATTAGCAAATTCGACGAAAAGTTAGATTGAAAAATAACCGAAAAATAAGTGACACGGGAAATGAAATCCATTGAAATTTATTTGACACATTTTACTTCGAATTATGTCCAAATGTATTCCCATACATTTTCTTCGGCGCAATGAATTATCTAACAACGTACAACCCGTTCGATAGCGCTACCAAATAACCATTTGAATTTATACATGAAAATTGGCAAGGTTAGCAGCATTCGGTAATTCAAATTTTTACAAGTAGTTATTAACACAATCTTTAATTTAGCAAAAGAATTACGTACGTGATTCGAGTTAGATCCGTTACAATCAAAGATTTATCTTTTTGATTTTTCACATTTCATAAATTTAAATATAATATATTTGTATCGATCGAAAGATTTTTTTTCTCCACATTTTCATCATTTTTTTACGATTTATAATTACACCGGGATTTATTTATCGTATTCAAGGAAATTCAAATTAAGGCCACATGGGAGACGAAGAATTGCTGATTGTGAGTAAATTTATTTCGCAAGCGAATGAGACGATAACATTAAATATTCAATGCGGTTTACGAAACTCTTTATTTTCTTTTTTATTTTCCTCTTTGCCGTTTACTTTCTTTCTTTCTTTCTTTCTTCCATTCGTTCTTATTTTCTTTTTAGATTTTAACAGAGATTTATGGTACACAACGCGTTGTAATGTACGAGAGTTGAAGAACGTGTATACGTGTAGAGAGAACGTGCCTCTACGTTTATAACGAAACGAGGCAGCATTTGATTGATCAAAGGAAAGTCGTTGAAAGTGCTCGACTATGATCATACCTTAGCCAAACGGAGTCTCTCCAACATACTTCAAAAAGTCTTACCAAACTTCCTTTAAAATGAAAGTAAGAGAAAGGAATATTCCAAATATTCTCCATTAAAAGACCTACATTATCCCTTAAACATTTATTTTAATAATAATAATAATAATAACAATAATAAAAATAAAATAATTCCGAAGAAACAATAGGCACATTTAAAAAAGCAAAAAAAAGAAATTAATTTTGTCGTAAATTTAATAGGACAAAAATAACGAAAATTGATCTCTGAAAGATTTAGGATTATTAATAAATATTTTATATATTACGTGGCAAAGCAAGCATTTAGCGAGTCGTCCCTTAATTAAGGGCCGAGCAGTGAAAACAGTCTAGTGAGTCATTTGATTGGAGGAAAAACTTGCAGCAAACCCTTTATGCGAAATGAACACAATGGTTTGGTAAATAAACGGCGTATCTGTTTAGGTAGAGAGAGACACACGCATAAAACTCACACATTCGAATAGAAATTCGTATAGAGAAAGACCCGTCTCTTTATGGTATGCGTCTTTTCGAACTGGGAGATTCTGCTCTCGTGCCAATGCACGATACGCCACTGGCGTAACATTTGATATCGTTAAACGAATTAGACCGCGACGGTGCGCATGCACACTCATATACACACACACCTGCAGAACTCGCGACAAAGCCAGTAGTACGAACCAACATATGTGTGTATGTTTAGGTTTGTGTAAAGGTGAGAGAGAGAGAGAGAGAGAAAGAGTATGTATGCATACTGCAATATGCACATACGAGTTTGCGATAGGATTGTCGCGATAGGTAGTAGATGTACGCCTACGATAGTACTTAATATCAAGATATTATTTAATATCTATGATGAAAATAATTCTTCTTCTATTCCCGACCCCTCTCATACTCTGATTTGATATTTTCCTCTGTCATGGATATCTCGCATATGTATTTCCTATTTCCATGCGCCGCGTATATATTTCCAAAGCTATTTTTTTAATAAAACTTTTTCCAACCGAACACTGCTTTATTAACCTTACGAAATTTCATCGTTGGAAAATAATAGTGCTGTCGATCCCACAGTGCCGTGGTTACATAATTCAATAGTTCGAATATTATTGGCAACTTTTTCGAGCAAATTTGGAAGTTCGAAAAATTCGATAAACGTTCGTGAAATGATTATTGAAATAATTAAACAACAAAATAAAAACTAGTCTACGTACGATTGAACGTACGGTACGTACGTACGTACGTACGTTGCTCGTATTATTTAAAATGATTTACCATTTAGCAGCGTAGGGTCGCGTACGAGGAGGATTTAAATCACCCGTTGTTACTATTACGTGTTCCGACGGCGAATTTAATCCACGATTAAATGGTCCACGCGAATTGTTCGCGCGATGACGACGACGACTACGACGACAACGCAGGTTAAAAGCTCGTAACTCTGACCGTTTGTGTTCCCGTTAGAACCAGACATTACCCAATAGCAGAGGGATATTGTTGGGCCTGAAAGGTTAATGAGAAAATCCTTAAAACCTGATGCGATTAAGTTTAAACAATGATTTCGATTCTTCTTTCTCTCCTTCGTCAAATTTTTCGATTATTCCAAAGTCGTATAATAAAAAAATGAAACAAACAAAAAAATAGAGAGGAAGAAGGAGAAGAAAAGAGAGGAAAAAAAAATTATGAATCGAAAGTCCGGAAAGGTTTCGTCGACGTAGCAAAAAATTACTGCTCGTGTGGTCGAATTTCTTGTTTGCTCGATAGCTCAGCTGATAAAATAAAGAACTTTTATGTTTGTTCCTTTCTCTCTCTCTCTCTCTATTTTTCTCTTTCTCTTTTTCCAACATCTTCCTCGTTGGACCTTTTCCCGATAGCCAGGAAAATCGGGTTGGATTTCTCGCTTGTGTTCTTTTGGTGTGGCAGTGATCGTTATATCGTTGAGAGGATCATGTACGGGTTCTTCTTTTAGAAGAAAATCCCTAGATCTAAAGAGTATCAACGAGGACGCGTAAGTTAGGAAGGAAACTATCGTGCAGGTGCCGGAAACTTAACCCCTATCGGACTCCGAGGTATTTGCACGCTAGAATTCCTACTGTTCAATATCGGAAGTCGAGAAAGCCAACAATTTAATGTTCCCTTTTATTTATTCGCTAGCCCTTGGCACTTCCTTCTTTCTACCTTATATCCCTCTCTCGTTTTCTTTTTCTATCCTATACATATATGTAATATACATGTATTCTTCTTACACGTATACGCAGGAAAATAGAAAATGGAGAGAATAGAAATAGAAGAGAATTCTTGATGCACATTTACACACACCCACACACGCATATATATATATATATACACGCGTGTACTATTAAAGAAGTCAAGAAATAATGTATCCCGTTGCCAATAAAGAAAATGAAGGTCGTTTATACGAATCCGAGTTAGCGACAAAGTGCAATCCCGTGCCGACTTTACGTGCTGAAACGTGCTCGTTTATATACACATACACACACATATATATGTATATATTTGTCAACCCCTATGTGTTTTCGTCTCTATGTATATAGATGCCTAGAAAGTCTTATGTAACTTCGCTACTACGTTCGTTGCTCCATTCGAAGTACGTTCGAGGGACTCTGTCCGATTCAATAAAAACGCGACTCGCAGCAATGCTCGTAAACATCTTTCGCGAGATAACACAAATGCTGGATAAACGGTCTCTGTCTCATTTTATTTTCCTTCTTCTGCCAAAAGAAATGCATTTTATATCGGGCTTCTTACGCGAACGATAAACTGGGACACGACAATTTTTCTTAACCTTACCCTTTTCTTTTATTTTATTTTATTTTATTTTTGTTAATATTTCATTCGCCATTACGTTTCTCATTTTTCATTGAAACTTAAACGAAAAAGTATTATCGATCGTATTGGAGAGAGAGAGAGAGAGAGAGAAGGAAAGAGAAGAAGAAGAAGAAGAAGCATCATCAAAAACGATAATCAGCGAACACGGTAGCGCTAATTAGCACACCTACACGTTCGACGTTATCGCTTTGCACTATTTCGCTTGTTGCCCACGATGCATTTTCGAGCTAATTAATGAGCGCTGCCGCAAAAAGACCGACGCCTATCGATGCTGGTAGTTCGGGGTTATTGTCTTGCACATTGCCAAACGTAATACATTTAATTACATTGCTGTGTGACGGTGAGCGAATTAGCGACTGCCAATTCATACGCGTTATCCGTTAGATTATTTATTACAAATTCGATTCGTTGGATGATTGAAGTGTGATAGGAGTATAATAATACGAGAAGTGAAAGTAAAAATGATAAAGTGAGAAAAATAGAAGATAGCCGATATTATTATTTATTGACTGTCATTTCGTTTTGTTTCAATATAAAACCGTTTGTTTTCGTTGTTCATTGATTCGAATAATAATGTTGTTACTATAGTAAGATTAAAATTCAAATATATGTATGTAAGCAGTAGACGATCGGTGTTCGATTAATTAACGTCAATCTATGGAACCGAACACATCCTGTCTTGATTTATTATTATAGTATTCTTTAGTTTCGAGTTCGTTAAACCTTTATTAACTCGTGCCTCGTAGATGATCGTAGGGTTGAGATAACGTTCACGCGAGTTAAACGCGATGAAATTATCCGCGGAACTCTGAAGATTATCCTAGCTAGAGTCGACGTAATTATCATTCTTAACTCGAGACCACCCACACACCGGCCTCGCGTATTTTCCACCTGGGAAGAATGAAATCTAATCGCCGCATTCCGTGTGTTCTGACAGTTTAAAACTACCACGCGGAGGGGATTGGGAAAGTCCGAAGACTATGAATAGAGTTTGGACATTCGATTACGTTTCCAAATCGCTAAGGTTTCTTTCTATGATTCTTTTTCGGCGTTATCGATCCAAATTTGTTGATATATTTGAATAATTTATTTTTCGTGTTACAAAAATATTCAAATATTATGGCAAATAAATGAAGATAGAATATTTTGTTTATATAAATAATGATTACAATACACGCTATATAATAATAATATATTCCTTTTAAGCTGTATCTCGATATGTTTGGAGTTTAGTATCGATCGATCGATAGATCGATCGAAACCCACGCGTACGTTCTATTCCAAGAATCGTAAAACGTTGAAAAGACAATTCGTGGAAAGGAAAGTTAGTCGATTGAACGAACGAACGAACGAAGAAAGAAACGAAGGAACGAAGGAACGTCGAGATGATTCGAATTTAAGTAGTCGATCGATTGACCGACATGCGAGGTGCACCGTCACGTGTCAGACGTGGATGAACTGCTGAGGTTTCCCTTCTACGAGCCCGTCATCGGACGGCTTTGGTTATGCGTCACAAAAAATAGACCCTTTACGTGCACAAGCTGGCCTACTTCTCCCCCTCCATCCGGTTAGAGCTTTAAGTATCCGTCCTTCTCGACTCAAGAGAGTGAGAGGGAGAAAGAGGGAAGTCAAAGTAGAAGGGTGAGAGTGAGAGGGCTTGTACAGTGTGACCCGTATTTCTTAACGACCCACACAGAAGTAAGCCTGCAACGCAACGATAAGTGCCATCTGCTTCGTACAACGATGAACCCTCCCCCCCCTCCCCATTCTCCTACCCTATGCTAGATGAAAAATATCATCCACATGTTTCCTCCGCAATCTCGTTCTTTCAAAACTATACACAGAGAAGACGGTGACAGGAACAGTGACGGACAGACACGCGCACGAAAAAAAAGGAAAGAAATAAAACGTAAATTTATTTGTCGTTTGTAATTATGGACACATCGCGTTTGCCTAGCATTCAAATCTATCGAATGTTATCTATTTTTTCGATCGTACGTGCAGGTATCATAATCTTAATTTCTTTTTTTGTCTGAACAATTTGTAAAATAAGAAACGACTTTCGAATCAATTCGCTTCGCGAAATAAATAGTCACGGGACAATAGTTTTCCCGTCGAGAGAACAACGGAATACAATTTTTAGATTAGTTTCTAGCTTAGTTCGCGTGCATCGTGGCGAACCGTGTCATTTCGTGGCTTGGTTACCGTTTCTTCAAATCGTAATTTAAATGCAGAACGAAGAGTACCACCGTTCTTGGGATATTCTTTCGAAACTCTCTCTTTCTCCATGTTACTTTATTTTTCCCTTTTATCTCTCTCTCTCTCTCTCTTTTGTGTTAGTCTTATTCGCTACAATTTCTAATTAGATTTCAGTTTTGCATCTTTATACGATTTTACACTCTTCAAGTAAAAAGATAGCGAACGAGAGAGAGAGAGAGAAAGTAATCTCAATGCAAATTATTATCAAAATCAAATGAATAAATTCGTAGATTAGAGAAAAGACTTTTGTATTAGACGAAACGACAATATCGAAATTGAAACATTTACCTGACATAGCCCCCCCATAGATGCTGGTTACCAAAATTTAATTTATCATATGTATGAGGAAAAATGATTAAAATTGTATCGTAGGAAATAGTCAATGAGAAGTTTCGATTTATCTTACGTCAGTTTCTAAATCTGGTCAGCAAAATACTTGACCGAATTCGTGCTGTAGGTTAGTGCACTCGAGCTTTATCAGTTACAAGGTCGCAGAACATGTCAACCAGTCTTTCGTCTTCGCTTACTCGCTTCTCTTACTTTATAAGAAACGTCTATTTCTCTTTTGCAAGATCATAGAGATAAAAAATAAAAAGTAAAAAGACAAATAATAGAAATATTTTCCATAGAAATCATTACTAATGCTAATCGTACGACTATTGAGAACAATATGATATTTCAACCGCATTAAACAACCGTATGATTCGAATTATTACGATCGAATGAATCGGAGATAATAATACTTGTTAACGAACAATAGAAACTAACGGAAAGAGAGCAAGCGTCTTGGAGAAACACTCGGGAAATTTAGCGAAATCCGGTTAAACAAGTTTTGAACGGAAACGCGTGCGAGAGAAATTACCTCGCGATTCTATAACAGTAAAGTGCGTTTCAACTGCGAACATAAGAGAAGAGAAGAGAAGAGAAGCGATGTCGATGTCTGGCGGTTTAGAATGAATGAGTGAGAGCGAGAGAGAGAGAGAAGAAGAAGATAGGAAGAGAAGAGGAATGACCCAGAGTTTCCGTTTGAACGAAGTTATCGTTCCTAGCAGTGACGACTGATCAATAGAACTAATTCTACGAGCTTTCCTGAATACGACTTAATAATCTCCAACTTCGAACCTTCTATCCGTCTGCTTGACTTTTCATTTCATCATTTTCTTTTTCTTTATCACTTTTCCATTTTGTTGTTGTTATTTATCGAGCCAACGGATATAAATCGCAAGTAGATACACACGCAATTCCCAATCATGTTCTTCTCTCGCAGTAGCATGCACGGAATTCATTCGGTTTTGTATTCGGAAGAAATCATACCTGCATGCATCGACAAAAAAAAAGTGTATCAACGGAGAAAAAAGAAAGAGAGAGAGAGAGAGAGAGAGCTTCATAAGTCAAAAGCTTATCTTATCAAGTTTCTTCTTTCTTCTCATAGAGTACATATAGGCTGTGTGCTATTCGAATCGGTTTGGATACGGATGAATAACGATTCCTTCTGAAGAAATATTTCAATCGTTCGACACGAACGAAAGCCATCGGTCTTTCTACGTGTCATTTTTGCCCTCTATCTCTCTCTTTCTTTCTATCTATTTTCTCTGGGTGTTGCGTGTATCTAAAAGTTGAAAGCTACGTTATAATGGATGGAAGGTTTTTAAAAAAAAAAAACAAGAATAGAGAGAGAAAGGTATAAAGAGAAGGAAAAGAATATCGCGTGTTAAACCACAAGTTCGAACTTCGAAGCCCAAAGAAGATGAGGCATATTTCTGAATCGACGATAATAGAAAAGGGAGGAAGAAGAATATCGCGTGAAAATACGTTTGCTTTCTCATCGTCGTCGTCGTCGTCGTCTTCAAACTTTTGCCTAAATTCTCAGCTCGGTACTCGGCGAGTCATAGAAATATATTCGTAGAATAGTTACGTATCAATTTTATTGTTAATGAATATTTTACCATAAATAATGAAAGTAAAATATTAATTATTGTAAATGTAAGAAATTAATTATTATTTTGTCACACGGTACGTTGATTATTAACCTATCATTTATTATTTAATTCTTGCGTATAAAGGATAAAGAAATATATTTAACAATAAATAAAATAACGCGTACGTCTTTTTTCGAAATTGTTTGTTCTTTTAGTTATTAAAAGTAATACGGAATATGTCTTGAAGTTTACTCTCGTACCTATTAAGGTTACTCGATCGAGGTTCGGACCGGACGACAAGAATAAATATTTGGAAAAGTTTATGGACGATAAAAATCGTTCTAGAGCGTCAACAAGATTTATACGTCCTATACCTGGAACAAACGACCGTCTTGCGAGCAAACCCTTCATTTCCCTCGTCATACTTTTGTCGACGGGGAAACAAGAAAAGGGATAGAAAAGGAAAAAGAGAAAAAGTGTTAAAGTGATAAGAAAGAAAGGAGATAACGTGGAAAGTCCGGCGTGGCCTACTCTCACCCTTTTTTCGTTCTTACGGAAATGAAAAAAAAAAAAAACAAGAGAAGAAAAGAGAAAAAGAATTAAAAGATTCCTCAGTTCTGCATAATACTATTTCTACTTCGAAATCGTACGATCAAATTTATACATACATGAATGAATTGAAATGTTTTGCTTACAAATTACATTTAATATCACACAGTTGTATTACAATGATCTTAACTATGAAATTGTGTTTTTTTTCTAAACATGATAAAAAAAAGGATGGATTAAGGGTCGTTTCGTTCGAAAATTTTTCTTCAGTCGAATCAATTTAAGATTGTGATCTAATTATACCCGAACGTAACGAGCCCGACCAATCTGCGACTGGACGTTCTACGTGGTTATCGATTTGGTGGCAAACACTAGAGATGCGACATGGTTAATTACGTGAGAGTAGCTTAATCAAGACTACTCAGCGATTATTCGGCTTATGATAACCGACCAATGTGGATTAAACGAACGAACGAACGAAACGCACAATGTCTGCCTTCAAACATTTTTAATAATCGATTGTAAATATTAGAAAAATACCTTGGATAGATCATTTTATAGCAATCGGTTGTTTTGTTTTTTTCTTGTTCGACTAACAAACACGGATAATAATACGATCGATTCGATATATAGGACACTATTCGATTAAGTAGAATTATAAATGAACCGAAAAGAAAAAATTCAATTAACGTTGAAGCAATTGTTTGTATTTTTATTCGATAATAAAAAGTAATACATTTTCTGGAGAAATGTTCGATAACGAAATAAGGGCTATACTCGTGAGAATAGAAAATAGAAGAACATATATAACAGAGCAATCAGGATGCTCTTCTTCTTTAACAAAACTTATAGAAACTGTTGGATCCCCTTGGGTACTTCTGGAATAGTCGATATACAAATTTTCTAAGCTCATTAAAAATTGCTCTAAACTTTTAATCCGAGCTGCAAAGTACAAGGATGTCGGAGGAGAGTAGGATGAGTTGTTAACCAAAGTACACATACCATAGGAGATACTTCTTCTCTTCCGCTTAATAAACCTTTCTCGTGGCTGGGAAAGTTCTTTTTCATTAGTTTATGGAGTGCGAAAGAAGAAGAAGAAGAAGAACAACAACAACAACAACAACAAAAAATATAAAAGGAAAGAAAAAAAAGGGAGAGAATACGTCGAACATGTCGTAGCGACGAGGACATCGATTATTTCCCCTTTTCCTCGAGAATCAAATCGTTCGTGATATCGAATGGAAATAATCAAATAAAACAAAACAAAATCTGTGCAAACAACAAAAGGCAAGGATAAAGAAAGAAAGGAAAAAAGAGGATAGCATAAAAACACGGGGAGTTCGTCGATTTGAAAAGCAAATGTTAAGAGGGCCTGAGAGTGGAAGGGGGAGGGGGGGAGGGAATTTGCGGGGAACTAAGAGAAAGTGGTCTAGGTTGACAGGACGTTGGTCGAGAGACTTGGAAATTTATTGTCGAACAGCAGGATAGAATATCTCAGGTTGGTTCTAGTTAATAAGATTGATGCATGAAAAAAAAGAGAATAAAACAGAGAGAGAGAGAGAGAGAGAAGGGGATAAGAGCTGGGTGGGAGAAAAGAGGACGAAGATCTCTCTCCAAAGCAGAGGAACAACCAGCAAGTTCGATGTCTGTTTGCATTAACGTCCGACAACGAAGCCATGTTTTATGCATGAGCACAAAAACGTCCAGACAATTTGTTCTTACCCTCGGTAGTAGGCTGATCTACGAGTGAAGGATCGAAAGAGAGAGAGAGAGAGAGAGAGATTGGGTTTCTTTTGTCCTCTTCTTTCTTTCTTTCTCTCACATTCAGCAGAGCACTCTCATCCCTTTTTCCTCGAGTAAAAACCTTTATCGTGATTCACCTCGTTCGAAGAAAAAGCGGGAATTTCGAATAAACGATTCTGATTAGACGAACATAGAGTGAGAGAGAGAGAGAAGAGACCAAACGAAATGAAAAAGAAAAAATGTATGCATACGTATATATTTCGTCAAACCGAATCCAAGTGAATTGAAATTTTCCTTTTTTTATTCTCTTTTTTTCTTTTTTAACCGTGCATAACAATTTAATAAACAACGTATTGCGGGCTATCAGATTTTATTTCCATTTGTTTTTGTTCTTGCGAAGAGAAAGATCGTAAATTAAAAAGAAAAAGAGTAAAAAAAGAAAAGAACAAGTGCAACATATATTTCTTCTTCGATATTTAATTGGTAAATCGTTATGAGAAAAGTTTCTTGCACCGATCTACATCTCAATTATCGAAGAAAGAGAAACCGGTGTATTATTGCTTGCGTAACGTTAAGAAAGTCATAAATGTTAGGGGGCGATAATGAAAGGAAGCATTTTTCTCAACACGAAACCACGATCAACTCGGTAAGATAAAATTTTCAAAGGGCTCCCGAGGTACACCCCCAACGAACGCAAGGATAACGAGCAAAATTGTAGCCGTTTCGTGCATCAGATAAGACTTCGTTATTTCCTTGCTTCCTCTTTATTTTTTTTTTTTTTCTTTTTTCTATCTTTTATTTCTTCTTTTTCTTCTTTCCTTTCGTCTGTCGTTTCCTCTTCTTTCTTTCTTACTTTCGATTTAAAATTCTTTGATTTTACGTATCGCGAAAAATCGCGATTTTGTCATTTAAATAATTGTATTTTCATGAGAAAAGATTTCCTCGTCTAATTCGTTGACAATTAAACAAATTATTTGTTTTAAATGTCAAACAATTCTTCGCATAAATTGCATACATTTTTTTCTATAAAGTGTTCCGTAATGCGTCGGAAACGTTACATAAGTATTATACATGCGTAGTAGCACGAGTACGAAGGGAATGTCCTTTTACGTTTTTTATGATTCCCTTTTATTTCTTTTCTTCTTCTTCTTCTTCTTCTTATTTTTTCTTTCTCTTCTTAAAGAAAAGGTTGCATACTTTATTATCGCAATATCGTTTTCAGTACTTTACTCGGTACTTTCTTCTTAACGCGAAACTTTGTAACTGAACAAAAACAAAAGCAAAAGCAGGCTTGATCAATAAAGCAAACTTATTTATATCCTTGCTGTAAAATTTATTATACTACGATTTAACAAAGTTTTCTTCCTTTTTTCTCTCTTTCTCTATCTGTTTTTTTTTTATATAATTAGGTACGTACCGACAAAAACACGTAGCACTTTTTGTCGTAAATTATTTCTCGCAGTTTACATCCGTACTTCATCCGTAGTATTACAGAACCGCGCATATAGCATATTCTTCGCAAAGGGTTATAACGAAAAGCTCCTTTTACGAGGACAATTCGAGCTGTCGCGCTTGATACCCGAGTAAGCGAGCATTAAAGAGGATTTTTCTCATCTTCTGCCGTCGCGAACGACGTTCTTCTCGATCGTACGAACAACGAACTGACAAAAAAAATAAGAAGACCAAAAAATTGGAAACGCGAAAGCTGATTTCTTTGCTTTTTACAGCCGATTAAATCTCATTTTGCCATCAATTGGAGGATACATTTTGCGAAAGATTTCAAACGAACGTTGATTTTATTTCTCGGATAATCTTATCTCGTTTCTTTCTTTTTTCTTTTCCTTTTACTTTTACGATTAGCATACATAACACATTATAAATTGCAAATACTTTGGCCCGTTACGCGTTTATTTAAATTATTTATAAATCGGGGGTCGGGGGAGGGGAGGACCGGGTTTGAAATCGAGAGAAATATATAGGTCTAATCTATCGCAAATATTTATCATTCTTGTTTGTTTCACAACTTGGTCAAACCATTTAACTCGTTTAATATTTATTAACTGTTTGCAGAATATTTAGTCGATCCTTTAATAAATAAAAACGTTTAACTTTTTTCCAAATTAAACACTCGTTAAATTTTGACACGAAGATACTTTGAACAAATTCGGATTCGAACAGAAGGCACCGAGAATAACAAATAATTTCAAAATCACAAACTTAAGTTCAACCGATAATATTTAGCATTATTTCGTGATGCATTTTTTGTTTTCGTCGAATACGCATCGTGGATTTAACTCGTACGCGAGATATAATATGAAAATGTAAAAAGATAAATATGAACAAAATTAGCAAATATTTTCTACTAATTCGTTGAAGATTGAACGAATAAAGAATAAATTTTGTATGTAGAGCAATAATGATCATGTAGCAATAACGATTACTCGCTTCTCGCGTACGTATTCATAACTTTGCGTAATGTATAAACCTTAAGCACTCGTGTATAAGTACGTAAATGTATATACATATATACATAGATGCAGAAATGTGTTCTCCATCCGACGTAATACGCGCGTGTGCGTTATTTCAGTTAGCAAACACGTCTATAATTCCGTATGGTAATCTATTTGCCGGGTAGTGAATTCAAAGCCAATCGTTCGCAGTGAATATCGCTCCTGGACACGAAAGCGGCTCGTTGGAAACATCTGTGAGCAGCGAGTGGATTCTCGCCCGTGCTCGCGCGCGAGCGCACGCATGCATGCATGCACCCACTTGCATCTACCTATCACCGACCCAACGGAGTTTCCCTATCTCTCATCGGTCCTTTAAATCATTTAACTACAATAAAACCGTGCTCGGTATAAAGCGCAGATTTAACAAATAAAATTTATAATTTATTCTACCCATATATTTTGGAAACATCTGTGGCAGCGAGTGGATTCTCGCCCGTGCTCGCGCGCGAGCGCACGCATGCATGCATGCACCACTTGCATCTACCTATCACCGACCCAACGGAGTTTCCCTATCTCTCATCGGTCCTTTAATCATTAAAACACATAAAACCGTGCTCGTATAAAGCGAGATTTAACAATAAAAGTTATATTATTCTACCAATATTTATAATAATAATAATAATATATAATAAATAATCGTATTAATTTATAACATTTAGTAACAAAGTCTTCCAATAAATTTATCCTTTGTGAACATTCGCAGGACATTAATTGGTCTTATCAACGTTAATAAATTATTTTGCTTAATCGTCGATTTGTTAAATTGTCACAAATATATATATATATATATGAAAATCGTAAAAAGGGAATAAAATAGAAGAATTTCACTTATCCCATTCGTCTTCGATCTTTTCCAACGGAGCGCGTCATTTGGGGGATGTACCGGACGGATTTGCATTTAAACTGCATTTTAAAAGAGAACGCGTGGCACCTTTTTCCGATGTACAGTAGTAGAGAAAAAAGAAAAAAAGAAAAAAGGTAAAATTATCCGGCATCCAATAAGCGACCCGCAGATGCCACTAGCTCGATAGCGAAACAAGTTTACGTCTATTTGAAACGATGGGATAGAATGGTTAGTAGGAAGATGAAAAGTGTACTAAAGTGTGTACATACGTGTCTAAATGTGTTTTGGTTTTTGTCTACGTGTATGTACATGAGAAGAGAGACGCGACATCGTTTACGAGGAGAAAACGAGCGGGTAGTTTCTCTCTCTCTCTCTCTCTCTCTCTCTCCTTGCACCCTTTTACTTTCCATCAGCACCGCAAGCTCTTTCATCGGTCTGCAATCTACATGAACTCGCGCGTTCGAATTAACCGATACCAGGAAAACCGCTTGGACCGAGGAAACGAGCGAAGTACGCGCGCTTGCGAGTTGAATTTTCCAACGACCGGGGTGAAAAATACGATCGATAGGAAATAGAAAGAAGATCGAGAAAAATAGAAGGGAAAAAACAACAATAAATCGCTCGCGTTGCCGAGTGAATTGATACTCAATCGCAACAAATTGCAAATTTCGATATCTATTTCAAGTTGCTTGCTACAACTGGATTAAGAAATGAGACAATTATTTCGCAATGAATATATCGAGATCGTTCGTTATTTTCAAACAAAATTCATCGAGTTATCTTTCATTTTTTCTTTTTTTTTCTTTTTTTACTTCTACCAATTTCACATTGCCCACGAAATATCTCTCTCTCTCTCTCTTTTACGCTACGACACTTTTCATATACAAGAGATGCGTTTTAGAACGAGCTTTGCATAACATAAATACGAAGCGGAATTTTCCTGCCACCAGACGTCAAAATCAAAGGGGACCGCTTATCTTTCCACCCTCTGAAAGCAAGTTTCTATTTCTCGGGTGATCTCTCAGTTTCTCAGCTTTCCAAGACTAATATTACAAATGATAGGAGAAAGAGAAACGATGTTTCTTTAATATCATATTTCGATTTCTGTACACACACACACACACATATATACATTCTGTTCACCCATCCTATAATATATTGTATTGTTATTTGTTAAGCGAAACAAAAAAATATGGAACACCGCGTTCGTACCAAAGTGTTTGAAAATTTGATCCAAATAACATATAATCTTCCTTTCTCTCTCTCTCGCTTGATTTTGCAAATGAATCGCGACGAGATCTTAGGAAATAAGATGACATCGATGAGACGACACGTTCTACACGAACGGGTTTAATTCTGCGTCACGAGACTATTCGTCTCACTCATTAGCATCTATTCTCGATGTATTTACCAAAGTAATTGGTTCTCGGCTAACTCTTCTCCTATGAAAATTGGCTACTTCGCGAAGTCTACCAAGCTCACCCCTCGCCCCCCCCCCTCGCTCACCCACCCCCATTTCCTTCTCTCGGCTTTGTAACTCGAGGAGTTTCGCGAAATAGCAGCGACAACGAAGAGCTCATTCATTCTTTCCGTTTCACGTTTCTTCCGACTCCTTATGTCCTGTATTTCAATGCCATATATATTTGTTTGCATATAAATTATATTACAATTCATTATTCATTTAAATATTACATATATGTTTTTTTTTTTTATTACTTAGATTAAATTCAAATGTGAAATTCGATATCACGCGAATTGCTGATTTATTTTTTGCGTTAATTATCTGTTAAATTGTATTATGTTTATTTAATCGATAATATTCGTAGATTAATAATCAATTTTTTAATTATAATTTTAATTCCATGACCCTGCGTTGTTCGTGTGTGTTTTAAGATATTAATTATATCTAACGTGTTCTTCTTCTTCTTCTTTTTAAAAAAACCGGTATCATCGATAATTCAAGATATTCGCGAAGAAAACATTCGTGAAAGGAGAGTTAAACCTGTAAGAGAGTGAAAAGGGTTGGATTCTGGTTTTGAAAGAGAGATGAATCGGAGCTTTTTCACGGGACAAAGTTATCGATATGTTCGTAACGTCGAACGCACGCACACATCGGCGACACGCGTTCCGACAAACGGTTCCTTTCAGACCTCTTTTCGGGATCACCGTTTATATCGTTTCTCTTTTTCTTCCTTTCTAGATCATTTTCTTCTCTATCTTTATTTTTCTATTTCAGACAACGACTAAGAAAAAGAAATTTCTATATATTGTCGTAGTCGTCTTTTTCTAACATCGAAAGTATACGGACAAAAGTAACGTGTACCATTTACAACGATCGAGTTAAGTTTCGAAGAAACTGTTGGATCAAACATTTCCTACACCTGTGCGCGTTGTGTGATTTTCGAAACAAACGTCTAAGAAATAATAGGAATCAAAAAGTAAAGAAATATAACAATAGACTCTTCCCTATCGCGAGAATGATCGTGTCGCGATCATTTTTCTTTTACGATTTCACACACACACACACACACACGCACACAGTTTTGTCAACTATTTTCTCGTACACATTTCTTCTTATTTCTTAAATATTTTCGTTAAAAGTCACATTGTTTACGAATTATACGCGGACCTTTCACCAAACTATTCGATATTACAAAAACCTACGCGATAGTTTGTTTCTTTTTTCTCTAAAAGCGAATTAATTCGTTGAAAAGACGTTTTATACAACGTACTCTAAAGTCTACCTATCAGTTTGGTTTTTCTTTCTTTTTTTCTTTTTCTAAACTCTATCCATACTAACAAGTGGGGGGACAACTCTCCCTTAACAATTTTTCCTCTTCGTCTCGTGAAAAAAGAAGAACTCTTCGTGCATACTTGGAAACTGGGTTTTTATTTTTCTGGCGGAAAAAAAAAGTAGACAAGTTTGGATGAAATAAAAGTTTTAGGACTGAAGGGTCTTCTGACGAAAAAAAATAAAAAAAAAAAACGTAAGGAAAAACCTCGGACACGACCTCAGGTGGAATTTCATACTGTCAAATGAAAAAGTGGAATGCAAGGAATTCAAATTCTCGAACGTACCTTGTGTCCACGCGATGAATTTTACCGAAAAGTTTTGCGCGCGTAAAAAAGAAGAATTGAAAAAAACAAAAGAAGAAAAAATTGTCTCTCTCTCGCTCTTTTCGTCTCCGCGTTTTATGCGAATAAACGTTCCAATAGAATTCTTTCATATCGATTCATAAAAAACGAGAAACCGAAGGTCAGATTCTTCGAGATATTCTTCGTTTTTTTTTTTTGGTTCGTGCCTTGACAAATATTAATCGACGATAAGTGCATCACGAATGTATTAAATAAGAGAACGAGATATCGAATTTCGGTAGGGTGACGGCAATTAAACTCATTTCCTATTCGATAATTTAGTTAGATAATTTAATTATAACATTCCATTGGAATATTTGTGAAACGATGCACGCGCGTGTATTTGTGTGCGCGTGTGTGTGTGCGTATGCGTGTACGCGAGTTATTTAAAAATTGCACGACAATTTCCGCATTGCGGAATATGTTCGTTATTTTTTTTCTTTCGAATATATGCAACCCCCAATAACCACCCTTCTTCCTGTTATTCATCAAACATACAAAATCGTTGAAAGAAAAAAAACCCTTTTTTCAAATCACGATCATTTTTTTTTTATATGATTATCTAAAATACTTTGTCCCTTAAAGAACGAAAGAAAAAGAGAAGAAAATAAAACGGATAAAAGAAATTGGCATGATGGGAAGGTGGGGTGGGGGGTTCGAGCCATGGGTTTTCATGGACACTACGTGATCGCAATAACGAGACAGACTTTATCTCGTACATAAAAAAGAAAATCGATTCGATTTGTTTGATCGTACGATTTACTTTATTGCAACTTTAAAAAGGAAACTTAAACTACTAAGCAAAAATATAAATCGTCCACTTGGCACTTTGCTCGAGAACGAGAGAATGACGTTTGTTAGATGATAATGAACAAAAAAAGAAAAAAAAAGAAAGAAAGAATTAAAATTTAGAAGAATAAAAAAGAAAAGAAAAAGTAAAAATCGATGGGGATCGGTTTGAATGGTATTTTTTCTGTCGATTAAATCAACAGACGGTAAAAGACCACAAAGCTTTTTTAATTCTTCGCGCAAACGAGAAACGATTCCGCCACGATCTTTAATAGCCCACCGGGAAGAAGACAAAACGAAAGAAAGAGAGAAATATATAGGGATAAAGGGAAAGGTATAAGGAAAAGGAAAAAGGAGCGGAAGATAGATGAAAATCGTAAGTAATTCTTCCTCATCGGCTCGCTCGCACAAGCCTCAATCCTCTACGAGAAAATACTACTACGATTTTCATCCTTATCTATGTCGCTCATTTATTTCATTCTCTTTCTCCCCCCTTTTTTCTTTTTTCTTTCATTCTGTCTTTTCTTTTAGGATTGACTTTTCGTATTCTCTCTCTCTCTTAACATCTACCAACAGCTGCTGCTTCCTGGATTATTCCAATTAGCGTTATACCTAATTAATCGTAGAAAAAGATACGTTACATTTTACATTATTTGTAGAAATGAGATTATGGATATAAATTCGTTGAAATTTATTATAACAAGACGGGGTGGGAAAAAAAATAAGGGAATATAATCTTTATCCCTTCTTCTTCTTCTTCTAATTCTTCTTCTTCTTCTTAAGTTTAACGAATTCGTTCTGTATTAATGTTTTGTTTAAAATTCTATATTTCTACTAGATAGATGACATCAGTTTGTTATATTTCATATTTTGTTCTGCATATATTACATGAATAACGAATATAGGGTCTCTTATCTTCTTTCTCTCTCTCTCTTCTTCCATTTACAAGGTGTATGAAAAAGTATAAGATATCTTTTTAACAAAAAAATCCACCAACATGGATGGAACGCGACTATTTTTTTCTTATAATATTTTATAAAACGTATACGCGCACATACGCGTAGATACCGTGTGCCTCTTTCGATCTATTTTCTCGGAAAAAAAAAGGAAAAAAAAATAAACCAAATTTATTACGCATACGTACGTAAAATATAACGCAGGCAATTGTGCAATTTTTCTCAAAGATACATTTTCGTACGAGTAATAAAAAACCAACACGATTATCATAGAAAGTATTCGAGATAACTTCGTCTAGTATAAAAATATTTCCTGGACGATTTATAAATGCAACGAGAAATTATTAATAAGTAAAAATACGTATATCATATTTTTTTAAAACGTTTGAAATTTATTTTTGTATAATTAGAAGAAAAGAAAAAACATTAGAAAAGTTTCGTTTTCGTTATTTCCGAACAATACAACACAAATAACGTTGTAACATTTGTATTCGAATATACATTTAATTTATAGACAATTTTCATTTTGAAAGTGATAATTTCGTTGATGATAATAAATATAAAATAAACGCGGGTGCGTGGGGTTTAACATTAGAATTTGTCTCCTTGTAGATTTGCGATAATATCCGTGCGAACGAGTCGCGTTGCGTTTTATTTTTTGCCTCTTTTACAAAGAAAGGACAATTGCTCTTGGACCACGGCCATTATCGTCCTTTCGAATGTGCGACAGCACGGAACCATGACAGCCCAACCACCACTACCACCACCAACCACCACCACCACTACCACCACACCACCACTACCACCACACCACCAGATGGGTCACATTACTGACTCGATCGAGAAATTTTCTTGAAAAACTCGACCGCCCTATTCTTCCTTTTTCTTTCTTTATTTCTCCCATTCTCCTACCATTCGATTTTTCTCTTTTCGTATAAGGAGAGAAATGTGCAAGCAAGTGTGCACCGTGAAAAACCAAGCTCGTCCTCCTTTTCGTAGCTACGGGCCGCATTTCCGTCGCACTGCGACGTTCTTATTCGTCGGTCATCTGTGTCTGACTAATATATCCCTTGACTACTATCAAAAGTAGATCAAATCTTATATTCATTTCTATAAATTGAAAACATTCGAAAAGATACCCATATTTCTATACGTTTTCAAAACAACATTAATTTTTATTCCATTGAAATAACATAGTCGAGAGATGAATAAAAAATTCGTCAAAATTTGCTTAAGGGCAATTTTGCGATGTGAAATAAATATTTGAAAAAAAGAAATTGAAACGTGTTCCCATAGGGTTGGTCAGGGATTAAAGGTCCTTGTCGAAAATGCAAGACCTACGTGAGAGATATCGTTTAAAGCTGGGACAACTCGTCGAGTGCAGTCGACGGTGATAAGAAAAGAAAATGGTAAGAGAGAGAGAGAGAGAGAAGGGTGGGAAGGGATAGGGAGGTTGAAAAGGAAAGAGATAAAAGTAAGAGAAGCCAAAAAGCAAGTCGAGCGAAAATGGTTGTGCCTAGGTTTGGACATCAAAGTACTGCGGTGCTGCAAAATATAAAGAACGAGTGCAAATAGAAGGAACGTCGAGAACCGCAAAAGCGGAAAGAGAGAGAGGAAAAAAAGAAAAGAGAAGGAGAGAGAGAGAGAGAGAGAAGACGTTGCCGAGACAGAAGTAGTATTAATTTCCTCGAGCCTTCGGGCTTTTCTGGCACATCCTTCTCCGCCAGACGATGAAGAAGAAGGGAAAAGAGAAAAACCCTTTTGCTTTCTCTTCTTCTTCTTCTTTTTCTTCTTCTTTACTATTCGATCTCTCTTTTTACAGTCTTCCTTATTCCCCCGTTCTCTCAATATTACCACGAGATAATGTTCTCTCCGTTATTTCTTTTTTTTTGTTGTTGTATTTTTATCAAAAAAAATTCCTTTAAATGCGTACAAAATACGTTCGTTTTTTTCTTTTTTTTTTCTTCTTTTCGCAAGAAAATTTCTTCTAAGGGCAGACGTTTCTTCAATATATTTTAAATATTTCTTAATCAGTATTTTGAATCTATATCGTTAATATTATGTATTGAAATGTTTGCGATCGTTATTTGTAATAGCTCGTTGTCAAATTTTATTTAATAACGTAATGATGAAAATGAAAAAAAAAAATGAAAAAAATAGCTGTGATATCACCGAGAGCAGTTACATTTAATAACGAATCAAACGTATTAACTGTAGACGGGGGTATTATGTTTACGTTGTTATTATATTCAACATATATATATATATTGTTATTTATTTAGCTATACACACACATACAAACAAACATATACATTACCTTGACTCAAAGCTGCAGTCGGTGTTTGCTCACGGAAATGCAAACAATTCGGTTCCTTCTTACGTGTGTTGCCAATGAAATTACTAAATATGTACGAATTTAACAAATTAATACGAATTATTCAAACAAATGATTTAATTACTTTAATGGTAAGTCAAAAATATATGCTTGAGAAATAACGAAAGGAAAAATAATGAAAAATAGGAGGATAATTAATTTGAAGGATAGTGGTTTGGTGGATGATAGCGTCGATGGTAACCAGGACCATTTATCGACTCCCTAGAGATACTATCATTTCGTAGTTCATCTATTAACTGTAACTAAGATACTTGTGGCTTACCAAAACCGTAGGAAGCAATACCGTGTAGTACGAACGATGAATAAAATATAAGGACCCATTATCTGTAATTTACCTTTGAATGTGCATCGACTATCGTTTCCGATACAAGTAAACTTAACTCTAAAATAATTCAAATGTAATTATTATTAAAAATATGAATTTGTTAATACGTTAATGATATTGAAACACCTCGAATACTTGATAATTTGTTTCAAATAATAATTGAAACGAAAAATAATGTAGGGGATAAATAATTGGAACGATGTTAATGAAATAAAAAATTAACAAAATGAAATCATTTATAAGAACAATATTGATGATTTATTTTCTCGTTTATAGGAGCGGTCGGTGGCGAAGGAGGAGACGATGACGACAAGGAAAAGGAGGAGGAGGCCGAGAGGGAAAGGCAAGAAGCCATCAGGGAAGCTGAGGAGAGGAGGAAAGAGAAACACCGTAAAATGGAGGAAGAACGAGAGAAGATGCGACAGGAAATCAGAGACAAGGTCAGGAAAAAGAAATGCCACTTTGTCAAAGATATTTTTACCCGTTTTTTTTCTTTTTTTCTTTCGTCCATATTTTTTCCCTCGCTATCTCCTCATCCCGATCGATTAGTAGATCGGTCAAGTTTTTCTTGTTCTTTTTTTTTTTTTTTTTTTATGAAAAAGAATGAACGAAATATTTCAAATACCCTCGATTCGTTGGAAAAATGGCCTACGTTTTTTCTTCCAATGTAAAAGCCATCGAAAAGATCGTGTTACTTATGACAAACTGTCCGACGCAAACAACAAAACAACGACAAAATATACCTTCTATCGATTAAATCGTTCCAGCGTTGAACTATAGACCACCATCATATATTTCGTAGTTGAACATATGTATTTTTGATCGATCGCAAGAAAGATGGATGATCCATTTGAACTGCTTTTTTTTTATTCAAGTTTGTCAAATTCTCGATTAACCAGTCGAATTGTACAGAGATTTGTTTAATATTTTTCAACTGTAAAAAATTAAGTTAAACTGTCTGACAAATATTATCAACAATCTTAACAAACTTATAACCTACTTATTTATTTATTATATTTACTTCAGTACAACAGGGTACTTCTATCACTTCGATTCACTTTTCAGAATGATCAAATTTTCTCAGATCTAACGGAACCAAGTCTACATTGAAATACGTATTCTATTTCAACGATGGGATACGTGGTCCACGTTTCCGGCAATGGCATTAGCACCCCAACAGTGGTAGAAACGATGAGGGTGGTACTAGAAGCACATTGATATTCCAATAAATTGTAGAGACGTATGACTTCCATTATTCTGGATTCCCACGATATCTTTCCTGGCTTAAACCGAGCACCTGACTGCACCACCGACGACAGTTATACCATCTTTTACTAACATTCGACTTTTTCTTATATCCAGGATTAAAGATTTTTCCCATATTTAGTAACTGTCATCGATAATAATAATCGTTGTAAAGTTTCAAATTGAATAATTTCGAAAAAAAATACAATCAGATTATTATTATTATTATTTTTCTTTTCTTCTTTGCGTTTAGAAATTTTCTTAGAATTTATTTCAATCATTATCAATTTGATTACGGTATTACGTTATTTGCATTGCAAATGTGTATAGGTTGTTTTCTTGCTACGTTCTAAATCATCGGCCTAGTTTGGTATAACAAGCATCGAGCATAAATAAAAATACAATAAACTATAACCAACAGAGCGTGTCGTGCTAAAACAACGGATCACGAAACTTTTATGCTAATGCGTACGCGTAATTATTGATAATAGGTTCCAATTAAAATTCACGTATGCGTCTTGCCGAGTGGGGTTGATATGTCATGAGTTGGAATATAAAACACTTCGTTTATTGTTGACATTATGGGTTGGGGAAATATTAAGTGGAAATTTTCAACTCGAAATGAAAACACCGCGTTAGAAAACGTAATGATCATTTAAAAAAAAAAACAAAAGTAATTATAAAATATTATTATCGTATGCATATATAATATATCTTGGTCATCTAATTACAGGAATTGATTTTATTACGCTCGTAAAATGTCCAACTTTTTCTCGATGATAATAATAAGTAACGAATATGAAAAAAATGAATTTTTGTTCTCTCTCATTGTTCTTATTAAACTAATAAAACTTCATTTCCTTTCATTTACATAGTAATCGAGAAAAAATACATCCCCGTATTTCGTAGTTAATTATCGGGAAGAAATATTTATTTAACCGGGAGACACAAAAGAACGGAAAGAAAAATAAATGATTCAAATAGTAGATAAAATCGGGGAACAAATGTGTTGCAGCAGGAACGAATAATAAATTTTGAAAATTGGAAATTTCGTTGGAATATCAGCATATAATTCGAGGAAACAATTGGTCGGATGTGTGTGTGCGTGTATGCGTGTGCGTGCGTGCATTTTGTGAGCACAGGTGAACCGTCGATAATCGGCATGCTAATTAGCGCTAACGACTGGACCTCGTCGTTTGTTCTGGACGTTTGATCAATGAGAGAAATCATGCTGCGAGACAATCCTCCTCTTCCTCGTAGTGGCCTTCTCCGAGGCGCCGATGGAATAATAATAATAATCATTTCTATGCAACGCGAATTACAATAATACTTTTTATATGACTGAACCGACGACGACTACGACGACTATTCGACGCATTTGCTATTATAAAACACGAATAAACGACGAGGAAGATCACCAAATGGGTCGGTCGTCTCGTTTCAGTTAGTTTCAGAGATTGTATATTCATAAATGTGTAAAAAGGTTTTGCATATAGCCACCCACCAACGAGAGACGATTTCGAACGATCGTAAGCATTGTCCGTACGAACATCGTTGATGGCCCCTCCTCCTCCCCCGTTGTTAGAAATCGCAGTTAGGATTGCTCGTTTTCCGCAAGACCATTTTACTCTATACGTTTCCGTTTTACAATTCTATGCGAATGATAGAAAATGAGAGTACGAAAGTGTGTATGTTCGTCCTTTTCCACCATTTATAATAAAACTCAAGTTCTAATCGCGTCGAGACTTCGGTCGAATCGCTCGAACGACTTCTGTTATTACCATTACGGATTATTATTATTATTATTATTATTACAGTTATTATTTATAATTTGCTAACATAAAATATGGACCCGAATAAGATTCTGCGATAACGTTATACTTCCTTTATTAACTACGATCGTATGACGTAGTTTGAGAGTAAAAATAAATTGAAAGTTTGAAGCTTGTATATAATTACAAGACAAACCCACCCCCTTCGTGTAGTATGTCAGTTTCGCTAAGTACAAAGAGCCATTCGACATTTTACGTATACAAATAAATGCATTCCTCTCTCCTTCTATCTTTCTGTTTCTTTTTTTTGACATTTAAAAATGAGTCAAAAGGACTCGTGCATGCTTGTGGAGGCGTGTTAAAACATTTAGAGAAAAAGGTATGAAACGAAACGAAACGAAACGAAACGAAACGAAACGAAAGGAAAGGAAAAGAAAGAAAAGTTCGTCAACTAGGCCCGTGAAATGGAAATGTTTATCGGACACGACGTGTAACTCATTTCCTTCAAGCGTGTCGTTTCCCATGGTTACCTTTTTCCTATTGTTCATGTGTTTTTTTTCTCCCTCTCTATTCTCCTCTTTCCTTTTCTATTTTTTTTGTTTTTTTTTTGTTTTTTGTTTTTTTTTTTAGTAGAAATAGAACCAACACCATCGCAACCATCCCCTCGAATACCAACGCCAAATGCATTTTCTCGCGGCTGGAGTAATTAATGAAATTGGTTTGCCCCGTGTTGAAAAGGTCGAGCTATTGTGTGCGAAAGAAGTAAAGAGAGAAAGGAAACAACAAAATGTACCTACCCGGGAAAAGGAGAGAAGGAAAGAAAGAAAGGAAAAAAAAAAAAAAAAAAGAAAGAAAAAAAAAGAAGGGGAAAAAAAAAAAACTTGAAACGAAATACACACCGGTAAAAGCGTAACTTCTCTCATATGACACCACTCGTATTATACTTCTTTTCCCCCATTATATTGTATTCTTCTGCTAATGTTTTCTAACGTTTCGTCAACACCCGAGAACTAATTATCATTTGTGTTCCTTAAGTACGTACGAAAATTGTTGGAATTATGTCGAAAAAAAATCACTCGCGTCTCGTCTCTCTCTCTGGCTATGCACTTTACTTTTTCCACCTTTTTTTTCTTTTTCTTTTTTTATTTTTACTTTTTTTCTATTAACATACGTAAACTCATGCCATTTCAAATGAGACGAAACAAGATAAAACGGATATTTGAAATACTTCGTATCGTTCTCGATTAATTTTTAAATTAATTTTTCAATCGAATAATATCTCTCTCTCTCTCTCTCTCTCTCTCTCAACGTCTATTATTTTTCTTTCAAAGGACAAAAAGAAGAGAAGCAAGAAGAATTATTTTGAAAACGGGGTTCGATATATAATTTTTCGAAAAATATTAGAAAGACGTTCTATTATAATCTTTTTGTTTTTCTATTATTATACGTTTTCCGTGCTTTTTCTTTTCCCTTCTTCTTTTTTTTTGTTCTTTTCTGTATTCATGCTGATTCGCCGTAAAATCGAGCGACGGTCGAGACACGGGAAGGACGAAACGACAAAAGGGAAAAAAACAAGGGGAATATCAAGCGAAATCGTAGAGCACCCATTGTCAATCCTCTCTCTCTCCCTCTCCCTCTCCCTCTCTCTCTCTCTCTTTTCTGTCGTATGCCAGAATCACGACTCTGACATGACCCAGATGAGATCGATGGGTTGGTTTAGAGAGACAGAAATATAGAGAGAGAAAAAGAAAGAAGGAAAAGGGACAGAATACAGAAAACACATGACGTAAAACGATAGACACGAATAGACTGATGTATGACTCTCAATACTGAACGAAACCATGATTAGATCTCAACGATTAGCTCGTTTCGTCTGACGAGGATACGTAAAAATCGACAAATTACTCGAACCGATTGAATGATCCTTCCAAAGGATCGAATAATTAACCCATTATACGTTTGTCTCGTTGATTTCATTGATTTCAATTTCCAATAACACGGACATCAATTTCTATTACGAAGAAATCATCGAACAACCCTTAATCTTGACTCGTATTATTTCCAACAATTTCTTTCTTGAATAGCAAATTTAATTAGAACGTATATATCTAATATGTTCGATATTATGTCCAAACAAACTCTTCATCGATATTCCAATAAATTTCCCATACCACGTATGTCAACGATCGATAAATTTTTCTGACCAGAGTTTATAAGAAAATAATGTAACGCTAGGAGAGGATGATACCGCAAATACGGGGTAGAAATAAATCTTCCTCGTTGTTTCACGTGGAACGTTCGACGAATATCCAATCGAGGATCGTTGTTTACACGAGACACGCGTATGGCCTGCAATTAGGATAATTATTGGTACTCGCTACCGTTCGCTCGGCCACTCCTCCACAAAATTACGACCGCAATTCGATTCTCCTCTCCTCTCTCTCTCTCTCTCTCTCTCACACACACACACACGCGCACACACTTTCTCTATCACGCGAGCGTATTCTCATGGGAATTTCCAAGCCGTAGGATAATCAAGGTCTGCGCTTTCGCACGAGTTGGAAACTTTCGAGTACGAGAAATCATAGAATTTAACACAGGGACAATAATGTAGATTGTAATACATCGGAGAAATCAGAGAGAGAGAGAGAGAGAGATAGAGAACGATGACGTAATGACGATATCGAACTCATCGAATTATCACCCTCCGGTACACCTCATCCTGTGAAATATTATCCTCTCATTAAGCAAACTCTCGCGTCTCGATATCTCGTTGCATGATCGGATTCGAACGACGACTACGACGATGACGATGATGTCGATGACACTCTGCTAACAACATCGACTAATGCAACCCGAGGAAAAGCCCGCGAGGCACCTTTTACTGTTTATTAACGATCGTCATTCGATTCCTATATCCCTTCGTTCGGTTGACAACTTCATTTATTTCACTTGAAGACTGCAAAAAAAAATAAAAGTATAAAATATCGCGATGCCTCCTCTCTCGTGTCTTATCGATAAATAAATTTATTCCTACGTGTCTGTAATTATAACAGTCTCTGACATAAATGCAAAAATTATAAACATTTAATTTTAACGATTTTATTTGACATTACTATTATTACGAATTGAATAGCACGGGTAGAAAAATGATGTATGTATTCTCCTATTTAAAATATTACTTTTTTCAAATTCCTACGACATTTAGTTACGGAGATATCTTCGAAAGATAATTCCCATTCATAATTTCTACCCATATATGTGTGTGTATGCGTGTATGCGCAGAGTATACAAGTATATACTAAATAATATATATATCTGTGCGTGGAGTACTATGTTACGGGGAAAAAAAATTGTTTACGTTTACCAGCTGACACGCTCGGGTAGATTTCAGGATATTATATAGGTCACTGTATCATTGTATTCATTCAAGTGAAAATTATGTAGGTCAGTGGATCAATGAAAACAACTTTAATTTATACGAGAATATCTCCGAAAGTAAAGGTCACAGGAACATCGAGTAAAAAACCTTTATAAAGGTTAAAAAGTTGCATTCCTATTTTATGAAGCATGTAGTACTAATAATTAAAATTCATTAATTATAAACAACATATATAATAAGAAGAAAAAAAAAATATAAATTTATGTTCTAAGTATAAAAGGATAAAAAGCAATAGAACCATTATCCTCGACGATGTTCTTTTGTATAGATAAAAAAAAAAGTTCACTCTGATAATCGCATCCGAGTCCGAATCGTAGTAGATCCGATTATGTCGGATGATGATGATGATGATGATGATGATGATGATGATGACGATCGTCTAAAACGAAAGAGAGAGAGAGAGAGAGAGAGAGGATTCTTGCCGTAGAAAATTGCCAGTAAAGAAATTTCGAAACTGCAATTAACGATGAAACAGACGGTACATTTCCCCCGAGACCAATTTGTCGACGTATTTCATAATGATCGTTCCCTCGTACCTATTACAAAAATTTCCTTTCGATCCTCTCTAGTTCTTTCTTTATTCACTATGAACGATTTTACAATACAACCCTAGAGAAAAAAAAAAGATAGAACGAGGAAAGAAAGATATCTTTCATCTATCTCTGTTTCTCTTACGGTTTCTTTTTTACTTTCCTTCCTCATTTTTCATTATTCTCTTTTGATCATTCGAGAAAATGGAGATCTTACAAAGAGAGAGAGAGAGAGAGAGAGAGAGAGAGATAGTTGATTTAAAGACGACAATTCGACGTTTAAAAAATGTAAGAAGTAGGGAAGAACATTTTTACGTAAAAGATCCCGTGTCTCCCTCTCTCTCTCTCTCTCTCTCTCTCTCTCTCATATTTTTCAGTAGGTACTCAATTAACTCGGACAATTAATTAAAAAAATCTTCCAGACGTTGGCTAAGTTCCAGCAGACGTTCTGTCGTCTCGTTACGTTACCAATGAAACAATGGAAACGAAACGGCGCGCCCCTCGTTCTAGTGAATGGGACGTTTGAATATAATGAAGTGGAGGAACGGAGCTCTACATCTTCCTGATTAAAAATTCAATTCTTGTGGCTCTTACGAAAATTTCTACCGAAAGGAAATAAAGAAAACAGAGAGAGAGATAAAAAGTAGGTTGAATCGAAATTCGTAATAGGGGTACGATAATTGGGTAAACCCAATTCAATGTATCCGTCGAATGTATTTTTTTTCTTTTTCAACAAACAAAAATACAACTTCCGCGATCTTTCGTTCGACGCCCATGGATTTTTTCTTTTCTTTTCGAATTCTTTTATTTCGTCGAGTTAACTAGGAAAATTTGTTCGAAACTTTTAATTTCTCGGTTAGGTGTTCCCCGAGTAGCTCTAACGGGAATGGATCGGCTAAAAGAAAAAAAGGATGAAAGGAAAGAAAGAGAAAAAAAAACATACACACACATACACACACAGAGAAAGAGAGAGAGAGAGAGAGAGACAAGAAAAGAATAATTTATAGCCGACAGGATAGAATAGACGGGATAGAACTTTCGTAAGGATTGTAAAGCCGCTTAAGAGCGGCGAGTCAATTTAGCGAACTGGAAAGAGGAGAGGAGAGGAGAGAGGAAAGAGGAGGGAGGGCCAGCTGTAATTTACGTCGCGGGAGGATCTAAAAGCTTTCGCGTCTTCGGCGTAGAAGGGACTATCCTTTAACCGAACAACTTTCGCCGTGGCTTTGTTAAAAAGTATGACCAACTTTAGGATAGGTACGGTGTCTTCTTCTTCTTCTTCTTCTTCTTCTTCTTCTTTTATTACCTCTTTTTCTTCCCCTTTGTTCCTTACGATCGGACTCGAATTATCTCTCATCGAAATACTTGTTGTTTTCTTTAATAAAATAGAAACAAACAAAAAATCGCACAAGCATAATTTTATTAGATGTGATATCAACTTTGATGTACCGAATTAATTGCACACACCTTAATCATCTAGAAGAATAATTTTTAACTTCGCGAACACGCTAATATAAAGTTTGCACGAAAATAAATATAATATATCTAGTAGCTATACAAATAAAAAATACGCTTAATCGCGACTATAACTTTAAGCCACGAAGAAAAAAGTCGTCGAAATCGTACGTGTGTGTGTGTGTGTGTGTGCTTAAGGAGGAGATGAAATAATCTTGACGATATCATCGATTTTGCCATATGTAGGTTGCGATGCAATTTTAATGGACACCTACACAAAGCTCGCACACTTATAATATACCTCGAAAGACAAATGGAATGTTATTCTTCGATTAAAAAAAAAAATGATTTCTCTTTCTTTCTCTCTTACCCTCCCCCCCCCACAACCACCACCATCACCCTTTCTCCGTCTTTTATTTATCGACGATTCGATTTGCACTTTAGCACAAGATGATTCTTGTTTTTTCTTTTCTTTCTTTTTTTTTTCTTTACCACGATTTTCTCCATACCAAAAGAAAAAGGAAATGTAACAATTGAGAAAGATTCGCGATAATAAAAATGTCCCTTTTCCTCGTAAGTCGGATAGAAAAATTGCAGGCAAAATGAAACACACGAGTCGACATCTTGCTCTTCTTCGAGAAATAACCGAAGCGAACGACATTATTGCGCGTTGTCGAACCCCATCGACCCCCATCGACCCCCACCAACCCCCACCAACCCCTATCGACGTGTCGGTCGTCGATAGTACACCACGCATCGATGTACTTTATTATGTACCTTATCGAATCTTCACGGTAAAATCCCTTTTTCTTTCTCTCCTACCGATAGACTATGATTTAGACTATGATTCTATTTCTATTTCTATTCTATTCTATCTGACTATGATACAACGAAACATTTCGAACAAAATTATAATTTGATGCAATACGAACAAGCGTGATATTCGTACTTTTATCGTTAATTAAATAAATAATATTATGTACTTAACGATGGATAATTTCTTTTTCTCTCTTTTTTTTTAATTAATGTTTCAATAAAAATATTTTTGGAACAAGAGCCAACGCACGACACTTTACGCTTACGTGTAAATAAATCGCTTATCTTGAAGTAAAATAGTAAAATGTTGCATGTTCTCAATCGTAGATAATTACTGGATAACACAAAATTACTATACACTTTCTTTTCATTAGATTTCAACGTTTTATTTTTTATTGTTTTAAAAAGAACTGCAACAAAAAAGCATGACAAAGTTGAAATGTTAACTATTAATAAATCGTAGACGTAAAATCCAATCTCAATATTGACGGTACGGCCATAAACTGTTCTTCTCTCTTTTGTTTTCTTTCGATTTTTTTTTAATTTTTCAATTTCCCTCCCTCTCTCTGAAAAAAAAAAAGAAATAAAAGAAAAACACATAGGAAACTAATTTCCTTACACATACAATACGTAATCGGGTAAACGACTTGGTCTTCGTTCATTATAGGCGTGCACGCGACTAGCATTACCTACCCAATGACGATGCAAAAGTGCAGACGATAATCTCGAATGCAGTTAGCGTGCAACGTCAGTAGAAACTAGCGGGCGGCCTTTAAAAGCTAACTCGCCGTACATATCCGGCATCGAATTTCGCTAGGTGAAATATGAAACGTCACGTGAAGGATGCCCTACGAATCAGAGGTTCTCAAGCTTTGATGTTTCGTGCGACAGATCGCAGTGTCAAAGACCCCCCCCCTCCCCAAAGATGCACTATTGTCCTACCTTCGAAATAAACGTCATCGAAATAATTTATAATTACAAAATAACATTTTAATTTAATTATACAATAGCATCGATAATTGTGATTATTTAACGTGTTTGTTCTCCGATTAAAACGATGAAAATTATTTAAAATAGTGTAAATATCCTATATTGAATGTGTGTATAAAGTATTACTTAATAGAAGAATTTAATTATAAGATTAAATTGATAATTATAATTAACACGTTTTGTTCAAGTTAATGCAATGAAATTATTCTACAATACATACTGCCGAATATCGATTTTAATCGGATTTTCAGAAATATCGAAAGTTACCCAAAAATGTACCCTCTTGTATTTGACTACCCTTGTTATATAATCTCTAGGGAATGTGTTAAATCGATACTCGTTTATTATTCGAAATGTAATAGCTGTTGTTAAGGACACAGAAAGACGATCGCAATAAACGAAGTTAATAATTTACCATTGGCCGATCCTGTTTGTATATTATTTCTGTCAATTAAAATTACACGATGAAAAAAGAACGGAACGGAGGGAAACATCAAAAGTGGATCCTAATTGGATAAATAATCGATAATTCTTTTTAAATAAACGCATTGATAATTATTAATACCCGATAACGCAATTGTTACATTCTTATTAACAAAATATGCGACTAATATCCATCGAAGAAGTTTCCTTCCTTATTTATTTATAACCTAAGCGACAAACCCTAACGCAAATTACGGAAGACCGATAAACGCGAAGCCTTATTGAGTTTAAATATCTTCGCAACCGATCGCGTTTAAAGAAGGTCGATCGATGATACCCTGCTGAGTTTAAAAATGTGAGTATACTAACTCGATGATTAACGTCTGCATATATACCTGCACGCACGCATACAACAGCAACAACAATAACGAGAAGAACAACAAAGAAAGAAAAAACCACATACAACATTGACGAAAGCAATAAAATGTGTTTTTAGTGCAGGCCAAGTTTTTTTTATCGCACAGGGTTCATAAAAAGCTACGTGAAAAACACCGACTACCTGTGATATTTCTTCAAGTAAAACATTGAAAAAGATAAAGGATAAGGGCGTATGAAATGAATTGTATCCTTCGCGTGTCAAAAGATACGGAATTCTCGCAGTTATTCGTTTCCTCTCTCCGACTGGCTGAAATTTCTTTTTTTCTTTTTTCTTTTCTTTTTTCAAATTCATTTCTATGATATATCATGAAGATAAAACGGACAGAAAATTCATTCGGTTATATTGATTTTCTTCGTTATATTAAGAATACGGAAAATAATGAAAACGATTGATATTTCCTTTCGTTTCAAATGAGATTTGTCATAGTTTTATTATTTTTCTTTTTTTTTTATTATTTCATCTAATAAATAATTCATACGTATGCGTGTAGATATACAATTGTATAAAAATAATACGGAAAGTAAAATGTAAAAAAAAAAAGAAATGCGATAGACACGTTTGAAAACATTTTTTCTCGGTACTTGGGAATAGAATGAAAAAAAAAAAAGAGAAAAAAAAGAATAGAAAAGAGATTTCAGATATTATTCGGAGTAGGGGAGTAGAAACTAGTTGAACGTACATATCTACAAGTAGTATTCAAAAGTTAGAAAAATTGTAAGAATTTCGAAAAAGTTCTGTCGCGCTTTGCATTCTCTTTTGCCTTCTTTGCGCGAGTCACAGACAGACAGACAGCAAGCCTATGGAACGACGAAAGGGAACTCGAGAATGTAAAGCAAAAGAAAAATTCGCGAGGGAGAGGGATAAAGAGGGAAGGAGGGAGGGAGGGAGGAAAGGGTTGGAAGGGTTCGGGACTTGGGATAGCAGTTGGTAGTAGGCGAAATATAGGAAAAGATGAGACAGACAGCTTTCCAATTTCGCAAATTCATGACCCGTGGAAACATCGACGTGTCTCGGGAACGCTGACTGGTGTCAATAAAATGGCAGGGAAATTCGTTTCTAAAAGGAACTATGAGAAGGGTAGACAAAAATCAGAAAGAATGAAATCGAAAGAAAGAAAGGGAAGGAGAGGGAGAGAAAGTGTGAATGGATATCGCAAATCGAACGAGTATACAAAGATCGAAATAACGCGAGTTTAAATGTACTCGAAAATACGTTTGAATTCTCTTTGACGTTATTTGTCAAAATCAAAATAAAAAAAAAAGTAGAAGAAGGAGAAGTGTATAAGTAGGTCTTATCGAATTTGTTCTTCTTCTTCTTCTTCTTCTTTTACCAAAGTGATAGTGAAATTTAATAAGAGCGAAGATTTTTCAGGTAAGATAAAGAATTATACATTTTCCTTTTTTTACTTTTCAAACAAGACACTATATTATCTCGAACTTTTCTTATTTTCAGATAAAATTAACTAATATTTCAGGTTTAAATGGAACCAGGAGTATGACCTGTAAGTATGGCACTTACTTAATTGAACTACGAGCTCCGAATGAAAAGTTAACTAATTAAAGTAAACGTTGTTTCATTTTTAAGAGAACAATTCGAACCGATTCATCGTCTTTCTCTTTGTAAAAACGAAAATTCGTAAAAAGAAAAAAGAAAAAGAGCAGACGCCGTTTACTTTTTGTTCCATTCGACAAAATATCGGCTTTGTAACCGATGGAATCTCTTGAAATAAAATCGGGTATCGGTGAAAGACAACAAACAAACAAAAAAAAAAAAGAAAGGGTTTCAAACAAAAAAGTCGAAAATCTAGACGTATAGGTGTCGCGTCTCTCAAACGGGAAACTATGTTCTTTTCGAGTTGTTCCATTAAAAAAAAAGAAAAAAAAAAGAAAAAAAAGAGTTAAGCAAAGATACCTACGCGTGGTGTAAAACGAGACTGTAGGATCGATAGAGAAGTGCATAAATGTTCCAAGGGCTAGTTGATTAACTTTCCAACGTTGTAATTAAGATCGTACCTACCGATCGATCGTCTCGCACCGTGTTTAACACGGGTATCTCTTCCTACTAGGTGTCGAAGCTGATGTTTTAAGAAGAGAAAAAGGGGGACGAAGAAGAAAACGAACGAAAGAAAGAAAGGAAACGGAAAAAAAAATGAAAGAAGGGGAAGGAGGAGAAGGACGAAAAAGGGACGAGAAGAACGACGACGGACTGTGCCGGTATTCGAGGAGAAGAAAATAGGAAGAAAGAAGATTGAACTTAACTGGGGTCAAATTGACTCTAGTAGGGAGTCCCTGCATTCAATATGGCGACTTCCTAATAGAGTCAGGCTGACTCCTTTTAAGACGTTCGCCCGACCAGCCGTGAAAGTACTTAAGGAGCCGCTCGCGTTTTCAACGAAGTTAGGACCACTTATATTACAAAGTGTCGCTTAATTTAATACTTAATGAGATGTCAAAGTCAAGCTAAAATCCAATAATAGCTTCCGATACTTAATATCGACCTTTTGCGTTTTACTATGTAACATTAGTCGAATTATAATAAAAATTATCATAGATATCAGGTTTATATTGACAGTAATTTACGATGTAATACACGATATACTTGTTGGAAATACTTTCGAGCCAAATCCTTATAATCTTTTTTCCTTTCCCCACCTCTTTCTTTTCCTTCCCATTAGGATCTTGAATCGCGTGGCACGTAATTCAACGCGTACGAACAAAAAACCAATTACATACTCGAGTTGTTTCGTTCTCTTGTGGTATCTCGCACGTGATACGCGTGATACGGAATGGTGAAATTATTTGCCGATAGTTACACGAGAGAACTTGTTCTATCGACGTTAACAAGATAAACTATTTAATAAGGATCCCTTGATTCGAAGTTTCCAAACAATACCGATCTATATAGTCGAACGAGTTTCGTATTTAAATGATATTTTTAAATTTAATGTTCATTTCGTTTCAATGACATTTTTATATCCGACGAATTTGACAGATTTTATTTATCATTGTTATTGGAAAATTGTTTTGAATCCGAGAGTTACGGGGGGGGGAAACGGATCGTCGATGATCCCGGTATTTCTCACGACGGTAAATGTAATTAAAAATTCCGATACGATCTCGTGTTAATGCAATACTGATTATTTTACTTCGCCTTGTCATCGGGAAACGATCACAGTGATGATATCGATTAGAATGTATCATGCCAAAAATCATATTCCCCAGTAGTAACGGAGTAATGATATCGATATCGTTTATTAATCGCCTCATAACATTTTGTTACGGCTACGAAATGATCGGATAGAAACTTCGTGCCGTGTAACGTAATTAATTTGCATATTCAATTGAAACGATAGAGTATAATTGATACGGGATGTCGTCCGATCGTTTTCATTCGCATTGCTACCATCATTCTACGTGAGCTTACTTCCAATTTAGACGAAAATTGAGTAGATACGTTGCAGGGCTCATCGGAAATCGTTAAATCCGATGCATAAATCAGAACATTTATTTGAATTTAATCATTTAAATAGGATAACAATAGCGTAACCCTCTTTTAGCATTTTTAATCCAGATTAAAAATGAGAAGGATACACCTGGAATTATTGTTCTTTCGTTTGAAATATTATAATACGACGATAAACATTCGTAACTCGTTATAAAGAGAAAATTATTTTCAAATGCGTAAGGTAAATTGAAAAGAAAGATAACAAAAAAAAAAAAAAAGAAAAAAAATATTAATTAACGATTAACGACGAACGAACGATCAAGCAAATTCTTTTTCAATTCCCATCTGGAGGATGAATAAAATTTCAAACGATATTACTGTCCGCACAAATACTGATAGGTAGACGAACAACGAATAGGCACACGGATACGCGAATACTAATATTTTCACAGGGCGAGAACATTTAAGCGTTACATTTAAATCCCCGTTTAATTTCCGGCTTCCTCCTCCACTTCTCTCGCCAACCGAGCGAAAAGAGAGAAAGAGAGAGAGGGAGAGGAGCGTCCATTTAACGAAATTACCAGGGCGAGCCGAAAAGAGAGAGAGAGAAAGATAAAGAGATAAAAAACAGCCAACGGATGATTTTTTACCATTTCTCTCTCTCCCTCTCTCTCTCTCTTTCTCTCTCCGCCTATCAACAATCGGAATACAAATTTAAACGAAATCCTTTTACCGTTAACGAACAATTTACAAATAACTGTAGTATTCGGTCGCGTGGTCGAAGCATTTTCCGGGACTCACGTGACAATCAGCTTGATTGCAAGGAATATACAGAAAAAAAAAGAGAAAAAGAGAGAACGCGAGGGAGAGAGAGAGAGAGAGGGATAACCATGTGAATACTAATAAAGTACCATTACACTCTTCGTGTACAACGATAGCTCAGCTGTTTACGAGGAAACGATTTAAATGCATTTTCCTAGCACAAACCACCGAGTATTTCCTCGAAAATTTGATTCCCGAGTATCCCGCGGGTTTATATTATTAACGAATATTTTTCTACTTATACACAATATAATAGGAAAAAGTAAAATTAACCGAAACCGATCTCGTCGGGCATAATCTGATTATATGCAATACTGTTTCGTTTCGTTTCGTTTCGTTTCGTATCAGATGTTATCATAGAAACTACTACAATTAGCCGTTCGCGTTATATAGATTGACCTCGTTTCGTTGAACGACTTGGACAGATTTTTAATTAAAGTACACGTCGATATTTTACATCGGCAACATCGATCCCTTCGCGAATTTCTACGAGAGAGAGAGAGAGAGAGAAACAGGGTGGTGCACTTCGGTAAAGATAACCAACACTCGTAAAGAATACATACTTCGTCGAAATTATTTTTCAAAGTAAATCATCGTGTAAATCATGCGTTAATCTTATTACGCATGATCATTCGATATTAAGGGAAAGGGTAATGGGTAAAGCTGCAAAGTCAATGTTCTCCATTCCACAGTCGCAATACGTACGCGAATTCGCATATATCGCGGAATGTGACACGACATTGGTACAGCACATAGTACCTACTACATGTAAGCGCACAACGTTTGGTACTTGTACTACCAATGACGTGTCCAGCTTGTACCGCAATCGAGCTCATTGTCTACCACAAGAGTACCCTAGAATACAAAGCATCATCCGTTGGATGCTAGTACGTGTTCTCCCGTAATATATATTAACGCTCCTGTTATTCTCTCTCCCTCTCTCCCTCTCCCTGTCTTTCTTTCTCTTCATACACATTTCCCTTTATATATATAACATACTTATGTATTTGTATACATAGGTAATATGTATATGAGCAGATTTCCCATACTCGTCAGTGCAGCTGTTAGCAAATAAACGTACGAGAGATACTCGAAAAGTGACCGTTAGTGTCAGGAACATGACACCATCATTCTCATATCGTAATTCGAGAGGAAAATATAGACGACAAAAGAAACAAAAAATATATATGTATATATATATATGGAAGCCCCAATTGGAACAATAGTATTTCAAAAATTGTCCAACCGATTCTATAGAAGATAAATGCATCTAAAAGAATATCTCTCATTTTTCTAACCGCACATTCTATTTTTCCTTGACACTTTAGAAATATCGTTTAGATATCTACGGTTCTAGGTGAAGAACGCAGGCAGAAAACGTGACAAAATTAGATTGATACGAGACCTCTATCTTTCTTTCGAATATTTTTCCCCAGTAAACGAAAGATATTAGGGCGTCGTATTTCAAGCAAATATTATCATATTTTCCAAATAGAAAATAAAAAAGAGAAATATATTGCTGACAGATATCGAAAATAAAAAAAAAAAAAGAAAAAAAGAAAAAGAAAGTTGATGCATACGGTCGATATATGATCTCTTCGTTTATTTCGACAAAGTACACTGAATTATCGTGCTTTTAATAAATGCGACAATAATGGGTTAAAGGTCGAGAAGATAGAAAGAGAAAGAGAAGGGACAGGGGATGATACGGATACATAGATAGATAGATAGATAGATAGATAAACAGAGATGGGAACAGTTGAGGTGAACATAATGCATTAGCTCTAACGCAACGAGCCGTTTAATTATTGATATTAAGCTGGCCAATCAATGCAACAGCTGATGGATGAAAATCAAATGAATTAACGGATTTAACGTCTATGATCTATGTTTAATATCAAACTATTCGTATTTCCCGAGATATATGTATACTCGTATGTGCTTATCGATATCAATATTAGAAAAATGATAATTGTATTTTTATCGTATCTAGTATATAAAGATACAAATACTTTTGTAAGACCAATTTTTGATCATATAAAGATCTTAAAATATGTTTCTATATATTAAACTTTAGAAGCTTTGTATTAGAAGCAAATACGGTATTTCCAATTAACAATAGGAACTGTGAGTACGAACAATCCTGAGAACTCACTGTATACGCGCGATATATTGTACATAGCTTGACCATTCAACAACTGTCGGCATCAATTTGACACGATAGTTTTGGGAAAGAGTATTTGTTTTGTTTCAAAGGTAATTGATGAAGTTAACTCCTCTCTCTTGACAATTATTGACTCACTCTATTTACGCATATACATATACTATTTGTTAAAATATATATGTGTGTGCGTGTAGCTTTTAATTATCCGAACAATACGAAAAAATAACACGCAAACGCAAATTTATAGCTTTGGTTAATAGGAGGAGAACGCGTTCTATTTTTTCAAATTCTTAATTGTGATTTCTAACTAACTGCTACTGCACCCTCCCTTTTTTTTTATTTATTTAATTTATTTTTGTTTTATTCTTTTACATCAACGCACATTAATCGAAAGATATCGAAACGCGTCCGATTAATTTTATCTTGAAACTTGAATAAAAATGAATTTTAATATTCTTTCATCTCGTAGACACGTGAGATTACACAATCGGTCTCGTTTAATTCATTTAATTAATCTCCGATAATATATTGACTTTTGCAGTATAACATAAAGAAGCGAGAAGAGATTCAAGAAATGCCGCAAGAGGAGCCGAATCCTTTGATGCGAAAGAAGAAAACGCCAGAGGAATTGGCGGCCGAGGCTGAAGCTGAAGACGAAGACGAGTTAACGAGTACGTTGTCCTTTTTTTTTTTTCTTTCTCTCCCTCTCTCTCTCTTTCTCGTTTAATTCAATCGAGTATTTCTCAGAATCGAAAAACATTAAATTTCCATCATTCGGGTTCTTACAATTCTTCGGGACAATATTCGTCCACGGACTCGCTTGGAAAAAGGGATGTTGAATTTTTCATTAAAAAAAAAAAAAAAAAAAAAAAACGAAGAAGAGAGACGAATACTCGATAAGCTTAAACCGAATGAAATATTTACTTCGTTCAAAGTCGAAACGTCGTCGTTGTAAATAATGGATCGAGAAGATGGCGAGAGGGTGCTGGTCCGAGGGTGGTGTGAAAGGGCTACGCAAATTCATAGTAGGGATATTGAGCGAATTGTAGTACGGCAAGGAATTAATGTGTGCCACTGAATTTCCGGAATGGGGAAGAGAGGGAAGTAGGGCTGACTGACTTGATCGATGAGAGGTTAACGAGCCGTGGCTAGAAATCAAACAGAAACCGCCTCGAGGATTCGAACAAGCAATACCACCACCCACCCACGAATCTAACGAGAGAGAGAGAGAGAGAGATAGAGTCGACGTGGTGTGCCAAACATTGTTCTTCGCGGACCGTGATATATAATAATACTTTTCCTAAATTATTCTACCAATACGAATTCATAGATACGATTAATTGGATAATAATGATAAATGATAATTAGTTAAAGTCAAGCAACGATTGGCCAGGAGTCACCCATTTAAAAATTATACGCGAAAAGCGAGATATCAATCGCAAACTATATTACATTCTCTCGATAATCGATAACTATCTATATTCCATATGTTTCAGAACTGAAGAACGTGTTAGAGACGCACGTGATGGACATCAAAACGCAAATCGAAAGTAAGTGCAGCCTCCAATGAGCCTACGGGTGCATCAAACGGACGGCGAGCGCGACATCGTGTGTCATCGTGATAGAGGACGATGGGGGGGTGGGTGGAAAATGCGGAAGAGAAGCTACTATTACTACTACTACTACTACTACTACAACTATTGGTGAACTGAGCAGAGGAGGAGGAGGAGGATGGGGAAAAAGGGACGAGGAAATAAGAGGAAGGGAATGAGGGAACGGCGGTGAGGGGGAGGGGGGAGGAAGGTTGCGTTTTGGTCGCATTTGCCGCGCCGTACGTAAATCGATTCGAGCGTGTCGTCCAACAACCATCGTTACTCGACCTTCGAAGAGAGAACGTCGGAAAGAGAAGCGAAACACCCGCGCCCGGAGAAAGGGAGAAAGGGAGTATATGAGAGAGAGGGAGAGGGAGAGAGAGAAAGTTCAAGGTCAATCGCGTTAACCTTTTGGAGAGAGAAAAGGAAAGACAAGTGCTTCGAGTTATTATCCAAGATCGATCCGCGTCTTTCTCCTCCTCGTCGAAGGGAAAAATAAGAGGAGAGACGAAGTAAAAAAAAAAAAAGGGACACACACGAAATATTAACGAGAATACATTTTTGTCGTATAGGTGTGTGTGTGTATTGTGCGTATTTGTGTGTGGGTGGGTGCGCGCGTGTTTGTATTATTCTATTTCTTTTCTTTCTTTGTTATTTTACTTGATTTTATGTTTTACTTTCTATCTATCTATCTCTCTCCCTCTCTTTATTTAGTAATTCATTCTTTTTTTTCTTTGAATATCTCGGATTTTACGAAATAAGAAGGGATAAAAATGTAACACGTATATGCTCAAAGGTAAAAGGGCGAAATGGTTGAAAACGATTAGTCGATTAAATTCAAAGACGAAAGCGGAAAACGGAAACAAGAGCCGGATATGTGCGCGTACAGGTTTAAAGGAAGACCGGAAGAGGAAAAAAGGGATTTTTCTGTCTCTCTCTCTCTCTCTCTCTTGCTCACTCATTCTCCGTGTGGAAGAAAAGGATAGAACGAGTCAGCGAAGGAAGACGAATTTTCGACGATTCGTTTACGTGTCACGTCTTCGAAAAAATTCGAACGAAAAGAGAACGACCAAATGAAAGGAAAAAGAGAAATAGAGAGAGAAAGGAAGAGAGAGAGAGAGAGAGAGAGAGACACACACACACACACACACACACATAATCTTTTATGAACGAGAGATCGATTAAGATTTTTTTACCTTTCTTTCTTGAATTTTTTTCTTTGAGTTTTCTTTTTCTTTTTCCTATTCATTTTGCTTTATTTTTGAAAAATTTGATCAAGATCGAACCTTGATGGGGTATTCCGTTACGAATATCGATTCGATATTTTTGGCTCATGATTGAATTGGATTACAGAAAAAGGAGAAGAAGAAAAAAGGATTCGTAAGGGAAAAACGATCATTGTTCTATCTTTCTTTCTTCTTTACTTTCTTTCTCTCTCTCTCTCTCTCTCTCTCTCTCTTTCTTTTTTCTCAATCAGAATCGTCCTAAATAAATCGACGATACATGCGACGAGGCAAAAGCCTTTTTTAGAAAAATGAGAAGAAACGAACGAATAGAAAAGGAAAGATAAAAATAGGAGAAGAAGAAGAAGAAGAAAAAGAAGAAGAAGAAGAAGAAGAAGAAGAAGAATAGAAAAACGGAAATAATATTTATAACACGAGACACATACGTTTAGCAATTAAGTTTCTAGCGAATTTTTTGAAAATGGTGGCTTTAATCCGCCAGTAGAAAGAACAATGAGATAAATAAACCAATATGAAAAAAAATAAAAAGATAAAAAAAAAAAGAGTAAAAAGAACAAAAAAAAAAATAGAAGACACTAAACATTAACCACTCGCAGCAAACATACGCGCGACACACACACACACACAGACAGATATTTACACAGACAAGAGTTATGTAGTTGCTAGATTTCGTGCGACACGGCTGTTTCAATAAATAATGAGATTAGAAACGAAGAGGCAGGGGGGGTTAATAATAATAATAATTAAATCGTATTCGTAGTTAGCAACGAGTTATGCCACGAGAGGATCGAGGGCCACGAATTAAACGAAGAAAACTGATTTTGAGCGAAAGGATAATGATAAATAATTAATTATGGAAAATAAAAATAAAGAGCTGAAGGAACGAGAAGTATAATGAAAATTGAATACAAAAATAAACGAATAACGGGATAAAGGTAAATAATCCAAACCGGCGGTACCTTTGTTGCTCTTCCCCATACGTCCAAATTATGTGATTTTTTGTTTCTTAACTTTTACCGATAAATACCTTAATCGTAGTTCGAGCAAAACATTTCTCTTTCTTTCTCTCATAGTTATTGATTAATGGAAAGTGAAAACAAGACGTGGATGCGATGATCGGAAGAGCATCGACCGCCTGTTTGGAAGGAAAGGAAAAATTATGAGATAACGTGCGCGTGGTAAAAACTCCTCGATATTTACATATGTTTGTTGTTATTTCATCGGCGAACGAAACGCATAAGATAATTGTAAAACGAAAAGGAAAACAAAAAAAATACGGCTAGGTAGTAGTAGGGGGTCGAAGACCCGGAGGAAAAAAAAAAAGGAGGGAAGAAAAGTAGACACGGGAATTTACACGGGAAAAGGATTAAAAAAAGGGAAGAAATATTTAAAAAAGGAATAAAAATAAATAAATAAAAATAAATGAAAAAAGAAAAAAACAAAAAAAAAAACAAAAAAAATTAACACACAGGTAAAAAAAAACCAGTTTTTCTACGGAGGATGGAAGACGATAAAGTATTTTTTAATTTTCGATGTCGTTCCTCTCGATGTTACTACCCGAAGGATATTAAAGAGAAAAAAATAATGATATAAAAGAAAAAAAAAACAAAAAACAAAAAGAGAAAAAAAAAAACAAGTGAAAAGGAAGAAAACGGGAATGTGTTGTTCTTTAGATAAAACAACAGAAAAAAAAATTAAGAAACGATTACAAAAAAGAAAAATACGGATTCTCCCGATCTGTCCTAGAGCACAGTCTCTTCCTTTTTCTTCTTTTTCTTCTTCTTCTTCTTCTTCATCTATTTCTTCTTTTCTTTCCTTTTCTTTTCTTTCTCTCTCGCTCTGTCTGTCTCTGTCTCTGTCTTTAGGCACCTGTCCAAAACTGTCGAACTTCATCGCCGACCCTAAAACCGCGTTAATTCGGCGCAACAAAGGACCATCGTTTGAAGCCTTACATCGTCTTACTTCTTATCGAAAAACGAAATTTAATTCTGACAGATTCCCACGCGATTCCATAAATACGCCGTATCGCCGATACGCGTGTATCACGCACGAATGATATACGAAAACGAGATCGAGGGAAATAGAAGAAAACCAAAAAGAAAAGGAGAAGCAAAGAACAAAAAAAGAGAAGAGAGGAAAGATATAACGTGACGTAAAACGATTTTCTCGCAATAAAGAAAAACAACACTGGAGAGAACGCTGACCCGTTGAAATTATGATATTCGATCTAAACAAAAATCGAACGGAACGCAACAACAACAAAAACAACAAAACTAATGTGCAACTTTCGACAAATGCAAAGTTCGGCAATAATAAAAAATGCGTACAAATCTCATTAGGGAGAATTTTTTCATTTTAATAGGAAAATGGCTTAAAGAAGAAGTTTTTAAATCGGATTATACATTTTTTTGTTTGGCGAACTTTGTAACATCATAATAAAAATAATATGACGAGTCGAGAAGGGAGGCCTTCTTTCCAACCAACAACAACAAAAAAATTATATAAAAATCAAAAAACAAAAAAAAATATAAAAAATGTAAATCTTTTCGATGTTCAGAACGCGCATGTTGCTTTAACGTGGACGTAGTTTGCGCTTTGAAAAAAAAAAAAAAAAAAACAAAAAATCGTTAAACGATTTTTAAATAGATACTAAAAGATCTACGTGTTTCTATCTCTCTCTCTTGATGTAATTATAAACTCTCCAACTATCGCGGTGCGAACGTCAAAGATGTGCGTTCTTCTTGCATGCACGTCGCACTCTATTAATGTTATATAGAACGGAGGAAATAAATAAATAAATAAATAAATAAATAAATAAATACAATCCGGATCGCAGAGCCTAAAAATTTGATAAACTGAGAAAGTATCGTTTTCGAGTGATATCAAATTTATTACCTCCCCCCCCCTCTTTTCATTTATTTTCCAACTCTTTTCATTATCCAAGTTGATTAGGACATTCTCGCGAAACTTTGTACGACGTTTAAAAAGAATAAAAATAAATTGAGATGACCGTAGAAAATGTTTGAAAGGAAATAGTCGATCACGAGTTTTAGTCCGAGTTAAAAACAAGGGTGTGGGGGGGTGGCGGATTTGGGGAGGAGGCTAAGTTTTTCCTTTCAACGGCAGGCCAAAGTTACGAAAAAATTCGAAAGTAGTACCGATCTTTGAGTTTTCTCTCTCTCACTCTCTCTCTCTCTCTCTCTTTGGTACTTCGTTAGAACGAGAGGAGAAGAGTAAAACGACAAAGAGATTCTAAGCCGGAGCTGCATTTTTCCATCGTCAGTAAGTACTGACTTGGCAGCTGTTTGTTCGCGAAAAACAAACCAAAAACTTTTCTACCATCCTCCACAGACTTTACACTCGCGATAGAGAGAAAGAGAGAAAGAAAAATAAAAGGAAAAACTTTCGACGAAAGCTTAAAGCTCATCGTCCCCCCCCTCGTCCCTCGTCCCTCCCACGAACGTGCCAGCGGGTGCCGCTCGTGAAAATTCGATTTTACCACTTCTAAAGATTTCCTTCCGAATAAATTCGCGCGTCGATACAATTTACTCGCATACGAATGTGTTTTTTTTTTTTTTACGGAATATATCAACGAAAAGAAAAAGAACGCGTATCGAAGATTATTCTCGATTCTCGATCTCAATAAAAATGAATGATGGCACTGCGATCGACGAATGACAAAATTTCCTCCCGCGTTTAACTATCTCTCTATTTGCATGTTTATATCTCTACATCTAATTGTCAATGTATCCTTATCTCTCATTGGCCGATTCTTGTGTTTCGTAAAAGAAAAAGAATGAAAGCTAATCGATCCAATTAATAATAATAATTAATAAAACGAAAACCGAAAAAAAAAAAAAAAATAGAAACGAACTACGCAACTACCGCAAAGACTTGAAAGTACTTTATTAAACAAACAAACTTGGATATTTACGCTCTCCTTCTTCTCGTGCAATCGCATTCCACGAAAATGGGATATCACGGAATGGAATTCGCTTCTAAAAGGGAGCCAGGAAAAGGGAAGGAAAAAAGGAGAGGAAAAAAGAAAACGAAATAAAAATGCAAAAAGAGCAAAGGTTTGTTCGAAGAAGCAAAAAGGAATTTCCACCGTACTTCTCGAAAAGGTCCAGATGATAATCTTCAAGATAGCTTTCTCTCTCTCTCTCTCTCTTTCTCACTCTCGCTCTCTCTTACTCTCTCAGATTTAACGGAATCAGATTCAACAAAGATTATATATATACATATATACATATAAACAAATATATATATCTATATATATATACTTCAAGTCAATTATCGAACCCAAAAGATATATGTTGTACATTGATAAAATAGATAAAAAGATAACGCATACCTCTTTTTCTCTTGTGAATTTTTCGATATATCTATATATGTATGTATTTATTATTATTATTATTATTGTTATTATTATTATTCTTATTCTTATTCTTATTCTTATTATCATCGTCATTATATGTATGTATTCATTAATTCGGCGTCATTTGTAACAGGACGCGCGAACTATGCCGATCATTTAGAAACGATCGAAACTTTACTCTAATCTTAATGTTATTCCGAGATTTATGCTCTTAATTCTAACACTTTGACGTTTAAAAAAAAAAAAGAAAAAAGAACACGTTACAAAATTTGTTTTTAAAAAGGTATACTTTTTAAAATGCAATTATAAACTTTGTTTTCAATCTAATGCAAGTAGGTATTCACTTTGAACTTAATATAAGCATACGAAAATCTCAATTACGTATTTTCACGTAATTCGGTGATGTCGTAGAAGAAAACACTACGCATTACGCATATATATATATGAATTATCCGACGTGAAAGTGTTAAATTAATGGATTTTGTTTTAATGGAATTTCGATCGTTTCGAATGTGGAATACTCTTATTGTGAAAATCTATAGCTGTTAGTGATGCTTTCACTTAAAACTTTTAATCGTATTCTCTCACTTTCTCTCTCTATTCCTCTCTCTCTCTCTATGTCTATGTCTGTGTATATGTGTCTCCTCTCTCACTCTCTCTCTCTCTCTTTTTTTTTACACAAATACACACGTTTCGCTTGTCCGCAATGTTCTTCGTCTACTTTTATTCTAATTAAACACGAATTATGCACACATCCACAATTATTCTTCAATTTCTTTCAACTATCTCTCTCTCTCTCTCTCTCTCTCTCTCTTATTTTTTCTTTCGTGTCTTTCGATGTATCCTTTAAAAGCGCATGCGCTCTGCAGGCTGTTATCATCGTGTCTGTTGTCGTGATAACCGTATTAAAAATCCGAGGAAAGTTTCGACGAGTGAACGAAAATACAAAAAAATACAAAAATAAATTAAAGACACTAACGGCAAATATATTTGTTCATGAAAGTTATATTCGTGTGTCAGGTAAGGACAAATTTTCGATTAACGATTACATTCGAATTCGTAGAAAGCAATACAACACTGTCGGATCAAATATAACGAATTTTTTTAACGAGAGGGGGAAAAATAAAGAATTCTCAATAACGGAATTTCAATAAGAAAATATTTTCTCTTTAGTTGTTAGACGAGAAGAAGAAAAGTCAAGGGCCTCGCCACCCTCCGATCAATCCGGGAGATTTCATTAAATATAATAATAAGAATAATAATAATTTATAAGAAAATTGATGAGTAAGAATTGTTCATAAAAATAAGAAAAGAGATACAAAACTCGTTGAAGCTTTCTCGAGAGAAAAAAACAATTCGCTTTCCTACTATCTTGTCGCGTTTCTCGTTCAATGAAAATGTCATATCCAATCTAAAAAAAAGAAAAAAAAGTGGATTGGTACGAAATGTGCTCGTAATGACTAGAAAAAAAAGAAAAAAAGAAGAAAAGAAACTTTTATTTCGATCTACGTGCTCCTTGTTTGTTGTTAGCTTCTTGTACTTTCTTGTACTTCGGCAAGTGTGTTTTTAATGTCGACATTTCTAACTCGTATATCTCTAGTTTTATCTGAAATAAAATAAAAAGGGACAAGAAAAATAGATCGAATACATCGAAAGGAACAAAAGAAAAATAAACGAGAAAGAAGAAAAATAAGAAAATGAAAAAAGAAACACACGCAGAGAGATCGATCTTATATGTACCGTTATCTAAAACATTACTGTTTATTAATGTCGTGTGTCGTTGTGTTGTATCTTGACAAGAAGTAATCAATGAGTATGCGGTGCCTGCTGTTCTATCCGTAAAGAAGAAGGTTTCTTCTTTGCTTCGAGCTCGTTGAGAAAAAAAAAAAAAAAAGAAAAAAGAAGAAACTTTTCAACGATATCGTCACGGTGACGAAAAAAAGATTGACAATAAACGATCAAATTTTTCGTACAAAATAAATAACAAACTTATTACTTTTAATGGAAGAAAATAATAATAATAATAATAATAATAATTAATTGTAACATTAATATCAACGCGATTTCAAGAATTTGTCGAGTTTCGATGGGATTTTTTAAACGAATCACCGTGACAATCGTACGTGAAATAAAACAAACAAAGAATACAATGCCAGTAGATTATTGTAAAAGAAGATAAAAAGAAATTGACGAATGCTACTCTACGTTCCTCTCCTCGTAAGATGATAGAGAAATAAAAATCATCGGATAACTTAATCACGTCTCGTCGTGTTCGTTGAAATAAATGAGAAAAACATCGTCTGCAATAAAAAATAAAAAAAAAACACCACGTATATAAAAACGAAACGCGAAGTAAATAAAGAAAGAAAATCAATTATCTGACGTAGATAAAAAACGCGGTCCAGATAAGGGGTCGGCAATTTGATGATCTCTTTAAGGTATCAAGTAGTACAGCTCAATAATTTCACTTACGAAAGCCGAAAAGTTGGAGCTTTTTCTCGAACGATTAAAATGATCGTGTTTCGTGAGTCTATATAAAATATTAGCGCACTTTTTCCTCTCGTTAAACACGCCAATTTTCCTTAACGATCGTCGCGATTTCAAAAGGCGTCAAAATGAAGAAACGAAACGAAACGAAATTTTTAAAAAAAAAGAGAAAAAAGAGGAAAAGAAGAAAAAATGAAAAATTAATTACCCAATTCGTCGGGAAAAACTTATGTAGTATACATACGTACGTACGTTTCGATGTGCCTATGTATACGTATTCGTGTGTGGGTGCGTGCGTGTGTGCGTGTGTGTGTGTGTGTTTAATCGAAAATTGGTTTGAATTGCACGTGCTTGTGTGATTAGTTAGATGTGCGAAACCCGCAGGTAACCGCGCTGTGGTTTCGTTCGCAAATCGATAATAAATAACGCGCGCACTCGGGGCTTTTTTTTTCATCTGAAATTTCACGAATACTTGCTTGCCGTGTACCGTCCCGAAACGCACACTCTCATGCGCGATCGCAAAGGTATGGGGCTTTTATATTATTTTTCGAATTCAACTAATTCGTTCGAATATTAATTATTACCTTGACCGATAGGTTTTTATCCTACTTTTATTTTTTATTTTCTTTTTTTTTTTCATTTCACATCCTCCCGTGGCAATTAAAAAATCGAAATGCATTTCCGTGACGCGTGACCAACGACCGAGATAAAAATAAATAAATAAATATTTATTATATTATATAATAAATATTAAAAAGAAAAAGTAAACGATTTACTCGATCTTCTCGAACGCATTGCAATCCTTTCGATTTGTTTCTTTCGTTAATCTTTTATATTTTCTTTCTCTCTCTCTTTCTTTCTCTCTCTCTCTTTCTCTGTCCCTCTCTTTTTCTCTCTTTTAAATGACAACGACGACGATCATCTCGTTATCGCTATCAATCCCTACACACATTTACTATACTTCCCTCTCTCTCTCTCTTTCTCTGTCTCTGTCCTTTGTACTTGTTACTTCAGCCACCCTAAGCCTTCGCGTGGCACGTGGCACGTGATATTGAAACAAAATAAAAAAAATAAATAAAAGTAAACGAATAAAAGAAGAAAAAAAAAAAAAACATAGGAAGAAGGGAAATAAGAAACCAATAATAAAAGTAAAGTAAAAAATGTTAAAAAAGAAAAAAAAGAAGAGGAAAAAAAGACATACGATTATAGCCAACGAGACTCGATTCGTAATTTGTAATTTAGGCGATCGAGTTTGAATTAACGTAAGTGGCTAATTTTAGAAGAAAAGAGAAGAAAACAAAATGAGAGCAGGGAATAAAAATACGGGAGAGGGTGGGTGGGTGAGTGGGTGGGGGAGGAGGGGGCTTGACGATAGCGTATCATCCTCGACGAATTTTTCTCATATTCGGTAATGTTACTCGTGCCAAGGTTCGATACTAATCGAAAAAAAAAGAAAAAGATCGATTGAACTTATTTGTTAATGCAAAAATTGAAAAAGGGAAAGCGCGACGACGAATTCTCGTCGAGGGTGCATCGCCGATATATATTAAAATGACATCGTTTAGATATTTTATTAAGTAGATTTGAAAATGACCAAAAGGGGGGGATAAAGGAAAGAGAAGGAAAACAATAGTAAATTAGAGGGAAAGGGTGTATAGTGAGAAGAAACGTTTCAATTGAAAATACACCAAAGTGTTAAGATTATTGTACTATTATCATTAATGATTATTATAACGATTATGATTATTATTACAATTATAACAAAACGTTATAGTGAAATGTTTTCGTTCTGTTACCATGTAAATAGTCACGTAAGAGAGTTCACTAACGCAGAACTTGCGTTTTTAGTATTTAAATGTCGCCTTAAAAATTATTATTATTATTATTATTATTATTATTATTATTATTATTATTATTATTATTATTATTATTATTATTATTATTATTCAATCGTGCAACTTGCGACAAAGATTAGGAAGAAGTAAAAACAAAAATTGTAATAAAAATGATAGGCCGCGGAACGACATAGAAAAAAAAAAATTGAAAAAGGTTAACAAATTCTTACCAACGTATGTAAAACTTTGCGATATTATATTATATCGATTTGACTAATTCAGAGACAACGACACAACGCATTGTAAAGTAATAATCTGTAAACTTAATTAGCGATCGATGTAACGTTATTACAATGATTATTCTCGCGCAAGAAGATGATGGTGATGATGATGATGATGATGATAATGATGATGACAATGATAAACGATGATAATGATTATGATTATTATTATTATATATATATAAATAAATAAATAAATAAATAAATATATAAATATAAATATATCCGCGTGACACACAGAATAGCAGAACGAAGGGAAAGAGAAAAAATAATAAATAAAATAATTGTGAAGGAAGAACAAGAAAAATGTTAGCCTGTCGAGAGAGTGTAAGAGATAATCGTGCGTAAAAAAAATAATAAGAGGGGGAAAAAAGGATTAAAAAGAAATAATAGATGCAAATGTAGTAGGCCTAGTTTAGCAAATGAGAGGCAAACAAAAAAGAAGGATTTTGCGATCGATACTGGCCCTAATTGTTGCAATTTAGAACAGTCGGAAAAATAATAAGGGATAAAAGTAAGCGCGGGGAGGGGGTGGGAAAGATCTAAACGAAAAGACAAGATGAAGAAAAAAAAACAAATGAATGACATTGTTTTTTTGACTGCCACTTTCGATAAGAACATTCTGTTATAACGTGTGTGCTTACCACCTACGAGCGGACTTGTGCGATTTTTTGGGCGACATTTTTTATACGAACCGATAGAATCCGTGATAGGCCGCTTTTATGTGTTTCGAATTTGAAGTAAAACGGGGAACGTCGGGGGAGGGAGAGGGTGATCGAGAAAGAAAGTAAATCGAAGCAATCGCTCGCTCTTTAAAAATCATTCGTTAATTAAACACCAACAACAACACATACAAACACACACTTTATGACATGTATTACTCACACGTATATTGTAATAGTTCAAACGAATTATGTATTTGTCACAATGTATATTATTAAAACGCGTATCGAATCGATGTTTCTTCCCCTTTTAACGAAAGAGACTACCTTTTAAAATATATAAAAAAAAAATAAAGGAAAAAAAAAATTGTTCGAACGAAGCGAACGAGCGAGCGATAAAAAACGAACGCATTTCGAAATTAGTTAAACCAAGAAGCAATATTACGAATGCCTGTAATAATAATAAATGTTATTATATGGAGCCTTTTAAAAGCAACAAAAAAATGCGATTAACCAACAACCGACAACCAGCGAACGAAGCACGACACGACACATTGCGTAAATAAATTCTATAATACACGGTGTAAAATTTAAGATCCGATATATATACGCGTATTGCGAATAAATAAAAAATATGAGCATACATCGATTAGAAAAGAGAAAAAAAGAACAAGAAAATTGGACAAAAAAAATCAGGAGACGTGCAGCACACAACGATGCACGCGTATTTACTCTGCATACAGAACACACACACGCACACAAAGAAATATACGATTATACAAAATATTTTCGGTGTTCTCTCCACGCATCTAATCTTTAACCCAAAAAGGAAGAGAAAAAAAATGATATTAATATTAATAATAATAATAATAAATAATAAATAATAAATAATAATAATAATAATAATGATAAATAATAATTAACGACACAACACGACACGACACGACACACGAGAAAAATAAGAGAAATGAAAACTATACACACCCACGTGAAAGACGACGAAGAAAACGAGGAGTATTATTTACATATAAAAATGCGACAAAAGACCAAGGAACACGTAAAAATCAGTGACGCGCGTGCCTCGTGCTGATTATGAGAATAATAATAGTGAACAATGGCGGCAAAAAAAGAAAAACACGATGAAAGTCCCTTTAATTCGTACGTGTATGCGCTGTGCTTAGAAAAAAGAAAAAAAAAAAAAAAAAAAAAAAAAAAAAAAAAAAACAGAAAAAAAATAATATTAATAATAATAACAACAACAAATGCGAGATTGGAAAAATGCTTTCGGTGGAAAGGAACAAATCTGTGCACGGTATCAAAGTCTTTTTTTTTTTTTTTCTTCTTTCTTCTCCTTTTTTTTTTTTTTTATATTTTATTTCTTCTTCGTTCCATTAAATCGACTGTCCAAAACGATATCACAGATATTCGCACGAATTGTTAAAGTTTCTCAAATGAGTAGGAATAGACGAAGGAATTTGTCGTCTTTGGTAAAAAAAAAATGTTCGATGCTATGTGCGTTTCTCTAATTAGATAATATTTGGGATGAATTTTCCAAGCGTCGTTGTTGAACTTTCCGACATTTTGCGCCGTGCTATAAAAATCGCACGAATTCTTGCTCGCGCGCGAACAAGGACAACGTGAAAAAAAAAGACGAACGGAATTTTATTCGCGAGCGCGACAAAAATGATAGAAAAAAAGAAAGAAAGATAGAAAGAAAGAAAGAAAGAAAGAAATAGAAATAATGACCGAGGAACAGAGGGGTGGGTGGGCGGGGTTTCGGAGACGCGAATAACGAGGAGAGTTTAACACGAGACTGAAGGTTATATACGGGAAGAAGGGTGGGGAAAATGTAATAAAAAAAAGACAAGAAAAAAATAGAGGAAACGAAAAGAGGGCATAGAGGAGATGAAAGCGTTGACGTGAAAAAGAAAAAAAAAGAAAGAAAAAAAAAAGAAAAAAAGTAACATTCCCTTGTATAAATAAAGTAGCGCGAGCGTAGTGGCTAAACAAATAATAAGAAGCAAACTATTGAATTATTATTGGTACTGTGGAAATTCACGCAAAAAACGAGTTTTTTGTTGAATAATAATTATAATATATTGTATAACATTTAAGGGATAACGCGTACATATATATATACATGAATACATGAAAAAGAATATGCGAATTGAAAATGGAAAATAAAAAAAAAGGAAGTAAAAGGGAGAGAGTAGAGGAAGCGAAGAAAGAAAGGTTTGATGGGTGGGGGGAAAAAGGATGAGGGGGGACAATGATGATAATATTATATATATATATATATAGATATTGTTGTTAGATATATACATATTATATATATATATAAATATATTGATATAAAAATTGAAATAATAATTTTAGACGTTAAGCAAGCGCGACTCATTTACACGTATGTATAATTACACTTATGCGCACTAAAAAAAAAAAAAAAAAACACACGACGCGAATTCGAGACGCCGTTCCTACATGTATACATATATATATATACACATATGTACATGTATATTACATGTTCTTACGAAAAAAAAAAAAAAAAAAAAAAAGAAATAACCAACCAACATTTAAAAAAAAAAAAAAAAGAAAACGATCATTCGTTTCCCCACTATAAAAAACGATATAGCGTTACGTGTACGTACGTACGTGTAATATATACGCATACGTACATAGAAATGATACATGCATAAATGCATTTACACACTCGACGATAGTAATTACGAATCTGTATATATGTATATGTACGTGTAATTACGTACATGAAACTATATAAAAAGTAAAAAAAAAAAAAGAAATAAAAGTAAAAATATAAAAAAGAGATACGCGAACACACACAGAGAGGCAGACGACCCGACGGAAAGGAAAGAAACCAAAAAAAAAAATTCACGCGAAACTCAAATTCACGACGACACGCCGCTCGGAATTTTTTTCTAACAGTGTCGGTACGTAAGAGAGAGAAAGGGATGATGGGGTGGGTGCGTGCGTACTCGTGATCATTAAAAGAGTGAAAAAAATAAAGATGAAAGATTAGGTAAACACATTCGCCGAACGTGTAACACACACGGTTCGTTTTTTCGAAACGCTCAAAATGCAAGGAGACCTACTACTTTTCTGCCATTCGTTACTCCCTTGACCCTTAAAACGACGTAGGAACGCGAGTACGAAAGATTAAGAAAAAGGTAGAGGGGACAACAACAACGAGAAAAAATACGAAAAAATATCGGAGAATTTTTCGGATTGTGCGAGTCTCGAAGCTGAATTTTCGTTCTCTCTTCTCCTACTCGATGTCGGATTTCTTTCTATACTTCCGTTCTACTTAAATAGAATAGAAGGAAAAATGGAACAAAGGGAAAATAGATCTCGACGAGGGGGAGAGGGGAAGAGGGGGGAGGGGGGAGATAGTAAAAAGGTTTAAACTCTCGCGTAGAATCGCGTTTTAAGAGTCGAAAAGGAGGAGCGCAGCACCCGTTACGACTTTCCGCAGTTTCAAGAAGTCGGATCGGAATTTAAAGAACCGTAAACGAAGGACGTAAACGTTAGAGGGTTGGAAAGAACAAAAGCGTGGAAGAGAAAGGAAAAAAAAGGAGGAAGAAAATGGTGCGATATTGCGAAAACGTGAGAAATAGGAAGAGAGAGAGAGAGAGAGAGAGAGAGATAGGGACACGAGGAGAAATAGGAAAGTAATTAGAACAAAATGAACAAAATAACAAAAATAAAACCGAGCTTTCCCCCTTTCTTACATTGTAAAACGAAAGAAAAAAAAGACTCGATGCCCCGTTATTGTTTTTGCTCTCTTTTTTCTTTTTTTTTTTTATTATTTTTCACATCCACGAGAGGGATGACGATACGAAGATAATAATACGAGTGGTGGTGGATAAAAATGAGGAAAAATAAAAAAAGAAAGGAGCAAGGAGAGGGAAGAAGGGGGGAGGGTGAGAAATAAAATACGATGAACACAAGTTCGGGGTGCGCCTCGCCGTTATAGTTCTTAATAAAAGAATATTAATTAAGAAAGAAATGATAAGATAGCGATATTATTACGACTAATAATTAAAGGGAAAAGTGAAATTAAAAGAAAATTAAAAAAAAAAAAAAAAAAAAAAAAAAAAATGAAGTAAATCATTAAGCAAGATTATGCGTTTATGTTATTTAGTTCTAACCACTGAGAATGAGAACAAAAAAAATGTAATAAAAATCAATCATGTTACCAAATGAATAGTGTCTCGCTTGTTTATTCTCCCATCCCTATAAAATTAATTAATTATAATGTTTCAGATCAAATGATTTCGTTTAATAAGTATTTATCGAAGAAATATATTTATGTATGTAATCGAAAAAAAAAAAAAAAGAAATAAACGAATAAATCGTAAAAACTAAATTTTACCTACGATATTCCTTTTCAGTATTTCTCAACTGGTTCGTGCGATCAAACGAATTAAAAAAATAAAAAGCAAAAAACAAAAAGAAAGAAATCGCAAATAATTTCATTCGGTTATGAGCAAACAAATATTAGAAATACAAAGTCAAATGAATTTATATTTCGAGAGCGAATGTGTCTGACGAAAGAGAGGAGGCCTTCGTACGTCGTTCTCGCTGAGCATGCACAAATATATCGTTCGTGGTATCGATTAATCATATCCAAAGTCGATCGAAATTCCAATTTCGTTGAGTAATTATTATTCGAACGAGTAACACAACGCGCCCTTGCGAAATTACACGTTGGTTCGTTCTGACTAAGCAATTTCTCGGACGTTGAAAAAAACAAGAAAAAAGGAAAAAAAATGTCTCTTTTTCTCTTTTCGTTTCTTTTTTTTATTTATTTATTTATTTATCCCTCGATGCCTCGCGGTTTAGCCTCATTAAACGAAAAAATCGTCAAGAGTTGGACGAAGTTAACGAAGCGTGAGGCTTGTTACTCGCGGTTCTTTCCCGTATCGAAATATTTTTTGAATAAATACGCGCGTTCTCTCTCTCTCTCTCTCTCTCGCAGTTATGTAACTCATCTTAGTAGCAACGATATTAAAGAAGAAGTAAAAAAAAACTAAGGAGAAAAATGAAAAAGCTAGAATTCAGTTTTTTAACTTTTTGCCTGGCACTCTTGGTGACAGGAGAAGAAACTTCGTTGGAGGAATTAACGTTGCAGGTGAACACGACAAAATTAATCTCAGTGAACAGTGATAAATTTTTAAGCCTTGCTATCGATCCTCTAGTCATACTTAAGTCCGAAGATGTTTCAGCGTGAGTATGAATTTGATATAATTTGTTGAATATACTGTCAAACGTTTAACGATCAAAAAAAAATAAATATAAACGCTATTCGATCGATTGCCAATGTATCTTGTTACCATTGAACTAAATTTTATAGGAAATATCAAAGCATATTATAGAGAAAGAATTTAAAAAAAAAAAAAAACGTTTAGTTACGATTCGTAAAACGAAACGATACATGCGCGAATAATAAATCCAATCTGGAAAAAAACAGGACGGGATAATATTAGCGACGATTGAAATTGACAAATTCGAAAAAATTCGATTGGAAAGAAGAGAGAGAGAGAGAGAGAAATAGAAGAACGTTGGAACTTACGTCAACGATAAAATGCAATAACGACGTATCAACGTTGGGGATGATGTTGGTTGCGCAGAGAAACGAGAGAATCTCAACGAAATTGGAATGAAACGCGAGCATCTCTCTCTCTCTCTCTCTCTCGTCGTGTGGAGTTTTAAACGAGAACGCGATTCAATTTGAATCGGGGATTCGAAAATGAAATCGAACGTATGCGAATGTTTTCGATGAAATTTCGTGACTCGATTCGGGAGAAGCTGGGACAGGGGGGGGGCAGATAACTAACGTAAATTTTATATTTGTTCGAGACAGAGAGACCGTAGGAATTGTTTAAAATACATAAATAGCATCCTTCGAACGATATCTATTTTGTAGGAATTACGAGAGAAGTATTCGAATGGCTAAGGCCTTAAGTCCCGCCTATCTTCGACTCGGTGGGCCTCAAAGTAACTCGTATCTACTCGACGATCGCAACAACACGGACAACGTGTTTTCAGGTAAGTATTTCAAATATAAAATATAACTATCGTGGCATGGTCATTTTTAACTTGAAAATATCACGTAAAACATATTCTTTTTCTCTCTTCCTCCGTGATTCTTTGTAATCTCGTTCCTCTTCCTCTGTGCATTCGGAAAGATAAACAATGGTCGGTAAACGGTTGCAATTATCACATTCAACGTGCTGCTCTAACCTATCAAACGACTGGTTTTTAATGAACGTTATATTTTTTACGATTAATAAATACAAATAATAATTAATTTAATTCTATCATTTTAATATTGATTAATAATTATAATTGTAAAGTATATGAAATGTACGTAGATTCCTCCAACGTGAAGCCCTATGGTGATTGTAATAAACTAGTGAGATGAGAAAAAGATAAAGGTTAAATTAAAATAATAAATATTTTATCGGCTCGGCAGAGAAAAAGCTTGCGGCAAAAAATGTTGCATGTTAAATCAAATACAATAACGAATGGTGTCCAATCGTTGGTTGGATGCGTGTCCCCTCTCCCTCTGTTTTGCCGGCTTCTGTATGGGGAAATAAATGAGATTCTTCGACGATTCCCTGCTTAAGATCCGTCCCCGTGGGCGTCCAGCCGAAGAAAAGAACGCGCATCCGCGATAACGGGCCCAGAAGAGTGGGAAAAATGCGTGCGCATTTCGATGAAGCGTCTGCGTCTGCGCCTTTCGCTGGTGCGCAAGCGTTTGGGCATTTCGCTGATGCACATGCGTCTGCGACTGCGCTTAAACATTTCGCTGATACGCATGCGTCTGCGCTAGCGCCTGTGCGTTTCGCTGGTGCACATTCGCAAACGAGCCCTCGTTTCGATATGACGTACATTACTTATCAGTATATCCAATCTTGGGAATTAACTCGACATTTATCGACAATTTAACCCTTTGCACTCGTTGCGGCGAAATATCACGCGAAAACTAATTACTGAATTTAATATTTATCAAATTTTGTTGTTTTCGATATAAAAATATAAATGAATTGATGAAATTTGTTATTATTCGTATACGTTTGTTTGTCTATAAATGACTTGAAAATATTTGTAAAATGTTTCCCTAATTTAGCCGTAATCGTCTCGAGTTGGTGGTTCGCGAAAGCGAGAAATGCCTCGAGTGCAAAGGGTTAATCCACGATCGTTTATGTATTTTCCTCGGGCAATTTCGCGTGCGATGTGCCGTTACAGGTGGATTCACCGACTAAACAATGCACGATGCTTCCATACGTAGACTCAGAAAAGCGATAAACACGAACATGAATGTGCATTCTATGACGAAGAGGAAACTACGAGCTTTCTGTACTTTTCATACCGAGAATCGAATACGTTACTCAAAAGAGAAAGGGAAATAGGGAGAGAGAAAGAGAATTAAAGGTGGATTTTCCTTTGATTCCAACACACCGTGCCTGTCTATTCTAATTATATTCACGAGAGGAGAAATTCGCTCAACGTATACTCGATACCACCACCACCACCACCACCACCAACCACCACCCGTACTTACTAAGCTCTTTCTCTTCTGTTTTACTATTCTCTCGTTAGCGCAATATAAATTCGCTTATACTATTTTTCATTATATTTACCAAGAACACCTCCTATAACGATCTTGAAATGTAATACACGGTAATTAATATTGAAATATTCTATCCTTATATATCCGTTAGTTTGTACGATTAAGTAAAATTAAATTTATAAAAGAAGTCATACAATATCATTTCAAGATAGCTGTAAAAAATGAAAACAAAGTCCTCGAATGCAAAGGGATAAATAATATCGTATTGATCAGTAAAGTATATAGAAAATTTGTTTTTTGTTAACCCCTAAAAGTATGCAATACATTTTTACGCATCCGTATGAAAAAGTTGCCTATAATTGGGGCTTCATAAAAACTAATTTGAAACATTTCACTTAGAAACGAAATCAAAGTGAATAGATATACTTCTTCGTCATTCAATCTTCCATTATTGCGGATGTGAATCCGCAGAACGATTTGGGATTTAAGATAGAACAGAAAGCTACCTAGACTCGACTATATCTCCGCTCGTAACCGTTTCCATCCAACCCGACTTAACTCTCGCTCTAATCTCACGATCGCTAGGGGATAACTCTTAATTGTCAAGACTCCGTTGCAAACGATGCTGAATCATTGCACTTCCGGGTATACTTTCTTCTCAAAACAGCAAAAAAAAAAAAAAATCGGAGCTTTCTTTAGTTTGAAATTAGAACGGTTAGATCACGGTGCGGAATAAAATCGACGTATTATTAAACGTAACCAGTATTCAAGTTTAAACAGTAGACCTAGTTACAGTAATCAGACCCTAAAATTTGCCTCACCAACTCTAACTGATAACTATTTAACTTTCGGATAAGCAAACAAGAGTTCGGGGAACCTAAACGTGGGTAGAATTATGGTCGAAAATTTCATTCGAGCCGTAGGGAATCGAAATGAGAAACAAAACGTATGACGACGACGACGACGACGACTACCTTTTCACGCACTCGTATCGCAAATAATTCATTTGAAAGAAATCTTCGAGAAATCGGTAAAAAATAAAAAAGTTCGTTAGAATTATGTCGAGACAATAAATTACGAAGTCTATTAGCAAGCCAAAGTTGGAAAGTTCTTTTAATTAGAAGTAACGAATAAAGAGGTAACTCAGCATCGGAGTGCGAGCATTTGCACTTTTGTAAAAACGAAGAGAAGGGAGGTATAGGGGGGAAAAGGAAAATAGTATCTTTCCGTGCAGGAAGATAAATGAAATATTCGTATCTGACGTACGTGACTTATCAATGAATTCGTTGGACATGCGTGGAACGGTCATTAGTCTTTGGCGATCACTCGTTAGTCAAGCGTCTATCATCCGCACTGACGTGATCGAGGGTGCCACCGATAGAACCTGCATGCTCGAACTACTCACACTTATCACCAAAAATCCACAATTCTCTTCTCTCTATTGCTCGTCGAGTTGAATTTTGACAAATTTCAAATTGAGAAACGAAAAATAGGAAAAAGAAAATGAAAAATTAATAATGACACGCGTTGTTCGGTCTCGCTAATTAACGGGGATAAATTTGATTTAAAAAAAAACAAAACATAAAATATAGAAAATAATTGGAGACGACTCAATCAATGGGCCGAAAAGACCGGGCTCGATGTGGTTGCCTGTATATCGCCAAGATTAATGGGAAATGATAGCCAAATGGATCTCGTTTCTTTGACCGATCGAATGGGTTTCAATGCTAGCTGGCAATTGGGATATGGTAAGTAAGAGAGTAGAACATTGATCGATAATTTCTCGAGCTGGCAATTTGTCAAGCGAGGAATTGTCTTTTTCAGAGTGCCAGACGAGATGCAACTTTAGTGGTACCGACGTTGGAAGGTACGTTCAAATTTTGCGGGATAAATTGAATGCCATTCCGAGATATTCAAATAGCATTATCACCGGACCGGATGTGCTCGATTACCAAACAGAAGAACAACGGGAATATCTGGAGACATTTTTTACCGAGGCCGAGGAATCCCTCACGGCTGTCACGTGGCATCCGTAAGCATAATCCTTCGCAAATTCGATTAATAACAGAACGAAACTTAAATACAAATTTTTCGTATATTCTTGCAGAGATTTTACTAATATTATTGAAAACGAAGATGATGTTTTCGTGGATAACGATAAATTGATGTCGGATAAAAATAATCTCTACGAGATTCTAGGACACGATGTTGCGAAAAAACCGCTTTGGATCGGTAAACAAACATTTCTTGACGAATATTATAGAAGAAATAAATTTCAACGTAATAATTAATTAGCATTAATTAGCTGATTTTTCTTTGATTCGTATGCGCGCGCGACGATAGCCGAATCTAAAGCCGAGCCAAGGAAGAATCAATTTGTCGGTGCTCTTGCTTGGACCAACAGACTAGGAAATACCGCTAAACTTGGAATAGAAGTTCTAATGAGACAACCAGTCGATCTCTCGAAACCAACTCCAGTAAGTTGATCGCTTTGTTAGCGAACTTACAAAAGCGATTACTATTGACGTTATTACAGTGGTAAAGTTAGTAACCTCTTACAGGATTATTGGGTATCTGTACTTCACAAGAAACTGGTAGGTAGAGAAATTTTAGACACAAGGATACAAACGGATAACGGAAGCCACGTACACTTTTACGTACAATGTACGAAAGCTTCGGCTATTTATCAGAGAGGAGCCTTAACGATCTTCGGTATAAATCTAAATCCAATGAAAATACGAGCTAACGTTAAGGGTTTCGAAATAAAGAACCTTCACGAGTACGTTTTAACCCCAGGATTTGATACGGAAAATCGTATGCACGCGAAGTAAGTTAAATTTCATCGAAAAAACTATATTTAAAAAAAAAAGCACGCGTTCGATTACTTCAATTATACACGTCGTTTCATTTATTCGCGCATTTAATTAATCGACTATTAAATTTAATCGATTAAATTAATTGCATACAATTAACCGAATACACAACGCGAATAGTAAATAATTAATTAAATTCGATGATTATCTTAATATTCATCGTAAAATGAATTTCTACGACTACTACCTTTTTATGCAAATAACATATATTTATATATTCTTGCTTAACAGAACTGTCCTTTTAAATGGAAAACCATTGAATTTATTTAAAGATAAGGAATTGCCATTATTGGAACCAGTTATATATAACAATGAAAAGGGTTTGAGTATCGAGTTATCGTCAGGTGGAATTGGATTCTGGGTAGTTCCCGATCAAAAGGTAATTCATAGAAAAAAAAAGGATCTTTACGGATAAAATACGAAATAATCTTCTATCATTGCAGATAAGTTCCTGTATGGATCGCAAAGTTGAAAAGGAGAATGTTATCGTGAAAACATTGAGAAAGGAAAATGAGATATTGCGAAAAAAACGATTAATCGATTATGACAAAACTATTAGACGTAATAAAAATAAGAAATGGCGGAGGTTAGCGAAAAGGGAAGAACGGAAATTGAAGAAAATCGACATGCAAGAGGAGCACGAGAAGTTCGAACAAGTTTTTCCGAGAAAATTGGCACGAATCGAGAGAAAAAGGTCGACGAGAGAATCCATCGATCCTTTCGATTCTACCTGGAAGCCAAAGGAACGCCAGACGATGGAAAAAATTCGAAGATCGAGAAGGAGCAAACGATCTTGGACTGGGCCGAGTAAAATGAAAGAAAGAGAAAACAATGAGAATAATTTGTATGGATTTTCCAAGGAAGATACGATGAAAAATTTCCCGAACGTTGACGTTCTCTTACAGATTGATGACTCTACGAGAAAAAACAAGGATTACGATTATACGAAGGGAAAAGAAGTAGAAGAAAAAGGATGGAAAATTGTAACGATCGATCATACCGAGCCTGAAAATACTTGGATAAACGTTGACAATGATTATCGCGGTTATGGGCCGAATGAAATTTTCGAAACTGCGAGCGCGGCGAATGTTGGCATGAAAGAAAATTCTAATGATTATTATACGAACATCTGGCAAGGTGAGAATATTCAAAAACACTGGGTAAATCAAGAAAATGACAAAGAAGACAACGCCGAGACAAAACCCGTCGCAAACGTTGCTTCAGGTGTCGTTGAAGGGAGACGAATCAAGGGAAATACCGTGAATATGCTAATGAACTATTATTCAGACTCTTCAGCAGGCAAAAGCAATCAAGAAAACCTCGAAGAGTCTTTTAGAGTAAAGACTCAAGGATCCAAACTCGGAGACTCTTTCGTGGCTTCTCTAGGTAAAACTAAATTAACGTTGCCTGAAAGAAGAAGAAGAAGAAGAAGAAGAAGAAGAGTCAAGACTACGACTATCGAGGAAGACAAGATGACGGATCTTGATGTTTTACATTATTCCAAATCGATCGATGTGCCAATGAACATTCCAACTTATACCGATTCGAAACAAGGTAAAAGATCGAAGAGGAAGGTAAAAAACTTGGATACGATACTGGAGAAAGAAATGATCGATGAGGACGAAGCAAATTCGAAGGATTGTAAATGTAGAGTGATCAGAAAATTTAACGACGATACGAAATTCATTCCTTGCAAATTAAAACGACGTGCAAACAAAAATTATAAAGTAACTACAGAATCTGATAAAGAAAACGTAGAAAATTATGAAACTGAACGGTACGAAGAAACTACAGAATCCGGTAAAGAAAACGTAGAAAGTTATGAAACTGAACAATACGAAGAAACTACAGAATCTGGTAACGAGAACGTAGAAAATTATGAAACTGAACGATACGAAGAAACTACAGAATCTAGTAATGAAAACGTGGAAAATTCTGAAACTGAACATTACGAAGAAACTACAGAACCTTATAACGAAAACATTGAAAATTATGAAACTGAACAATTGGAAAAAGTAGATAAGCAGTTAGTGGAATCCATTAATTCGGAACTCGATCAGATGGATGATCGTGAAATCAATGATTCGTCGATCACGGAACTTAGAAATCAATTATCCGAGACTCTCGAAGACGAATTAAATGTACACGATGATGAACTCGAAACGAAAGAAGAGAAATTTTTTCGTGGCCCTTCGGGGCAAGCCAAAGAAACGGAAGAAGAGATTAATTTTAACAAGGATACTTTTGAAGTTATTCCAAGCCTTTCGCAAAATATTACATCCATCTCGGAGAAGAAGACCAAAACTACTGAAATCGGGATCGATACTGGCACGTCGTCAACAGAAGAAACCGAAACTGAGAAAGGTGCAACATTCAAACGAGAAAAATCTTCGAAAAGAATCAAAAAACAAATAAGAAACGTTAAGAAAGTGAAGGAAAATAAAAGGAGGAGTACGCATAAATTAAAAGAAGAACGAAATCAGCATAATCGCAGAGAACGTAGAGAGTTATCGGAGATGATAGGATCAAAATTAAGCCCGAGAGAGGAGGAGAAGAAGATTCCGGAGCAATACGAGGATAAAATGTTAGACGTGATCAAGGTAAAAAACGTTAATGAGAATAAGATGAAAGTAAACTTGAAAAGGGAAATATGGAAAAATGTAAAAAATAACGAAGACGACGGAGAAGACATGATCGAGCTAAAAAATAACCCATACGTTTTAACTTACCAACCGATCGTCGACGATATATTGGAAAAAGTCAAATCAAAAATTCAAGATGAAAGAAAATTGATTCCCTTGGTCGTTTTCATTAGGCCTTACAAAAGAATCCAAGAAAAATTGATCGAATCTAAAAATGATCTCGACGTTAAATCGAGATTAATTCAATCATTAAGATTCCCATATAATATTTTAGGTGAACGTAAACGATACGATAAAGATCAAGTTGCCTTTGATAAAGGGTATTACGCTTTAGTCGAATCTACGGAGGAGAAAAATCCGCGAATGTTTCAGTATCAAAGAAAATCTAACGAAAAGCTAAGGAATGCTTATCAAAGTAAAGGGAAAGAGATATTGTCGGAAAACTCTGAGGTAAATTAATTTTCATTCGACTCCTTGAAGAGAATGTTGTTGTTATTATTATTATTATTATTAATATTATAATTATTATGCAATAAATAAATGTCTGACGTTTTAACCGTCGATCTATCGATCGATTTTTTTCTTTTACAGATTCGTACATTAAAAATACCCATTGGTTATATATACGACGAATCCGCGGAGACAATGAAATCGGAAGAAAAATCGAGATTACGACCATCCGATTATAAAATTTATTATCCAGAATTAGAAATGCATGAACATTCCTCGGAATCATTGATCTACGATGACGATCCAAGACCAAACTTTTACAATTTAATTCTCAAGCCAAAATTCGACAAAATGATCTTCAAGAGATTGAAAAGTAATCAGGATCAAAGAAATGCACCAATTTTGTATGTTTCCGACACAAAAAGACCAAAAAACGTGGAGAAACAATCGGAAGAATCTGATATTGTTAATAATTCTACGAATTCCGAAAGAGAAGATTCGAAATCGATGGAAGAAAATGTAACAAAGGAAGATTATTCGATTAGAATAATTCCAAGTTCGATAGGAAATGTCAAGAAAATTGAAGACATTTCTAAGATCGAGAAAAATCAAGAAAATGTTAAAAATCGTCGTACTCGAAGAGACATCGATAAAAATCAACGGACAAGATCAAAACGACAAAATTATCTGAATTTAAACGATGATGTTATGACAGATAAGTTATTCGACAATTCAAAATTATTTTCAAAATTATTAAAAGGATCAAATCTTATCGAAAGTACACCTGAATATCCAAACAAAAATTTACGATCACCTTTAAGCGCAAGTTTCGCGCCAAATTTTCGAATTAAAGAGAATCTTCCAAAAAACAGCATTCCTTTATCCAACGATATAGATCTTATAGAGAACTTAGATCACCTTTTATTGGATGATAATAAACTTTTACACTATAAACCAGAAGAAAATGAATCTTCTAGCAGCGATGTGGACGAGGATGAAACGTATGAAAAATATTTGACCGAATTAGACACGGAAATACTGAACAACGAGATAAATCGTGACGATTCGAAATTAAATTTAAAACACGTATACAATTACATCAAAGAAAATGACGATAAACCATGGAGAGATATAAATCATGAAAATTTGAATAAAAAATCTGAGATACTTGAAGAACTTTGGGAATTCAATCCATTATCGATTCCGAAAGAAGAGAACACGGTAGATAATTTTTTGGAAGATTTTTCACGGCACGATTCGGTGATGAAAAATAATGGCCGAAGGGATCAACCGAATGGTAGTAATAAATCATCGTTTCTTCGAGGGGCTATTCCCAAATTACAAGAAATGATAACTGAGGGATTTGATAAAGCGCAGAACCTAACGGAGTCCTTGGAAGAATTCACGGAAAGCATCGATAAAAAGTTTAACGGGACTTTACCGAAAGATGATAAAAATAACATTTTCCAAAGTGCGACTTCTTCGTCTATGAGCACCGAAAATATTTTCCAAACGATGATAACGAACCTGGAGAAATTATTCGCTTTTTTGTTTGGCTTTACTCGTATATTTAATGAAAAATTATAAATTTTATATAAATGGCACATCTCATATTTCATATTTATTATAATATTTATATCATTTTTATTTTTTCAATACAAATCGTGCAACATTAGCTCGTTAATACTTACAATTAATCAAGAATATTGAATTTGTAATAAACTATATACGCATGTTTATATAAATTTAAGTATACAAAATAAGAGAAAAAAAAACACAGAGTGTTGAAATAAATATATGATATCTATAAATAATATTTTAAAATAATTATTACGACCCCTTTTTAAATTCAACTTTAATATATACGCGTATCTGCGGCTGCAATTAATTTAAATCGTAATTAAAGTCGAGAGGTAATATTTATTTTAATACCAAAAAAAAAAAAAAAAAAAAAAAAAGGAATGCCGTTACTTCGTTTAATTATTTCGTATTACGGTTTCAAATAAATTGATCTGATTTATAAAGTATTGAAGACAGAAAGGTAATTAACGATCAATATAGTTTACACATTGTTATTGCATTTAAAGATTGTTAAAATCGAAGAGCATAATAATTCATGAAAATAATCAGAAAATTTCATCTTACTTGAAACAATCGTAATCAGCCCGTCGTAAAATGACGTGAATTTATATTTCGTAATACTATTAATCAAGCACTTCGGTTGCATAATTATGCAACGATTGCAGATATACGAAACCTTCATCGTAAAATTGCTTTTAAAAAAGCATCGCATCGTTAAAGTAGATAGTGATCGCGTGTATCTCAACCAGTTCAATGCAAAACGTGTGAAGATATAACGGTAACACGTAAAAATTAAATCAAATAAACGTTACGAATATTGCAGTGCAACGAAATATATAAAAGGAAAAAACAATTTCATGAAAATGTATAAAATAATAATTATTTATTTAATGTGTGCTATCGCTATTATTAGTTCGAAACAGTTAGACAACGATGGCAACCAAAGGGAGTAAGTTTTTGTTTATTTAAATATAGTCATTAATTGTTTCAACGAGACATTTTAGTTAAAAGTGTGTTAATGGATTGGAATTACTGCAATTTACAAACGTCAGTTACCTTGAGAATTAAAAATACGACGAATATTTGACAAAATTAAAACATCGATGCATTCGATAAATTATTTAATATTACATTTTTGCTTTTTTTTTTGTTTAACACAGATTATCGAGCACCGATGACTATTCTTCGAATGAGAGAACGATAAACGAAGATACGCAATTTGTAAGAACTAAAAGATCCTTCGGATCTGTAGTACCGATTAAAGAGGAACGCGAAAATTTCGATAACAAAATAACAGAGAAAAGCCCTCGGAATGGAGCAATAAAGCTTTGCCAATCGACACTTTGTACTACAACGAATATACCATTAAGTAAAAAATACAAGGATAAAACTGTAAAAGGTGAAAAAACAAGAGAACCGTACGTAGGTTTTAGTTTGTTAAAAGAAATTCGTAAAAGACACAAACAAAAAGACTCGACCGAGAAAAACAACGATTACGAATTCGCGGAATCGTTCGAACAAAATCCCGATACCAATTTAAAGGAGATTAATCCATTCGACAAAAAATTCCACGAAAATTCGCAAAAATTAGTATGTTATTGTCGAAAGGAGGATTGTCAGGATTGTCAATCGAAAACTAAATTGCTTGCCTCTCGTTCATTAATAAAAAATAAATCGAAAAGAGATAAATATCGAGAAATGAATTCAAATAATTATAAATTATCGAAAATTCCGTCACGTTTATCGAAATTACGTGGAACAATTCCTCGCGAATTAAATTCGAATTATGGAAATTACGAGCAGATGCAGTATTTACCGATCGTTCATGGAATACCACCTCATGTTTATCCTTTAACCGTACCTTTTCGAGTCACTTACGAACAAGTTGAACCTCCGATCGGCATGAATACTCCGATTTCTCAACAATATCAACAAAACTCGATTAACAATCAACAAACACCGGTTAAGCAACGTACCGTTGCGACAAAGAATCCATCTGAAATGCATGAAAAATTGAGTACGTTGATTCCTAAAGAAGAAAAGAGAAACAATGATTTCTCGACGACCATGAATTATCCTGACCACGAAGAGAGTGACCTAAATTCGGAGAAAGAAATCGATGAGGATTCGTTCGATGCAAATATGTTAGAATGTATAGAATTGTACGGTCGCAAAGTATGCATGCTCGCTGCTGCAACGGCTTGCAAATCTTTCAATAAAAATAACAACGAAAAAGAGGGAAAGGTCGGATCGATTCTTAATTACTACGATACGTCGACTACCGAACAATCGATTACATACAATAATAATGATGATTATTACGATTACGTTGACAATACGATGACAGAAAATGGACTTGATGGTGATCGAACATCTACGGAATTATCGACTGAAAATTATAACAAAGGTTATTACGATTTTACTACATCGGATATTATATCCGAAACTTCGAATTATGTCATAACCGATAATTATCGAACTTTGAACGACGATTCATTCATAAAACAATCAACGACGTATTATACTTCGGGCGAAGACTATAATGATTCGAAAACTCCAGAATATTCGACTATGGATTCCACTGAAATTTCTCTTCTTCCAGCAACACAAAATTCTACAGAAGAAAATCAATTATCCACGACTCTTACTTCTCTTCTAATCGATTATGACGTAACTAATGAAAGTAATACAGATAGCAGCCCATCTGCTTACGATTATAATTTATCCAAGGACAGTACGACGAATTTAATTAACGATTCACCGAATGTACAAACTACAAACATTCCAGAGATAACGGACGATCAAACTAATTCGCAAGATGTTTTACCAACTAAAAGCTACTCGAATTCAATCGAGAATTCAATTCCAATCGATTCGATTATAGGAAATACTTTAAATACAGATGAAACAACTACGGAATATAACGACGATGCGTTAAGAACAGAACATTCGTTGTTTGACAAAAATCAAGAAGACGAAGATAATGATCCAGAAAATAAAGGAACTTTAAAATACGACACGCATGATTCGTCTTCGTTTACGAGCACGGAAAAATCAGAGCAGACCACGATCGATTTATTTTTAGAAAACACAATGTCGGATGATTATCCGACAGATATTTCAAATCGGTATGCTTCGTCAAACGTTATCACTTCACCGATAGAATCTTCGGAAACTGAAGAAGAATCAACTATCGATGATTTTACAGTTTCTACTAGACTACCTACGACAAACGAGTTAAAACTTCAAACTAACAATCAGCAATACTTAACTTCGAGCGAAGAAGCAACAACAACAGAAATTACAATTGAAAAAGTAACTCATGGCGAAACTAATAATCCTAACGAAGTAGAGTTCATGAAATTATCCGAAAACTTCGATACCACCTTAAATCCAGTCACGATTATCGAAGATCATTCAGACATCGATAACGAGATTAGTGTTCTTGAAAAGACTTCGAACGATGACGTTGAATCTACGACGCACCATTTACCGTTCTGCGACAATAAACAGCTCGTAAATTCGATTAAAACGGTCATAAATCATTTCAGTTCGAAGGATATAAATCCTGAAGATCTTAAGGATTTTAATAAAACGTCCGATAAAGTAGAACTATCTCCAGAAATTGTTGGAATCCCGCGTTTGCGATCTCTCTTATCTTTAACGCCAATCGAGAACGTTATCATTAAGAAGGTGAAAGATCACTTATCAACAAATTTTGGAATACCTAGAAATGCTTTGCACGGTGAAGGAGCTAGCAACGTGATTAGAGAAACTCTTAGAAATACATTACATCTTTTGCCAAATATGCAATCGGAACTTCCACCAATGACCGTCGAGGAACATCAATTTCATTCGGGACATTGGACGACCAACTTGGTTACTCTTCTTCCACTTACATCGTCTGAACAAAAAGAAAATCATGACATTTCTCGAAGATTACGCGATCATTTAAAAAGTCTCATTTATCATCCTATGATTGGTCTTGAATCAGCTAGACACAGTACCGTGCAAAATATAATCATTCAAACTGCAAAACATCAACTAGAAAACGCTGACGGTACGAAAATAGATGAGAACGCGATTCGAGATATTTTAGGAAGCGTTTTACAAGATAATGAAACTACAAATAATTACGAAACAACGACAGAGATCGCAATATCCACAAAAGATGATAATCAATTGGAAAGTTTCGAAAGTACGACTGATAATTTATTAACCGAGTTTTATTATGAGGATTTCAAAACGAATAAAGAACTTTCGACTACGGATGTAAACGAAATACAAACAAATAATTATTCGAATGATATTCGAGATAGCTACGTTTCCAGTACTGAATTTTATGGGGAAAATGTTGAAGAAGATCAGAAGAGTAGAGAAGAATCAACTCGTGTTTTTGAAACAACATCTATGAGAAATGTTGCTAACATAAATGAAGAAATTCCTGGAATATCCAAGCCAGAAGAACAATCGAATGAAAGTAGTAGCAATAAAGAGGAGACTAATGAATCGGAAGTACTTAGGTTACCACAAAATTCCTTTGTCGGAGTTAGTAATCCTAGAATTCGAGAAACCACTTCGGCGAACATAGGAGGATCCCTCCAAGATAAAAAGAAATGTCCTCTTTGTAAAATAGAGAATAACGCCGATACACGACAAATTGTTACTAACTTTAACAAAGGAGCTCAAACAACAATTGACTATTACGGGTCAACGGATGCTTCTTTCGAAAGAAATCCCATAGTTTCCAAAGATGATATCGCGAATAGCTCGGAAAAGAGAGAAAGTCAAGAAGATGTAAATGAGAGGAACGATGACGATTCTACGACTTACAAAAATTTCATTCATCGAGATTCCAATTCCGAGGAAAATGTCACTTATGAGAACAAAATGAATCAAAATCAAATGAATGAAATCGATGAGGGAAAACAAGATTTGTCGAAATTGCAGAATTCGGAGATGTATTACGTGAATGAAAATGTGAACTTTCCATTGGAAATTAAAAAATTGAAAGATGGCTCGTACGTTTTGTTGATCTCAAAAAAGATTTGCGAAAACGTTTTACAGAAAAATTGTCCCTGTTACGTACCGATCGAAGGAAACATACGTTTGATAAAAAGAAGTACGACAGAAATTAACAACGATAATGATTACGCTTTGAATAATCGAAATAATCAAATTTCTGATCGAAAATCTGCGATAATTAAATCGAGATCATCGAAACAACGAATTCTGAGATCTACGACATTCAATACAAAATTGGACGATTTGGATGATAATAATAATGTAGAAATTTTAATGTTACCTGTAGTAGCTTTTGCTAAAACATATAATTTAAGATTAAATCTTGACGACATGGAGAAAGAAAATGATATGCCTAATCAATTGAAATGTATCAATAAAAACGATAAAAATAACGTGGATGTTCGATTAAAAAAAAAATTACTCGAGCGATCGAACGAAATTATAGAAGATGATGATAACTTAAAAGAAACAGAATATATTTATAAAGATGAAAATGAAGAACGTACAAAAAATAATCCCGTTTTTCGGAGAATGAAATTTATTAAAAAAATGCAAAAAAATCGTGAACCTTTTAGACAACAACGCGCCATAAAACAAAATTCAAACAAAGGTACAGACGTACTTAAAAGTTTAGTAAATTGGTTAAGAACGTTATTTGTCGAATGAATAAAAACATTGTCGTCGATAAAAATGTAATGTAAATAAATTATACATGTTCCTTTTCTATTCTTTTTTAAGATATATAAAAGAATAATAAAATAAAAATATATAATACTAAATACAACGACCTTATTCCTTCATAAATTATTTTACAACGAGTTTTCTCAAACTTTATCAAACTAGTTTTAATTAATTTTCAGTCACTATATACATTTAGAAATTTTTCAATTTTGCTGCAATTTCTGTGAACTCTCATAGGGTCACTTTGAAAATCCCTGTTTTATAGCATTTTTTTATCTATTTTTCTTTTTATATAACCTATTTAAAATTACATTAAATATAAAATATAAATAAGTACAATACCTTGATAAATTAATAATCAATCAGATTGCAGTGTCCACGATATTCTTCCTCATTGTATGGCAATAATATTCACAAAATTTATACTTACAAAATCTTATAATTATCTATATTTGATCAATGAATTAATAATTTGTTGTCTTACTCCACGATCTATACACATTTAAAAACTAAAAAAAGTACAAGAATATCGTAATGGCTACGCCAGCGCTACAATTCGATTGTTGGTAATGCAGAGAGTGATATGAACAGGTAAGCAACATTTATACTAAACGCACTATACATTTCTTGACAGTGTGACGAAGACATTTAAAATTATATTTAGCACAATATATGCAAGGTCGCGTGTCTAAACGAAATTTGACAACTACATTAAAGTTATTATAAGATGGGTTTATTTGGTAGAACCCAAGAAAAAGATCCAAAAGAAATGGTTAGGACTAAAATCTAACAAAATATATTTCTATCACTACTTTCAATTACATATTTTATTAACGTTTTATTCCAGGTCCATGAATGGACCCATAAATTAAGAAAAGAAGGTTACAATTTAGACAGACAAGTTAGAGGTGAGTCATATTATTGACGATTAAATAACTATTCATTTTTAATATCTTTTATCTATATATGTATATATATCATGTTTACGTATAGCAATTCAAAGAGAAGAAGAGAAGGTAAAGCGTTCCTTAAAAGAAGCTGCTAAAAAGAACGACAAAGATGTGTGTAAAATTCTTGCTAAAGAAATTGTACATGCCCGCAAGGCATGTAACAAACTGTATACGTCGAAAGCTCATTTAAATTCTGTCTCTTTACAAATGAAAAATCAATTAGCAACAATAAGAGTTGCAGGTTCCGTTTCTAAGTCGACAGAAGTTATGCAGGCCATGCAATCGTTAGTGAGAGTACCTGAAGTCGCAGCCACTATGAGGGAATTATCCAAAGAAATGATGAAAGCTGGTATTATCGAAGAGATGTTAGATGAGACCATGGATTCTATAGAAGAATCTGAAGATATGGAAGATGAAGCTGATGAAGAAGTCGATAAAGTAATTAAGCGCGCTTACACTTTATATAAATTTAAATATACTAGATATAAAAAAACAATGATTTTGTTGTTTTAGATTTTATGGGAAGTTACCGCAGGACAACTTGGAACAGCTCCTGCCGTTGTTACGGAAACTCCTGGTGTCGTTCCATCTACGTCTGTAGATGTAGATACAGAAAATGTCGATGACGATAAAGAACTCGAAGAAATGAAAAATAGATTACAGAGTTTACGCAGTTAGTCTTAATACATAAATTATTTGTGTTGGTAAAATCATAAATATTTGACACCTTTTAAAATTGCAATTTTTAGAAGAATTAAAATAGATAGCATCTTAATGTGTACACATTCTTTTTTCTTTTTTTTACAGAACACAATACGATTCAAACTAACTATAAAAATTCTAAGCATATGCAATTTTTTAAACAATATTATTTTAATACAAGTTTTATATGCATACTTAAAAAAATCTTTATATTTTTGTTATGAGTTATATTTTACCAAATATTCACTATCTATGTTAAAGAATAAATTGAAAAGCTGGCTTTGAAATTGACACCACTTATACTAATTTATTTTAATAATGTATAATAGAAAAATACTACGCTAGTATATTCCTTGTAATTAAACAATAAACTTTATCAAATAAGCTGAAACAATATGTTGAAACTAGCAATAATCTTAATAATGTAACAATAATTATACGAGCAAGTACTACTCTATAATTCACTCATGAAATTAATCACGAACATAGATATTTATAAATCATCTTGTATAATCAGATGACTATCACAGAATGAACTTTCATTTGAAATTATGCTTTCCGGTTATTTGTAAATATTGTATTTATATCAGTATTGTAAATTAAAACCTAATTAAGGCTGTAATCAACTAAACCTTCTCAACTATTTAATAAATGTATTGTATAATATGCTTATATATACATTTCTAATTACTGGATACAATAAAATAATTATTCTTTCTCACATATACTTGCTTTCATATATTTGAAGAAATTGTATATCTCAATTTGCGAACATAAAATGATTTTGCACGAAGCATCTTTAAAACAGCCTCTTGGCATAGTCTGCAGTTGTCCTAGATATTCAGAAATTGTTAAAAATTTTCAATTATATACTGTTGGAATGCTAAAGCCTACGATACCTAAATTTGAAATAGGTAAATTATTTTCTTTTATATTAAAATAATAAATAAATGTGTGATTTATATGAAATACTATACAATATACTAGATCCCATTGTTTCGGCTCCAATTTTTTGGATTAAAAATAATTTACAATCGAACCAAGAATTTAACAAACCAATTCTTCATTGTACTCAATGTAAATTTGATGAGATTAATGCATCGAATATAGATAAAATGTGGAAACCAGTATCGTTGGATCTTATATCGCCAAAGTTAGAATTCAAAATTGTTTTTCTTGTTTAAAACAACTCCGAAGTTTAAATCATAAACATGTATTGTTTTTTTTTTAGAGAATTACGTCCTAACTTTAGTTATCTGCATACTGCAGGATTGAATACTCAATCTGCAGAGTTATCAACTTTAACTGACATGCTTCCTCATAAAGGTAGAATAATGAAGCAAAAAGACATCAACTGGGGAACAGATTCTTGCTTCACTCCAGTAAAAATGACTGATGAACCAGAGACAAACTTCGGTAGATTGAAAGGATGTTTCTCTGTTTGGGCAGAACAGTATATTCTTACTACTAACTATTTTCCTTATTAAATATTTAAAAAGCGCAGTCAATAAAGATTAATAACGAGTTGTTTGTTTACAATATCTATAATATTTCATTTTATTCTTTTTTATTAACTTTCTAAAATATTCACTTTCAAAATTTAAGTTTATAAAATAAAAATAACATATCATTTTGTTAAGTTTCAAGTAATTGTTTTTTTTTTTATTACAAGAAAAACATTTGTTTAATATGTCATTTATCATAGAATAAGAGTATCACCCTTTAAGGAATTTATTAATTTTATTAGTACTACAATTTATAACTGAGGATTATTTTTACATAAATATAACTTGCATTCCATATTTTTATATTTTAAAAATTAACGTAATAGAATTTAATTATTATTAATAAAAAGCTTAGAATTATATATTTGTATGATAAAAATTTAGAGCTTTAGATTAAACGCAGCTTTTGTATTATTTTCTAAGAATTATAACATGATTTCAATGGCAACAAATTTAAAAGTAAAATAATTTCAACTTTAATTTTCTTCTTTTGTTAGAAAAATGTTATAGTGTTCAATAGATAAAAATTGTTTACTCTACCTAAATCTTCTAAATTTTTTAAACACTTAATAACATTAGTAACTAAGTCTTTACAATTGCATAAAAATAAGATTTCATAAATTATATTGACATAGCTGTCAATATCTTAATAACTATAAATATCTACCCATCTTGTTAATTACAAACTTATTGTTAATTATTCTCTTGTTATAAGAAAAATGTCTTAAACTTTATATATATATCATGTACAATGGTTTTTTCTTTAAAAAATAGTATTATGAATTATAAAGCTTATAAGTGATCGATCACCATATTAACAATAGAAAGTTTAATCTGTGCTCTCGCTTTCGTAGGAAGTTTATGTATGTGAGGAGCAACTTTACGAAGAAAATATTTAACCTCACTTTGTATAGGAAAAATAGTTCTTCTCATAGTTAATCTTCTGTTTCGATTGCGAATTCTCTTCTGAGGTTTGACAGGTAATGTTTCAACCTCCTCAAAATTTTCAAAAAAGTCATCTTCTTTAATATTGATAGAATCCGGATCATCTTCTAATACTTCAAAATCATGTGGTAGCATGATTTCTTCATCCTTATCATCTTGATCGTCTTGATCGTCTTGATCTAGCTGTTGGTCTTGTTCTTGATCTTCATCTTGTTCGTCTAATTCTAATGTCTTATATGTACTTACCATAGGTTCTGGAGAATCCGATAGCAATTCGATAAGATTTTTATCTGAAGTTGGTTCATCTTTAATTATTGGTAAAGTAGCAATTACTTGACCATTTTTCAGTTTCATTTGAAAATTTTTCTTACTCTGCCTTCTACTTGTTTTTATAGGCTTTTGTTTCTCTTGCTCGGGAAGATCGATTTTGATTAAGAAACCAGGAGGAATGCTTGATAAACTATGCACTGGTATTGGATTACCCAAACTAGACAAGTCACCAGTAAAAGGTAAAATAACTTTTTTTATATTACTAGGAATAGTGTTAGTGATATTAGATGTAATATTGTTTGTTATTGTTATTGGTTGATATTGATCCGCATATTGAAATTTCCAATTTGGAGTAGGAGGCAAAGGTAGTTTCTTTACCATTAGATTTTCTATGTTGTTGGGATCAGGCTTTGGAATGTTAATTACTGTTGGTCTTCTACACTTGCCACGTTTTTTTGCTAACGGTGTTGGCTTATTATCTATCTTTGGTTTTTTACTAGATACTAGAGGCGTTAAAGATCCTGATTTTCTTAATCCTTTTGTAGTTGCAATATAACCAGAATTCTCATTTGTTTCTTCTGTCATCTCTTCATCTTGTATATTTTCATTAGAATTAACAGAATGTATTAAAGAAACATCCTTTATGGTTGGAACTGCATCGCAAGGACCAACCTTATGAAAACTTTGACCAGTTTGAAAATGTTTCGAACATAATACTAATTTTCGTATTTGATTGGGAGACATTTTCAATAAATCCTCTCTACCCAGAAATTGGCACCATCTTAGACATCTTCCTATTTCATAAGCCGGAAACGGATGAAACTTATACCTTTCAATTTTATTTCTTGGATCAGATCTAGATCTACCACATGCGGCACAAGCTTGGCTTTCTAGAACAGCTGGTGGAAGTGGTTCTAATTTCTTAATCTTTTCTATCGAATTGAACACTTTTGTTTCTGTATCCATTTCTAGAATATATTCTTCCGCTGAATCTATTTCATCAGGATTGCGAATATTAGGAACGGCATTGTCCACTAATCTACTTTTATAACCTTGCATAAATTGTGAACGATCAAAATGCTTAGAACATATATAACAAAACAATATTTCTTTCCTCGTTAATCTGTAATAAGAATCAACCCCAACAAAATCAAGCCATTTCAAGCATCGAAATTCTTCTCCTGGAAAATGATGGAAAGTGACTCCGTCATAATTTATATCAGGTGGATCCCGACGAAGTCGTCTACACAATACGCATGTAATATTATACAAACTCTGTAATGGATCGTAGATAGATGGTACTGCTGTAGTATTTAATTTATCATAATATTCATTTAAAAAATCTTTCTGTTCAAAGTGCTTAGAGCATACCATTCTTTGCAGAAGTTGTTTTTTTGTAAGCTTGTACAAATCTTCACGACAACAGAATTCTAACCATTTTCTGCATCGTTCCTCATCGTTAACAGGAAATCCAAAAAATACATATTCTTCTTCTTTATTATTTGGATTCATGCGAGAACGTCCACACACAACACACGGATGTGGCATGTTTTGATTGACTTTATGCCTGCTTAAATTCATTAAGTAAAAAATACCATCTTATTAGGATGTTTGACATTAAGCCATAACTGTCTCTATGACATTTAAACTTTTTAAAATGATCAATCTTGTCAATCTTACAAGTTTTAAATCACCGGAATTGGATGATTATATATTATTCTTCTCCTCAGCATATATTTATTCCAAAAAAAATATTTTAATAAACTTCCCATTGAATAAATAAATAAATTATCAGTACAACCGTAAGATAAATCTGCGTTATTGAAATATTTAGACTTATCTTTCAATCTTAATCACCTGATAAAAAAATATGTATTCAATTTTTTTTATTTGAAATATTTTCATTCTCTTGATTTATAGGTTACGTTAGATGCACTATTAAACAGCGTCTTCTATTTAACTTCTAGATGAATACACACTAAAGGAATATGAGTAACTAAACACATCCGACCAATCCACTGTCTTGAAATAGTATGTAGTCATGAAAATTATCTTGTATGTAGAAGAATGCACCTTATTTGTTAAAATAACAATTTGTCTATGTTGCACCATATATAGAAAATGTATATTATAGCAAATCCGTAAGTTTGACGAAGTAGTTAACACCAACATTGAAAGCCGGCATTATTAAGTTACTTACGAAATTTATCACCACTAATGTACTATTCTATTTATTTTTAAATAAATATAGAATAGTTTATCTATTATTTTTAATATCTTTTCTATCCCTCACTAAGAAATATATTTCACAATATTTTGTCGATATTATTTTTTGTCATTTATCTAGAGAAACATTTTAACAGGTTGGTAATACTGTAAGAGCGTTATATAAGATGGCTGCATGACGTTTATGTCGTCATCACAATTGACGATTAATGTCATGGTGAATATAACTATGTTATATGCGAATAACCTAAATCAATGCTAAATTTGAAAATATATTTTGAAAAGTATTATTAATTATAATAACAGTAAATAAAAACTTTAAACATGGGGGAGAATTCTAACAATCCGTATGATATCAATGGACAATACTTTAATCCAGATAGTTACTTAAGAAAATTATTAAAAGTATGTTATGTTCTGTTAATTAAAATCTTTTTAAATTGCAATACGTTATTATTATTAAATTTGTATATTTTGCAGGATTATACGTTAAAACAAATTATGGATCATGCAGCTGAAATTAAAAGTGATACACAAACTTTACATTCGGACATGCAAACATTAGTATATGAGAATTATAATAAATTTATTTCAGCAACAGATACCATTAGAAAGGTAGTTCGAATGGTTTAATATTTATAAATTAATTGTAGATTATAGTTAAAAACGATTTTACAAATTTTCAGATGAAAACTGATTTTAAAGGAATGGAAGATAGCATGGATTTACTTGCTAAAAAAATGGATAGCATAACATCATTTTCCGAACAAATTTCTTCAACTCTACAAGGAACTAGACAGCAAATTGCTAAGCTGTCTTCTGTTCATACTCTTTTAAAAAAATTACAATTTCTATTTAAATTACCGGGCAATCTGAAAGAGAAAATAAATGAAGAAAATTATGCTCAAGTAATATTCTTGATTTGTTACGAAAACAAACATGTAACATTTATTTTTTCAAGATAATCTTGCAAATAGATTTAAAGTATTTACATTGTTTTAGGCAGTACAAGATTATATAAATGCACAACGCGTACTTGATCAATATGGCAACATGCCTTCATTTCAAGGAATTCAAATGGATTGCGAAGAGATTTTAAAAGAATTAAAATCTAAATTAAGAGAACAATTTCATAAGAGAGATGTGCCAACTAAAGCTTTGGTAGAAAAAATAGATCTTCTGTTACAATTAAAAGAACCACCTGATTCATTATGCAAAGAATTTTTGACTCACGCAGAGACCAGATTGTCGGAACAATTAGATATTCTAAAGAATATGTGTGAAAATGATATGATTGAATTTATAGATAAGGGTAGTTCAGGATTTTTAAACGATTTATGTCTCATAGTTGCATCTTATAATAATATGTTCATAAATAGAGTTACGTTAGAAAGTAATGAATTCTCAGATGATTTTGACACAATAGCTGTTACTTGTTTAAATAATTTTATTACTAGAAACATAGGAAAGTATTTTGATCTTATAAGAAAAAGAGTAGAAAATGTAGCCGACACTGCAATATTAGTTAGAGCTCTTGATAGATTTTATAAAAGATTACAGGTCATAAATATGCCTTGCCAAGAAACTGATTTTGCTGGGTAATTGAATCAACAATTTTCATAAATATAATAAGAAATAAATTCTGACAATTTAAGAATTATTAATTATTACATTTCAGAGCAAGTATTGATATAGTTCTAAATGCGGGAAGAAAACAATGCCGCAATCATTTGCATTCCTTAAAGGAACATTTAAGTGAAGCATTAGCTAAAGTGAGACAAACGTTAGCTGTTAAAATAAAAAAAGGAAAACTAAGTCAAGAAGAGGATAGCGGATTGGCAGAACTTCAGGCACTTTTGATTATGCCTATTATTGAAAAAGTTAAAGGAGTATTACAAGATTTACTGGTTTGTCTTTTACTTGACGTACATTTAAAAAAATCGATTTTATTGCGCCATGCAATAATTATTTTTATTTATCACTTAAACAGGCATTTTTACAACCGGATTTATCATTTAATTCAAAGACACAATTTTTATATAATTTCTGTGTGGATGAAGTTAGAGAAGGATTAATTGTTGGATTTTTGCATCATCTAACAGCGATTGCAAGTGGATTCTGTACAGGTTCAGATATTCCAAAGTTTCCACCTACTCTCTTTTTATTACTTAGCAAAATGTGCATTGAGTACAAAGAGAGTAATGTACGGTATTTGGTACGTTTAACGAATCTAATTAAATAATTTATTAAATTTAATATGTATCACATTTTCAATTATTGAATTATCATATTTAATACGAAGTGTAATAATTAAATGTAATTAAATAAATAATTTATTAATTTCCTATTGTATATTTCAGCTGGAAACAACGGATGACCTGTTTAATATCGAACAATATACATCATCAAAGAATATTGTTACACCGGAATTGGAGATATGTGAAAATTTTCAAATGGCAGCCCAAAATTTATTGAATCATTATGTCCGTATTCAAGGCGTAGCTGTCTCACAGTTAATAAGAAAATCTGTTGAGACGCGAGATTGGTTGCACACAATGGAACCAAGAACAGTCAGAACCGTGATGAAAAGAGTCGTTGAAGATATAACGGCAATTGATTCTCAAGTTGCCGCATTGTACGATGATGTAGACGGACAAGTTGACAAAAGTAGCGATAGTAGTCGGAAAACGCATAGGTATAAATATACGTCAGAAAAGATTTATAATTTCATTCATTTCCGATGTTTATTTAATTTATCATAACTTTATTTTAGCGTGAGTACATCAAGGAATCATTATAGATCTAATTGGTCCTCGTACACGCCGAATCGTTTGGATCCTTCGTTAGCACCGAATATTCATAAATTATTTTCGGAACGTATTGAGATATTTTCATCGGTTCAATTTAACAAAGCTTCCATCTTAACGGGAATCATCAAGATCAGTTTAAAGGTAATTGAACGTATCATAATTTATTAATAATATTATACAAGGGACAACGCGTCGTTGACGTACATAGGAAGAAATATACTTTTAGCATGTAAAGTACTTTAATAGGTGCAGGTGCTGTACAGCAGTCCCAATGATAAAATAGCTCAGCTATTATCCACTTTGTATCGCGTATGTACATTATACTCTCGCGTCAGTATAGCTCTCTCATATTGCACGTAATTCGCGATACGCAATACATTTTACACTTTTATACCGTAAAGATTTACTTTTTTTCTCATTACTTTTCTATATATATATATAGAGAGAGAGAAAGAAATTATAATAACTATTTTTGGTATCCTTTCAGACATTTTTGGAATGCGTCAGATTACGAACGCTTAGCAAAAACGGCTTACAGCAGATACAAGTCGATACGCATTATCTGCAGCTTTATCTTTGGAGATTCGTTTCAGACGAAAAGTATGTATCACGAACTTTTATCAAATTTCTCTTCATAAATAAACTTATATTTTCTTTTTCAGCGTCGTTCACTTTCTTTTGGACGAAATTCTTGAAAGCGCAGTTCACAGATGTTTAGATCCGGTGCTTATGGTAGCAACCGTGGTGGACATCATATGTGAAAAAGCATAATTACCTCGTCTATTATAATAGTATTGACTTCTTATAATTTGTACATAATTATTTATAAAACTATAAAAATATTTTTTATTAAATGTGATTATGAATAAATCAAATTTATCTATGCAATATACATAAATATATTTAAATACATAAAACAATCTACGGTGAATTTTGATATAGTAATCGTATCGCTTCATTATAATAATGCGTCAAGAGAACGATATCAAAAATATTTAAACATATCACGATTAAAATTATCATTAATCATACACTGACTCATTTATTTTAAACCGAGAACAATAATTAGTTCGGCAAATAATAGATAGGATCGTTTCTTTTTTCATTTTGTCATCTACGCTTATCGAAATATCGATCAATCGAGTATTATGTTTGAGTACTGTTGATTTCAGTAAAACGACACAATAATTTCTCATAATTTTGTCCTCTTCTCTGTACGTTCAATTTCATTTCAAATTCTTTTATCTCCCTTCTCCTTTCTCCTTTTTTTCGCTATACCATTTCCTTCTCTCTCTTTCTCTCGTACAATGTAAACCCATCAAAGTTGAGATACGGTGTTAGTAGAAAGGTCAAACGATTGTAATAAGTCTTAACCATCTACCACATTCTACACTTCCGAGCTTTACGATCTTATTAATTCTAGGTACTTAATGACTTTTATAATATATATATTACATATTACAATTATCATTATATTAACTGACCAATTAGTTCCACGACTCTATTGTTTTTTTTTCTTTTTCTCGAAAAGAAATATTTCTTAAATAAGATTAATCTCTCATTTCGCGCATGATATCTTTGTACTCTCAAACGTTCTTTCATATAATTATTAAAAACAATGTATAATTTATAAACGATTAAATAAATAAACTAACAAAAAACAACATAAAAGAATTATCAATGATGGAACATCACGTTCAATGACCGGAGAGTCCGATAGCGCGTGGAAAGGTGCCAAGAAAAAAAAATAGGTCAAGAGTTTATGGGTAGCACATCGGGGTACACGACGTCGTACCCCCTTGGCAGTGGCTCGAGTTAATTCGAACTTCCTCTCGTTGGATGAGATTCATTCTCCGAGTATCCGGCGTGGGCCTACGCACCGCATTCTACCTAATTTAATAAACTCCTCTAAATTACCCGTCGGGGCCGTGCCTCGCGACTTAATCACGAATTTCCCTGGAACTTTAGAAACAAAATATCAAACCGAACAAGACAGACTTTCGACTTTCTTTTCGTTATCACGAGTTTGTCTTGAAAGTTACAATCGAATTAAAAGTAAAAAAAAAAAAAAGAGAAAAGAAACAAAAAGGAAGATAATTTCTACAACTTTTCCTTTTTTAAATTATTTTTCTCATTTCATCGAATAAAATAAAACGTCTAAATGTGCTTCTCCTTACTGTTGGATTATTTTTCCAATTCTTTTTTGTCAGTCTATTTTTTTATTTCACATTCGTCAAAGGGCGATCACGATCCTCTCTCTTGAGAGCAATGTTGGTCGAGAGAAATATGCATATGTGGCACACGTGATCAGAAAAAACACCTGTGCATGTGTAACTACTTAGTTACGTACGTTTGCCAGTAGCTCAATTTCTAAAGGCGTATTCCATTCTGGGTTATACTGCCAACATATCTACTTTGCTAATTGATTTTTTTTTCTATAATTCCAAGAAAATAAGAAACAAGTTAGATAAAATATAATTATTCTCATTTCTTTTTTTTCTTTCTACAATTTACCGAGAGACGAATCGAGGAAAATTCAACAAGTGTACGAAGGATGAAATATAATCAATCACCATCTCGTCCTCGTTATCATCGTCGTCGTCGTCGTCATCGTCGTCGTCATCGTCGTCATCGTTGCCACCGTCGTTGACTACTGAAAGTTACAGATATCTCTAACATATGCGAATATCGACGATCATTGCGACTTACGTGTTAGTGCGAATAAAACTTACGCTGGACATTCATTTGTTCATCGAACTATTTCATTTATTCCTTAACACTTCGAGATTTATTCTGGTGTAGTAAAGTTCGACGGTTTGATTCATTAAGTGAATTTGATATAAGTACAAGAATGAGAGTCGTTATGTGAATAATAAGAGGATTAAAGATTTATTCGTTTCGATGAGCGAAGAATATCAAATACAAATGCATACAGTGCGGTGAAAGAAGAAGAAAACATAGAAGAGGCAAGGAGGACAAAAAATGGACGATTGTATATCAATAAAATTAGTTGTTCCTTTAAAATGGATAAAGTGGGCCCGCATGGGAAAACCTATAGAGGGTGGTAGTTGCTCGCATATAAAGTGCCATTATTATGAAATGACCAAAGCATTTGGGAGTTAGAGAAAAAGAAAGAGAAAAGAACAGAGTAGCATGTAATAGTAGTTATATACATTCTATAGATAAAGTGTTGGAAGTATGAGGGCCAGTGCGTGTCTGGCTTATTTGTCGTTTAATCGGCGAACCCGTCCCTCTTTCTTCTAGTTCTCTTCTTCTTCTTCTTCTTCTTCTTCTTCCGTCAAGCTTAGTACCAGACCAACCATTTACTATTGTTTGTCAATTTATAGAGGAATCCATCAAACGATTGATGAGACTCCTGAATGCTCTTCCTTACTTTTTTCTCTTCGCATCTTTTCTTTTTTTACTGCTCTGCGAAAGAATACTCTTCTAATAAATCTAACTGTAACATTTTTTGAGAACAACTTTTGTCGATTGAAGATAAAAGTTCGTAGAAAATATCGGTTAATGATAATTATTTCTTCATCTTCTTTTGTATATGTGTGTATGTTTATTTTTGAAATTCAACATCGATTACACGATTCAACGCGATTGCGTTAACGTATCGGAAATATTCCGAATGTATTTTCATTTCGTTTGATTTTTTTATTTGTTCGTTTGTTGTTTCAGAAAACAAAGGAGAACAATGTAATTTCCTGAAGTTCGATAAAGATGTTTCGATTTGTGACCGTAACGATGGGCGATATGAAGTAACGCTCGTTGTTGCGTTCACAAATCAAACTATCTTTTCTACGCTTGTTATCCCAACGCAAAGGTCTAACATAAAAGATAAATGCTATTTGTTCTATTTTGACTTTGAATCCAAGATATTCGTTTACAATTAAATATCAGATTTTGGAAAATTTTCGAAGGAACGTTTATTTAAATACAATAGAAAATTTTTGGACTTTAATCCAGTCCCCGGGTATATAATTTCGTCCAATTCTGAAATAGAATCAGTCGAGAAGAACTGGACGACGAGGACGACTAAGGAAACGTAAGAACAAAATATCGAATTTGTTTTTTCAAGTACTAAGTAGTAGTGCCGTTGGTGATGAATAAGAAATTCACCTCGACGCTGCTACTTATCACGTGGAAAAGCATACAACACAATTTTAAAAATACTCTACAAAATATATCTCTGTCTAATTGTAAGTTAAATATTTTAAAACGTAACATAAGTATAATTTGTATTTTGCATATATCACGACTCGTACAATTAATAAAAAAAAAAAACTAAATTATTCAATTGGTTTCTTTTTTAAGACTTTACATAAAATCTCATAAGCGATAAAAGAAAATAAGATGAATAAAGCAAGCGATATGTGTCCAGATAAAGAAAAAAATAATAGGGAAAGCTTTTCAAAACTCATCTTCCATTTGAAAATTCGAACTAGATCACGGTGGTGGCAAGAATCGCGCGTTGCCATTGAACAAACGCGTAATCTCGTGATCGTCAGGGCCAATCACGTTGGACGATCCGAGAGCAATGAGGACCGATCGAGCCGGTGAATGGTTTGATAACGGACTGGGTATATGTAGTATGTGTGTGAGCATAAAAGAGAGAAAAATAGAGAAATAGAGAGGGAGAGGGAGAGAGAGAGGGAGAGAGAGAGAGAGAGAGAGCGTGAGAGAAGGAAGGGAAGCATATTGCTTGGTCGATCATTCACTGACTTCGTTCCTCACCGTCCGGCACTGATTTCAATTGGTAAATTGACTTGGAACGGAGAGGGGAAAAAGTAGAGAGAGAGAGGATAAAAATGTTGGGTTGTCGAGGGGTTGAAGGGAGGAGGAAGAGAAAGAATTCGTACCAGTAGGGTCCAGCGTCGTTCGTACTAACCACCGTAGAAAGGTGACGATACTCGTGATGGTGATGGCTATGATGATACGGTGATGATGATGATGATGGTGGTGGTGGTGATCGTGGTAGTGGTGGTAGCGATGATGATGATGATGATGGTGGTGGTGGTGGTTGTTGCGACGAGAGGAGCCTTCTCTTGCAAACCGTTAATAGGTAGTGAACGCCGCTTGAATGCTTAATGCACCGTGTTTCTAGGTTTAAATTGACCAATCATTTCCCGCGCGGCGAGGAGCGGCTAATTACTCTCCTCGCCGGACTATATTAAGCCAATCAAGAGAGGTTTATCGCTCAGTCGTCGATCCACCCTTGTCACGGTTGACCGCGCGTTTTATTTCGAGTTTTTCTTCCATAAAAATCATACACGATATCTACTGAAATCATTTTTTATTTTTCTCTTTCTCTCTCTCTCTCTTTGATTCTGTTTTTCGTCTTCCTCTCGTGCGCGCGCGAATCGCGCGATGCGGGATCGGTCGAAGGGGTTTCGAAGAGAACAGCGGTTCAGTCATGCTCGATCCTTCTACTCGCGATTATCGTATCTCTCTCGGTTTCACATTGATTATATTCTACAGTTTTTTTTTTATGCCTGATCTACCATCTTTTTTTTTTAATATCTATCAATTTCGTATTCCTTATTTGGTTCCTGTGCTTCGAAACGAAGAAGAAGAAGAAGAAGAAGAAGAGGAAAAAACCAAGCGAGCGAAAGAAAGAAAGAAATTGATCTTGGTTTTGTGAATCGATCATGAAATAAACTCTTTTTTTCACATTCTTATTCGGTTGGTATGGTATCGAGATGCAGACGAAAAGAAAAATTATCTTATTCGTCGTTTTCCATGCAAAAAAAAAAAAAACAAAAAAAATAAATAAATAACAAGAAGTGTGCTGTGACTTCGAAATGATTCAGGAAGCGGACAATCTTGAATAGCCCGCCTACTCGAAAAACTTGTCTTGCTGTGTGTGCAAATTAAATAACGAAGGATTTCCGTGTCGTACGCATTTACATATATATATACATTACACGCATACATTTTTCATGTCACTTTCGTTCCGTAAAACCCATCGAAAGTTAAAGATCGTGGGACTTCCTCCAATTGTTTTACTTATTTACGAAGGAAAAACTTGCTAACGTTAGATAATTCTAGTTTCGTATTGACCGAATTTATATTCGCGACGAATAGAAAGAAAAAGAAAGAAAGATAGAGACAGAGAGGGAAAGAGTGAAGGAGAGAGGGAAAGAGAAAGAGAGAGCGAGAGCGAGAACTAGAGAGAGAAAGAAATCAGGATAACACGTGTCTGTCTCTGCCATTGAGAATACAGTGGTAACTTTTCTTCGCAACGATAACGCGAACAAAATCATTGGCTAAAAATATGAATCTCGTTACATTAATAATTCTTCTTTTGCTTTCTTTTATTTGTTAACAATTTATTGTTCATTTCGAACGTTCTTTTTTTCTTCTCTTTATCATTAAAGCGACAAATTCTATTAACAATAAGACGACAGTTCATCGATCATTTTGCGGGCCCATCTTACTTTCAAATTTTACGCGGGCAAGAGAACATTATTGCGAAACTCGATTTATCAAAGCACGAATCTGATTTGCCTCGTAGACGAACTCGTTGTCGTAGTCGACTTTATCGCGTGTGCCTGTTTCATTGTAAATTCATTGTAAAAAATTATCTAGAGAAATACTGATTAAGAAATATACAAAAAAAAATATATTAAATAATAAACGTAGGAACGCGCGCGCGTAAGGTTTATGTTAAAAGAGTGCCTAACTAGTTCGATATGCAGAAAATGACCCCACTGTCTCTCGTTCCTCTATTTCTGACGTCATTGTTCCACGCGGAGGCACATCTTCCGCGTTCGGTTCGCTTCTCTTAAAACTCTCTCGTTCTAATGCGTGGGTCGTTTATACGCATACATATGTATATATTAAACTATAATATGAAGCTAAACGAAGAAGAAAAATAAGAACGAGTTAAAAAAATTATCCGAATGATCCAACGAATCAATGAATTACTATTTCTCGTATATTCTAAGAATCAAATTCAATGAATTAACTTAGCGAAGAAAAATGTTTAATCGATTGAATACTTTTCTTTTTCTAATCGTTTATCAACCTTTTCCATCGCAGTCGTTTAATGCAATGACATACTTCCTTGGCTAACACGAGATTTAATTACAAAGATTTTCCAATAAAAGAGAACAAAAAAATATATATATAAAAGAGAGAGAACGTTATTATTAGAGAAACAACATTTTGTTGTTCTGAAAATACGATTTGCCCTCTGGCAGCGTTTATCGGTTCGACCTCGCGACCTCGGCCGATAGGATAAGAAAGATGAAGACGAAGGAATAGCCCATATAACAATAAATCGTCGTAGGGTCAAGATACCGATTATATTTTCCATCTAAGGACGAGAAAACCCGAGGACGAGATTACTGTCTTGAGTTTTTTCGTAGTCGATCCTCGGTCGTCGTCTCGGTTCGTCGAATGAACGAACCTTCCTTTCGATGAGTAAGCGGAAGTCATAGTTACGATCGTTTACCGCCGGAAAGATTTTGCGCGCGCGCGCGCGCACACGCACGCACGTTTTCCTCCTTCTATAATATTTTCCATCTCTCTTTCGATTCGAAAGGTGAAATTCATTTCCTGATCTACTCCAACGCGAATCTTATTAATTCCGATCTTACAAAAAAAAAAAGTATCGTCAATTATTCGCAAATCGATAAATCCAATTATCGCGTAAAATAATAAAAAAGAAAAAAAAAGACGGTCGTTTGAAAATCTATCGAATAATTCCCCTTCTCTTTTCCCTTTCCCATATTCAAAGATCCTCATTTTCGTGTTAGCTAAATCGACGAGTTCTTAGAAAAAAAATACTACTCCACGTTTACGGTTTGTGCACCACTGGTCGACACTGCACATCATTAACAGGCCGTACCCGCAGACAAGGCATTTTGAAATTGAAAGGGCAAGCTGTTTTACGAACATCGAGAGGGAGCCGGCATTAGTGGGAATTAGCGTTAATTGGTGTTCTTCTCTCCCTCTCCGTGTCTCTCTCTCTCTCTCTCTTTTTCTCTCAAACTCTTCTGGTCCATCCTGCCTTCGTTTCTTCTTTCCTCCCCCTCTCTCTCTTCCGTTGCACTAATACACGAGTATTCATTGCTCCCTTATACACTATATACTCATTTTTCCATCCTTCTCCACCTTTTTCTTCTCTTTATTTTTCTCTTCTTATTATTTTTTTGCAAGAACGATAACACGTCTACAGAATACGAGAAAGAAAGAAGAGAGAGAGAGAGAGAAAGCAACGTCATGCGTGGACACGCATGTGCTCGCGACACGTTTATGTATCCAACCAAATTTGCAAGTCTCGGCCTTTGCCTGCATCTTCTTTTCTCTCTTTCTCTCTCTTTCTCTAATCCTCTTTTATGCAGCTTTACGTCGTCTTCTTCAACGTACAGATGCAACGACGTGTCTTCTCTTTAAAATCTCTTAAAACTTGTTTTTTTTCTTCTCTTTATATTTACATAGATAATCTTTCCATTATAAAATTACGTACAAATCTTTGACGAATAATCTTGCGATCGAGAAAAACAAAACAATTTTTCAATTTGTATCTTATTCGTAATTGAAACACAACGACTAATATCGCAAGCTCGATTTAGCTCGATTTTTCTTGGAAATGTTATCCCTCGATTTAGATTTTAATTAAGTTAAGTGATACGAATGCAATATTAGACGAGAAAACAAATAAATGGATTGGTATACACTTAACGTATCAAAGATTTGATTACTCCGTGTTATACATCGATACGTTTCATGTAAAATAAATCACGTTCTTCTTGACAGCATATGTTCGATTATTTTTCAATCGTTCATTCGGTTGATTCATTTCGACAATATTCGTGAGAACGTTTGACATTTAATTGGAATATCAAATAGCAAGGGTAGATTAGCAACAGGTTCTATTAAGGAATTGTGTGCGTTCCATGAATGTCCGATAAACTTAAATACAGAAAGAAAAAGCTACAGAAAGAGAGGGAGAAAAAGTGGAGAGACGCAGTAGTGGGCGATTTTAATGACTTCTCGAGGTCGGTTCAATGAGTGCTAGTGTTTGTCATTGCATCATTATGGTAGATGTACTCGCCGGTTGGCTCGGTCAGCCCGCCATCGCGGACTAATATTTATTAAGTATATCTCATTTTTACCGTTGAACGAAACGACCAAGTTCCCCTTTTTCCCAATAGCACGATGAAAAAGAAAAAGAAAAAGAAATAAAACGTATCGGTAACAAGAATAATCGTAAAATAGAAATTATTATTGTGCGAATCGACGACGATTAAAGTACGAGAACGTTCGTGACACTTTTTACTGACGCGAATATAACTTCCATCACTACGGCTCTACGTCTTCCTCGTTCCACTCTTTAATTTATTACTTTATAAAATGACAGAAATTATAGAGTGGCACTCGTCATAGTCTTCGTTGTCGTGGTCGTCGTTGTCGTCGTTGTCGTTGTCTCATTCTCCTGTCGATTATCTAATTTCGTTGAACGAACTACCGACAAACCGTGGGCGAACTTAATTAGGATTTTCCTCCTTTCCTTCGATCTAACACTCTAAGTAATCATATCTTCTTTTTTCCCTCTCCGCCCCGCCCCTACTCTTTTCAGAAAGATATTATTCGTTTGAAGATAGCAGCGATATTGAGAACTTTCTTATTCTTGAAACTCAAGAAGCATGGGAAGTAATATTCTATAATTATTAATCGAAGGAAAGACAAAGCATGCCATTGTTGTTGGATTTATGTTAACGAAGGACTGAAGAATATTAGGTAAAGATCTATATTAATTATAGAATCTAATTGTATGATTATATCTTCGTATAAGTCGTTAATATATTTTTATATATTTTGTTTATTTTGTCTTCTTTTTTTCTTTTTTAAGATTGTTCCAGAATTGTAAACAGTGCAATCGAAAAGGGAGATAATTAGTGAAAAATTATAAGCAGACAATGAGTAATACATCCTGTCCTGTTCCTAAGTACTAGTGCCGCAGGAGTGATTAGACTGGGTTAGAAATTACCATATCTCCTGCTGCTCAAGTGCTTATCAATGGGTCGGGACGCACATCTACTTTTTCCTGACATTCCGATGTTACGAGCGACGATATTCTTCAGCGTATTTTAAATCAACATATAATTCTGTCATAGTTAAATATAAAATATCATCCTATTAAAGATAAAATAAATGAATACATGTTAAAAATAGATATTTATATAATAAAGTAAAAAAAAAATTGATTAAAGTAATCAATCATCCTATATTTTTTGTTCAATAATAAGACTGAATAAATAATTAAAATATTTTAACACACTCACAAAAGAAACTGTTTTGCATTATTCATGAAACACTTGCGTACATTTATTTCTTAAAGAACATAAAGAAGATTAAAAAAAAAAAAAGAGCTTTGGAGGAGCTGGGATTTGAACCCAGGACTTTCAGCATGCGAAGCAGACACTCTACCACTGAGTTACACCCCCGATTGTGATAGGACTATATTATCAAATTTAAATGCTCTCTAATTAAAAGTATTATAAAAAGATACTAAAAACTTTTTTATCATTACAATTTTTTATAAAAAGTAGTAATATTAGTTACACTTTTTTTTACTGTCATTAACTTTTTTATATTTCCGGAGAGAAAATAATTGCAGACAGCGACGCTGATACATCAAAATTGAAGTTCTTTGTAAATAATTGAATTTCTTTTCTGTGTGGTTAAACAATGTTTGAAAAATATATATATATAATCGTGAAATGTTTTGTAATTCCAAGAAAAATTTCCAAATTTCCCGCGTTATTTTAAACAAACCTATATATTTAGGTCGCAGTGTGCAAGCGCCAAGTTTCCCTCCGCCTGACCAAGGAATGCAAAAGTACATAGAAGCTCACAAGTTCCCTTTTTTTATCTAACCAGAGATTCATTTTAGTTGCTACCGGGACCACCAGCGGGCGATAGTAGGTATTTAATGCGATGACGGTACAATACTATCAAAGAATACACAATCTGTAATCGTACACACAGTCTTGTCGTTTCCTGTCGTGTATTTACGTGACGTGGGTATCACTGATTGACTTGCTTTGCCGGTTGTGTCCACATCGAGTCAAAGTAGAACAATTTTTTCACGGATCCTTATAAAAATTTACTTTTTTCATTGATACAATATTATCGCCATGATGTTGCAATCAGTATTTGAAGATCTACGTCGGATGAACAAACGACAGGTAAATTAATTCCATTTAAATTATAGTCTTGGATTTGTTCAACAAACACATATGGTCGCATAAGAGTTCGTAGCCTAATAGAATCTTCTTTTATTTGCAGTTCCTGTATCAAGTGCTGAGCTTTGGCATGATCGTGTCATCGGCCTTAATGATATGGAAAGGTCTAATGGTTGTAACGGGTAGCGAAAGTCCCATTGTTGTTGTTTTAAGGTATAACAGTAAACTAACCTATTACGTTTCTTAATGCAATGTTTTATTATTCATTTGTATAATCTAAGTTTGTTATACACCATTTTTTTATTTGATGTTTTAGTGGTAGTATGGAACCAGCATTCCATAGAGGTGATCTATTATTTTTAACAAATCATCAGAATGAACCTATGAGAGTAGGAGAAATTGTTGTTTTCAAAGTCGTTGGAAGAGAGATACCGATAGTGCATAGGGTTCTGAAGCTCCACGAGAAGTAAGTGCTTTATTAAGAATTAGTTAATTACATATTATTTTTCATCTATACGGTTCTCTAAAATTTTAAATATATTTCAGAGGGGACCAGAACAATACTGTTAAATTTTTAACAAAAGGTGATAATAATTCTATCGATGACAGAGGTTTATATGCACAAGGACAATTATGGCTAACACACAAAGACGTTGTTGGTAGAGCAAGAGGATTTTTACCGTATGTGGGTATGGTTACTATTTACATGAATGAATATCCCAAATTTAAATATGCCGTTCTAGGGTGTTTGGGTTTATACGTTTTAATTAACAGAGAATAAGAATACTTTTTTATAGAAAATTAATACAATAGACTGTCATTTGTCGTTTAATCGAAACACGTAATAAGATTAGATGACAATGAATTGATTGAAACGTTTGTACAGGGGTTGTTCGCATGAGTTTCATACCCTTTCAATTGTATGCTGTTCACATATATTTTTTTTCTGTAAAAAATGTATCACCTTGTTAGAAAACCAATGATTGCTTGTGACAGTGGTAAATAATTGAAAGAGTACAAAGGCAGACTCCAGTACTTTTATATTGTGCCACAAAATGAACAATTTCTCAGCTATTAGCAAAATTATATACAAAATAGGATTTGTATGTGCATACACGATCTTGTGCTTATCATTAAAAACAAAAAACCGAATAAACCGATCTATTAAGATTTATAAAATTCATTGTTTAGATAAAGAAAATAATGGTACAAAATATTTTTGAAACACATACCTGGGCGTTGCTCTTAATTTTAAGAATTGTTGCACTATATCACATTCTATCGTTCTTTATGCACTTATGCTTTGCTACTTATAGCAAGATTAATTAAATTTAAATAATTGATGTCAAAGCTATAAGATATATTATCAATTTAATACACAAAAATAAATATAATTTTTATTTATGTATCAGCTAGATTAACAATAAGTAAAATAATGGTATGACAATTATTTGTAACGACTGTTTAATCTTGAAAGTAACAAGTATATTATATTCAGACACAATGGAAATGTTTGAACTATTCAACAGTTTAATAGTGGTTTGTATATACTTAATTAAGATTTTTCTTGTCATTGACCATAAAACTGATGTAAGAATCCTGTTAAGATAATAATAGAAATTGTACATATACTAAATTATAAATCCATTGCCGCTTAAAATAATATCTCATACCATTTATATTCTAAATCTAAAAAAAAGATTTTATTTGCTGTTAATATATTTCACATTCGAACTTAGCTAATTATAATAATAATAATAATAAAAATTATACATGCATAATGTGTGTAAAAATTTTCTAAATTTTTATGAATTTTCTATGTTCACTATACTATTGTAGAATTTCTTTTTTATTTTATCATTATCTATGGTAAAATAGATTAATTAAATTCACATATTCAGTGTAAATATAATATTTCTATATATATATATATATTTCATGCAATGCATTTATTACGTCATTACTTTTCATTCGCTCGTAAGTCTTTGATAGTTTCTAAAATAAGTTACTTACTATCCTTTTTCCAATTATAAACTTATGATTTATATATTATTCGAAATATATCTAATAAGCATACCTAATGAGTAAATACTATTGTTTAAATGTAATGTGCTTAAAATATATGTCACTTATAATTAAATAATATCAGATATTTTCGTTTGTTAGTACCAATATTTATTTGATGGAATAAAATACACTTTAAGTCCATGGTTTTAAACGAATCCAAGTTTCTTTTGGAGTAGTGATGATGCCAGGATATTTATCTTCTAAGTCCGTCGGTTGACCATCGACGAAGTCAAATTCAAAGTTTTGCATTAAAGCGGCAAAAACTTCAAACATCATATACCTCGCGAATGTTTCACCAGCGCACAGTCTATGTCCTAATTTGTTATTTAAATAAATAATTAAGAAATGAAGGTATAGACGATAGACAAATGCAATAAAAATAAAAGATATGATTTACCTGCTCCAAAAGGTAATGTAAAATCTTTATCAAGTTGTCCATCGTCTTTTAAAAATCTCTCTGGTCTAAAATTTTCTGGATCGCCCCAAAAATTGGGATCATTATTCATCTCTGCAAAATTGGTTATCATAGTCGTATTAGCTGGAATGAAGTATCCTTGGAACATCGTATCCTTGGTAGCTCTATGAGCAACGCCTAATGGAGTAATCGTTTCGTATCTCATAGTTTCACGTAGAGTTGCTTCTGTGTATGGGAGTCTATGAACAAAACAAAGTAAACAATAGTCTCCGAATTAAATCCCCCAAAAAATAAAATACATCGTCAATTTATTTTTATTCAACATTTAATTACTCCTACCTATTTCTGTCCTCCCAAGTAGGCATTCTTCCACTTCCAACGATCTCGTGTATTTCGTTTCTCACTTTTTTCGCAACATTTGGAAAATGCATCATTAATTTGATGGCAAACGTAATAACACTTGGTATCGCAGTTGCGCTAGGAAACATGAAATCTAACAGTGTTATTATAAGATATTCTTCCGAAAAAGAAGAGGGAAGATCGCTTTCTTTTAACTTATTTAAATATCTGCCAACAAATCCATATTCGCCATTTTCTCCGTACATTGCTTTATATTCATGCAAATATTTCTGCAATTCGAATCATTTCTAAAGTTAAGCGATACGTTTCAGAAAATACGATTATTTATTATTTACCTTTATGAAATCTATCATAGCATAATTAGAATTAATAATATCTTTGAACGAAAATAAATTTCCAAAGTGACACGTGTCGCCTGATCTTTGGAATTTAATTGCATTTCGACAGAAGTAACGAAGTTTTTCATATTCATTACGTTCGAATCTGTATTCGAACATAATTTCCCATATATTGTTCATAACGAATTGATAGAAAATGTCGGGGAAAAGAGCCAATCCGTTATTATAAATTTTCTATAATAGAAAAATCGAATTCAAAAATAATTCATGTTTCTTCAATTTTTTTTTTTCTTTTTTTTTTCCAAACACGATATGTAACACAAAATGAAATCTAACATACCTTTTCACCTTCGTTTATAGAACCATTTTTTAACAAATCCATTAAGATATTTAATTCCTCTCTACTTTTCATTTCGAATGTTTTGTGTCGTCGACCAAATCCGAAATCTCGCATATGTCGAAGAGCGAATCTTCTTTGTTCTCGCCATTGTTCTCCATCCGTAAAGAATATACCTAAAATTTAATATAATTACCTTTTACATAAAAGAATATATAAACAAATTTATTATAGAAATAATTTTACAAATAGAATATTAAATTACCTAATTTTTTATGGAATGCACGTGCTTTCAAGACATAGGCATCAGTTAATCTGCCATCGAATTCTTCTCTCCTTAATAATTCCTTTATGCTTTCATAGTCATTAGCAATTACCGTAAAAAACGAGCCAAGATAACAACTAATTACTTTAGAGTTTAATTTTTTCGTATAGTAACTCAACGATTTATGTGGAAATTTGTAATTGTTCCATAACAAATGCCAATAAGCTCCTATTATCGGCAATCCAACGATTCCTATTTTATTACAGAACAAAGATAAACGAATGAGTTTATTCTAGCGATCTAGCGTATAAAATAAAATATTAATCAAAATATTTACCCGGAGGTGTTTCTGGTGGTTTACTGGTTGCATACTTGTAATATTCATATGTTAGAAGGGAAATAACAATTAACAGTAATAAGTAAAACATTGTTGCACGCAGTTTCGTCTACTACTGAACAGAATTTGTTGGACATAATAAGAGAGTTTTTTTATATTATTAGCATAATGGACGATTAGATACCTATATCTTTGTCTTGAGTTTATATTCGCTACTTCTGATAATAAATGTAAATGACCTCGTAATCGTTATCTGTTTGGCATGTTTTCGATTTTTCATAGTCAAGAATAATAAGATTAATATCTATATTAAAGTCCATAAAAGAAAACACTCAATATTCGAAGACGTATTTATTCTACATATTTAAAACCAAATGACTTGACATTGAAAGCTAAAATAAGTATACTGAAAAATCGTAAAATGTTAGGCTGAATTTTAAAATTCCATTGCTTTTGATAGATTAATATATTATATGTAATACTTTTATCAGATTTTGTAAAACGGTTTAAGCAAGACGTACTTATATAAAGATAATTTAATCTAATTAACGTTGATGTTTATGAAGAATAAAAATATACGAAGTAATATTATGATAAAAGGTTGTATTTTGAGATACAAATAATATACGTGAACTTTGATCATATCACAAAAAGATTTCTAAGTACTAAGTACAATTTTCTATTCGTTGAATTCTACAAATTTGTATAAGATTATAGATTCTCATCGCTTGTTATCTATTAATCGAATAGTATTATGATATAAAATGACTTAGAACATTTATTCTAGATATTTATTATCACCCAGACATTGTATTTGAAACTTGCTTTTAACCATTACACGCAAACGATCGTCTTTTATAAGAGCACATCCTATATTGGGTGCATATTTATAGAGATAATAAATACAATCTTCTAAATATTGCACTATTTCCATATCAAATGTTGGTATTTTTATTAAATCGAAATGTAACTTCAGGAATGCTGTATACAGCGATATACAGTGTGCCGCTATTCGAAAGTTAAACATCGCAAGATAAGCTTTGCCAGCCTACATTAACAAATAACATTTTATAAATATTTTTTGTTTACACTAGAAATAAAATTCATCTAATTTAAAAGTTTTATTTCTTACCTTTAGGGTAACTTTTAAAGTTCTAAGATCTGTATGATGTTCACAATAATCAGAAAGTATTCTTGCAATTTTTTCACACCATTTGGTACTACCAATATTAAGAAGTTTTGGTAAACTTAACATATAAGCATGACGTAATTCTACATCTCGTTCAAATTCCATATGACTTAATAATATTGAAAGTATTTCGTCTCGTTTAGTCCACTGTAAATATATGCATTAATAATATATATTATTTAATAATAAATAAATTCACAAGAGACATTATATATTTATATATATATAATATAAAGATATGTACCTCAAACATATTCTTATTATTATCATACATGTCCAGCATTTCTAAGATATTTGTTAAACATAAATACAAGGGCACAACATATTTCACATTTCTTTGATGAGCTAGACGTTCTAATGTATAATAAACTGCTTCTGCATAACCAGTATCTATAAATCCCTTTTTCTGCAAAAATATATATCATATCAAATGAAATTATAATATTTGTGCTGATTATATTGTAGCTTATATAATATATAATTATTTTACCAACCAAAGATGGTTGAGAGTAATTTGTAATTTGATATAAGCATTCTAATCCTATGACTACATTTTCGGGTACATAATCATCAATAATTATTAGAGATGTTGGAAGTATCTCACGAATATGCTCGGATGAATTCAATCCCTGTAATATAAATATAATTAATCAATCTTCTCATTAGGAATATCAAATGAATAATTCAAATTAAAGTTTAAATATTAAAAAACCTTTAATTGTTGTAGCATCCATTTGTACCATGCAACAGCAGATGGATAAGTTTTCCAATTGTTACATTGCAATTTGTATCTAAACTTTTCTAGTATCATACTAAGATTATTATTTTCAAATAAAAATTGTGAAACATTTAAATAACAATATAACTGACAGAAACATGCAGTTAATTCTTTGGAGATTGCCACTGATTCTATAGTGTTCCAAATATTTTTCTCATGCATTTCTCCAATCAAGTATATTAAATTCATAGCAAATGTTTTCACTAATATATTATCATAATCTATTCGTATATTATTTTCATTATAACTTTGTATAATATGTTCTAACATAAATTTAATATTGTTTAAATTTCTATCCACTATAATTCTATATTCTCTGAAGTCTTTTTCCTCGCATGGTCGTTCATTGCCACATTCTTTCTGTGGTACAAAATTATTTTCTACAAGATTGATGCATTTCGACCATAGTCCTTCATCCATTATAGTTCCTGCAATCTTTAAGCCTTCCAATTCTTTTATAAGGTTGTCCATTATAAATGCAATGTAGAATTTCGACAGAATTAAAAGTTAATGTTAAAATTGAAATTTTCTCTCTCTTCACAAGCTACATTATATTATATACATAAATTGTTTCCCCATAGAATATCATATTCTTTGTATCTCTTTTTTTCACAAAAACATACAATTCCTCACCTATCCAAGTTAAGAAAATGACAAGTCTTACGTTCTCGACTATAAATTATAATTTGATTATTAAATAAATACGATATTTATAAAACAGTATAAATTATTTAATTCCAACAAAGAGATGCTTGCTATACTTCTATCAGACTATCCCTTTGCAATGCAATTATCGCATTTTATATCATATTAAACGATATATCGAATCGTAAAATTCGAGGTTACTTATGTATTTCACGCATTTTCGATTTATCGATAATCTCGATTAAAATTTTTGCATCCTTCTCTCATATTTCCTTTTATCTTCTGCCAGTGCTTTTAGCTTGCATATATCCTTTTCTTTAAACGCAACTGACAATTACGGAATGTCACGTAAAGTTGGGTTACATTAGGTATCGATGGAAGTGCGATTATTTAGATATATCGTTTATATATCGTTATCGAATGCATACCGTTCGATTGTACCTGTCGTGACAGATAGTTTTGCCGTAAAAAGCGTAAAGTAGATTGTTTAATTATTTTAATCCGAAAATAAGAAGAATCCTGGTAATTATGAATTAATGCAGCAGTAGTAGCTGGTAGTTGCGATATGGCTGAGTATCGTTAGTTCAATTTATATACGTTCAATATATTTCATTTTGCAGCATTGTTTTCACTTCAAAAAAGGAAATGTTCATCTTTGATCTCCATCTTGCTTCTCCTGCATGTTCGTCATCATCCTTCATACATAATTTTTATCGTCTATTAAATACCAAGTCTCATACGTCAAGCACTTAATATTTTACTTCTATTATATATAATCTCTAATCAATTATCTATTTTATTCGCTTTAACATAACCATATTTTTTCCTTCATTTTCTTAATCATAAATCACTAATGTGACTTGAATGTCTTTAATAGCTGTCAAATATGTTCAAATTGAATAATCACAAATAAATATAATTATGATCATACAAAGCATGACTCATATTTTTTTTTATTTTCTTTTTCTTTTTACATTTGTTTCATGAACAATGTCCAATTGTTTCAATTTATTATAAGGATGAACTAAATTTCTAATGCGTTGTATTTTCAAATGCAAGGATCTGGTTCGTATTGCGTGTCTTCCGGAGTAGGCAGTGATTCAGAAGTCATGGCCGAACTAGCGGCTTTGCTGCATCATGAAATTCCTGAGGGAAGACACAATCTCGCAGACAGTCATACTAATCTTGAACGTGTTGCGGATTATTGCGAGGCTAATTATTTTCAAGCAGACAATAAAAGGATTGCGTTAGAAGAAACAAAGAATTATACGACTCAATCATTAGCTAGTGTAGCGTATCAAATAAATACTCTCGCTTATAATTTTCTTCAATTATTAGATTTACAAACATCTCAATTAGCTGAGATGGAAAGTCAGATGAATCATATAGCTCAAACTGTAATGATACATAAAGAAAAAGTTGCTAGGCGAGAGATAGGTGTATTAACGGCTAACAAAATGACAGCCCGTCAATATAAAATTATAGCACCTGCAAATCCTGAAAAGCCTATTAAATATGTAAGGAAAAGCATAGATTATACGATTTTGGATGACATCGGCCATGGTGTACGTAGTAGTGGCACCCCGAGAAGTAAAGAAAGGGGTGGTAGTCAAGGTAGCGTTCAGAGTTTGGGTGCAACGTCTACTGGCTCTGGTTTAGCCGCAGCTATGGTAGGACCTGCTCCTACTACTAAGCCACCGACTCCTCCGCAAACAGTAAGGACTGGTAAGAATGATTCATGATTATTTTGAAGTATTAAAGAATTTTAGTATTATAATCTCTATAATAACCATTTCTTTCATTAATAGGAACACTGAGTAAAGGTTCTCGAGAATATAGAACCCCACCTGCAGTTGCTCCACCTCAAGTTCCTAGTCATTATGCGCCAAATTATCCATTAGGTCATCCACGACGCGAGCGTGGTCCAGGATATAGTACTTTGCCATTGCATGCTCATACAACTTCTCATTCTGTTCACAATGCCAATCATTCTACTCACACAAACAATATGACACAACATACTTCTCCACCTCAAGTGGGTACAGTCCATCCGTTACAAAGTCATCCACAGACTCCACCGCCAGCACCGCCAAGTGTGACAGGAGCTGCAGGATATATACAAGAGCAACATAATAATATGCCCCGTAAGTAAAACTTATTACAAGTTCATTTTTTTAAGCAAGTTTAAGATCATTTAATTACTAAATTATTGTTTTAGCACCACCTTCTCCACTGGTCGGTATCAGTGGAGATATGGCTGATTATAGTGGGCATCATACTTTACCGCATAGATTAGCACATCAAATTAGTCGAAGTAGCGGTGCTAGCAGTCCACCACTGCCACCTCCTCCGCCTCCAGAACAAGAGGAGCATCCTCAATTCGGTAGACCAACTCCTTCGAGCGGTGCTATAATGCCTATTGTACCGGATGAAGAAGATTTGCCTGGTTGGGTGCCCAAAAATTATATTGAGAAAGGTAAGTTTAATTTCTTTTTTTATTTTCCTATGGTAATACAACATATGGATTAATATAATAAAAATGAATCATTTTAGTCGTTGCTATTTATGATTATTATGCCGATAAAGAGGACGAATTAAGTTTTCAAGAGAGCTCTGTCATTTACGTTTTAAAAAAGAACGATGATGGTTGGTGGGAAGGAGTGATGGATGGAATAACCGGATTATTTCCCGGCAATTATGTCGAACCTTGCGTTTAGGCATTTATTATGTATACTTATTAAGCATTTTACGTAAAAGATCAGTATCTAGAATTAAAAGACTGCTATTTTAAGGTATACGCAATGGAGCTTTGTAACTATAACATTATTTGTTATATCATCGATTAGCAGGAAGTTAAATGCGAATGGACCTTTTATGTGAAAATAAGCAGTCGATATCGAGTTTTAGACCATAGAATGAGGTTCGTTGCTTTGAGGAGTAGTTAGTAAAATACTCTTTGGCTCTTCCAGTGATGTTACCATGCATCCAACGTTCGTAACTTTTTTTTTTCTTTTCGAAAAATCAAACACAGAAAACTAAGCCAAATTTTACAATGTTGTAAGAAAATGTATTTTTCTCTACTCCATAATATACTTTTTCTCCTGCAATTATAATAAAGTAGGCGATCTTCGTAAATAACGTGTAAACCCAATTTAAACTGCGTATCATTCGCAAAATATATTTATGTATTTTAGCTATTATTAAAGTACTCAAATAATAAGCAATCAAAATACCAAACGTCCTATCTAGTAATAAAGATTAATGTATTACCATGTAACTGTGTTTAATCACAGGGAGAAAGGGAGGGCAAAGTCAGGAGGGGCGGGGAGAGGGGAAGCTAACTATGGTAAGAAATATCGCCAAAATGCTCGTAAAGCGTCAAACGCTCCTGCATTTTTGTAACATTTTATAGTACCTTTGGTGCAGTATTGTAGCACGATGCGTTTATTTTATTAAAAACAAAAAAATACACACACACACATATATATATATATATATACATACATACATAAATATATATGTAATACTACCTTTAATAATTGTAAAACACTTTGAAAATAAAAATGAAAATCGACAGGATGATTATATTTTATCGTTTCTCTTGATTAAATTAAAGAGAACCTGGCAATTTTCATTATCATCGTGCGTAGGGCAAGGAAAGTAAGTGAATAGAATTTATTAAAGGAACAGTAAAAGAGATCGTTTAAATTACCAACAGACAAGCTTTTTGAAAATGATTATTTCAAATTCTAAAGATTTTACAACTGCGTTTAATTTGTACGTACATAGCCGAGAGAGTGTTTTTCTTGTTTTATTTTTATTTTATTTCTTTATTACGTTGCTAAGGAGACAGTGAATAGATAATTTTATAGATAACGTTTTTAAGAATAGACTGCAAAAATGAATTAGAGAGAACGAGAGAAAAAAAGAAAAAGAAGGATTATTTCCAAGTAGATCGTGTCTTGTTTCTTTTTTTACAATTTCTCAACAGCTTATATACACGTCCTTAGTAAGAAAACAACGTTAGATATTTTTATTAATAGCACACGTGAATTATTTTGATTTCTTAATAAAAACTAGAAGTAACGAGCTTGTTTTATCTCGCATAAAAGAAAGAAAAAAATAAATGAGAGATAGAGAGAAAAAGAGAAAGAAATAATAATCTCATCAAGAGGAATTATTTAAAAAATGACTCTGGCTTAAAGAAGAAAAATATAAATTCTTTTTGATAGGAAAAGTAAGAAAATCAAGTCAATTATCAGAGCTTGAGACCATTTTTATCTATCCTGTTCCTTCTTCGAAAGAGAGAAAGAGAGAGAGAGGGAGAGGGAGAAGGAGAGAGAAGGAGAGTGGAATGGGAAGAGAGGGAGAGAATAAATCCAGGGAGACAAAGTTGGCGCACGTAGCAAGCCAGCTATCTGATCTAATTCGCTGGATTGATTATCCTTACGTTAGCGGAAGGCAGCTCGGAGTCATCTTCGCCTTCGCTATAACGGAAACCGCTTCATTTGATTAATGCTACCTTCCCTGTGGATAACTTTCCGCGTGGTTATCCCGCAATGTAACCCGCAACGTCGAATCCTGAAATATCTCAGCCAATTTAAACCGCGAATTTTCGCGAAACGATCATGAAATTTTCTCATATCGAATGAGAAAACTTTTACTTTTCTCCTTTACCTACTTACATATTTTCTTGAAAACTCTTTCATTCATTTTAATTTTCTTCTCTTTTCTATGTAAAATATTTATTAATCAATATTAATAATAATAATAATAATAATAATAATAATAATAATATGTATTGGATTGTTCGAAAAGTTCGTGCCGATTGATATTTTTACGTAGAATTTTTCTCAAAAAACTTTTCGGACAACCCCTGACGTATGATTGCATGGTTGCCCGAGAAGCTTTTACGAGCGATTTTCAGATAAATGTATGCAATATATTAAATATTTAAATCGAATATACGAGGATGGGTCGAAAAGTTATGAGTCTCGATAAAAAAATAAAAATGAATTTGTGACCGCAAAAAAAAAAAATTGTTTCTATGTCAGGCTCAAAACCTTTCAGTCCGCTAATGTATATATTCATAAATCGGGACGAAATTTCCATGCAATCCAATTACATAAAATAACATTAACAATATTAATAAACGATCAACGAAGATAGATCTTGTTTCCATGTTTAGAAGATAGTTTTAGTGGTGCGAGAAAATGATGTCTAGAAAGCTTTCCATCTAACGTATAGAAATCATAAATCGAAGCGTTGATCTGTAGGTTTTTATTAAAGTAACCATAAGTGCACTTAGTTGGCAACCAAGAAATCCGCACTCACTTAGTTGCCAACTCAATAGTTAATAACATAGAAACGTTAGAAGGAATTAATTTCTACGTCTAGTTTAGCATGCGTCTATGACTCACGTGCAAGAGCACGCTGGATGTCGGGTTCATGAAGAGGGTAAAAGGAACTCCTAGAGCGTAAAAGGGACTTGCTCTGCGTACCGCTGGCAACGTGACTGCAATAACGGCGAGTGCAGCAGCGTGGGATCGGTTGAAATCGCAAATTCATAGAAAGAGGGAGAGGAGGAGAAAGGATCGTCACTACTACTGAGAAGGAAATCGGATTAACGATCGTTCCTTCCTGAAACGATCGCGTCTTTACCTCGGAGATGTAAGAGCTTTTACATGTATAGAGGTATGCTATGCGCGTTTGTATTAGTGTGTTTCCATGAACTCGAATATAGGTGTGGAAGATCTTCGATCGGCTCTTGTGGCTCGCCAATGTGCCAACCGTGCTAAGTCGAGTTTCCCAGACGATTCCTCTTCCGTCATCTGTCTTATGTTAGTTCGAGTTCCCTTGGATTTGCAACACCGGATGTTCGCGAAACGTGCGGCTCCGTCCTATGGTCTTTACTAAATACTCCTACTATCCTTCTTCCCATTCTACTAGTTTCATATTCTACAAAGTTTGATCCCAATTTAAAGAGAAATACAGAACTATCTGACGTATCATACCGTGTACATTCGAAGACGACGTCTAATAAGATAATAACTGCATATATCTTACACACACCCACACATTCTCTCTTTTTACTTTGTTTCAAGTTTATTAAGTACGCGTTCTGATAATACTTTTTTTTAAGTTCAAGAAGATAATGTACGAGTTTTGAAATTATTATGCAAAATGTTTTCTTTAGGTATATTCGATAAAATTTCGAACATTTGAATAGTTACGTTAAATTTCATTTTATACGAAATGGAAAATAATTCTAATCAAAGGAATGAATTGGTAATGGCGATGTTACTAGTTAAAATGTAGCACCAGAGATGTTTTTAATCTTCTGCAAATTGGATAGAGCGATGGTTAGATCCGTATGCGTGGAGCATAAATGATTGACTCATCCGTTACTTGGGAAACACGATGCAGAGACAGGCTGTATATGCTTTATTTATCACCGAGAGTTCCTGAATATTATTCTCTATTTGAATATATCTCTAATGAATAATGTCAAATTTATAAAGATCGAATAGTTGCAGAGTATTAGAACAAATATCGCGTAACGAGTCATTACATACTTAATTAACATTCATTATACATCGTCTGATTTGATCTTTAATCTGATTATAAGATAATAAAAAAAACCTATTGAAATTTAAGACGAGACACTGAATAGTAATAAGCTTTGCGTTTTAAAAAGTAATTCATTTTTTATCTTGTACATCATTATAGATTTATATCAATCCTGAGATGTTATATTAAGTTCAAAACGGTCTCGATTATAATCAATTAGGAATATTTATCGATTTTCTGTAATTTATGTTAATAAATACTATGCCTAGCTTGTGTGAGTAATTTATAGATAACTTTTAGCCTCTAATAGCAGGCCAACAACATCCATTTACATATCTATACAAATAGATTGCCTACTGTAAAGGATTAAAACTTGTTCAAATCGATAAACGACGTTCGTGAATCACATTATCGACGAAGTATGAAGTGTTACCTAAATTCAGGGACTATAAATATAATATAAATCATTTATAAAAATCCTAAATTCCTCTTTTCGCGTCTTTTAGTTGTCATAAATAATTCCAAGATTAATATCATATCAAATAAAATAGAAATAAATATATTACAATATTCGCAATACAAATGTCTTCTATAGAAAATCGATCTTTGTCCACTTTTTAGAAAATAGACTGCAGAGAGAGAGAAGTCATATAAGGAATTTTTCTCTCTTTGTCCGTTTTAATATCAGTTTTCAAAGATATACTTTGAAATAACTTGGAACGATGATATTGCATGTATGTATATATATATATATATATATATATGTATATATATATGTATGTGTGCGAGAGAATATGCTTACACGCGTGCGTTTGTATGTAAGAGCGAGAGACACACATAGTGGGGTGAATCGTGTTGCTTTCCATAATGTATGCGTTATGGTTCATCCTAATTTGACAGGGAACACCCCGACGACATGAATTTGCGTTACGCGCAGCGTGTAGTCGGTATTACGAGCAAGAGAGATGAAGAGGGAGAGAGAGAGAGAGAAAAGGAGGGTGGTAGGATTAAGCCAGGTCCGAGGATAAACCATGGGGAACCATAGTGGCTTCTCTACAGGGACTAAAGCAGATTTCATTGCGATATTACCTCAGGGAGATGCGCTTTTCTCTTCCTCATCCCTCTCTAGCAAGCTCACTGGCCTTCTAAAACGATTTTGGAGCTCCACTAGCTCTTCCTTTCTCCCTCCCTCTCTCTCCATTTCCTTCTCTCGCACGCTTAGAAAGTAAACAGTGTTTCATGGATAACGTACGAAGTTATTTCCAACTAAATATGGGATTTCTAAGGTAGATTTCACTTCGTTAGAGCGATAACGAGAACTTCCACCAGCTCGGTGGTATATTTCCCTGCTAGTTTTAACGATCATTTTAGTTAATATCTCCAAGTTTTTTCTTTTTCGTTTCTTTTTTTTTTTCAAAATTTAATTATAGTATGCTTTGTTGTTGATTGATATCTCTAATGATGTATAATATGTTGGGTGGTGTGTAGCTTATGCATTTATTTTTATAAGATAAAAACGTAAATAGACAAAAAAAAGTTTGTCTATTTAATTGCCAAAGAATCGTTTGTATCGAATCAAATTAGACATTCCGCGAAAGACCTAGATTTTTTTCCATGAATTAATCGAATTATACATTTAAACGGTAACTGTAATACAATTTTGTTATTGGTGTTGTTGGATAGAGAGGAAAATATAGAATAGTTTGCTCGTTCGATCGATTTGATTGGTTAAAATAAACAAGAGTAAATGGTAAAGAAAACAAGAAATGGACATACGTTTGACGGTTTTTCTCGACTCTCTCTCTCTCTCTCTCTCTCTTTTGGTCGACTTAAATCTTATTTGCAGGATTTCAAGTCCCTCTTTCAATTTTTTTTGGTGTTTTTTTCTTTTGCGTTCCATTATTCGAACGAAGTTAACAAGAGTAAATGGTAAAGAAAACAAGAAATGGACATACGTTTGACGGTTTTTCTCGACTCTTCTCTCTTTTGGTCGACTTAAATCTTATTGCAGGATTTCAAGTCTCCTTTTTTTTTTTTCTTTTTTTTCTTTGCTCCATTATTCGAACGAAGTTAACTCGGACGTTCGAACGGGTTTCTAAATCTAGTTTAACGTTTCTCGGTTTATTATTTATGACGCTTTCGTTAATTCTCTTCTTTTTTCCCCATTTTTTTTTTCTCGAAGAAGGAAGAAGGTATCGATGGAGGAAGGTTTGAAGAGTTCGGTTAATGGTACAGGGGAGAGAAAAAAATTAAGGGTTCCCTTTTAACGAGGATCGAAGTACTCTAGGTTCGTTCCAACCTCCTTGTAATCCTTCAGAACGGATCCAGAGAGTCGATGTTGAGATCAATATCCTTGTCCCTTCTGACACTACTCTCTGCAGTAGACGTCGTGAGCTCGACTCTTGACCCATAACCACCCTACGACCCTAACTACCATTTGCTATCCAGCTACCTTGCTCGGTATGTCCAGTACAGCTCCGATGACATTAATCTGAGATTTGCAGACTACCTAGAATCCACGATAAAGGGGATGCTTCTGAACAGATTGATCGAGTTGCTCGATTCTGTCTCTTTTCAAGTACATTAAGAAGCTTCCTCCTTTGCTCTATTGTTTCTTACTAAGCAGTTTATCGTAACTTGGAGTGCTTCCGAAATGAAAGCCGATTATCGTATTACAATATCGATAATATATTTCAATCTTGTTTCTCCTATTTTCAATATAAGATAAATGCAACGAGTGTCTAAGGAGGAGCATTCGTTCATTCGTCGTCGATATAAAACAATTCAATATTTCTAAATTCTTATAAATAAAAATATATTTTAAGATTGTTATTAAATTTGTTGACAAGTGATATTAATTTGATCGAAAGAGAACATTTTTATTATATTTTGTGTAAGATGCAAATAATCTTTTCGTCGATCATTTAAGTCAAATTGTATTTCTTTTTAATAATAGAATGTTTTTCTGCAATTAAATTTGAATGTTTAATCATTCTAAAATAAGTTTCTATTAATACGAATTTTAAAGCTTTGCATCATTCTATAAGGAAATATAAATTATTTAACATTTAAAATGAGAGCGGATACGAATATTCCTATGACTCCCTGTATATCATTACATATACATCGTAGTTATTATTTTATTTTAATAAGAATATTATTATTATTAACTGTCCGAAAAATAACGAGAGTAGTAACGCGGTTGATGTATAAATAAGCGGAGAAAAATGTTTATTCATAGGAGAAAAATTTTCTTTCAGTTTTTTTTCTACCTCGAAGCTTATGAAAAATGTGTATCTTCAACAAAACTAATTAACCTTAATTAAATAATGAGATACGTGATTACAAAGAGTACATCGACGAAAGATATTATTCATATTAATTATTTCAATAACGTTCGTTATCATACGAAACTATGAAAATAATTATAAGCGAGATGACGAGGAATCGCACAACAGCTAACTCGTAAAGGAATTCACTGAAAGTTCCAAGTTGAGCCCTATCACGATCATCTCTCGTTGTCATACTCGAGATGCTCGACTCGTTCTCGTCGTTTCGACGTGAATTCAACAACGAACACCAAGTCATTGACGTAGTTGTCGTCGTCGTCGTCGTCGTCGTCGACGTCGTCGTCTAGCGCACGCTCGAACGCATCCGGAAATTGAAGACGAATTTTCCAACGATGAATCGATTCGAGGCTGGAATTTGTGACGCCGAGGTGAAAATGTTAGTCGAAGTGGTATTTTCCGCGGTCTACGGGCACGTGCGGAATTCTTTTGGCTTCCCCAACACACACAAACACACATACACACACACATCCTCGCAGGCAGGCACCAGGATAAAATCCCTTCGTGATTCTCTTTTTTCTTTTTTTCTTTTTCTACTTCTCAAGCTCATACTATTTCTTTCTCGTCTTCGAGATAACCGAGCAAAGGGATCGGGCGAGCGTACATTGTAATCTTCCATTCGGCTTCAGACTCGTAAAAGAATTGGCTCCTTGCGAGCAGAGGAAGTCCTTTTTCCTCTAAAAGAAAAGTAATCGAAAAGATCCTCATTGCAATTTCTTTTTCAATTTATACATCCTATGTAAAAAAAGCTGAAGGGAAAAAATAATACTTGTTTAACTCAACTGTTCAACTAACAATTGGTTGGTCATTCTTTGTTTTCTCTCTGTAATATAAATTATTAAAGTAAGAACAATACAAAGCTTATTAGATGAAAATTTTCAACTTAAAATTACTAGTGAGCAGGAAAGTTAAAATAAATGTATTCTTAGTCTAAACAATCAAAAATATTAGTAGAGTATGCGATATATCTTAATTGATTGATAATGAGTCGAAAAAAATGTGTATCGTAGTTGAAAAGCACCGAGTATATGTTTGGAGCATCCGTCCTCTTCGAAATCCACCGTTGAAATGAGACATTGTCCTCTATCAAATTACTTTTATTAAATGTTGTTTATATGACCTCTCGAACGTTGCGCATATGTATAAAGGAAATAATGCACCTAATTAATAAATTTAAGATTATAACGTTATGATTTTAGTATTTTTATCTATTTTATGTAATTATTTTAACGCTCTTGCGCAGTGATGACTTGAAGGGTAAAATTTGTCTGTAATATGAGTAAAGTGCATTAGAGTATTAAAATAATTATTAATTAATTGATAGAAGAGTATATTGCAATTTAGAAGCACCGAGTATACGTTCGGAGCACCGTCTTCCTCGAAATTCACCTTCAGATTGGTACGTTGTCCTCGGTGATAAATACTTTTATCGAATATTGTTTATATGACTTTCCGAGTAAGAAAATTCTTCTTATTATGAATATTATTGATTTTCTACAAATGAGGAACGTTCGGAAAGTTATATAAACAACTTTGAATAAAAGCATTTACACAGAGGACAATGTCTCATTTCAACGGTGGATTTCGATGGGGACGGTGCTCCGAACGTATACTCGGTGCTTCTAAATTGCAATATACTCTTCTATCAATTAATTAATAATTAACAATTAACACTATTAAAGATATATCGAGGAAAAATGTTTTGCAACGACGACAACGACGACGACGAGGACGAGGACGAGGACGAGGACGAGGACGAGGAGGAAAACGACTACGACTACGACTACTACGAAGATTACAACGGAAATTCAATTAGCGTTTCTCATCTTTCTTTTTTTATTTCTTTTTTTTATTTTTCTCTGTCCCCCTTTTTTCTCGTGTCGATAGTCTAGGCGCGTTTTCTAATATGTCTGGAATGTATCCTCATTTATAGGACGTCACACACGTTTCTTTTTATTCGACACGCTTCGATTCTCTCGAAAATTGAAAAAGAATTTTTCCGTTCTTTAAATGTACGTTTCTATCGTATTAAATAAAAGTATAAAATATTAACGCGCGTGCTCGCACATGCAGATATTATATATAAATCGTTCGCAAGCCAAAGCGATTAAATTTATTTGTAGATATTTTTAAAATTTTAATATCAAAGTGGAAGATAGAGATGTTTCATTTTATTTTTATTATATTAAAAATGAATTTATTTAATAATGAAGCTTGGACATTAATAAATAATCAAAATTAGTATCTCTAACGATCCGTGTACACAATTTTTTCAATTTTTCTCTACATTTTGTTTTCTTCTTTAAATTAATCGATTTAGCAAATGAGTGTGTTTCATGTTCATATATATAAATGATAGCTAATTAATGAATAATTTAACGGACTGAATTATTTAAAACATTCTCATAATTTGTAGATTTTACGTAGGAAAATGCTTGGAACGAAATTACACCGTTTTAAAAGGATACGAGGTAAAGTAATTTTTTATGTTAAGTTCACCTTTTTACGAGATTTTTACATTATCGATTTTTGTTGTTGCGTAAATTGAATACTCTAACGTAATCCTATAAAAATATTATCGGACCGTAAAAATGTAGAAAAGTGAAAAGTCCGTCTAGCAAAAAGGTAACGTTCGTGAATGGAATAGCGAAGTGCGAGAGGGGAGAAGAGGACGGTAAGAGAAAATTAGGCTTCTTTAGTGAAATACTTGGCGTTCCTGGTAGCATCGATTTCCATTCGTAGGACGAACATCCTTCCTGTCGTCTCGCCATGTTTCCGGAATTACTTACCGACCGTTTGGCCAATTACTACGCTTCGCTGGCCGCTACTCTTTTTCTCGACTTTTTTATTTTTTTATTTTTGTCCCTTCTCTTTTGCCGTCTCCTCTTCATCTCCTCCGAGTCTACATTCTTCTGCTTCTTTTCCCTTTAAAACGTAGAAGAAGTAGAATCTCTCCGGAATTCAGCGACCGCAAAGAGATAAAGAAGAAAAATCTTCCCGAGAGTAAGAAAGACAAAAAAAATAGAAGTAGAGAGAGAGAGAGAGAGAGAGATATCTCTGTGTCTTCTCGAACCAGTTGGAAATATTTTTCGATTACTCGGGACTATCGAATTTTTGTTCTCTTCATTTCGTTTTCACTTTATTTTTTCCTCTTCTCGCGTTAGTTTTCTACGAAGAAGAAATAAACGAGATTGGATAAAAATCGTAATCGTCATAGTCGTTATCGTTATCGTAATCATTATTGCCTTAGTTTACGAAGATATTTTTGTTCGTGTCTCGTCAGAGATTGATAATAATTATCATTTAGCAAGGGATAGAAAAGAGGTTAAAGATCCTTGTCGTCATCGTCGTCGATGTTCGTCCTAGGTTGCTTGGCTTCCTGGTTACGGCGTTAAGTGATAACGTGTAACGATCGGACGTGCAACGGAACAACCCTTTACCCTTTCCTACTCTCCAAAGGGTAGAAAGGGAGAGAGAGAGAGGGAGAGGGAAGCTTTCCCGAGATTAATCGCACGAGATAAGAAGTTGATACGACGTCTCTTAAAGATCCTACCGAGAAGTCTCTAGTAGGTGGATGAAGCAACCACCACCACCACCATCACCACCACCACCACCATCACCATCATCATCACCTAGACGGAACTTTTTCAATTCAAAAGATACGAAGTAGAGGCCGACAGAAAAGGAGAAAATCGGCTGGCCGAAAGATGACCCTGGTAAGCGTAGAAACGGAAATTTGAGAAGGATTTCTTCTTATCGGTGTACGAAGATGAGAAAGAGAGGGAGAGAGAGGGTTAAAGTATGTCACGATAAGAAGTTGAATTTTCAATTTTCTTTACCTTCTTCGCCGAGAGATTTTCGAATCGTTCTTTCGAACCGATGTTTGATACTTTGTCATCTTTCATCGATGACGACGATTTTTTTTTTCTCTTCGTCTATCCCCATATATTCGAATATCAAGGAATAATATATTATATTTTTTATTATATTTATAATAATAAAATATTAAAAGTTGCGTTGTTTCTCGCGTGTGACAGTTTAATTATAAATGTCGAAGGATTAGAAAACAAACGAGAATATTTGAAATAATCAATTAACAGCAGAATAGAAATTCAAAGTGAAATTGCTCCAAACGTTTTACGACAGATTCAAAACTCTCTCTCCCTCTCTCTCTCTATTAGTGTTCTTGGAGTATGAGAGAAAGACGTTATGTATTTCGAGAGTATTCGTGCTGACAAATTCGTGTCGCCTAATGGAAACGCGTTTGTGGACAAGTTCGATCGTCTACTGGCTAGAGGAGTGAGAGAATGGGAGAGAGAGATGGAACTCTAGCTCGCGACGACGATTCTCTTGGCTCATCGATCTTCAGATTGCGGCTGCCACGAACAATGCCGTTCGCGAGTATTCACCGTGAAAGTGGTAATCGTTCCGTGACTGTCAAAGGACCGGCCATTACTACGTGGATTAGAGCTTGTACGTTAGTAGGTACATAGGTATATATACTTACGCACGTATATATATCTATCTATATTTATACCTATGTATTCGCACGCATATATACGCGTATATGTAAGATATTTTGCTGTTAGTAGTAGTAGTAGTAGTAGTAGTGCCACGGCCTTTTGATAACTACGGAAGTTTATTTAATATACGTAATAATCCAGAAACGGGATTCATTTATGAAATGTTTTACACAAGCGTAGCGTAAAAAAGAAAAAAGAAATAAAATAAAAAAAAGGTAGTTATTCGATGAAAGGAAGGAAGAAGGCAAGGAAGGTGGAAAGGGGGGAAGTGGTGGTGGTTGTTCGTGCAAGTAAATCGAAATAAAAGCACTGTAACCGGACAAATTTTGTTCTCCCCTTGTCAAACGAATTTCTCTACTTTCGTTAACGATTAAAGTCCAGAAAAGCGCGAGAGATTATTTCTCCCCAGCCCCCTCCCCTTGCACCTACCTCTCTCACTCTCTCTCTTGCCACGTTTTCTTCCCTCTGTGTCGGTACTCCCATCGAGTTCGCAAAATTGACGTTAAATCTCGCGTCCAATCTCCGAGAGCCGATTAACGAAGAGCATGCAAGAGAGAGAAAGAGAGAGAGAGATTTTATGTTTAAAACAAAAACAAGAAAAAGGAAGAAAAAGCAAAATATAACTTTCCCTCTAAAAAAAAAAAACATAAGAACAAAAAACTACCATTGGGATGATTTTTATTTTGTAAAAGTAATCCGAGACTTGGCATATCGTTGGTACCAACAGAGGAGACACAGAACGTGCTCGTACCCACATCGAGAAAATACCGTGTGCGTTCGAAACAAATAGAAATAAAAAAAAGTAGCCGGGGAAAACAAAACGTAGCAGTCTTTTAACGATTTTTAACGTTAAATTCTCACTCGATTTGACCGATAGAAACACTCCTAGGCTAATACGTGTAGCGTAATCGCTTCGATCGTACAATCCTTTCAGCTTTTTCTCTGCTAAATCCGAAAATGTGAAAAAGAGAGAGAGGGAGAGAGGGAAATCGGTTCTCCTCTCATGTGTGGCCTTTAAATGAGCTCTCGTAGAGCGAATAAGTAAATGTTCCGTAGGGTAGACGAGAATTTCCAGACAGTTTCACATCGGCAGCCTCTCTTTCCTTTTCCGTAACGACCTAACGACACTTTTCTGCCTGGACTGAGCCGCTCTTTACACACCTATTTCCCCTTACCCCCTATTCTCCCCCTATTCCCTCCCTCACTTTTTCTTACCCCTGAGACATTCGAGAATTCATGTACTTCGACGAAGAAGATTACCTAGCTGCACGTTATTTCAGTATTTTTGTATGCAACATCATTTTCTTGTATGTTCTTATACGCGTAGTTTACGACAACGCTACGAATGAATTTTTCTACTGGGCGGGAAGAAAATCTTCGGAGAGAGAGAGAGAGAGAAAAGATTCGTCTTCTACCAAAATTACGAACTGACTCGTTATTTTATTCTTAATGATAATCTATTATATATATATATATATATACAGATATAAATAAGAAGAAAAATTTGTATAGAATTTTTGATAGAAAAGTTAGATTAAATACGACGAAGAGTATTTTCTAAAGAACGCGAAATGAATTGATAACGTTATTAAAAATAAACGATCAATGATAACGAGAGATGACTCGGCCATAGTAAATGTTTTCTACGTAAAAGAAAAGTAAAGTTACTAGTTATATTTTGAATAGTATCGTCGAATATCTTTCTTTGTTTCTTTTTTTTCTCGTTCTCTCTTTAAAAGAAAAATTAACGCGCGTTTTCTTACTTTTCTTTAAGAAGCGACTTGAAAAACGTAGTTTTACGTTTCTTTCAATATTTCAAAGTTTCTTCTCTCCTTTTTGTTCAAGAATCTTCAAAGAACGTTAGTATCTGCCTTTTCTGTCTTTTCCCACTCGTTAAATAAAGAATTTAATTAAGGCTAACGATCGGTGAGACGACGACGACGACGACGACGACAACGACGACGACGATTACACTGTGGTGAGTTCTCGTCGATGGTAGGGTGGAAGAAAAAAAAATAAATTAAAAAAGAAAAAGTAGAAGAGAAGGGTTAAAAAACCAGAAGGAAATAGAACGATCCTCGATGTACCTACAACGTGGATAGTTCTTCTCTCTTTTTTCTTGAATCCAGCAGCTTTCCTAGTGATGAACACGATCGATCGGGACTACATGCTTTCTTCTTCTTCTTCTTCTTCTTCTTCTTCTTCATAATTATTTCAGAGTTATCGACATCCTTTCGTGTTCACCAGACGGGACATCGAGATCTTAAGAGAAGCAAGGGTATTTCCTCGAGCGAAAAAACTTCGATTAACGTAAATGTTCCTCCTTTTCGTTTGCTCGATCGATCTACATTTCATTTGAATTTTTAATTAAACACCTTTTAATGTCGTTACATTATCTTGTCAATATTATATAACGCGTAATTTTTTTTTTCTTATTGTTATATGTATCTCCGATAAACAATATATTGGCATACATAGTCAGTCATACATAGCGTGACGCGAAAAGAACTTATGGGACAACCTAATATCATATGGTAGAATTAATTACAATAATTTTTCAAAAATTTTGCGCGTGTGATATTTAATTAAGAATAATTGATGTGTCGCGTCGGGTATATTTTTATTCTTTCTAAGGAACAAGTTTTATATGTCATTAATTTGAAAACGTACGTACTAGGTACCTTGTAAGAAGACTAGGACACGCTCGTTGACGAAATAATGAATACGAAATCGACAAATTGGTGGCAACGAAGGGGCACGCGTCGAGCTTCATTAAATTTTGAAATTCCGCTCACTAATTATTCCGTGTATCAGGGGGCGGGGGAGACGCTAATGCGGTCGCCATTGTGGCAAATAATTGTGGACGGCAGTGCGGAGATTTACGAACTGCCGTGTGGTATGATAATAATAATAATATTACATATATATATATGTATTTGTATATGTATATACGGCCGCATTGCGTCGGACGATTTTCAACCACGAAAAGAGCTTTCCGTCGGAGGACACAACCCTCTAATTCTCGACAATTATTTTATTGTTTTCGAGCTTTGCGAGAGAACCGTCTCTCTTCCATAATTTCTCCCTCTTTCTCTCCCTCTTCGTCTATTCCGCGTCTCGACGTCGTCTTCTTTTATTTTATTTTATTTCTTTAATTTTATTGTTTCTCTAACAAGTACAAATTATATAAAAAGAAATTTTCTCTATGATTAATTATATCAGCAAACGTTTGCATTTGTATTCCTAGTTTGTACACTTCTGTAACTTGCATCGTGAAAACATTTACTCGGATGCAGGGGGTTGCACAAATGTACAAGTTTCACAGTTGTACTCGCTCGCGATATATAATTACATTTTATGTACTAACAGGTTTTAGAAAAAAGAATTAATTCGATTCGTTCTTATTGCAATTGTTGCTCGATAAGATTTTGTAGCCTTTCGTTTCCGTTTTATTCCATCAACGTAGAAAATATAACTATATCTTATCTCTCATTTTTTTCCTTTTGTTTCTCTTTCTCTCCCGTTTATAAACGGGCTTCGAATCACGAGTTAACGATGAAAAAAGGGGGTGGGAGATATATCCCGGAGTACGGAACCGGTAAGCGGATTCGAGTAAATCAAATCGCCAGCTAGCGTATGGGGTCCGCAGCTTTTCCGGCTACACACCATCGCCGTATGCCGCTTAATTGTGGCAAACATATCGCTGTAAAATTTACGGAACGTTGCTCGCTCGACGGTTAATGTAATGTAACAACGACGAAGCGTGTCTGCCAAGCGTTCCCTCTCTCTTCCTCTTTTCCACATACACAGAGACATACATACATGTATTTTTCGTGTACGGTTAACTGACCGCGACAAACAGGATGATTTAAATTAACACAGCTAAACAACGACGAGTTACTACTGGGAAGGACTGCAGCTGTCTTTTTTAAAAACATTGTTGCACGCGTTATGGTCGATCAGAGACAAGCACCCCCCCTCGTTTCGTTGTGTTTATTTGTTTGATATTGTTTCAATTTGATTATAATAAAAAGAGAGAGAGAGAGGGATAACAATGTACACTTTTTGAATTATTCAAAATATTATTTCAAATAATACTCTTTACGAATGTAATATTTTGACGACAATTAATTTTTTATTCTCGATTGCCATCAATTATTCATTATTTTATCTTGCATTGATTCGCAATGAAAAAAACTCGAAAAATCGAGCATCATAATCCTTTGGAAATGCGAGAAAAGAAAAATAGACGTTGGCAAAAGAATAGTTGAAACGATTTAGTCGCGTGAAAACTTGAGAGATCGCTTTTGTAGAAAATTTCGGTTCCTACTTCTCCCGCAACGTATTTCACAGAGAGCCCCCCCCATGTCACGTAGACGTGGTATAAATGCGCCGTAACGTGCTTTCAAAGAAATCATTTCCGTTTTAAACACGCACGTGTTATACGCCAATGTTGTAGATTGTACGTGTATACGTGTCGCTTAACGAGCCTGGCTTTGCACGCTTGCTTGCTCGACTACGACGTTTCACGATCGCAACGGGAAAACTTTTTGATTTTCTCGTTGGATATAATGTTACCGATGTGTCTTCTCCCCTTTTCTCCCTTTCAAACATTTTCTTTTTGTCTTTTTTTTCCCCTCGCAGTTAAAAATAAAAAGTCGATGCCCTTTGAATAATTACGAATCGTGTCTATGCTGTTAAAGGTCTGACCCGCGCGTTGACTCGTACTACTTAACGATTCAAATTCATTTTCGATCTTTTTTAATTTTTCTTCCCAATTAGAGTTGCGATCGTATAAAAGTTTAATCAAATTCATCACCCGTTTTATCTACCTTTCGTCCCATTCTTTGTTTTCTTTTCGGAGATTTATTTTTTGTTTCTTTTCGAATAATACTTAATTTTACCATTAACTCCCAATGAATTTATTTTCTTTCAACGAGAACGTAATTAATGCAAATATCAGATGTTCTTGGTCTGGCTGCTAGGCACATTAAGATCTAACCTCCTTATACAAACCCTCCCACATCGGAAGGGATTCTCGAGGAAAGCTTGGAACTAATAAGGATCGTTCCCTTAGGATATCATCCCAAGTTCGAAATGCACGGACTCCTGGTCCACCCGGAGAAAGTTCAAATGGCGACTGCAACTTAACGTAAAACTTTGCCGCAGATATAAATGATGTTGCTAATTGAATCACTTTACTCCCTCCCACTTTACTCTATTATTACTTCTATACTACACTTTCCTCTTTTTGATAGACATATTTAAATAAATATATTTATACCTACTTTAACGATAATAATAAACTCGTAATGTTTTCTCAAAGTTTTGCGAGACTTAACAAACTATTCGAGCATTAAATATTTTCAAACTCAACGTTTCGTCGTGTAAATGAGAACAAAGTAGCAAGTTGGGTAAAAAATTTATAGCGTATAAATAACTTATGATTAACAAATATTACTTTCTTAGTTACATTTACTAGTACGAGTCGTAAATATAAGTCATACTTATACTTGGCGAACATCATTTTATACATATACTATAAGTTATACTATAAGTTTAACTGAGTTTTAATAAGTTTAGCTAATAAGTTTTCTAAGTAATACTTTGTATTTAACGAATATTAATCTTCGGATATGAATCAACAACATTCATAACTAAAAAAAGATAAAATAGTATTAAAAATATGATATATTCTTCATTATTTCTAACGTAAGATCGATTCGGATCGAGATTTACGATGTACTTTTTCGCATTATGGTCGCAAACGTGGGGTACTACATCGATTTATAGACGTTTCGTTGATTAAAGATTGAAAAACTATCTTCAATGAAAAATAGTCGCAAGGAACACGTGTTTTACACCTAGCTTTACTCATTTCCATGATTCGGAGGAGAAAAGCGGTGGTCATTTTGAGGAGTCTGCTTGGATTCTCTCTGAATGGCAAGCAATTCAACGTCAAAACACGAGAGCCATTTCGGTGCCATAACTGCCATAATTCATGCCGGCGCTTTGCAATGGGTTGGCTTCGTATCGCAAACTGGTCGAAGCTTTCATTCACGAAATCCGACGTTCTCCCTCTCCCCGATGCACGCATGCACGCAAGCACGCACGCAAGCACGCACGCACGCACACATATATAGACGTGCATTTTCTGCACCGATTTGAACGACGACGCGCGTTCATGGAACATTGGCAGGTGAACGCACATATACATAACGTACGCCCCCACGTGTTTACTTGTGTGCGTATCCCGATAAATGACAAATGGATTCGATTTACTGATAAACCGACGATAAATCACCAGTCCATTGTTTATCAGCGAACGGGCCTGCGTTCGGGACGCAATGATTCTTTTGTCCGATTACTCCTTTTTTTACGCTCAACGTGTGTTTGTTCTCCTAGCATGCACGTATATGTATATGCATATAGATACATGCGGTCTTTCATACACGCGCATACACAGACACACAGACACGGACACATTTACGATGCTCGCGTTTTGCAGCTATTTACGAAGTCGCCCCCGTGCATACACACAACTCCTATTTTTTTTCTACGCGACGTAGGACATCCATCCCTGTCGCCGCCGACCAAATTGGAATTTATGAAAACGCTTTCGCGGATTCGTTGGCTCTTTTCTTCTTTTTTTTTTTTTGTTTTTACTTTTTTCCTTTTTGTTTCTTTTTTTTTGTTGGTTTGTTTGCTTTTGTCCGTTAGAAATGGCGACAACGGCGATATACCGTTTTGAATTATGAATGGTAAATAAGAACACGCGTTTGCCTCGGCAAACGAGATTAAATTTTAGTAATTAAGTTAGTATTTTGCGAAATGTTCGAAAAATATTTTTCGAACGTACTTGGATGGATAATCGTATTTTATCCTTACGTGTGGTGTGGAGTGCTTTGCTTTTATTTTCCAAATATAAAACTTCTTTTTGAAGAAGTATCGAAAATTTTCAAGTCAAACAAAAAGTGAAAAGCATTGTGGGGGAGGGGGTTATTTGATTGGCGGGGGAGGAAACGGGAAAATATCGATCGGTCAAGACTATGCCGGAGACTATAGGTCAGGGGGGGGTGGTACCAGACACAGTCGGGCAACGGGGACAAACAATTTAAAGTGCAATAAGAATGATTGAACAAATTTCTTTTTACTAGGACAATAATACAGTGTGGAATGAGATCAAATTAACGGAAAATAAAAGCCAACGAGAAGCGGCTAAATTTGTCGCACGATTTCTTTCGTATTTTCCCATGACTTCTTAAATAATAATAAGTTGGATGAAAAAGAAAAGAAAAAGCAATATTTGCGACTCGTTTTTCGCGTTAAATTTTTGAGGGTCTCCGAACACAGCAACCTCCTCGCGGTGAGACCTGGGTCGGTATTGCTTGCGATCTATTCAAATCTAATTTGAAAACAATGTAACGCAAGTACTACCGGGCGAATGGCTGTGCTAAATTCATTCTAAATTTATTTACATGTTTAATTATTATTTACTTCCTTTTGGTCCTTCCGACACATTGCTTTTTTGAAATTTTAATAAAGTTGACGGAGTGTAAATGTGCACACACGACAAAAGAAATTATTAATAATCTATTATTATTATTTTAATTCATTTTAATTATCGATAGCATTCGTAAAGAAGAATATACTTGGCGTGGGTCAAGATTGATATTTTCGAGAAGAGGACAAATTTCGATGTTTTTAAGGACGACGATGAAAGATCGAGCAAGAGACAGAGAGAGAACGAAAAACGTTTAGTTACAGGAAAAGGAAAGAAAAAAAAAGAAAAAGAGAGAGAGATAATATCGGTGAAGTTCTCTTATTGTTAGTAGAACACTTTCAAAGCCTCTTTTATATAGGCCAAGGGAAGAAAAGAACGACAAAGATAAAAAAGAAAAAAGGAAAGAGAAGGATTAAGAGTAGGAGTAGGTAGACGTTGAAGGAAAGGCTAGCTTGGCGTAACCGGTTATTTTTCTAATAAATCAAAGTCACTGTGATCCACCAAGAGTCTCTCCTTTCCGATGATAAGACGACGGAAAAAAACAAAGAGAAGGGATTTTCCTGGCATCCATGCTATATTCGTCGTTATTTAAATATGTATTAGTTTTTCATCGGAAAATGTTTAGGTATATAAAATAATGAAATCAATCGGATAGAGATTCGCGTTTGATCAAAATCGGGATGTTCCGATCGGTAACTAAATAACTTGGCCTTGCGAACGTATTGATTTTAGATTAGATATCTACTTGTCTTGCTAATGACGTGGGCCACGGTAGGAGAAAAATAAAATCGATAAAAATAACGCTATTAAATTAATACGTTTTTGGATAGAACAACTAGAATTACGCGATAGAACGAGATAGAGAAAGAAAGATACGATCGATAAAATTTCTTTTTAGAAAAAAAGAAGAAAAAAGAAAAGTAAAGAGAAGAAGAAAAAGAAGAAGAAGAAGAAGAAAAAAAAAAAAAGAAATGAAAAAGAAGCCTCGTCTAGGTAAAGGGGGATGAAAGGTCGCAGGAGAATGGTAATATTGAAAAGTATCGGTGTGTTTGTGTGCGTATAATAAAGGCAACGTACCACACGGACTTGGGCTACTCACGAAAGGCGAAGGAAGGAAGGAAGGAAGGAAGGAAGGAAGGAGAAAAAGCTCTCGAGGCATTTAATCGGCGAATCGTTTTTAATCCTACGCTCGCGCTCTCTCGGCGACTATTGTTACGAGCTTTTCCACGGAAGGAAGAAGCACTCTCTCACTTAATGCCCGCACACACTCTCTCTCTTCGGATGCTTTAAAACGTGTTCCCATCTTTCTCTTTCTCTCATTCTCACCCTTCTGTGAAAAGATGAGCAGGCGAATGAGGAGTGCGAGAGTTAACGAGAGAGAGAGAAAGAGAAAAAGAGAGAGATATAGGTAGGCAGACGAACGGACAGACAGACAGACAGACAGGCAGACAGATAGATAGATAGAAAGAGAATGTCGTCGTAAACGCAGCAGTCACGAAATGGAAAGGCCGCAACTAAACCCCTCCTTCCACCCCCCTTCATATCCTTCCTCCTCTACCGGCTTCTCGATTTACGACTCTCAGATCATTCTATTCCATTTTACCAACCGTTTCTCTCTCTCTCTCTCTCTCTCTCTTTCTCTTCTTCTTCGCCGTTCTCATACAGCCCTTTTTCATGTTCGCACCCACATATACACGAGGAGATAGAAAAATATTTTATATCCCCAAGCCAGTTCCCCTTTTTTATTATATCGCCTACGTCGGCAAACCTCCGTGTCGCAGCGATCCGATAATTTATCGGAGGTCTCGCGCGATTCACCACGAATGTGCATCCTCTCCTCTCTCTATGAATGCTTCCTCTTCATATTCTCTCCCTCTCTCTCTTTAACCATCCCTTTCAAGGTCTCCTCCACCTTCTTCTCTTATCGTACGCGATTCAAAATTACTTGCCTATTGTCATTGAAATCCACCATCGTCGTCGTAATACACGAATATGTTTTTGTATGTATGTGCAAGCGCGTGTATATATATGTATATATGTATATGCGTACGTGTGAGGAAATGAGAAACGTCGAAAGTTAACGGTCCGTTAGTACATCGACTCTGGTCCGTTGAGAAACTTCTGTGAAATTTCTCCCTTTTGTACGTTCTCTCTCTCTCTCTCTCTCTCTCTCTATCTCTCTTCACACGTATTACATACACAGATACTAAAATACATACATGTACTCGTATGCATTTATATATAAATATACACGTGTATGCGGATGTTACGTGAAAATAATAATTGCCTTTTTCCGGTTGAAAGCTTTAAGAATTTTCCGCGACCCTCGTTAACTTAACCGCGAACCTTCAGATTACGTTGGGTATAATTAAATCACAATTTTCCCCATCATTACGTTATTATCTATGCATTAGGCGTGCAATCTCAAGATCTTCCGTTATAATTCTCGGAATAAAGTATTATGTTGCAGCTATTGTTGTTCACTCGAATAACCACCAGCAATGAATTTTTCTTTTTCCTTAAAGTGTTCATTGAAATGGTCATCTCAAAGATATTGAGAGAGAGAGAGAGAGAGAGTAAAAGAAGAAGACTTTCTTTTTCGAGGGCCAATGTTTTTTTCGCAAACAGCTGTTAGTGTCGTAAACAGAAAACGAGAAAGAAGATGGAAGGGGGTGGAGTTGGGGGGGGGGTCGTCGAGAGAGAAGTGTACGAGAGGACACAGAGTGGCCTCTGTCTCTGGTACTAGCTTTTAAAGTAGCTGCCCGCAATAAAGTGGCAAGTCTTAATGGCTTTTCCAATATCTCGACACGAGGATCCAGAGGTGTTGGTGATAGCGGTGGTGGGGAAGGTTAATTCTACTTCATAGTTCAGACCTCATTTTGTATCTTCCTCGCACTTTGCCCTCACTCTATGTATGCTACAATCTCTTCCTCCTCTTCCTTATCTCGACTTTGTTTCTTCTTTCTACTTCTACTACTTCTTCTACTACTTCTACTCCTGCTACTACTTCTTCTTCTTCTTCTTCTTCTTCTTGTTCTTTTTGTCTATCGCGTCCTCTTTTTGTTTTTCCTCTACTTTTTCTGTTTCCCTGAAAAAGAAAGTACGTTGATGTTGAGACCAAGCTAAGAATCGGTAATGAACTTTGAAGGAGGGTGCGAAAGATGATATAGCGTGGAAAAGAAGAAGTATAAGATGGTGGATGTTTTACCCTTGGCGAATGGCGAGCCTGATAAATATCCCCGAGGTCATTTGCTCGAGTCTTCGAGGACGACTTAATTAGCGTCGATATTCTCTCTCTCCCCCATACTTTTTTTCTCCCTTTCTCTTTCTCTCCATCCTCGGCCAATCGAAAATCCTTTATTTCTCGTTAACGTAATCCGCTTATCAATATTCGACTCGTACCCGGTCTCGAACCGATCTCGATCCAGTCTCGATCCGGTATTTTCGTTATTAATTTGATCATCATAGCGCCTTCCGATATTATTAACGATTCGCTGATACTCCCTCTTAACGATTCGTTAACGGTTGTAATGCGATTACGCGAGAAACGATGGGGCGAGAGTCCGTCCTGATGATTTCGTTCGTTGGCCAATATATAGCGCGCCTTAATTAAAAAACTTTTCGCTTCTCTGAAATACGCGAGAAGAATTGTATTTCATTTCTCGAGTTAGGGGGGGGGGGACCGGCTCGACACGCCATAACTCGTGATCGATTGATCTTTGCAAAGCTTTGACGCATGTGCCCGCTTGCCTGCCTGCCAACCAGCCTGCCTGTTTCCCTGCCTATCTGCCTGTGTATCTAATTTTAATGAAATAGTCGCGGCCGGGGGTATGTTTGATTATTATTACGGATATGAAATTAATTCATGTTATTAAAGCTGTTCAATGAGAGAAACAGAGAAATAGATGAATAACTCGATATAGATGGGTAGAGATAGATAGACAGATAGACGGATAGATAGATGGATGGATGGATAGAGTAGAAAATAGGAATAGCATTGGTGCTTGGCAAAGCTCGAAACATATTACTCGTATCATTGTTGAAGATACGTTCGAGAGAACGGTCCGTTGCATTCGTAGCCGGTCACGTATACGATTACGCGGCCCGCAGATGCGTGCGTGCGTTTGCGTATGCAAATATGCGTGTCTCCGGGCACGTGTGAATTTATGCATGCGGTCGCCCGGCAGCAACCGCCGTCGCTTCTGCCCGCCAGAAGTTACGCCCAGAAACGGTAGTTCGCTTTCTCGCGATTCCGAGCATCCCGGTTTCCCATCAGAGCGAGTACGAGAGAGAGAGGAAGGGAGAGGGAGAGAGAGACCATTTGCACTTTCCACGTTTCCCTTTATCCCCGTGCGTTTATTCATCGATCTACTAATTAGACTTACCGTGTGTCCGCTCATTGGTCGATAATAACATTCAATTTGTTTCAACGATTCGAAAAAAAAAAAAAAAGAAAGGGGGAACAAAAATAATATTAGAGTAACGTTAATCAAAAACTACTGTCCCAATTCATTTTCCACGTTTTTATTAATTAGCTCTCGTAGATGTAATAAAACAAAGTGTACTTTTGACCCAACCAAGGGGCAGAAAAAGAAGATCATTGTCGCGATTATTTCACTTTTCATCTCTTATATATATTTTTTTTCCCATCCTATCATTTCCCTTATTATTATTATTATTATATTTTTTGTATAAGCGTGAAAAAGGAGAGAATACAACGCATCGACGAGACAGCCAACAACCCTAGTCGAGCGGCCGCCACTGCTACCACCATCGCCGGTTCAGGAATTTTTTCGTTCGTTCTTTCAACCGCTGAAAATTTCTGACTGCCCATCTCTCGCTTGGCTCCGGTAAATAATGTTTCTCCCGAGCCACGTTCGCAAACTGCGAACATAAATCGCCATCTTATATCTCTTTGGGGAGTCCGCCGGATGCGGTTCGCTCTTCCTCCTCCTCCTCCTCCTCCTCCTCAGTCTCCCTCTTGCCTCCCTCTTTTCTCTTCACCCTCCGCGTTCAACTCCCACCATCCCTCGACCGTTTCAACTTGGATTCTCCGGAATTCCTCGCAGCCCGCTTTTCGGTAATGGAGGTGACTTCCTGCCTTCCGCGCAGAACCAAAACCTAAGAGAGAGAGAGAGAGAGAGAGAGGAAAAAGGTAGAGAAGCTGAGGATAAAGTGAGAGAGAGAGAAAGCATGCATCTTACCGTATTTCCTTCGATTTTGTCGAAACTTGTCCTCCAGCCAGGATATCGTTATTTCGTTGAATGATCGCCCCGTTACGCTTCTCTCCCTTATCTCCCGGAAAAACTTTTACACGAAACGGCTCGTATGTTTTCTATCTTTTCCGATTTCGTCCCCTACGACACGAGTTGTTATACTTTTCTCTTCGGACGAAATGTATATGTAGTATCCATTTATGTATCTGTACGCTACTTTTCTAAAGTTTCAAATCACTATAGGAGAAGAAGAAGAAGAAGAAGAAGAAGAGGAAAAGGAAAGGGAATGGACAAAGAAAATAGTATTTAAAAAAAAGATCCCATTACTTATATTTAAAAATTGTTATTTAGTCGCTTTTATATTCGTCATTTTCTCGTTTTGATGATTATTTATGAGAATATCGAGTAAGTATCATGGCTGAAAATATTATGCATCATTCCGTACGTCGTTGATAACGATACATGCGAGCATCATTTGTCAGTAGGAACATATTTTTTTTCCTCAGCCCCTTCAGTTAGCAGCAGGCAGCATACATTTACATATATGTATGAATGGATTGCCTATCATAAGGACTTCAAAAAGTTTCTTACTGATAAATGGTACTCGTAAGTAACATTGTTATCGAAATACAAAGCATAGTATTTCTTCGAGCGTGATATACTTATACGAATAATTACGAATTTAAAGTTTGAACTATTTGTAATGGTAATTATGTTATGAAGAAAATTGAAACTAGAGATTATTAAGATCGTTATTTCGAGTATTATTGCAAAGAGTATCGATGGAATTTCGTTCGTAACACTTGTTCATAAAACTTTAGTATATCAGAGTTAAATGTTCGCGAATAGGCCAAAATCGTAATAGTAGATATAGAATTTCGAGCGCAGCTGGATCCAGGAATTAAGCCGATAGAACCCGGTCGGCGTAGAACTTACGGATAACTCAGTCTAAAATCGAAGTTCCTCGAATTATTGTATATAATCCTATTACGTGTACTGGAACTGAAGCATGGTTCGAGCTTCGAGAATATACCTGTGCACATTCATCTGCTCTCTCTCTCTCTCTCTCTCTCTATCTATCTCTCCTTCTCTTTAACTCATTCCTTCTTATGTTACTAATGCAGCTTATGTTTCTGGTTCGCCAAAGCGGTGGTAATACCGTGAGGTGAAAAGTCTTTTCCACCTGGTCCTTTTAAATCCAGATAGAATTTCACAAAGACACTTCTCTAGCTTCCCGATTTAATAAATACCATAAACGATGAATACCTACAAACTTTACTTGTTCATGTTACTCATCGCAGTAATATTCGACGAAATTAATACGAAAGAAAATAACTAAATTATTATCCTCCCATTCGTTTATCGAATTTATCTTTTATCGCGAGATACGTAATATCGTTTAATATACCATAACTAGAATAATGAAGATAACACAAAAAAAAGAAAAGGGAATAAAAATTATTCCTCCTATACTATATCTTTTTTTCCTTTTTTCTCGTTTCTTCTTTATTCCATTTATTATATGCGTATTTTCTTTACCGAAGTTTATTAACCGTAGTTAATTTCAGATAAGCAGCCCTTTAAGCTCCACCTCGTGTAATGTACCTCAACGTGTACTTAAAGTACCGACGATAACGAGAACAATGTTAGCTTCTGAAGCAGCAAACGTCGAGCTTAATAGAATTTTCCTGTAATTTGTAGACGACCAACGAAATTAAAGCTTAACGGGTTCCCCGTTTGTTCTTTTTTCTTTTCTTTTCTCGAGAATGCAACGATTCGCGCAATTGAGTATCGAAAAAATGTATCCTTTAAATCTGTATATCTATACCATTTAAATAAATCCGTGATCTTAGATTCCTTTTAAATCGAATCAAAAAAAAAAACATAGAAGAAAGAAAGAGAGAAGAAACGACAAAGGGGATTTTTGTCGGAGAAGAAGAAAATACGTGTCCGTGATAGTGCATTAGCGGAAAACACGTGTAGAAACATACGCTTTGTGCTCAACTATCTGGGATTAAGGGGACGGGGGTACGGGGGGTATGAACATAGGGAATAATTAAAAGTACACCCAAGAGGTGTAATTATGGTGTCCGTAAATTACAGGAATGCAACTCTTTCCCACTGTTAATTACATATACGCACTATAAACTCAAACTCCACTCTCTCTCTCTCTCCTTCTCTTTGCATATGTATGCGTATCGAAATGCACAGGGTGTGATATGGGATTTGTTACAAATTCAACTCTCGATAACCAACGGGAATATCAAGAAAATGTAAAACGAACGATATCCGATTCAATTTGAAATGAATTTAGTCGAAACGAATAAATTCCTAAGGTTAGTTTGTATGTTGCATAAATGTTGTAAATGGTAAGAAGATTCACCCTGTATAAACCTTGTCTTTACCAACGCGAATTTTGTTGGCTTGGTGGGGGACAGAAAAGAGAGAGAGAGGGTAGTTTCACGATGCGATACCACTACCATTGGGCCGCGAAAGGGGTGCACAGTACCACGAGCATAATGGTGCCTGATAACCTCGAACACAAGCGACCATCCTGGACCACCGATCTGTTCTCTCTCTCTCTCTGTCTCTTTTTCACTCCTTCCTCCTTCGTTATACGTTTTCCCGTCTCTCTCTCTTTCTCTCGTACCAACTCCGCAGCATCCTGCAATCTGCATCGCAATGCGATCCACTCTACCGTTCTCTCCTTCTCATCCCCTTGCCAGCACTTCACGATTTTCATCCCCTTTTTCTCGAGTCCTTTTCCCATCCCTTCTTCTCGCTCACCCTCTTCTTTTAACTTAACCTCTTAACCTCTCGAGAACTCTCCTACCATTCGGTGGGCGAATATGAGCTTCTACTGTTACGGTCATCGTTGATATTTCATAACAAAAATTTTGTTCTTCTCGCGAGAAAGAAGGCCAACCGCGTCGTGGCTTTACTTTTACATATACGCACAAATACGTATTACAATATATAAAATTTGTTTCTACTTGTAAATAAAATAAATATTCAAATATTTGGAATTTTTCTCTTCGCGTTCTTTGCAAGAAAAATTGTTTTTTAAAGTATCATTCTTAAAGTTTTATATAATTTTGATGAGATAATAAAGTCGCAAAGGAAGATGATAGTTTCCAAGGGAATAGAAAAGTATTATCATCGTTTTAAACGATAATTGAACACGAGCGTATTTTTGATTTAATTATTGCATAAACGCCTCCGTTTCCCGTTTAATTACTCTGCGGGGATGAATCGAGATTGTGCACGAACAAGCGAGTTTCGTGCTAAGCGTGCGAGAGAGACACACATACACACAGAGAGGGAGAGAGAGAGAGAGAGAAAGGAAATTGTTACATCGATTATAGCGTAACTAGAATGCTCGCGCGATACGTCGTACGTGCCTGTCGGGTGAGTCATTGTAACGTTAATCGTCGGAATTATTGCAGGTGCCTGTTATGCTCACCACTACCATCACTACTATTACTACCCTTCTTCTACCCTCTTTCTCTCTCTCTGATACACTAATTGATTAATAGCTTTTGGGTAATGGTTACATCGTTATATTTCCGATAAAATTAGTTTACGCGCTATGAAATCCATTATCGTTATAAAATATCGACGTATGTAGTATGAGCGTATATTATTTTAAAAGAAATGTTCAATTTATTCTCTCTTCGTTCGTCACCAAAATACATAGTCGTCGTTCTACGTTATCTGTCCTTATTCTCATATCGTTTGAAAAGTTTTAAACGAACGTAAACCGAGAAACCTATCTGAACGAGTTAACGATTTGCGAAACAATACGTACGGTAAACGTTTACTTGGTGTTATAGAAAACAGAAATTCGTGGCTCGGTGTGTATAGAGTAAGAGAGAGAGAGAGAGAGCTAACGGCGCATAATAACGTTGATTTATGTGCTTACAATGTATAACAAGGCGTACCGGCATAATTCTCTCGACGGCGATGCCAAGTAGGAGTAACGTGGTTGGTTATATTTAACAAACTCAAGGAACATTAGTAGCCGAGTCGTGTTACGGGAAATATGTCTTCATTCGAGGCTAACGGGCAAAGCTACAGCGAAATGTTGGCGCCGTTAACAGAAATCTCTTCCATTCGTCATATCCCCTTTACCGAAATTAGATCGGAAAATGTCTCGGTAGATTTTGCCACGCCTTGAATTATTCATGTACACGTTTTCGGCGATTCTTAGATGCGGAGAATTTCCCCTTTCCTTTCCTTTCCTTTCACCGACAAAGTTAACTTTTCTAACGCGGTAAAAACACTTCTCGTATTGTTATAATACGTCAGACATTTATCTTAGATTAAGAGTCGTCGAATCGTAATAATCCTATTACTTATCTTCGTGGAATATGCTTTTAGGATGAGTTACTTTGTTTTTTTTTTCTTTCTTTCTTTCTTTGTTCTTTTTCTTAGAGAAACACGCTTAACTACAGCTTACGAGTGAACCTAAATAACTCGCAAACGAGGTCGAGAAACTTCGGACCGGCCTCTCGTGGAATCAATTTTATTCGTTCGAACGCAACACGTGCGACTAACAAGCTGCCTCAATTCGTAGCTGCACTCAAAAGCACTGTGAGAGCTAAAACGTATATACGTGCGCATACATACATACGTACGTACCTACATGCATACTCGCGCAGAGAGTCTGAATGCAATTGCCACGGACCTCTCCTCGGTAAATTCTATCTTCTATTAAATTCCTTTGTTCATGGCCTTCCGCGAAACCTCGTTCAACTATCCTCGAAATCTACCCGATAAGGTGATCGTCTCGTACCAACGATTTCTCGATACTGCTTTTCGTCTAATTTGTTCGAGTGATAACGTCAAACACGTGAACCATAATCAACGATAATCTTCCGATCCTGTACATACTTATACTCATACCTTACGATTTTGGAATAAGTAGTGCATAACCACCCCCCACCCTGCTGGACACTCTCAGATTCGTTCGTTTATATTTGATCATCCTCGTGAAATTTCATTAGTCCATAGAAGTTAAGCAGTCGCGCGAAGATTTGTCTCTTTAGTGCGATAAAAGAATATATCAATTATTCGTTTGTTAATCTTATTGAAAAGACAAAAAAAAAACGTTCGCGAATAAACTCGTTACAATTTATTAATCTATCCAGAGTTTTCCGTTCTCGCGTGCAATTTCACGTGTATTTACCAATCGGTAGTTTCTAATTAAGTTAACATATTAATAATTTAATTATATCGAAAATATTCAGTTTAATATACGAATGCAATAATAAAAAAAAAAATGTCGAAATATATCGAATATTCGATAAAATTTGTAGATTAAAGTATCGCTATTTCCTACATATATAAATAATAATGAAATAACATTTCTGTTCTCGCAGATAATAAGATAAATTCCTATCTCCGGTTGCAGGCAGCCACGACGATCCCATTATTTAACAAAATCCTCATCGTCGATTAACGACCGTATATATGTATCGTGCATGGCAATAATTAATCGTTCGGCACGTTCGTGAATTATCGATTGAGTATGTGTCCCTCGTATAATCAACGATGGTCCTTCTAGGTGCGTACAATCGGAAACATCCAGTGTTAGCAATAAACGTTTACGATCCTATCGTTGACGAGAATATCATCCTTTGACATTGCTACGTTGTCTAATTCTCGTAAGGCAACAATCGAGACGGTTCTCGATCTTCGATATACGATAAATCTTCGCGAACGGAATGCACGAGACCGATTATGAGCTACTCGATCGAATGATCATTATTTACTATCCCGTTTCGATAGAGACATTAGACATTTCCAGCTTGATTTGTACCAATCCGACGGGAACTTTTTCCTCTTCTATAACGCCGTTTGAAAAGTTTAACGCTTCGATTATTTTTCATTTCAAAACGTGGCGCGACAAACTTTGGATGGAAATTTAAATAATTTTTATTAATTCGATTTTCGAACGATTTTCAAACGATTATAATTTCTAATGTTTGTACGAAATCGATTCCACTTATACTCTTTTATCTGATATAAAATTAATTACAATATTGAATTATCATTATTACAGACCAAAGTAGGATATGTGATCGATTATAAATCGACCCGATAATACTTTCATAGAATAATTTAACGATGATTATTAGACGTTCGAAGCTAGATTTGCAAACAATAACAAAATGAAAATTAATTCCATTTATTATTTAGTAACATACGATTAGTCTGAACATTGGATTATTTTCATTTTGTTAAATGAAAATTGATTTATAAAAGATATATAAGATACCAATTAAAAACGACACAATCTTAGAAACGATCTTCTATTGTTATTCCATTTTGATGAAGATTTCAGACATTCTAAGTTAAGTTTGCAAACTACGGAAACTTCGAACATTTAAACGAAGTTTCTTAGATGTGTAATTTTCTAATTTATTCCATACGTTTTCTCTTCCAACGTACAAATAGTTCGAAAAACTCGATTATATGTATTTGAGAATGCGAATTTATCTGATTGCGAGAAAATATGCGAGGTCGATTAACAAAAAAAAAAGAAAAAAGGACTCGACGAATTCTTTCTTTCGGAATGCCGTGGGATTCTTAACGCGATTATAATCTAGACGATACGAATAATTAGAAAAATGTTATAAATTTGAAGAAACTTTTGCGTCGACGCGGATGATCCATCGTATTTTCAACTATGATTGGAATTTCGAAATAGATTTGAATGAAGGTAAAAGAGAGAGAGAGAGAGAGAATGAGTTTAGAAATAATGGATGAGAGAAATCGTGTTAAACGAGAGAAGAAGTCGTGCAAAGTTATACTCGTAATATGTCGGACGCACCTTCATGAAAGTCCGACGGGGCTGTAATAACGCGTTAGCAGGTGTGCTAGTCGTAAATATTTCTTATTGGTAAGAGAGAAAAAGACAGAGAGAGAGAGAGAGCGAGAGTAAGGTGCTAAAAGGGCGTCACCTGCCACCCTTGTGTCTTCCTTTCTCTCTCTTTCTTCGAAGAACTAAGGCAACTGACACGTTGGAATATTCGAAAACTTTCCAGACTTCCATATCTTTTCTTTTAGAATATATAGTACATACTTTATATATATATATATATCCCTGCGTGTCTGATCCTTTTTCATCTTCAATCAAATGAATTATATATATACGTGCGTGTGTAACGTAAACGCGCATAACATTTAGCAGGGATGAACGTTACGATCATTAATAATACGGAAGAAAGGATCGTATAGGGAATTCCTGATGGGCTAACGAAAACATCGAGAACGTTCCTGACAATCGCGCTAATAGCTACGAAAGTTATGCTAATGGAGATAACACAGATTGTCACTATTGCTGGAATTATGGGCAATCGGATGAAACGAACGTTTAGCTGGATGCATCGCATATAGATATGCATAATGCTCGTATCGTCCTACCAGAGAGAGAGGAATATCTACGTATGTAGATATACATATACATATACATATACATATACATATACATATATATATATATGTATATATATAGGTGAGTTCTCACATAGAATATAAATACATACATATATTAGGAAAGGATATCTACATAGGATACTCTAGAGATATATCTACCTACATAAATAATGATCGTAATAAACGTCCTTTCGATCGAAATTCAGTTCACGTGTTCGTGATCTTAAGAGAAAATAAGAAGGAAAAAGAAAAAAAGAAAAAGATAGAGTATTTGGGAAGAAAGCAATGAAGCGAGTGACTATCGTCGATCTTCGTTCGTTCGTTCGTTCGTTCGTTCGTTCTTCCGTCCGTCCGTCCGTCCGTTAAAATTGCGAATAACGTCGTTGGGAAGCGAGAAAGAAATAGATTATACATAACACATGTATATAGGGAATAAGGACACGTGGAATTTGGACGGACATGTGTTCGCGGACCGAAAGTACCTTCGTAAATCTCGACTACAAGGGGTTATATATGTTCGAGAAACGTATTCGAAGTTTGTTCCTACGACGATTTCTATCCTATTGACGGGGGAGGGAGCACGGTACCTTTTTCTCGACATTTTCCTCAACAAGAATATTTGCCGAGGAAAAACATATAGCTTTTGTTTTTAGTTTTGTCAACTTTGTAATGTTGAATATGTTTGAATAAAGAATATATATCGGATATATATTACGTTATATGTATAAGTTTGTAGAAAGAATTAAATAGAAAGTTTTTAGTTAAATCGCGTGCATATTTAACTGGCAACGATAATTATTGTTCTAGAAATAAATCCTATAAATTTCACGACGAAACGTTGTTTAGTAGTAACGGTAATAACAGCCAGCAGTAAAACATATCGTTCGTATATTCCGCGTGTATAGGTTTATATATGCTTACTCCTTTTTTAATTTGTTTACCCCCAAACGTTATTCATCTAGAAATGCATATACATGCATGCATGTATAGATAGGACAATACGCGACAACCGGCACATACACATTCAACACGCTCGAGAATATGTGGTAAATCTTGGTACTCTACCTATCCAACCTACCACATCAACTTATGTTTGTTTATGTATGAACATCAAAATAGCAAACATGATTACCACCGGGGACTAGGGGATTACTCTTGCTCAGGATAAATCGGTACGATAGTGTAAGCACTGCCAAGCGTCTGCAGATAACTACACTCGAACGCAAATACATATACATATACACATACGCGGACGTATCTTTCTCTCTCTCTCTCTCTCTTTCTATGTATAGATGTGTCTATATTTCCTAAGCTCCCTTGAAATTTACATATTGAGAAAAGCTTTCAAAACAGATCTCTTATTTTCTGTTTCTTTTTTATTTGCTTTGCATACATCGAAAAGAAAAGAAATAAATAAATAAATAAGAGAAAAGAGAAACGTGGGGATTTATATTAGACGACAATAATTTATATTTATTAAAAAAAAAAAAAAATAATAACGTATAAGCATTTTTTCACGTGGCTAACCGTATAAAGTAAAATTAACGGGGCGTTCGGGCCGACGATGGCGATTTTTCTTCGAAGACGTATCGTTTGTTACGTCCTTTATCGATGATGAAGTATCGATTTTAATGATTTATAAAAGGTACCATGTTCGGTGTGCAATCGAGCGACACGTGAAACAGATCGAATCGACGGTTGCCAGTCGGGAGTAGAAAGAACGCGGGAGAGTGTGCGAAAAGAGAGAGAAAGAGAGAGAGAGAGAGAGAGAGAGAGAGAGAGAGAGAAGCTTGACAAATTATAAGATTAATCGTGGGGGATTTTGGTCTCCTGAGCTATCATCAATTATTTTTTTCTTGCGAACCTAAGTCCAATTACGAAAGAAGAAGGCACGGAAGATTGGCGCAGCTCGGAGACCAGGAGGGTAGTAACCCTTAATGATATCTTTTCTTTTCTAGGGTTTCATAAGTCAAATTAAACTTCCGTCCCGACGACGACCACTATATTATTCGTCGTTCCTAACGTAAGTACGTGGTTTTTTTTTATTTTCTTTTTTCTAATAGCCAAGACAATATCTTTTCGTTAATTTGTCATTCGTTAGAAAAATACTCATCCGTAGGAACAAACACTTAAGCTTATTTATTAATTTGATAGAAAATATCTGTAATAACGGAGAATATATTTGAAACGCGTTTCTTAATTCGGACTTAATCTTATTTCCAAAATTGTACGTACGATTATAGTTTAGACAAACGACGCGATGATATCAAATCTTTTTAAATCGCTGTAATAATAACGTAGTTCGACAAGATTGACAAGTTCCCTTCGAAAATAGAACGTCATTCCGTATATTTTATTTTACCGGTAATGATAACTTAAGTGAAAAAATTTATATAAATTTATTGGACGTGATTTTATATTTTATATGATATGAATTATTTTAATATAAAATAATTCCTACAATTCATTTTTCCAATTTTTTTTTCCCTTTTTTTACTCAGTACACTGTAATAACTTCCAGCAAAATTATATACGTGCAAACGTTTCTTTCAAAAATTGAGGAAAAAAAGCTGCTCGCGTGGTTCGCTTACTTTGAGAACGCATGCGTTTATGCAAATAGAGAAAGAAATAAAAAATATCTCTCGTGAGTGTTTTCTTCGATAATATTTTTACGTTCCGCTTTCTCTTTTTATTTCTGTCTCTCTCTCTCTTTTTCTCTCTTGGTATATAAGGTCACTTGGTCTTCTCTTCGCGATTATCCGCTAAACTTCTCTCCAATTTTCTAAGAACTTTGACATTGGACCGCGAGCTTTAATCGTCTAACTTCCATCCGTATAAAATTCCATCTCCATCTCTCTCTCTCTCTCTCTCTCTGTCTTCCTTTTATCTCTTTTTCTTAACTATCTAACAAGAATTTACTATCCGGGGTAGGAATACTTGAAAATTTTCATCTGTAATTTTACTCAGCGACGTGCGAAATTTACCGCAACACAAAATTACTCTTCCTCATTTTTAAATTCCAGTTGTAATTGTCCGTTGTTAATTATATTCTTTATATTTGAATGTCTATAGAAATAATATTATTATTTTAATAATACATCAATGCGAAATCTTTCCATCTTTTTTGTTTCTTTCTTTTTAGTTAGTTAGAACAAAAAATAAAATGAAGAAGAAAATTTTAAATAAATAAAAGCCGAGAAGATGATGGGAGTAACTTAGCTCTCGAAATTCCAATCGATCTCTCGTGTTTCATCATTAAGGCTCGTACGGCTCACCCATCCTAGCAGTCAGAAGCTTCTGCCAGCGCAAATTCTCAGATTCCAGGAGTGCTGATCCTATTTCATAAAGCATTTAGGTCGTCCGACATTGGTTTGCGGCTGGGGTGCTTTGCAAATATTCTATGAATCACTGCCTCGTTCTATCCTCATACCGAGATACCGTCTGCTAAAGTAAAGATCTTTCTCGATTCAAGAATTATTGCGAGGAAAATGTGTAAATATACTTTTACGTTCATTGAATTAATTACATTATTGCGTTTTCAAGAATATTATTCAATGATATTATGATGATCTAGAATAGTAAAATAAAAAAAAGAAAGAGAGAGAGAGAGAAAGATATTCTTAGAAAAGGAGTTTCAACGTTCATTAAGTTTATACGATTTTTTATTTGGAAAGAAATCTTCAAATTTAGAAGAAAATGCACTGCTTGATAAAAGAAAGAAAGAAAGAAAGGAAGAAAGAAAGAGAAAGAAAACAGAACTTGCTTGCTTTATATTTGATGCAATAAAGACGAACGCTAGCTTGGTCCAAGAGGTAATATCATATGCCATGATTTCGAGCACACTTTATATATAGATAAGTATATACACATATACATACATACATATATGTACATACATATATATATATATACGTGATCAAGCTCCAGAAGAGAAAAACGTGTTACCTGCTCTAACGGTGTAGACAAAGAAAGGCAGCAGGAATGGCACGTGTTCGATATCTTTCGAGATTTTCTAAAAACAAAAGAAAGAGTGTATGTGTGTGTGTGTGTGTGTGTGTGTGTGAGAGAGAGAGAGAGAGAATCTAACGTCTCCGTCTTCTCGCAGACAAATATAGCTCACTCGAAAAAGGATCGATGTCCGGGCCAGGAGCAATAATTCCCCACCACCCCCTTATCCGACCCCTTCCACGAGGGTTACAAACAAAATTTGTGGAAAAATTCTTGAAGGAATACACGTATTTCTCAAATAAACATACAGGGTGTACCGTGTAAGTCTCGTGAGCGATTGTATTAATCTTATAATTTAATGGTACGTTGTTTAAAATAATGATTTACCATCGAGAGAGAGAGAGAGAGAAAATATATTTAAATGGTACAATTAAAGTTTTTTAGCATTGCGATAAAGAAAAGTTTGTAGTATTTCGAAGAGAAAAAAAATTGGCCATTGATCGGTTTACACAGATCACCCTGTATATATATATACGTGGTATATAGTTTAAGTCGGCTCGAAGTCGTTTTAGGTACAAGAGCTTTTCTTTCGCACGACACCGGGTGGAGAAGAAAAGTATGAGCGAGAGTACCGAAGGAAGTCTAAAGAGAAAGAGAGACAGAGTTTGCGCGTAAAGGTGTGCGAGTGTGGTGTATGTATATATGTATGTCTGCAAAACGACATATAGATAGAGACTCGGATATTGTTATTCTCTAGATACTAGGTATGAGTGGCGCCAGCTTGTTCTGACGTTCCTCCTCTCGTTTAAGGAATATGACGTATCTTCCTATCCACTTCCTGCACCACCTCCTTTAGACATCTCTACACCCCTCTTCCTCCTCCTCCTCCTCCTTCTCCTCCTCCTTCTTCTCTTCTGTCTTTCTATCTTCATCCTTTTCCAAGCAAGTGAACACAGGTTCCATCTTTCCTCTCTTCTCTTCGCAGATTCGGTTTTCTCCGACGTAGCGCAACCACCCATCAGAGGAAGAAGAAGAAGAAGAAGAAACGTAACAACGTTCAAAAGGAATTGTATTCTTTCTTTAAGAGATTTATCGATTGGGAGTGATCCTCGTCGCAAAACGTTTTTCTACTTTCTTTATCATAAACAATATCATTCGTCTATTCTCGGAGATTGCGGTAAGGGATATATTTTTATATCATTTATATCACTGACATCGGTACATTATATTTATACCAATAAATCATTCATTCGTATATGCCGATAATCATTTATTCTAATAAATCGTAATCAAGTAAGTTAGTTTTAATTTACGTTAGAGAGTCAAAAATAATCCTTCGAATGTTCAAATTATATTATAGGATATCTATTTTCGAAATAGAACTTTGTACGAAAACGATTCATAACATGATTTCTCGAATATCAATAATACAATTCGACATCGGTCTGCTGCACAGATTTTCATTTGAATAATTACGATAAGATATATGTAGTATAATTACGCACATGAGTATCTTTTTAACAAAGAAAAAACTCCATTCTGTGACCTGTGCATAATACTACTGACGGTTGAAAGTATCATCCTACACTGCAGAAAATATTATTCTCATAGTCAATATTTCAACATAAGACCTAACTTAAAAGGTAATTTTAAAGGAAAAAGAATTTCTACGAAGGCTAATAAATTATTTCAAATACAACGAACTTTGCCTCTTTTATCGTTAATAAATCATACATTAAATAATAAAAATATTTTTGAAAAATTGGCATACTTTTAGTAATGATACTTTAATCTTAAATGATGACGATGATACTTTATTAATTTTGGATTAATAGTTTCTATCAAAGTAACGTTTCAATTGAATACCTTTTTACAGGAGGACTCGTGAATTCGATAGAAATCCGTAGTTCAATGAAGAGTCGTATGACTAGGAGGAAACAAGAGCACTGTTCCGTGGTTGGGAGTACATTAGGGGTCGACCAAGAAGTGGGGCTTAGCTTGTTGAGTAGATGGGTAAGTGATACCCTCTTCTATCGACGTGTTCTAAGCGATATACACGTGCAACCAGAACATTTCTAGCAATCCATTCCGAATGCTAATAGAGGAATTAACAATCTCTCTATTAATTACTAGAAACGCAATCTCGCGTATAAACGTGTAAATAGATACGCTCTTACATATATACATATATAAATATAAATATATACTAACAAACAACAATATTCACGGATTGAAATTGTTCTTCGGAGTCTTCGTCATCTTATCATCAAAGTAGCGAATTTAATATCGGAAAGCTTTCGAGAGTTTAAGTAACGAACAGTGTACGAGTTCCATCAGGTTCACCTTGCGTTAAACAATTTCCGAAGGTGAGCCAGGCGGGAGAAGACGAAACTTTCTTGAAATTATACGAGGAACGTCGAAGCAAGCGTGCCTCGAAAACGGATGGGATTTCATCGCGTGGCTTCCTGGTGGTCTACTCTCCAGCTATATGGCTGTACACAATGGGTGTAGCTATCGACTACTCGAATCTGCTAGTATAATAATATCCATAACATCATCTCCTATTTCCGATCTGAAAGAATTTCTTTTCACTTTTTTAATCGCTTTTTCCCTTCATTTTCTTTCGATTCAATAACAACGACAAAAGTGCACTTTATTCATCTCGAAAAGTCATTTGGAATGCGTTTGAAATCGAGACGAGACGAGACGAACGAACGAACGAACGAACGAGCGAACGAACGAACGAACATACACGTGCAACTCGTTTTATTGCGTATGCAATCAAGTGGGGGGGGGTGGTTCCATCGACCCTTTCGATCGCACGGATAAATGAAACCGTCGAGAGTCTTCAACAAACCTTTGAAAGAAGAACAGGTGGGGAAAGCGGAGTCACAAGTCAACAATATTTTTCAACGAAACTTTTCATATCGTACTACTTTATTGCGATTTTTATACGCGATCATGTAGAAGCAAGCGACTACGATTCCTGTTCGTCCTACTACGCGATCGTTGCGATGAAGAATAGAAAAATTCCTCTTCTTTTTTTTTCTTTTTTTTTTTTTCAGCATAAGTTGTCGACAAATTCGCGAATTTCCTTTTTATTTCAACGTCATTCGGGTCGAGTTTAATGCGTGAACGTTAATCAGGTGGCTTGATTATGGTAGGCAAAGCTTCGAAGAATCTTCAAAGTTGGTAACGTAGGACAATGGGATTGCTAACTGCATATACTTTGCATACTGGTGGCATGCTCATAGTCAGGAATCTTCTCGCAATTACGATTATCGCATTTTCCTTCTTTCTCTCTCTCTTTCATTTGCTCATTTTCCTGTCTCCCTTTCTAACTTCCTACGATGAAACGGCCGTCGGAATATAATCTTACTATGGTAAGGTCGTCTCTCCTTCTCCCTTTTCTCGCGGCTCGCAAAATTTCCAACCCGAAGAAATAAGAATCGTCCTGACCTCATTTTTCTCCTCATTCCATCCTTGAATTCCTCATCCCTTCTTTCTTCCTTCCTTCCTTCCTTTCTTTCTTTCTTTCTTTATCACTATTCTATTATATCTTATATTCTGTATGCTTTTACTTTTTTTCCCCCTTTTCTTTCCCTTTATTTGATCCCTTTCTCTACACTCTACAAGTATCCTCTTCTTATTCGGTAAAGAGCGAAGCATAAACGGCTTTTTATAAGACCCTTTAAATATCCATTATAGGAGGAAAGAAGGGACCGGTTGTTCCTCTCGCTCGTTTTTTCCTCCTTTGATAGAAAACTATAGTGAAGATTATAAGCTGGTCATTGAAGCTATCGTTAGTTAAAATATAACAACAATTCGAAATAGCACTCGCGTATACAAAAGTATTTATTTCATATTTTTCGAAATTTCTTATTGTTCCGATAGTTTTTCGTAATCATTTATATCCTTTGTAAATAATGTTCGTTAAAGAAAAGACAAGAAAAGTCAAATATCATCGTTTTTAAGCGTCAAGCGCATTAACGTTTGGCTTATCGTAAATGTGAGTTTCCATTATTTTTTATCGTAAAATTGTATCTAAAACGGGCGTACCCAACAACAACAATAACAACAACAACAGTAACTGTAGATCTTGCTCGCTTGCAGAAGACCACACACTACTCGTATAATATCTCACGGCTAATGGAGATTTTATCATATCGAAATGTTCCGGATCAATCGGCGAAACGCAGGAAAATAACGTGCGCGCGGAACTTTCGTGTTGACAAGTTGACGATAGGTACGAGTGCGACATTTATAGGAATAACGAAAGAGAAAGAGAGAGAGAGAGAAAGAGGGAAGGAAAGAAAGATAAAGAGGAAGAGAAAGAGAAGGAGAAAAAGGGTGAGCAGGGAATAAATTGGAGGGGCGTGCGCGTGATAGTATATCGTGGCACGCGATGTGTAAAATGGAAAATTCACGGAAGCGTTCTCGGAGAACGGGACGCTTGTTTCGAATCGATATAATGCCGGGCCATACGTTTTGCTTGTTCACTTTTAATTCGTTCGTTACAGTCAGCGCCGTAATAACGTTCTATCTCCCTTTTCACATACACATTTACGCAAACACACGTGCACCAAACATAAACATTATTTCTCTCTTTCCCCCTTTTCCGTCTGGTCCAATTCTAGTTGGATTTTCATTCGGCCTGTCGCGGACGGACGACCTACGTTACACCGACAAATTTTCGTCGACGGTGGTGGACCCTCTCCTCCACTTCCGGTACAATAATTTGGATTACCATTCATGGCACCGCCCGGTGAGTGCCACTATAGCCCGCGGTATAAAACCGGCTCGTGGAAACGTCGCTTGATTTATTTCTCTTGCTTTCGACGTTTTCGAGATAGACGGGGTAGGGGTAGGGGTAGGGGTACGGGTAGGGGTGGAGGTAGGGGCTGGGAGGTTTGAAAAGTACGGGATAGCTGTGCTCGTTGCCGGAGGAAAGTTAATATTGTAAATGTATCACAGCGAGGTATACGTGTATTGTACGTGTATTATACGCGTATTGTACGCGTGGTGATCCGACGGACGAAAAGATCGTATTCGTGTTTTCTACTCATGCAAATGTATTCCTACGTAAATGATATCTATGTAGGTACATTGAATAAAACTTTCAAATAAATCCTACTCCTGTGTTTCGTACACACTATTACTTATCTTTCTTCCCTTTCTCCCCCCTCGGCTCATCTCGCCTCGCCTAGCTTCTCCCTTTTACGTTTTTAAACTATTCCCCGATGGTTAAAATTGTTTTATTATTTCATATACCACTGAATTTGCTGCGAGTTCATTCGAGTACGAGACTATTAATGAAAAAATTATGAGTATATCTTTGTGAGTATATGTTAAAATCTCGGTAATGGAAAAATTGAACGAGAGGGAGAGAGAGAGAGAGATAAATCAGTAACGAATTTCAAATATACTCAAATAACATTTCATCCATATACATTTGTTCCTCTTCATTTTTATGCATATTTTCAATGTATTATGTTCACATCGAATATTTAAATGGAATGCGTATTTAACGAAAGATATACGTGTAATATGAAATAGCGTATAGCATATTGATCCTGGCAAAGTATTATTCAACGTACCTACTATACTTTTTACCGAATCGTTAAATAAAATCATTTTATTAGTTGGAAACATCGAAACTGCGTTAAACGAGAAAAGTGAAAGAGAGGGAGAAGGAATACTCGGGAAGAAATTGTGAAAAGGAATGCGGAATGAAAGAATGATGAAAAAAAATGATGAAAAGAAAAATTATGCGCGCAAATGCATAAGTCGAAGTAGCGGTAGAGTTTTTGTTTTAAATGCACGTTTTACGTGCGAACTTGCGTCCGTCAAGGACGCTGAGCGATAATTCTACGTTCCCGAGATTCTTCGTTAAGCACCACGAAGCTGCGGTTGAAAGGAAAAGAAGAAGGGGTGTGTGCGAGAGACAGAGGGTGCAAGAAGAGAGAAATGGAAGGAAGATCGACCGAGATGGAGATACTCAACAGACGTGTGCCAAGAGAAAGGCGAGAGAATACGCTCATGCGGGAGTGTCCTAAGTGTATATGTCCTGTATCTATATAAATGTGTGTGTGTGTGTGTGTATGTGTGAGAGAGAGATGGATAGTTAAAGAGGTTGCTTGTAACTCGAGCTTCTATAGGGATAGTTACCGGCTGCGTATAAACTTCGTATAACAACCGCCCTGAGTTCGTCGTGTAGTAAGTTTCCGGGGAATGAAAATGAGAATAGCATGTGGCGCCGCTGTTTCTTATTCATATTCGCGTAAAAGACCGACGACGTTACTTGGATCGTTCATTTACTATATATATTATATTCTTATATAAGTCTAACATATGTATACACACACACACACACAAATTTATATATTAATTATTTATTAGATTATAATTTATATAAATCTGCTGATACTTTTTTTCAATTGTTCTTAGGATATGTCGACCATTCTTTTTCTGGCAGAATGAGAAGATTATGTCGTTAGAACTAGGGAGTATCTGAGCCCCTTTTCGGAACAATGCTCAAGACTGCGTGGTAGGGACTATCTTCATTTTCACTTTTTACACTCGATTCAATGAAAAGGTTTTCTCCTTTGTCCCCAACATCATCTGTCTTTTATGTATTATAACCTGTGTGTTTGTGAATCTGAACATGCGTATGTGTATGTTATAACGCATAACGTTAAATGACCGTTCAGAGATTTGCACGTCTATGCATTCAACCGATATCATTTTCTAATGCTACACGTGAATTTAATTATTTACGAATTGACCGAATTATATTGAAATCTATCGATGCTTAAAATCACAAAAATGTAGATAAACACAATATAGATTTTATATTTTCCTGTTATTTTATTTAGCGGAAAGTTATCAAACTTATAAAATAAGCACCAAGTGGTCCGGAAATTGGTCATGAAATGACCAAATGATACATCTATATCGTAATAAGGAAAAATATTACTTTTTTGATAAATTAGAATTTTCCAATTAAATTTACTCAATTTCAGACCATCGAGGGTTGATAATTTTCCGCATAACTTGGTCCAATCGAATGAACGTTCCATTCATTAACTTTGCATCACTTATTTTGTAGGAAATTGTTACGCATGATTGCTCAACAAGTATTTATTTAATCGAAATGTTCAGATAGACAGATAGATAGAGAAAGAAAAGAAACAACCGAATTTAATGTTTAAATTCGAAATCATCGTATTAATAATCGAAGCACGTAACCACGAGTGATAGAAAAAAATTTAGGCGGGCGCAGTGGTCGTGAAGTTTTCTGATATTTTTCCAATTCTCTCCGATCTCTTTTCTTTCCTCTTTTCCAACGGAAATTAACTACAGTTTTCAGTAAATCGAGCAGAAGAATAAAAAAAAAAAAAAAGAAACGAAAGAGGAAAAAGAATCTGAACGAGCGAACATGCAAAAGCGTTTCTTTCGGCTCGGTAAAACATGAATTTTTGCATAATCTTAACTGTACCGAGCTACATTTTCCACGTATTATATATATATATATATATATTTTTTGTTCTTTCTTTTTGTTCATTTTCTTTTTTAAAAATACGCACGCAACAAAGTTCTTCCCAATGTTCTTTGCCATAAACGCGAGAACGTTATCTTCTACCGAATGAACTCGTTTCTTTTTCTTTCCGCTACCCCGTGTTCCTTCTATCTTTATCTTCTCTTTATTTTCTATTTTTTTCCTTCTTTCGAACGATTAACCTTTAAGATGTACCATACAGAATTATTCGCGATTTTAAGTAAAATTCTTTTCCGAACGTTTTACGCCTAGTATTTTCAAATCTTTTAAAACTAAAAAAAAAGAGAAAAGAAAATAGATATATACGTAAGCGCATACACGATCATTCGAACATACTTCGAACTTAAAAATAATATTTGAACGGAATGCTCGATCGGTTAGAATGAATTTTCACGATCGAAAAGAAATTTTCTTAGGAGACGATTTGTAATAAAATTTTTGACGACGTATAATATACGTTTGATAAATTTTTCTTAGCTTTCTTTTCTTTTCTTCTTTTTTTGTTTATCGATACTCGATATCGAATATTTACGTAAATATCTCATAAATTACGTAGACGACGTAAGAGAGCCTTCGAGGAAGAAAAAAAGGGGCAAAATGTTATCGACGATTAGGATGAAAAGGAGAAAAAAAGAATGAAATAAAAATAAAAATAAAAATCATGGCTTGGTAGGGTACTAAAAGGTCTTTGATCGATACGATGGTTTAGCATCAAGGCTAAAAGTTATTACCCATTAGAGGTAGCTCCTGCAGGTACCCACATTCCTCTTTCTCTTCTTCCTCTTTATCGTTCGAACCGAGCTTTCATCCTCTCTCTTCCATCCCTTTTCCATCCTCTTTCTTCTCCTTTCTAAGGTGGTTTAATCTGTCGATCAACCGCGGTGACTTCGGAAAGCCACCCTTAAACTTCGTCCGGCAAACTTGAAGCAAAGCGATGCAACTGCCTCTTAATAGAACCTTTTCGAACTTACTACTTTCAAAACTTGCTCCTACGAACGAGAGAACGTCTACTTTTCCGTTTCCTTTCCTTCCTTCCTTCCTTCCTTCTTTCTTTTTTCTTTTTTTTTGCTGCTGTATCTTCTCGGATACCGATAACATCATCCTATCTTTTTTTTCTTTTCTTTAAGCTATTCTCGTAGACATTTCGTTGAAAATATTTATAATTATTGTTTCTTATTGAACTTTAATTATGTTTTCCGTTTGTTCTCATTTAGATCTGTACTTCATTTTTAATATTTTCATTCCAACAAAATTGTCCATGTTATTATTTTAAACTGCATTTTTAATATATATGATAAATATTTTATATTTAAACATTTTGTGTGTCCCATTTCTATTATGTTAATGTATGGTAATTTTGGAAACAGTTGCGTGCACGTAAAAATGACTTCCTGTTAGATATTTGATTATATTATATCAAATGTATTTATATACTTACAAATAGAATCTTGGAATCGAGCACTTTTCTTTTGTTCGTTTATTTTATTAAATTGACAATATAAAATAATATTGAAAAAAATATCACGTCATAGAATTTACTTTAAAGTGGAACAAGATTAATGAGATTAAAATGACAGTGAAATATTTCTAGAAGAGAGGAAAAGAAGTCAAAGTTTATCGAGAAATTATTAAGGAAAACTATAACGGTAAATGTTCGATGGGATTGATTGGTCCCGTCCGTTCATCCGTCGATTTAGATTTTGTCCTTGCTAGAAATTGAGTTAGCATATATTATTTTACGACGTAGCTCTTTCTCTTTCGCTCATGAAAAATCCTTTGGTCCTACGAGATTCTTGGTAATCCAGTTACCGTGACACGAACATTTTTATGGACGTTGGACGACCGTGCCTCGTGTCAGTTTTATTTTCGAATGTCGCTTCCCTTTGGAAATCTTTCAGATGCGAATAGCACGTAGCAAGCGTGCCTTCGAAAAAGCTTTATGGCTCACGTGATACACCCTACATATCGATCCTGTATAACTCCCTTTTCTGTGATACCACGTTGAACCTGACTCGACATTTTCCACTTCATTGTTCTCTCCTTTTATTCAATTTAATATAATATTAGAGTCAATTAATGAATTCAACTATAGTGTCGTCTCTTAATTAAAAATATCAAAGATAAAAGTAAATCAGATAATTTATATCGAGAAAGGGGGCCAGTTTCCTTCATTCAAAGTTTGCGCGTTGAAATCGTCTCCTGTTTGCTACGATTGACGTAAAATTGCTTCGCGATCGATTCGTCGATCATTCCCGATTTACATATTATAAGATACTAACCGAGTTATCATAGACAACGTCGAAGATAATTAATTTATTGAAATTAATCGTAAGGAAATATTACTTTCAAATATATAGACTCGAATATAGATTCGCTCGAAGTGAAATGAAATCTGAAAATGAAGACAATTAGAAGAACACTTGGTAGGAAGAACAGTCGAACGAAATGAAATTCCGAGCAAAGGAAGAAGAAGGATATGTCACTTACGCGTATAAAGGACTATTCAAGAGAATTCGAGCGGATGGATCGTAATTACGAGAGAGAGAGAGAGAGAGATAGACTTTTGTTCTTTTGAGAGACGATAGAAATTTTGATCGAAATCGTATAACCTACCTCTTTAGGAACATTCCAATTAGCCTTTTGTTAATCATGCACTGACGCGGTTTCCTGTTCCTTTTAGACAAAGTTTTTCTGTTGGATACCGAAGAAAAAATTCGAAGCTTCTATGTATCTTTACCCATCGAAAGGAATTCAACGTCAAACGAGTCGTCATTTTCTTTGAAAATTAATCTCACAGATAAATTTTCCATAGCAAGACTTTGTTAACCGTCGAGTATTAGGAGAGAAAGCTCGCGTTGTTAAAGGAATTCTGAATTGCGAAACATGAAACACTCTCGAGGGGATGTAAGAAAGAAAGAAAGAAAGAAAGACGCAAAACTCTTATCATTATCGTAGAATGCGGAGAAACCAAGAAGATGGTAAAGAAGATGGTGGAGTCGTTGCCGCTGACTCGCTTATCGCGCGGAACACCGATTCTCCTGGGGGTATGCAAGAGGGTGGTAAGAGGGTGGTAAGAGGGTGGTAAGAAGGTGCGAATGGCGAGCATCTACGGTGGAAAGCCAAGGAAAGAGAGAAAGAGAGAGAGAGAGAGAGAGGGGAAGGGTTGTTCGGGTCGCAGTAGTTTCGGTGTGGAGGTCGCTAAACTTTCCAACGACATTCCTTGAGTAAGAAAGGAGAGTGGGAAGGGTTTACTGGCAAGGGGGAGGATGGAAAGAGGGTGTACAAGGAAGTATAGATGGCGGAAATAAGGCGTGCAAGAGTTCTCACGATAACCACCTACTCCCACCACCATCACAACCACCACCACCACCACCACCACCATCACCTACTCCAAACAACTTACCTATGCATATATACGTTATCGCCACGGGCTGAGTTTAATTCGAATAATTTGTCTCGCTGTGAATTGCAGTGCTAAGATAGAAGGAGGGAAACAGCTGGGGGGGGGGGAGGGTTGAGTTGATGGAAACGTTAAAAGTACAGTTTGGAACTAATCAGACGACGTCCAACTATCCGGTGAAAGCTCTTCTCGTTCGACACGCTATATCCACACCAAAGCCCCGACCACGAATCGCATCTTCCCCCGTCGTTTCGTGATCCGATTCCGAGTACAAGGGGTGAAAGAGATCGAGAGAATTCCATCTCTGCGAGTGATTTTCGGACAACGATGGCCCGTTCCTCCTCTCCTCTAAAATAATTCAATTAGATTGCTCCAAAGATATTCTAAGCGTCGAAAGTATAAGCTCGAATAATGGGGAGTTGCTTTGCTTAATTGAAACTTTCCGCTCTATGAACTAGTAGCTTGTCTTTCCTTTTTCTCTCTCTCTCTCTCTCTCTCTCTCTCTCTTATTTTTCTGTATTTTTCTTCTAGGGAATAAAGATCTAAAAAAATAAGAAAGAAGAGAACGCGTATAATATAGAGGAAATGAAACTTGGTCTTTGTTTTATCTTCCTTTTATATCGAAGGGCCCCGAGTATAAGGGATAAAACTCTATTTCTTCCTCGTCTGTTTTCTTTTTGTAAACATAAAGGATACATCTACTATGTAAAGAATAAATCATCGAATAAAAATATCCATCTGTATCGAAAAAACGAGCTAAATACGTCCTTTGTATCGCGAATATATGCTACCAAAGAAAATCCTTTTTCAAGCAACCAAAGAAAGAAAGAAAGAAAGAAAGAAAGAAAGGAAGGATTAGAAGAAGCAAAGGAAGAAAAGAAAGCTTTTTTCAGATACAACCGATATCCAACAATTACATTTGTCTCTTTCCTTACCGTGTGTCTCATCGCGAGGTTTTTTTTTACGGACAATCCTCGCGATATAGTTCTTCTCCTATAAGCTCGTCTTACTCTCTCTCTTTTTTCAAACACACGCATACACATACTCCACCCCTCTCTCGTCCTATTTGCAATTTTTCTTTTCCCGTCTAATGTATCCACATTAAAAGCAAGATCTCTCTTACAAAGGAACTTCTACAAATGTCAATGCGATGCTCGAAACGTGACACGTTCCCTATCTACTTATCATTCTCTCTCTTTTTTCTATCGCACACCCTTGTACTTAAATTCTTATCTCGGTACCACGGTACTGTCATCCCTTCTCTCCTTCCGTTCAGATTTCTCTGTTAAATACACACACATAGATGCGAGGACGCATAGAAACATACATAGACGTATCTTCGTATACATGAGCCAGAGCACGCCTCAAGGCGTGTACCAAGAACGGTGCAAGATTCGAACTGCCAAGCCATTCGGAACGCGTTCGCGAGCACGATAAAAAGCGCCTTAAGGGAGTCGTTCGCTCATATCGTTCGTTCGCGCCTGCATTCAACGCCTGCACGGCTATCTGCCAGTGAAAAAGGAAGCTCAGGGAAGAAAGAAAGGGATGCTAGGTAGAAGGGATGCTGGAAGGGAGGAGGGACGAGGCAAGCACGCTCACGTCTTTTCCACGAAACATTAGCACGCGTCTGAAGATGAAATACGAATGCTGTTGAAAGATAGAGAGAGAGAGAGAGAGAGAGAGATAGATGTGTATACATGTACAGGGTGTTCCACTCGACTTGATCATCCTCTCTCTTCCTTGCTCTCCTTTCCTACCTCTCTCTCAATCTCCCTATCTCTCGAATATACAAAGAAATATTCGAGAAAAGAACTATTCTTAGGAGGAAAAAAAAAAAAAGAAAAGTAAGAGAAAGAAAAACGTATTCTCGGAAAAAAAGCTTTCTTTTCCACGTCGCAGATCGCATTGTCGTAGATAATGAAAGTGCTGTGTGATAATCAAGGTTAATGAAACACCCTGTATATTGTTGCTCTCAACGGTGTCTCCACGTCAGACGTGAAATTAATCTCGAGGATTTTTAATCGCGCTCACGCGACGCCTTCCTTTACCCTTCCTTTCCTGTTTTATCGGACACACAACTCGACGATATTCTCGACGATATTTCGTTCTAGAGTTCATTTTCTTTTTTCTTGACTCCTAACTACGGGCCCGCGTTTAAAAATTAATCGAGAACATGACTCTTTCTTTCTTTCTCTTTCTATTTATTTTTTGTTTCTTTCCCTTCCCCATATTTTCGAAGGAAGTTTGTTTTAAGAGGGTAGCGGCGGCGACGGTGGTGGTGGTGGAGGTGGTGGTGGAGGTGGTGGTGGAATATCCCAGGGAAAGGCGTCCCGACGCCACTAAATTTCTTTCTGCTTTATCTCAATTCATTTTGGCTGGTGTATGGGCGAAGCAGCAACGCCACCACGTCAACGTAATATATCAAACGTTGGAAAGGTCGCGGACGGAAGGGTTGTAGAAGGGTAAGGGAAGGGGGACTGGGAGAGGAGGAGGGATTGTCGGAAGGGAGTTGCTCCGAGGCAGGAGTTACGAGTTATCCGTAACTCCTATCCTGGTAATATTTGGAAGGTGAATATGGAACGTTGGAAGAGAAGTCAAAAAGAGAGAGAGAGAGATGAACATAAATGCGTATTTTATTCAGAAGTTAATTCGTAGAAAATCCTCACATCGATTGCCGCGACTAATATACGAATTTTAATTAAATATTCAGTATCTCGACATTAACTTCTCAAATGTGAAATATATGAGGATCCATTAGTGCTTCATTTTAATCAACTTTATCATTTTGCCGAGTAGAAATCACTTATAATAAATTATATCGAATAATACGAAATGCTTTTATAATCAAATATAGTTAGGGAATGATTTATAAATGAGCAACAAGATTTTCGAATGACCTACTTTTTTTGTATGACATATAAAAGAGTAAGAAGATAGAAATTTAATAGAAGTAGAGAGAGAGAGAGAGAGCGCAAAACAGAAAGACAGACAAAGTTCTAGCAAATACGAAGTCGCAGGAAACAGCTAGGTCTAATATATACATATAATACATACATACATACATAGATACATACCTATACATATATCTACTCATCCGGTTATGTCTCACGTGCACCTGGAGGTTGAAATGTCTTTGGAAGTGAATTTTGCCGGTCCGACTAGCAACGCAAACGAGTGGATGAGCTAGTATACGCTTATACGCGCATGCTTTTATGTAGAAGGCGGACACGTGCAAGCCGACTCTACTTTATGAGGCTACCGGGACAAGACGAGAGTTTATTTGACTGGGGAAGAGAATTTCGCTAGGTTTCCTACGTCCCACCGAAGTCGTCTTTAGTCAGAGAGAGAGAGAGAGAGAGAGAGAGAGAGAAAGAACGAGACCTTTCTACAACTATCAACTTTCTTGACTATGTTGCTCATAGATCCTTTTCTTTCTTTAGTACTCCGTGAAGAGAATCGTTAAATTAGGGAGAGTATATACGTTTTTCTTACCTCGTTTGCACCTTTTCAAGTTTCTTCCTTCGTCGTTCATAAATAGATTTGCAAGGCAAATCCATTTGTAAAATATTCAAATCCTCGACGACAACGTTGCGTAAAGTCGCGATTATTAAAAATAACTGCACTACCTGATATAATATTTTTTTTTTTTTTTGGGGGGAATTGAAGAAAATATTCGCGAATAAGATGATCGAGGATGATGATAATAAATTATTTGTCAAATTTAATCATGATTTTGTTAAGATTAATAGTTTAGTTCGAATGATATCTTATCGAGATGTTTAGCAGATTTAAGACTAGACTAGATTGTTTTTTTTTTTCGTTTTATTTGAAATGATAAGTTATCGGTTATAAATAAACGATATTACTACGAGCTCAACGTATTAGTAACAATATTTATGAAGGATAGAAAAAGAATTATCGAGAGACCAGTATAAAATAAATATTGCTCGTCTGGTTGCAGTTATGTTTGTCTATCGAGTAGATATTTGTATTGATGTACAATATATAAATTTATACTGTGTAATTAAAAAGAAGATAAAGAAAAGTAGGTTACGGTTTAAGCTTCGAATTATTTTATATGAATATATCAATACCAAAAATGTGTGTGTGTGTGTGGCGATCCTTAACGATTTATTATTAGAAGAATATTTAAAAAATATAGATAAAAGATGTGACGAGAGAACGATTTTGCCACGAAATTTTTGACCTCTTTCTTCTTTTTTCGTTCTATCCTTTTACTGCTTTATGATATTATCCGGAGTTTTTTTTTTTTATCGTTAAAAATTTTTGTTTGTTCTTTAGGTAAATCGCACTTAACTTTCTCGCACAAATTATCATTCGTTAGGACGAGAACGCAAGCTTTCGTTTCGTAGCTCTAGCACGACACGAAATTTATGATCCAGGACGATCGTTAATCTCTTTTCCCGGCACTCTCTTCTTCCCTCCTCATTCTTCGTTCCTCCAGGCTCTCCTTATAATAAATCGAAGGCGTTCCTCGAAAAAGGAAAAGTCGAGTTGGACGAGATCCCGATGGCTTTCGTAAATATTTCTCGTCCATGCTACCGGAGGAGCATTACTTTTCTTCTTCTTTTTTCTTTACCTCCTCTTCTATTGTTTTTCTCTCTCTCTCTCTCTCTCTCTCTCCTTCTCCTTCTCTATCTTTCTTTTCATTGATATGATCTGTCTCTGCGGAAAATCCTTTTCCAAACAATCCACCGTGAAAGAGAGAGACTCCTTCAAATCTTTCGATATCTCTTCTCGCGCGAAAGCTCCCAGCCACCATCGCCTATGGCATCACAAAGGAGAGGAAGAAAAAGAAGAAAAAAGGGGACTACTCGCACATATCTGACCTGATACTAAAAATGGAAATTTTTGCGAGAATCCCGAAACTTTCACGCGTTCGCTACTTTCTAAGTGATAAAATCGTGCTCGCTGTTACTTCTACGGACCTTTTTTTTACGAGGATGCTTCGTAAACTTTCTCCCTTTCTTTTTCCTTTCATCTTTATATTTTTCCACAGCATACAAATATTCAACATTCTCTTTACGTTTCTTTTTCTATTTTCGAAAAAGAAAATCGATTTACCGAATAACCGATGGAAATTTTTTTTGGTCCGAACGGATAAGTGAGTTTTGTTTTTCTTTTTCCCCCCTTTCGACCAAAGTGGAGAAAAACATTTTCCATTTATTCGTAATATATGTAAATGTAATTTAGAAAAATAATTGTTGGTCGTAGTTAAACGCGATCGAAAATATTAGTCCCTTTTTCCGTGAGAGAACACTCTCGATAATTATGCACGCGATTTGGTATTACCCGTGACCATTTAGAGTTCACTCCGAATCACCAGCACCATCACGACGACCAGCATCGCAACGAACACTATCGCCATCCCCATATAGGAGGGTCCTTTATTATATATGCGCATTTTAAGTGGCCTACTTGGAGAGATACGCGAGCACAAGTATGCAGACAGAAGCGGTGTCTGTGATTAAGGGTTAAACGGGCTCGTTTGATTCCGGCCGACTGTTTACGTTCGGTCGAGAGCGTATAGCCAAAATAGCTTTCGATGCGTGCGCGCGCGAATGAGATAGAAATACTCCGAATCGACCAAACCCTGTGTACGATAATAAATGCGAATTTCACGAATACGCGCGTACGCGACGTATACGGAGAGAAAGTTAACTCTGGCAACGTTTGCCGTGTGCTTCTCATTGAAAGAATATATATATATCAGAACGTGCCCTTTTATATTACATCCTTCATCGAGCTGTCTCTCCCTTTTTCTTCGGAGCAGTCGTTAAAAGTCGAAACGCAATATTCCTCGACCGTACGAAAAGTTCTGACGATAAACCGCGGAAAGGTACGCGCGCTCGTATCTTTCGTTTACGAGCACGGTCACAGCGTGTCCTTGATGAAATTCTGTCCCCCTCCTAAGATAAATTCAAGCGGCACCTGTTTAAGAAAGATTCCTTTTCGATCCCGACTTCTTCCCGGAGGATTCTCTCCTTTCCTTCCGACCGAGAAAGCAAACAAACCGCATTTCCTTCTCTTCTTCTTCTTCTTCTTCTTCTTGTTCTCCTTCTTCATTTCCCAGTCGCCGTCACCACAATCATCATTCACCCTTCCTTTCTCTTCCTAGCTTAAATTAGCGAAGCTTCGTGGAGAAGCGGAGATCGCAGATAGCGTCGGCGGTTAATGAAATTTCCGACGTGGCTCGTGCCACCTTTGACCGCGCGTAATTAAAACTTATTCGTCCTCGGAAAGTTCTCTACTGGTGACACCCACCACCATCACCACCACCGCCACTACTACGTAGATGCAATCACTATCGCTACCTTCTCTTCTTTACCCCCTACTATTCTCAATTCCAATGCACCAGCCGGATCACTCTGATGCATATCCGGGGTGCGAGGGAAATTAATTGGTTCCATTGAAGTGACCCACCCACCCATTCTTTCTCTCTCTCTCTCTCCTTTCTTTAGATAGGACTGAAGTAATGCCATCTGCTGATGAGAGAGAACCTTCTGGAATCTCCATAATGACCCGGCCATTCGCGTTTCACCGATAGGCTGCTGCTAAGAGCTTCGAAATAACGAGTTCGAAAACGTAATGGCTTATGTAAGGATTTTCTTTTTTCTCATTTTTATTTTCCGACGAGTCTTCAACTTTTTCTCTTTTCCAAATTTCCGAAGTAGAAGTAGAAGTTTTCTCTCTCTCTCTCTCTCTACCGAAAAGCTTATCTTTTCCGAGCCAGTTGACAGCAAAGGAAGGAGAAATGAGATATCGTCGTTAACAGATCGATCGGCGAACTGGTACAGCTCTATCAAAGATCAATCAAAATTATCCGAGTGATCTGAATGAAACCGTAAAGAGGCGATAAATAATTTTCTCCGAGAAAAATATTACTACTATATTAACGAACGAATTGATCGAGGAAATCATTTAAAAGATAAACAAAAAATCTTTCCTTATTATTATTAAAAGAAATATTGCAACGAAAAGTGTAGACTTTACTTGCCAACCTAGAATGCAATATTTTCGTAAGTAGTAAAGGTCGGGGAATGGTCGGACAGGAATGATATCTTGGTAGAAGTAACGTAGAAGTATACTGCCATCCGACGTGACCCAAACTGCCAAACTATAAACACAAGCTGTAATTAAGTAGTAGGTACGTGGGATTCGTGAGCCCGGGTCTTTACTAGGCACATCCATTTCCGCTTGCCGAGGCTGTCACCTTGCTTGGACACTTGTGTCACGTACGTACGACTAAACAGTCAGCCACTGGCACGGTGGTATGAACAAACGCTTATCACACTAGTGGCCACCACCGCCTCTCGTTCGAGGTCGCTTCGGTCAGAGAAAGGGCTTGTGCGTGGAATGTAATTCGGTGCTTGTTTGCTTGCTCGCTTGCTTGTTACTTGCCCCCAACTACCCCTCTTGCTCCTTCGCAGTAGTTACAGACTACGCTTGGTCAGACGGACAGACAGGCAGGACACCTTTCGGACAGGACCTATAAGCCATCGCTATAAATTATTGTTCTCTAACAGGATGAACGATGAATACAATGATGATAATATTCTATGCAATACATAATATACGTGTTATGTATTTACATATACATATACATATCAACGACCGAACAATGCTACTACATGCATATTAAACAAGTGCAACCGAATGCGATAGAAATGATGAAAGCTATTTCACGTTTAACTGTCAATCGTATAAAAATCATTCGAAATTAACGACGAATGGTGAGAATAAAAATAAGTAATGAGAATAAGAATAAGAAGAAACTAGAACCGGTACTGTGAACTTCCATTTCATTTCGTAACGAGTTCGGTTAAAAATGCGGAACAAAACGTGAACGTAGTCGAGGAAGGACCGACCGTTTCGCGGTGAGATTCAATCTCATTTGCATGGTCCTCTTCAGAAAAAAAAGGGGGAAGAAAAGGAAAGAAAAGAAAAGAAAAGAAAAGAAACGAAAAGAAAAGTAAAGTAAAGAGAGCGAGAGAGAGGATAAAAGAGGAAAAGAATGTTCGCTTTCGTGGCATGGATTTACTTTTACGCCGGTGTATCCAGCACCGTTCGAAGAAGCACGGCTCGACCCTTAAGTACCACCCTTAACTACGATCCAGAAGCACTCTACTACGACGAAGGAAAGGAGAGGAGAGGAGAGGAGAGGAAAAAAGAGAAAAAAGGACTCTCGTGGACGAGCTCGAGCCGAAGGACGAATGAAAAATGGAATTGCAAACTAGGAAGAAAAGCGACGTTCGGTTACCGTCGTACCTTTCGGCTTCTCCGACGAATATCAAGAGAATAAGAGGGAAAAATAGAGTGAAAGAGAGGAGAAGAAGAAGGTAGAAATAGTAGGGAAGGCGTACTTTTGTTCGTGTAGCTGGTTTGCACCGACGAGGCGTCGCGCGGCCGTTCTCTCTATGCTAAAATCCCGGCCATAATTGTTATGCAAACCGACCGCTGAATAATGCAGCGCGCGAAATTCATACGTGGCGCGCGAGCTAGCCTCGCCGCTTTACTTTCAGCCAAACGTAGTCTTCTTCTCTCTCCCTCCTCCGTTCGTACCAACGGACGAACGAGGCCGTATCAAATAATTTTAGAGTCTGTTTTAATAATTAATAAAGCTCCTTCCTTCTCCTCTCTCTCTTCTTCCGTGTTCGCTCTTGTTGTTGCTTCCGAAAGCTCGACTCCTGAGCTATACTACTGGCAATGCGAGTCAGCAGTCTGGAACGATATGGCACAATGATATTTTTCCTGAATGGAAAATATTTGAACGCATCTATCTGTATATACATACGAATAGATGTTCCTTTTTCGTTCCTCGCACGAGCGTATTTTCTACCGGCAAGTGATATCTAAATAGAATAAAAAGGAAAATTATTCAGGTCCCTTTTTGCGAATGCGGAATAAATCGAGCCAGCACTCTTTGAATATCATCTCTCTATCCCTTCCCCGTATTCTTCTCTTCTCCCGTGGTCTCTCGACGCTCGTCCCAAAACATAGATAGAATTATCGTTTTAACAGCTACGACACGCCGGTAATCGAATTTTTGTAAATTTGCTTTGGACGCGCGCTCCTAGAATAATAACCCCTCACCCTTATACTATATGCGCGTAGTTATTTTTCTTGCAACGTACGCTAATTGGAGAATCATTTTTGTTCAGAGATTACCTGACTCGTGTATATAACGAGCTTGATGGTTATCCTACTACACAGAGAGAGAAGAGAAAAAACCTCGTGGGTGCTTTTCGTGCTCGGGAAATCCGATCGGCCAAGCTTTTTCTTCTTCGCTGATAAGAAAAGTTAATCGCCTCGGTTGCACGTAACCGTCGCTGTAAACAACTAAGAGAAAGAGAGAGAGAGATAATGCGGAGGATGTTACGTCTTTCTTTATCCAATTTAGCGAAATGATACTGGAACTGGAAAAATATCGAACGGTGCAATGAATTTGTAAGCGTTAATGCGTGCCATTTTCTTTCTTTCTCTCCCTCTCTCTCTCTCTCTCTCTCTTTATATATTCCTGTATACGTTATGTCAGTCATATTTCGAAAGAGCGATACGCATTACAGGCGACCTCCTTTCATATTCCAAATATACCTACCTACGTATTTACGTAGATACATTTCATATATCGTACGTGTGTACAGAGAGGATGGCGAAAACGAACCATTGAACCGATACGTTCGCTTTATTTTTACTCGTGTCCACTCGACATTTGATAAATATTTGATATTTAGCTCGAAATAAACCGATACACGGTTCGTGTATTCTACGTGACGCGATTTCACAGTTTCAACCATAAAAATATAATTCAGAATGTCTGTCGTCAATCTAGCTTTTTTTTTTCTTCCTTTATTTTTATATTATACTCAAATATAACGCATCGAAGAAGAAAATACTCTTCGTTAAAGACAAAATGACTAATAAAAGATTCTCATTCTTAATGTTATATTTTTATTTCTCGCGAAATAATACATTCGCATTCGATACAGAATCGGACCCACCTTGCGCGAATTTAAACGCCTCGTCGAGACGGTTTTAAAAAGAGACACGGCTTAGAGGATCAATTTTTACGGATAATTAATTAACTGTAATATTATTAACCGCGTAATTTCGTATTCAAATCTACGCTTCGTTTTTTCGACGAAAAGAATATATCATACTTCGTGCGTTCGTGCTTAATTTAAAAAAAAAAAAAAAAAAAAAAGAAAAACAAAAAACCATAGACTGCCGTTACCGTGAAACTCCATGAAATTTATATAATTTTCCGATTGCCATCGACATCCGCGTATTTTGCATCGATGCACGAAGTAAGAGAGACAGAGAAACGGAACGAATCGTTCAATATTCTATTCCAGAAATCTATCCATTGGTATTTCTAAAAAAAACAAGAACTCTTTTCCATTTTCGCGTGTTTCTTGTTATCGACTAATGTTTTACTAATTACCAATAGATCAACTTATCTATTTATTCTTTTTTTTTCTTTGTTATCTCTTTGCGTGTGTGTCTCTCTCTCTCTCTTTCTCTCTTCGCTCGCGAAAGAGAAACTAAATCGTATCGTTAATGGATTTTAATTAATTTTCAGCAGTATCAGATAAAAGGAAATATCGTGATGTTTATCTTACTTTATCGAACTCGACGCAAGCGACTCGCTTCGTGTTTGCTCTCGAAATCGTTTTTACGATTTCGCCATCGTAAAATGCAAACGGCGTACTTTCGTAGGGAGAAAGAGAGAAACGGGGATACCGAAGAAGAGTACCCACCCTCTCTCTCTCTCTCTCTTTCTCTACCTTTTTTCTCTTTCTCTCTGTACTTCGAGTTGTGGAACGAAACAGAGAAAAAAGTAGAAATCCGATTATAAGAGAGAAAACGTCCTGCAGGCGCAAAGAGGCGAATCTTCCGTTAGCCTTTCTTAGTACCCACCCACCGAAGACCTGTTGACCGTTAAAACCCTTGGAAATCTCCAACTCCGAACCATTTCGACCTTTTAAGATACGTCGTGCGAACGATCTACCAACGTTCCGCACAGATTTTCAAAGAGATATCTCGTCGAAGCTTTTACTTTCTATTATTGTACGTTTCCACGATAAAACAAAAACAAAAAATAAAGAAAATGATAAAAAACGATAGAAAAGAGAGAACAACCGTATGAAATAATTTGTATATTTTACATTATATACGTTTTTGCAGGTGCGAGTCGGTTTTGTTTTTATCGATCCACACGAATGTTCAATTTGTTAACTTTTATCTCTAGGTAATTCTGATGAAATTCTACATAAAATATTGAGGACGCGGAGAGATTAAAATCAGGACAGATTATATATCTCGTTCGACTTTTGACGGAATAAATACACACATCTTTTATCAAAAAAAGAAAAGAAAATTAAAATAAAAATTATATTTAAATTGATGGGATCCTTCGAAAGATACAAAAGTGTTGCCCTTACAGCGTATAATTTAGTTACCTCATGAGAAAACCTTACATAATAACTAGATATAGTATACGAATTCATGAGAGATAACTTTGCGTTTTAACGGGAACACACACACACACACATATATAATACATATATATATTTAAATAGACATCTAAAACAATCAACAAATCACGTTATTTTAGCGATCACAAAGGCCGAAGTTATAGAGATGGCCGGCTCGGTTATTCGATTAAAATATCGCTCTCGAGAATCGCCGGTCGTTTACGATCGTTCGACCAAAAATTTACTGGCGGCTAGAAACGAAAACGTATGCGCTATGCAACCGATGCTATACTCTCTTTCTCTCTCTCTCTCTCTCGATGCTGCGCTGCAAATGCATCGGGCGTAAATTGTGCGTGATTTATCTGCTGTTTTGCGCAAAAGGTGTTCAGGAAAATTGAAAAGCTTCATTGTTGTATAACCGCTGCTGCCGTTGCTGCTGCTGCTGCTTTCCGAATGAGCTCGCAAATAAATATCTTCAATCGTATCACTTTTCCGTCATTTTTTCTTTAACTAAAATATAACCTTATTTATTATTTTATTTAGAGAGACAAGGACGAAGATTCATTTGTAAGATTTCAATTAAGTGTTCATTTGTTTTCACAAGATCAGCCAAGAACTTCTATATCAATCTCAAAAATCCGTAGTTTCATTTCATTTCATTCGTTGTTGCTGGCGTCGGATACATTAGAAGCTTTCTGAGAAAATTAGAGAACTTCTCTTACATGGGCTGACAGCTCAAGTTGGATAACATCTTCCTCTTACTTCCTCTTACTCTCTCTCTCTCTCTCCCTCCCTCTCTCTTTCTCTCACATTCTTTATTTCTTTTTTCTTATACTCATAGTTTGTGAGCTTTCAGCTACAATTAAAGGTAAATCGTTCAAACTACGTTGAATATAACCAAAAGTACTTTTATTTTTGTCGGTTATTTTCTCGCTTCTTTACTTCTAAAATATATAAATTAATTAAGAATGATAAGCACAATTTGAGGATTCATTTTCAATAATTAAAAGTAAATCGCTCGAACTTCGTTGCGTAATCAAAAGTATTATTTGTTTGCCAGTTATTCTCGCTTCTTCAATCTTACATAATATAAATTCATTACGAATGACAATAACAGTTTGGGATTCGCGATTATAAATGAAATACTATAAGGTTATTATAATGATCATATTTTAACGTATTACAAAGATAAATAATTATTTAGCATGTACGTATACGCGTAATATGTGTATTGTTAACGAAAATAATACCTGGTATACATATAAAACGTGCAGAATAAGTAACTAATAATAAACTGGTGTATACGCTTGTTCGCTCGATGCAATGTTATTATATATGCTATTGAGCGTTATTATTCGAATGCGCGTAAAGTAAAATCTCATTTAATCGAGCTAAACGTCGTATCTCGAAAGCTTTTCTTTTCGACATATCGAAGATAATAACGAACGAGGTGTATATGTAATTAGAAAACACGTTAGCCGTTCATACTTCGTTCGAACTTCGAATGCGAATAAATGAGAATAACGCGGCAATGTAGTAGACAAGACGTGGCTAGAAATTTAATTTGCAATTAATTCTACGAACGTGTTTATTCTTAATTAACTCCGATTGTGCGGTTGACATTGTAATCGGTAAACGTATGAGCGAGAAAGTAGAGAAAACAGAAAGAGAAAGAGAAAGAGAAAGAGAGAGAGAAAGAGAGAGAGAGAGAGAAACACAGAGATTGATCGAGTTTTCCCTCGTACCTTGTTGAACGTCACTTTATTCTACGTTTCATATTACTTGATATTAATTTTCGATCGCAATCAGTAGATATCTACTGACTGAAAATACGATCTGGTATGCATTGATATTATAAAAGTTTGATTGCAATACTTGTTTCGCTTTTCGAAAACGACCAACGAAAACGGAAGTTGTTTTCACGTACCCGATTCATTTATGCATTTGTACGCGTGTGTACATGTGTGGATGTGTTGTACGGACCATTCGAAAAGTTTTGAAAAGCTCGAAAGGTCGATCGGCAGGACGACGTTAATTTGACATCACTGCGTTCGATATCTCGGCGATCGTTCGCGAAAAGCACAACATTGCCAACAAATATATCTCCAAATGACGTGCGATTCGATAAATAAAAAAATAAAGTAAGAGAGAGAGAGATAGAGAGACGAATTCGCACCTACGAATGATTTCTATAGAATCACGCGCACACGTTCGTAACGTAAATACGTAATACATTCGCGCGTACGCGAAATTTGACTATTTATGAAGGTAATTAATGGGTAAATGATGTAAAACTCCGATTTAACGATAAAACTTCAAACCCGAATAAAATCTGACGCCATCCGTATTATTTCGCTTATATTTATTTATCCTTGCGATCCATGCAAAATATAACATCAGATATATTTACGTTAATCGATATTTATAATATTTTATTCGAACGACGATGAAAAAATATACAGGAATTAGATATAGTAGACGGTGATTTTGAGCGTATCAAATTTTTGGGGGTGTATCAACGGACTAATTAAGCGATGAAATTGTTCGAAGATGCAAGCTCGCTCGAGTTTTATCGGGAACTGACGACTAATTAGTTCTCGGTGCACCGCTCTGCTCCTCATTACTATTATGTATTATTATTATTTTTATTATTATTATTATTATTATCATCGTTATTATCATTATTATTATTATTATTATTATTATTATTGTTATTATTATTGTCGAGACTTCGTGAGATTACTTCGCCAGAGTATCGATATTACCAATGCTGTGGTTCTCCTTTTACTTTCGTCATCCTTTTTCTTTCCTTTCGACGAAAAAGAGGAGGCAGAGACTTTCTCGAAGTAATACAAAAAGATTCCAATCTTCTTCCGGAGGATTCAGAGATATTGCTCCGCATCGCTTTTCCAACGAACCTTTTTCTTCTATATGTATATATATATATATATATCTATACTTCTTTCTCTTTCCCTCTTGATCTTCGTTCGCAAGACGTAACATAGTTGAAGTATTTGAGAATAATACATAGATCGATCTTCTTATACTCTTATCTCGGTGCACCAAAGACAAATAATATACATATACCTCGAAGGATTTATCTAGAGTTTGTATCGGTATACACATAAAGTGACTTTTTGAAATTTATAAATGCAGTCATATAGATTTGAGAAAAGAATATTAAATAAAAATATATATTAAACATTTAAGTTTCCTTTTTACTGAAATAAGTTCGAATTTTTATTCCATTCGTTTAATTTAATAGTATTTTTGAAATGAGAATTTCTTATTAAAATACATGAATTTATATTGAATATATGAAATAAGAAGTAAGTTAAAAAAAGAATCATCACTCTCCGAATGTAGATTTCTGATATCTTTTCTCGTCGATTCCTTCTTCTTAATATTACAGGAAATCGTAAGATATTTTTAGAATCCCTATCGACAAGAGCCAACGAACGTCAGAGGTTGATTCTTGAAGGATAAATATGTGGAGAGAGAGAGAGAGAGAGCGAGAGAAAGTAAATTCTCAACGAATTGCCCGAGGTGTTGGTTGCCAAGATACTGAGAGACTTCTGTTGACACTCTGAGGCGTAATTAGGACGTAGGATATTCTATTAACAACTTCCACAGTTCATACCCCAGAGGTGAGACGCATTAACGAACGGAACGATGTGGTCATGTAATCGATATGAGTCTGCTAAAACATCGACATTTACCCTTTTACATACTGTAGGATATACACCGATGGTATAATACTATAGATACTTATTTATAATTAATCTCACGAATGCATCGATCCTGATTAGGGACGAACAACATACCAACCTCTCGACCTGATCTTCAACGATCTTGCATATATTTAATTTTGTTAATTAACTACGAGCTTTCTCATTATCGTTAATTGCGAGCGAAACTAGAAAGCTTTTCTGATATATGGATATACATAATTAAAAAATCCTCGATAATGAGAGATTATTAATAAACAAATATATCGAAATTCTGCAAAGTACGTACTCGTTATAATATTATTCGATATTACGATATCGACAAATATTTTTAGCTAACTTTTCTACTACGATATATTCTTTTCAAACTTTTAGTCTCTCTCCCTCTCTCGGTCACGATATTCGAAAGAGTACTATGTATATTCGAAGCTAGTTCCCACGCGTACATACAAGGGTCGACAAAATTTTGCGTTCCTGTCTTGAACGATAATTCTACACCAGGTGGGTTCCTCTCGTCCTCGTAACTATACACTGCATAATAACTTTGCATTACAACGGTAGGAAAGATTTGCATTGCTCGATGGATCGTTCCCCCTATCGAACCTTTCAAAATATTCCTTTCGGGATAAAATCGTATGTTTGCGGAGACCATACAAATTTCTTACGATACGTTCTACGAATAAAATCGTAAAACTTTTCCCCGAAAGCAGAGTCCCTTCTCTCCTATTTTCTCTATTTTTTTCTTTTCTCTTTTTTTTTTATATCGTCTTGTCATGGAATTTTTACGGTCATGAAAATCGATAAAATTTCGTAGAACGGTGGACGCGAGAATGTAAGATTATCGACGATCGTAATTTTGCGATGTAAAATAGAAAAATTCCTATCGAATTTTTAGAAAATTTACGATTGCTAATATTATTCGACGAAAGCTATCCTCTCTCTCTCTTTCTCTTTCTCTCTCTTTATTTTTATATTGAAAATTTAAATAACACGTATTAAGAACATCATATTATTCCGTGCTTCATTTCGTTAATTATCTCTCTTAATTCGATTGGATTGGAAATATTATTTATGTACCTAGTCGATAATAAATGTACACATGTATGCATAATGCATACACATACGGTCTCTCGTTCGATTCAACTACAGAGGCCACACGTATCTACAACATCATAATACCGCATCGTTATGTGCGGTCTTTGGCTTGGGTTCTTCCTTCGGTTATTATGCAATTTCCCTAAATGAAATTTTAGCCAAATTCCTTCGCCGTTTGATACTCACCGCGGCACGTTCATTCTGTTCTCGTTGGTATTAAAGAGATCCCCTCCCTTTTGTCTAACAGATCGTGATTTGTGCGATAATAAACGTCCGGTTTTACGGGCAACCATGGAATATAAATTTTACCTTCTCTACGTTCTATTCTCTCGATTACTTTCACTCTCTCTCTCTCTCTCTCTCTCTCTTTCATTCAGTCTATCCATCTCTTTCTCTTTCTCTCTCTCTCTCATAGCTTTCGAGTTTTCCATCTCCAACGCGGGACGAAGGATGAGCATGGATTTATGGGTGGGGTGATGGATTTTGTCTGCCTATCCTTTTCTATCTTTATGTTATTTTATTTGATTTGATTTTATTTTATTTTGATTCTCTCGATATACATATACCACGCATACACGCGCAAGCATATCTGTGACATTTACGTGCAGGAGACACGCATATAAGTTAGCAGTCACCGACGATACACGGTATGTACGCTGTATGTAAGGCATAATGGCAACGACAGCTTGTCGATAGAATATCCCGATGGCTTGATACATTGCCTTGGCATTATTGCCCATTATATATTATTCCGGCGCTTGGCTAAGATCGATGAAGCTCGTCAACTTCGAAATATCCCTTCACCTAACTCTCCTATACTTATTACCCTTACTTATCGAAAACTTTTCCCCTTACGATTTTCCTAACCTCGTCATTTCTTTTTATAATACACGGAATTGAAATCATTTTTATCCAGATAATATAAACCTTAATAAGGAATTATATTTTTGGGATTACAAATAAAAAAAACATAATGGAAAGAATTTGTACGCGATAGAAGAAAAAAAAAAAAGAAAAAATGTTTCGCGAAACAACATTATTGCATATGTAGATTGGACGAGTAAATCTTTGTCAGTCATTCCGAACACGCCGACGACTATTGCTGTCACGATCGCGAATGTGGCAAAGCAAAGAAGCAGCTTTAAGCAATCCCCTGTTGATGCGTCTTCAGAGCATTTCCTCTCTCGCAAGCTCGAACAGTGTTTGCTCACCTAATTGGTATTCTTACTTTCTCGAGGTGAATGTCGGGCAGCTCATGCATATATTCCGTGGGTAACCAGAAACACTACGGGCAACCCTTAGCGAAGGGCGAAACAACGACGACTGGTGTTAACCCTCCAACCGCTTTCGTCTCTTTTTTTCTGTTTTATTTTTATTTTTCTCGCGTTTACCGAAACGAACTTACAAATCTCTTTATCTCTTTTTTTATCAATTCTCTGTTTCTTCTTTTTTATTACCACGATACTTCCCCCGTGAAATCGTTTTTATTGTACAGGCGTGTTCATCGATGGTCTCGGTAAGACTCGTCAAATTATTTAAATTTATTTCTTTAATTACCAAGAGAGTTATATAAGTAGAGAATCAACGAGCTTCCACTATTCCCGGGGCTTTTTTTTCCGAAAAAAAAGAAAATGAAAAAAAGAAAAAGAACTTCGATGCTCTTTAATATTTTATTCCTTTTTTGTCCCGTTCTCTTACTGCAAAACGTTTAATTGCTACGAGCAATTAACTCGTTTCTCTTTCTCTCGACTGAGGGAGAACATCGAGTAAAGGTAATGATCATTTTCCAAAGGAAAAAAAGAAACCACGCGTACGTGTGCGCGCGTACTCGCATACCTATCTACCTATCTACATACGTACAAGTTCCACAGGAATAATACATGCATTTCTTTTAACGATACTTTAGAAGATGATTTTTTACGTCCGTAAAGACGATTACGTACCTTCTTTTGTGAATTCATAATTTTTCGCAAGACGAAATAAAGACGAGATAGAATAAGACGTGAGAAAAATCTTAAGAACTCGTGCTCTTACCATAAAAATAAAGAAAGAGAAAGAGTGAGAAAGAGTACGATCAGCTGTTAGGTAATTCCACTCACGTGGAATATATGCGCTTTGTAAAAAAAGGTATCACGAATAAAACCAACGTACCAAGCTTAGACGAATGAAGGTTTTTACTTCTAATAGGTTATGGACCCTAGGTACGTTATAATACATCACAAATTAAACGTTAATAGCATAAACAACGTATATACTTTTCTTCTTACTTTTTATATATATATATATATATATATATATCTAAATATCTACTAAATTATTTTCATTTCGATAAGAATGAAAAGAAAATAGAAGGATTGGTTGAACGCGTATAGTACGGGTCAACGGGTAGATAATAAGTAGAGAGTGTAGACTAATTACAACACGTTAATTAACTTCGTTCTAATGCGTATGCCAATTACGTGAAACAGTAGCGTACAACGTCAGGCCGGCTACCGCACCGTTTTCTACCTTGGCAGTGCGTTTAATTAACGTTGCGTAGGTAATAAAGCGAATAATGTAGTAAATGACAGAACGAACGAGTTAGTATTATTAAAAGAGGGAAAGAGAGAGAGAGAGAGAGAGAGAGTTGCCGGTTAATCAAAATCAAAGTTCATCTTTTAAAGTTTGGAAACTTTTGTCATCCGTTCGTCCATACATTCGTAGATCTTTCGAAGGAAAATCATAAAACGAGGCCTCCTCTTAACGATCTAAGATCCTCGACCACCCCTCCGAGACTTCCTCGAAAGAGTAAACTGTCTCGGTGCTCTTAAAACACAATATATCACCGGTAAGAAACTTAACAGAGAAATTTCAATTCATTAATCTTCCGAGTTTCTAAGAGACGAAGAGCTTCCTCTCCTACAACCTTTTCCTTCTCTTAACGCGTATATATATACACTACCTATTATTATACCTTTTTGAGGACAAACACAAGCTTTCTTTCTCATTCTCTCTTTCTCTCTTTATCATTCTATCTTTTACAGCCTAAATCGTAGTCAAGAAAGACGTATTAAACGTCTGTTTAAACGTTAAATCGTCGCTCTCATTCCGCGTCCCTCATCGTAGTACTTAGGTACTATACTCGGCAATAAAATGTCGACTCTCTCAATTCCCTTCACCCTTTATTCTTCTTCTTCTTCTTCTTCTTCTATCCCTTCAAAGAGAGATAGAGAAGAGAGAGAGAGAGAGAGAGAAAAGAGAGGTGGAGACTTAGTCTCAAGAATGGTCTTAACTTCAGGTCGAACAAATTCCCTACGGGCTAAATTCTCTCTTACTCTTACCTCCCTTTTCTTTTCCTTCGATCTATCTATCTACCTATCTCTCTCTCTCTTTCTCTATCTTTCTTTAATACACACACACACACACACACGCGTATATAAATATATATATACACGTAGTACTCCTTTCTATCATTCCTTTTCACCAGCACCACTTTTACTCTAGCTCGAAATGAACCTACAGACATCGCTTCTTTTTACGATCTCCTAGCACGCCCTTCTGCTTCCTTCATACACAGCCAGTACTATCCTCTCCCCTCTCATCTGTCTCTCTTTCTCTCCCTTTCTTTTTCCTTTCCACTACCCCCTTACCGTGCACGATATTGCAGCACGTCGAATTGCTTTCGAGCGGAAAGATGGTTAAGAATGCGAATAGGAAAGCTCCGACGAGCACGACGACAACGACGCCGACGGAAATTAATTTTCATCCTTCGAGGACGGACGCTCGTCTCCGGGCAATACACATACACGTGCAACTTCGCGTCTGGATATACCTTAAAGTTATATACACTTATACTAGTCTCCATTCTATCGAGAAAGTGTTCCGAATAGAAAAGGAAACGAACGTGGCTTTCGAGATATACTTATACATACATATATACCTAAACAAATACACGTGTACACGTGTATATATATATAAATACACAGATATACGTGTATAGGTACTTACATCCTACTCGCATACATACATTCTTCGTCTAGGAGTTTCTTCTTTACGTGCAATCACCGTCGTGACACGAGCTTTCCAAAGGGTTTGTAAACTATTTCCTTTGCTAGTATAGCAGATAGAAACTTCTTTTATACGTCTCCACACGTCTTCCCTTTTTTTATTCGCGGGCGTTCACGTGCATCTTCCTTTTTTTTTTCTTCCAAGTAAAGAAGAAATATATATATAGGTATATATTAATTTTCTTGATTCTAGAAACGTTTTCACTTACAGGAAAAAAAATATATTAAGATTAGTTCGAAATTGTAACTATCATAAGTTTGAATTATTGATTGTCAAAGTTACAGCGTACGGTAATCCTCTTCTATAATATTCTGTAATTTATACAATCTGTGTATATACCTATGTATATAAATACCTATTACATATATATATAATTTATATTTATAATCAAAGTTAATTTGTACAATTATATACTTATTTGTATTTATTTATTATACGTGGATATTATTTATACATCAATTCGTGTATATTTATATTTATTTTATAATAATAATAATAATATGTCGTAATTAAAACAAGCTCTGCATTGATAAGCTTACTTTTTAACAAGAGATTCCGCAGACAAAAAAATTAGAAACAGAGAGTTTCCGTGTTCCGTGAACAAAACAACAAGCGACTGAAACATCGTAGTCAGTGCGAGTTCGTCTCGAGGTTGAGTGGTTTGATATTTGTTTTCTGTATACGTTTTGCCGCGGCTTGAGATTCGTTATTGCGCTTTCACAGCTACGATTTATATCGTTCCAGATATTTTTAACTTTTTATTTCTTTTACATGCATATTCTAAACGCGTACCTATAACGATTAATTAATCAAATATCTTTTTATTTATTTCTCTTATCCGTTTAAATAAAATACAATAATTTCGATAAGATTTTCTAGATAAAGAGTAAACGTTAAAGAAAGTCGAATAATTTGCAGGTATAAACTTTTTTTTTTTAGACGATTATTTAAACCCTCATTTTCCTTGGGAAAAAAAAGAAAGAAAGAAAGAAAGAAAAAAGCAACGAAAGACTTTGTTTTCCCTCCTCTTCCTCTTCTTCTTTTTCTTCTTCGTTTTTTTCTTTTTATTTGATTTATTCAACTTTCCCCAAGCGATGCATCATAAAACTTTCTCTTCCCCTTTTTTTTCTTCTTTTTCTCTCTTCCCCCACCCTCCTCGCCAAATTCAACCCCTCCCCCCACCCCAACTCGAGCGAGAATTCCCGATAGAAACAATCGTATTCTCATCGAGCGAAGATAAGTCGAAGTTCAACGGTAAGTTTTCGACTGTGACTAATCGTTCCAGCCGCGAGGAATAATATTCGTAAGGAGAAGGGCGGGAGGCGAGGGTTTGAGAGAAAAGGGCAGAGAGAATGGAAGAAAGGAGTTAAGGTTAGCCAGTTACTTTAAGCCGTTAGCGAAGACGACACGTGACGTTCTCTTCTCGCGTTATTACCCTGCTAGAAGAAGATAAGGGACGAATAATGCTAGTGAACGCGTATATATAGAGAACTAGAAAGAAATAGAGAGAGAGAGAGAGAGAGAAGAGAGAGAAGAGAGTAGTTTCTTCGCGAACAGAAAGGAAGAAGTTACTCCATTTATTGTGACATATCGTTGGAAAGTTCGACCAATGGAATACGTTCGCGGAGGCTTAAGCTTGTTCGAAGAGCATGGCTTGGTGAATTATTGGTCCAGGAAATCGACTGTTCTACTCTCTATCTCTCTCTCTCTCTCTCTCTCTCTCTCTGACTGCACCGAACCTGCAAATCGAGAATTACCATCTTCACCGTAAATTCCCATCCTAATTCCGCATACCCCTCTCTCTCTCTCTCTCTCTCTCATTCTCGATTCGACGGATCAAAATCGATCAGCAGAAATTTGCTCGATTACGCTTATTGCAATATAACTTTTGATTAAATAAATATAAATACATTTATATATAAAAATGACGAATAAGGTTACTTGTCCTGATAGTCGAGGACGATTTACATTTGCTCATAACGATATATACCAATATGTATTTCTATCTTATAATTGTTAAATATTAAAATATTAAATCATATTATTTTAAGCACCTAAATATGACTTTCTCGTCCCGGTAACCTGGAACCTTGGGCTTATTTATAATAATGCATGAATATCTTATATATGTACGTGTATGTAAGTAAAAAATATAACTTGTTCTGCTTGTTACGTGTAATCGACTCGAACGGAAAAAACATTGTCTCGATTAGTTAACTTTTATTCTTCCTGTCCGCAGACATATATTTCGTTTGGAACTTTCAAACAAAAATATGGACAACGTTATTAATAATTCCTTTCAAAACTTTCATCCGACTCGCTTTAGCTTGTCCAGTTATTTTTGTTTCCTAATTTTTTTTCTCCGTTTATTATTTTTGTTTCTTATTCATATTTTTATTATATTTTTTATTTTTTTCTTTACCTTTCGAAATGAAAAATTCCTCGATCCTTTATCAATGTATTCTCAACATATTTGTCGAGCTCTTTCGAGTTACATACACACACACACACACACACATACACACTAGTCTTACTTCAATACGTTTGCTATTATTAAACTTTTTATTCCGAATGGCGTATGAATACAATGTTGAAGTGTTAAACACTCGTGCGCGAGGAGCGTATATATTTGTATAGAAAATGATTGGTCAAGTACGAATAGTTTATCGAGTATTGTAATTCTGTCAGTATGTCAGTATCGTGTAGTCAATGTATTGTGTCTATGGCAAACAAATTATATTTGTTTCTATAATTTATTACCTAGTAAGCTTTCAGAAAACAGCTTATTAATTACACAAAAATTAAAAACTTATATTTAGCAACGAAAAAGTAGATTACATTGCTTCTAAAATTTGTGGATGATACTAATTGAAAGAAAAATAATTACAAATAAATTTATACTTGGTCTTTATTCATAAGGGAATTAATTAAAATATTATATAATTAAATCATCGATCATCGAGAAAGAATAAAACTTTCTTCAAATTTCTGACCTTTTCGCTATTATCTATATACTTTTTTGTTACTTGTACTTGCATAAAATAATAAAAAAATGTGCATAATGAGAGAGAGAGAAGGAAAGAAAAATTACGATATTTTAAAAAAAATTCATAACACAAGAAATCTGATTTCACGGAACGATTAAGCAGGCAGGAGAGCGTCACGGCGTTAAATAGATTTCACGGGATGTACCTCTATTATACTATGTTATAATGCGAAGGAAAATGTTGCGAAAAAATACAACAAACAATAATATTTTGTATTAATAATTATTCGATCTAATCGACACGGTTATTATCTCGATCGTTAATTTTAGGATCGCTCGTAGAATGTAAATTGATTTTTTTCTGCATAATTACTTTATTTAACAAGAATTCGCAGTAATTAATGAAATTTTGAACAGTTGGTTTTTAATTGTAGACGTTTAGATCTTTGGCTAGTGGTCAGAGGAACAAATGATTGACAAATAATGAGAACGCTCGAGGAAATTTGACGGAAAACGCAGTTAACGAGCGCGCTCCTCCAACTTCCTTCTCCCGGACTCACTCTCGAGAACGTCCGAAACGAAATTTGATTGTACTTCCAGTTCGTACTTCGAACGAGATCGACGACGTGCGCGAAATCGACGAAAGGTACGCCGAACTAGAGAGAGTACTCGCTGCTACTTCGCGAAATGAAAAATTTTCCTCTGTGTTTCTGTATAAGAGTCGAAATCATTTTATTGCCACTTCCGTGCGCTTTTCTCCGGATATTAGAAGAAAACGTGTATATCTATATATAGATATATCTAGAATTGCGTACGTGATACTTGTATTTTTCGCAAAAGATAGGAAAAAGTTGATCGCGTGAAACAACCTTCTCACGTTTATCGACGTAACGATAAGAAGAAGAAATAAAAAAAAAAAGAAAAATAAAAACCAAACCTATTACTCCGTTCTTTTTTAACGCCGGTAGGAGAAAACGATACGGTAAAAGGACTCGTTATAAGTGACAGTGAAAGACAGGAGAGACGACAAAAACCGTATAATACACTTTGAACGTAAAAAAATTTGCTAGTAAAAAAGAAGACAATTTCTCTCGAACATTTACTTCGGAATGTACATCAAAAAAACTTCAATTCTATCCGTCTACCTTAGTTCTTATAACTCGTCATCGATAAACGCTACCCACCATCAGTATATTTTTCTATTAACATACTATTTTTTCACCAAACAATCAATATTTCCTAGAAAAATCCGAAAGAAAGAATATCTGGGAAAAAGAATTTATCCGAGTCTATTTCTTTCTCTCTCTCTCTTTGAAAAAGAACATTTTTTTTCTTTTTTTCCTCATTTACACATAAAACACATACACATATATATATACATATACATACGTACGTATATATATACAGAGAATTAGATCTGCATCTTGGAAATATAATGTAAATGATCAAAGGAATCCATATACGTATTTCGTTATACTTGGTAGGAAAGTCTGGTGCTTAGCAGCACGTAGGGAAAGCAACCGATAGGGGGTAGTAGTGGTAGCAGTGATGGGTGGCGTTCTTCCGCCTCCCTTGTCCTCCCCTTCTAAAGGGGTTGAAGTGGTAGTGCGAGGGTGGGTGCGAGGGGGTTGGCGCGAGGAGAGACGCTTCGTCGGGTTTGTTGCATACCACTGGCACTCCTATACTCTCTTATACCTCGGTGGCCTAGGCGCCACTAGCGCCACCACACTAGTTCCGGCTCGATTTCAAACTATAGAACCGTTCGCGACTGTTAGTGCGCCGTGCGCGCTCCGAGGGAAAAGACGTGTGTGTTCGTTCTCTCCGTACGGGAAAGCATTACTTTTTTCGCTTTCGAAAAACTCATTGACCTTTTACACGTGACGTAATTCGAAGCTCGGTGTTCTCGCGATTATACTTTTTGCTCTCGTCTTTTTCTTTCATCGATTTATTTTATTTTACCTAAACAAAACGGAATAAACATTGAGAAATATAGATAGACGGTTATTTTTTACTTTTATGACAGATCACAATTTTTTCTCTTATTTTCTATTCTCTCGTATTTGATTCGTCGAAACATTTGGTAAAAGACAAAGAAAATAAATATCGATGGCTCTTTTGTGAACGTGAGAAGAGTATATTTTTTTGGTGATGTTTCTCTTTCGAAAAGCCGAGAGAACGAGAGGAGGCTCGAACAGCTGAATTCTTCGTCTCTATACTTTGGTAAGTACCACTGTGAAAATTTGATACAAAAATTGTCTCGTATTCTTTTACATAAAACAATGCGTGCCGGCGATGTTCGTTAGCAGTCGCGTTTCGTTTGTCAAAAAGATATCGAAGAAATCGAAGTAACGAGCGATGGAACGTCGTTTGATCTTTTGGAAGAAAAAAAAAAAAAAGGAGAAAATAAAATGTTGCGTAACGTTTCCCGCCCTTTTCCAACCCCCATCGGAAATTTGTACTTTGCGTTAATATTAATCTTTTGTAATTGCGAACAAAAATGATTACGTTTACGAGAGAAACTATTTCGCTATTTGAGATATAAATCGTTCCCTTGCGTTCCCGTTTAATATCGAGCGAGTTCTAAACGAGATACGACGTGGAAATTGTCCGCGATAACTCGCCACACCATAATTCCTGGGATAACGAGAGTTGGCTCGCGGCTCGCAAAAGAAAAAAGAAAGTAAGAATAAAAAGAGGAAGAAAGAAAAGGGGAGAAAAAAAAGAAGCAACGTGGTCGATAATCTCGCGTGATCTTCGAAAGAAACCCTGACGTATGTGTGCACGCACCGCAAAACGAAATTGAAGAAGATTGTACGATGAGAATATTGACGTTTACTTTTTCTCTCTCGCGTGTGCGCTCGTTAGCTCCCCTAATTTCGATCCGCGACATGTTTTTCATCGGAAAGTCGACTACTCGTTGAACCCAAAGCGACTCTCATCGATCATTTAGAAAATGACGTCCAAAGTTGAGCTGAATACGTCAACTGTAGCTACATAAAGAAGGAGAAAGACAGAAAGAGAGATAGACAGACAGACAGAGTAGGTCAACACATGATAGAAAATCACGACGAGGTTTGATATCCCAAGTTAATATCTTATTCAAGAGGAAATTGTAGGTAAAGTCAGATTGGCTTCCCCCTGTCGTCCCATCGTCCACCTCGTTCAAAGCTGTTTCTCATTTTTGTTATCGGCAAAAAGGGCTCTCTCCCTCGTCGATCATCTTCAAAGTCACGTGCTTAACCTGTCGCGTGTTTTCGATCGTCGCCTACCGTTATACTATGCACCGGTCGCAAAGAAGCCTTCGTTTTGGTCAAATTGTAACACGCGAAGATTCTATCGCGTTAATTTATACAAGTGACTTCATCGAAAATATTTAAATGGGTAATAAGATCGTGGTAGATGCGATATCTCGACAAAATATATCAAATAAATCGCGAAAGTTCTTACGAAAAATATCAAATATAGTTTACTCCACTTTGGTAGATAACTTTTGGAAGATGAAAAATGTAAATATATATTTGTATGTATACCATGGCCCGGCATCTTTCTAAAGATCAATCTTCTTTCCTTCCTTCTTCTACTTTATTCTTGTTTATTCAGTATAGCTTGCGAATACACGAGAGAGGTCCAAAATTTTCTCGGATGACGTGACTTTCGTAAGCGCCGGCTCGAGAGAGTGGTGGAGCCAACAGGTGGACGTAGAGTCGGCCCATTAAAACCCACCGTCCTTGTAAACGGCGCGCTATCGACGATATCGTTATCGAATCATCGAATTAGTGCCCACGTAATATCCCTTCTACGACGAACGACGCAAATCCATTTCGATTATCATCTCGCCGAATGTCTTTCTTCGGATATCCAACAAAAATCGATCGAATATCGTTCTCTCTTGTAACATTAATAATAATGATTATTTTTTAATATTAATTAAAAGTCCTTTGAAAAGAAACAAGAAATAACGTCGATTATTTGCTTCGATAATTTCTCCGAAAGTTTTCTAATCGAAATTCGTTAGCTATCTCTCGTAGATGGTAAAAGAAAGAGAAGACAAGGCAATTGGTCGTCTGAAATCGTGGCAACGAATCGGCCTACCGGTCACGTACGAACAGACAACATTCGTTTAAAATCTACGATCGTTCTATCTCAAACGGCGATACAAAATTCTGGTCTCTTCTCTCCCCTAATTGAATTCGTTGCGGGCGATACGCGAGACCACTATCTTCTCTAACGGTAGTGGCTCTTTCCTCGCAATCTTATTCCCTTTTCTTCCTTCCCACGAACTCTTTTTGAGCTTCGTTCGGTTTCTCTTACAAAGTGTGCAGTCATACACACACACACACACACGCTTACGTAGCACATAGAGAGAAACATACATAAAACAGACAAATACACGCATATACACGTACGGATAAATTCGGTTCTCGGGAGTTTATTTTCCATCCGGTTCGCTTCACGACAAGACAGAAACGATGTCTTTTTCCTACAGGTGGCCGAATCTTTCTTGAGCATGCCTTCTACAAATAACTTCTCAAATCTTTTATATTTGCCTTGTTACCTTATTTGATAACGAAGGAAATAGAGCAAGAACTAAAGACAAATAAAGAATGCGAATATTCCATTGTCTTATTCGCTCTACGTTTTTCTGATAATATAGTATATATTATTATTAATCATTTCTCTTTGATATATTTTCTATAAATAACTCTCGAAACCATTCATATTTCCGACTATTTTTGATAGTCAAGAAATCAAATAGAAAGAAAAAAACAAACACGGAGAACGAATTCGATTCAATGGTTATATTTGGTTTCCGATATTTAAAAAAAAAAAAAAAAAAAAAAAAATACAGGAAAAATAAACAATGAAATGATCGCGATAACAATATATCTCTCGAAAATCTTATAAATAATTTTTATTCCAACGTACTAAAGCGTAACAGCCCACAAAAATGAAATGCAACTATTACTCGCTATTTTATATCATTTCCAATTGCCGACGTATTACACTTCCATTGTTCGGTACTTTTATTTTCACGAGAGTAATAATGATTCGAGCGCGAATTTGAACGCGGACAAAATCGAAGAGGGATGGATCTCTTACTACTTTTCCTGTAATCTCGGGAAAGAAAAAAGGTAGAAAAAAAAAACAAAAAAACAAGGAAAAGTAATAAAAAGGGCAATCCGCGAGCAGGGGGAGACAGACACGCGCGGTTCGCGTGGCACGCTTTCGACACCGTTGGATTTTCGTTACTGCAAGCGACTGCAATTTTGTCCTACCTCTCTCTCTCTCTCTCTCTCTCTCTCTTTATCTCCATCTCTTTCGGCAGATGCAAAACGGTGCAAATACGGGGCAAATACGGGGCAAATACGGGGCGTACGGTCGAACAGCAGGGTTTATTACGTCGCCGTTTATACGCGATGCGCGTTCGCCGGAAGTGAGCTTTGCGACGGCCGAATACAACGGGGGACTATGTGTTTTCCTCTTTGCTTTTCGGTTCTACTATCACCGAGAGAGAGAGAGAAAGAATCTAACTCGTTACATGCAATTTCATCGGTCCCATTCTGTCCTTTAAAACGTACTATTGTTTAAAAGGTTCCGTTTAAAATTTCTTCAATTTTAACAACCGTTTTGTTGCCAAAAAAAACAAGAAATCAAATTATTGTCTCTATAGATATTTTACTTTCTTTTTTTTTGTCCCCCTACAGAAAAAAGGGATCATTGGTTTTACGAACGATTCGAATCGTCCATACATATTTTATATTTTTCTTTCTCTCTCTCTCTCTCTCTCTCTCTGTCTCTCTTTTTTTGTATTTTTTTTAGTTCTCGTTAGAAAAAAATCATTGGTTTTTACAGCCAGGGATAAAATTGTTCGTAGATATTTTATTTATTTTTGTATTTTTGTTTTTTCTTTTTTTTGTTTGATATCCTTTTCCGACGAGAAAAAAAAAATAAAAAAAGAGAAAAGTAAAAGTCGATAATCATTTCATCAACTATCTCGGAAAATTTGCGTACATATATTTTCTACACAATAACGAATTGATTAATTCGGATATCGATCAATATCATGCAAGCGAAGCGTTCAACGATAAAGCGACTTCGTCAGCCTCGTTAGATTTAAAGAGGCGTATAATCGTATTTCGAGTCGAATTCACAATTTTCTCTGCTGAAAGATAAGCATATAACACGGGTAATTTTGAAATTGAAGAGTGTAGGGAGAGTACTTTTTTATTATTTTATCGTTAGTTTATTTGTGCGGTACTATAACATAAAGTAAAAAAGAAATGAATAAAATTAGGTATCACACGAGAAATGTAAATTTACGCATAACGAATGAACATTTTGGGAGAGTACGATCGGAAAGAATGAATTCGTTAAAATGAGAGAAGTACTCACTTCTGTATCTACACGCGTATTACCAAAGGTGTCCGTCATGATGCAGTCGCTTGACTATGTGTAGCTCGTAATAAACGAATGGGAGAGTAACGATGAAATTGCCAAATTTGCATAGGCGATCAATAAAAGCGTCCAACGTTCAAACCAAAAGAGTGAAAGAGAGAGAGAGAGAGAGAGAGAGAGAGAGAGAGAGAGGCCCAACGTCGGCCCGGTCTTTTAATGGAGACGAGTATAACATCGAAGATAAACGAACGATGATTTTACCCTGTAATCGCTCATACGTGTTTTACACGTGTTTTTGACAGCTTTTCAAATCGTTTCTTTATTCTACTTTTAACTATGTTCTCTTATTTTCTTTTGGCAAACGAGATAGTTACATATCAAGAAATAAAAAAATAAAATGACATAGTTTTGATAGATAATCGTTGATATTTACTATAGTGCGCGTACTACATGCTTTAAAAGGTCGAAATAATCGAGATAACGAACGTCGTCCCTCGAAAATTGCTAATTAATAAAAATGAATAGAGGCGAGTAAGCAGGGCTCGTATTAATTGGAGACCCGAGAGATACGAGAAGGTTATACGTAATCGGTGTTCGTAGATTACGGGCTCGCGTCGTTTAACGGACGACGGTTAGAATGGTCCTGCCGGGAGGAGAAGGGGATTGTTGGTTGGTCGTGTACGTTGATATCGTTATTCGATGGAGAATTATCGGAAAGAGGGCTTTTGTTATACAACGAGAGCCAACGTTGCTGTGCCTAATTTGCATAACGGAGATATTAATTAGCTCGAGGGACGATGCTCGCGAACAACGCTAGCATGATAAATAAAACTCTCTCTCTCTCTCTCTGTCTTTTACGTACAGATACCCACCACCGCCGACTCTGACACAAATCGACCAATCGCAAATATTTTTCAACGTTTAACACGTACAAGAAAATAAAATTATACGAAGAATTAGTCGTCCGTCGTTTACGTGCTTGCAGGTAAAATCATGCGACCATTACGAATTCCAAAAACGTTCGTTTTTTTCATCGAGATACGCAATACCCCGCCGAACGAATACGAATTTGTATTCCTTTCTTTCATTTTCTGGTTTTTTTTTTTCTATTTTTTTTTCTTTTTTTTATGAAATCGATAGCGAAATAAAAAAAAAGAAAAAGGGTTTAAAGCTTAAAAGTTGTATAGCTTTATCTTTGGCTCACGATTCGAATTTTCTCGTTAGATATTTCGTTCGGTCGAACGATTTTCCTCCTTTCTCGGATATGTTTCGTTTCGGTCAAGTAGACTTTTTAAGAAAACACATCGTAGATTTTGCAGTCGTGCGATCGCTCTTTCTCGTCCCTTTTCCACCCTTTTTTTCCCCGACACTCGCAATCGGTCGAACGATCGGGCGGAAAACTCGAATGCATCCTGGCACATCGCGATACGTGACTCATACGTAATTCTAAGCGTCAGGGTATACCGTTGGGAAACATTTGAAAAAAGATGAAAACGCGAGTGACGGACGTGTACGTCAAAATCGTTTCCAATCCATCTACCTATCCTATCCTATCCTATCCCATCCCATCCTATCCTCCTCTATTCTATTCACGTTATTTTCTTTCTTCATCTAAAATTTAACCGGAAGTTTGCCATTTAACCCTACGTTAAATTTAGATCCCGATTCGAGATCAACGAACAGTATTCCGTTTCGCGTCGCGTCGCCTCGGGACTTTTCCCCTCGAAAAACTCGATAAAATTATTCTTTCATTACTCAAATCGGAAGATAAAAGAAAGAAAAATATCAAAGTACATTCGCACGATCCAAAATTTGTCGCGGGAAGAACTCGTTAGTGCTCGACGCGTGTTCGCGTACGAGACATGCGTTTTGTTCTCGTTGAAATATTTGTTTTCACTCTCTCTCTTTTTCATCTTTTTCTATCTTTATCTTTATTTCTATCTCCACAGCACACCGAACACCAGCGGGCATCGCGAACGAAAAAAAGGGTTGCTGTTGCTGCGAGGGAGGGAGGAAGGAAGGAAGAAAGACGCGTTGGTTATTTTAAAAAGCAAGAATTCGCAATACAAACGCATCAAGAATCGAACGAAGAACGAGGAAAAGAAGCTCGAGGGCAAATAATCTCTTTGACGCGAATGATTTCTTTTGGTAGTGGCAACAGAAGTCCGTTGATTCGAACGTAATTTCGTCTTGGCTTTAATACGTTGACAAGATTCGACGACAGAGAAACGAGAGAAAATATATATATATATATGTAATACCTAAGGTCTCGCCTTTAATAAGCGAATCCCACGAGAAATTAACGGGCACCTATGAATCAGGAACGTGGGATCAGCGAGTAATAGTGGTCGTTGTAGCTCCTGATCCCAAGGAACGAGATTACCTTCTACGAGGATACGTTCTCCTTGACCAACGACGACGACGACGACGACGATGACGATAGATGGAATCGGACCCGGATATCTAATATAACGATTTCGAATCCAAAAATTCGATAAGGAAGAACATTTGGATTTCTCGGAAAGCATGTCACGTTTTTTAAGAATTCGCGCTAAAATGCGCCACAAATGACGTAGAGATCGACAATTTTGTGGTGGTCATTGTTACTACTACTACTACTATTACTAATATTCTCTCTCTCTCTCTCTTCCTCCGTTCCCAATGAGCAAGAAGATCGAAGGTAAAATCCGTGGACGAGAGAAACGATGGGTCGAGGAGGCTGGTGGAGGGGGGAGAGAATACATAGGCACCGCGACTAGAGCTCGTAGAAATTCGAGCACGGAGAGCCACGTAAAACCACGTCATGGCGCTCTGACGTTTCCGTGACAGGACTCGGAAATGGCGATGCTCTGAGGATAGCACGTTGAGAGAGAGAGAGAGAGAGAGAGAATATATATATACGCGTGCTCAACTATGTGCGATCGCCATCGCGCCGGAAACGTTGCTGCCGCTGCCGCTGCTGTTGCTGCTGCTCCTACTCGTGAGTAGCTCTGATCCTCGGGATAGCAGTAAACGTCCGGGTCTGTTCGGACCGATTATCGTACCTGCAGACAATTATACGAGAGTCCTCGAGTGATTACGGGACGAGCGAGGGTGTTTTCGGAGTGATAGGACTTAGGAGAATATACGTAACAAGAAAGAACAGCAAAGAACGGTGTTTCGAGGAAGAGAAATATATATATTTATTTGACGAATAATACAAGTGGATTGACGAAGAGGAAAATAAAACTAAAGAGGGATCGAAAGAAATTTCGATTTGCTGAAAGGTGTTTTCACATCGGATAGCTAGCAGTAGTTAATATCCGTTAGCGATGATATCTACCGATCGAAGCTTCAATATTACTAGTTTGAAGAATAGTAAATACGTAGTAAGCACGGTATGACTAATCGGACAATCAGCTTTACCGCTTGCCGAGTAGGAGTCGGTGGTTCGTGCACGGTCGTCGGATCGTCGCGATCTCAACGCGTTCGTCGTGTATGCCTCCTGAAATAGTAATAGCAGCAGCAGCAGCAGCAGCAGCAACGGCAGCGGCATTAGTAGTGGTTACTTCTTCGTCCGGACAACGACAACTACGCCGACGAGGACGACGACGACGACGACGACGAAGGTGGCGAAGAAAGAGAAGGAGAAAGTGGGCGGTTACGAGAAACCTCCTGAAAGGGAGCTTGTTCCTGTAGATAGGAGAAGGAAAGAGAAGAAGAAGAAGAGTAGCGAAACTCTGTTACAGCGCGTTGGAAGAAGAACGGAACAACGGTGGGAGACAACGCTCGTGAAAAGGGTTGAAGGAGGAGGAGGAAAGGGCGGAGTATACGAGGGTGGCCACGAGGGAAAGGGACTTGAACGCAGAGAAGTTTCCGTCTGTCCGAAGTGGATGGGGGTGAAAATGTTCCGAGTGTTGCTGGCATGTGTCTGGCTGGTTGCCGGCAGCCCGTTACATCCCTGGCCGCTAATACCCCAAAGAGGTAAGTGCACCGGGTCTGTCTGTCTATCTATCCGTATGTATATGTGTATATATATATACATACGTATCTTCGTTCTACTCGTAATTTCTTACATCATCGTGCTCCATTCTCTCTTCGTCCTTCCTCTACCGTTTTTATTCCTCTTATCCTATTTTCGCTCCTGTTTTTCATATGCTAAGTAGGTAGATAGATAGTTGGAGTATAGATAAGCGAAAGAACACGATTATGCACACGCACGAAGAAGGGACGATCTTTTGTTTGCCGAAGCAAACGAGATAGGTATCATCGTCCTATCCTTTCTTTCATTCTCTTTCTATCAAATACCCTCGGTTAAGATAGTCGGTAAAGTAACGTAAAAATATTACCGCGATACGCGCGATCTTTCTTCTTTTTTTGAATTTATCTAGATTAGCAATACTATATAGATTAACCTTCGAGAAAATGAAAAATGTATCGATGATAAAATGATCGATAATGATAGATATACCAGAGTTACGGTTAATTGTATTTCGGGGAATAAGAAACAAAAGGAAAAACAAATTTGACATAGAATGACTACGAGAAAGGAGTAGCAGTAGCATGGAAAAAAGAATGCACGCGCGGACCGTCGCTCAAGGGAAAAATCGAGCAACGTCCTACCAGCGTTGAGATAGAAGAAACGGCTTGGATCGCGTGAAGAGAGAGAGAGAGAGAGAGAGGAAGAGTAAAATGATAAAAAGAGAGATAGAGATAAAGAATGCTCGCATAGTCGTTCTGTTCTCCTTTCCTCTCGTCTCTTGTGGCATTAAAAGGTAGCAGCAACGCAGTAGTAGCAGGAGCAGCAGCAGCAGCAGCAGCAGAGAGTCTCCTATCTAACGACTCTTTTCCTTCCCCGTCATTTCCTCCTTTGTCGAAGCGCACGACGCTGACAACTGTGCTTACTCGTGACTCCGGCGTTTCTTTGAACCATTTCGCGGTCGTGTGCCATGCTCCCCCCCCTCCTTTACACTCTTACCTTTACACTTCTTGGTATTCATATCAGACTCTCCCTCTCTTTCTTTCTTTCCCTTCACCCTGGCTACTAACACACACACACATACTCATACATTCATACACGCAAACAAATGCACTGACACGAGAGACGAAGAAGACTTAGCCTTTGACAGAGACGCGCCTCAGCTTTCTTTCTCGCTTCTATTATTTCTTCTTCTTCTTCTTTTCTTCTTTTCTCTTTTTTACAGAGTAGTACGCCAACAAAACGGACTTATTTCTTTTCAAACTCGTATTCGCGAAATGTATTTCTCTCTCTCTCTCTCTCTGTTTCTCTTAAAACTCGTCGATTTGAAATTCGCTCGAGAGAAGCCGCGAGATATATTCTCCGTGTTGCATCATTGGATATAACCAACGAGAAATTTCTAAAAGCAAGGAAGCAAGAGTGAGAGATAGAGAGGAATAGGTCAAATTGGACGAATCCCAAAGCAAGGTTCGTTAAAATCGACTTTTTTATATTTTCTCGTAGAAGAAGAACAGATTACTCGGTCTTTTTTCGATACAAGTTAATTGGTCGGTCGACTATCATCCTTTAAACCACAAAATCAAATTCTATTTCGTGCACGCATTCGATTCAGCAGATTCATCGAAGCGGAGGAATCCGAACTTTGAGAATAGTTTCGCAACCCTTTCAAAGATTACTCTTTTTTTCTTCTTCTTCTTCTTCTATTTTTCGATCGATCGAACTGGCTAATAATGGTCGACTTTCTTGTCAAGTATTCAACGATATACCTCGAGAAATATTAACGATATAGCTTAATGGATAGCCCGGAAGTTTATACTAACTTTTCTTTTCTTTATCCTTAGGTATTGTATCGACTTCGATGAGAAAAAATAAGGCAAAAAGAAAGAAAAAAAGATAGATATTTTGCGAGAGAGAGAGAGAGAGAGAGAAAGAGGAAAAAGGAGAGTGGAAATAGACTCACAGACGGTAGTCGTTTGCAACGGAGTTTTATGGTCGATGGAAAGGCTGTAATTTAAAGTGCTCTGTAATAAAAGTAGCAAATGATAAAGAAAGAAAAAGTATCCTGTGAATGAAGTAGTAGTAGGGTGTGGGGGAGGGGGGAGAAGGGATTAAAAGAAGAAGAAGAAGAAGAAGAAGAAGAAGAAGAAGAAAAAAGAACGAGCCAAAGAAAAAAAGTCATTTCGTTCGGTATCGTTTCTTTCATTAGTTGTACGTACGAGAACGCGTTATCTTTAAGCGTTCATTTCGAAATTTCTTTCCTTGATGTATATTTTTCCTGTTTTTTTTCTTTTTGTAACGTAGCTCAACCCCTTCTCTCTTTTTTTTCCCTTACTTTTTCTTCCATCTACCTACCATCGTCCACGCATTCTCTCGACTTCCTTGCTTATGAAAGGCGATAACGAAGGTAGAAAAAAAAGTCGGCATACGTAATCCTACGCCGAGCGAGGAAGGAAAGAAGAAGGAAGAAAAAAATGCGAATTCCCTTCCGTTACGTGACTTTCAAAAGTATCGAGAAAGAGAAAGAGAGAGAGAGAGAAAATAAAGGTAAAACCACGACTAGCCCGTAAAACTTGCCATTCGCGATGCCTGTCGTGCGTGAGACTACGATAAGATCACCCTTTCTCGTTTGCTCGCGGTAAAATGGAAAGTCGACAAATCATTTCTATTTTATTTCTCGGGAGAACAATCAAATCCGAAAGGAAAATGGTCGAGACTAACGTTAAACGTATACACTATTAGCTAAAAGTTTTTAAATCGTAACGTAAATTCAGAGATAAGAATAAAAACAGGATATTTTAAAGAAATAATTAATGTGCCTTAAATATGATTTACTTTGTTTTTTATCATTTTTTGTTTTTTTCTATCAACGAATAAGTATTTTTCTTGAAATTTTCTTTCACCATGGAATACTTTTACTTTGAACGAAAGACTAAATTATTCCGCGCATCTTGGCCAATAGTTTTTTGAATATAGATAATTCTTGGAATAATAATAATAATAATAATAATAATAATAATAATAATAATATAAGCGGAAAGTGTTTTTGTTGGAAAGGATTATCGATTTTACGTCTGTCCCTTCGTTCTCTACTTAATTCGAACAAAACGCGAGGAAAAAAAAGAAGAAAGAATAGGGATAAATAAAGGGAATGGGAATAGTGTAAACGAGGTAGAGAAGGGTTGAGAGGGAACTTGACAGAGAGTCACGGGAGTCTAAAATAGAGAGGCGGAGGAGGTCACGCTCGATTTCGCAAACGCGCCGCTCGCATTATTATGTGGCTGCGCTCGCGTAATCGCGGTTCCATTTCCGGAATTAGTCCATCAGGATTCAACGTCGCGTGAGGACAACCAATTCGAGCTACCATTACTTTCGTCCTGCCCCATGCGCGTGTATAACTATGTTCCTGTCTTTGTGCCTGTAAAGTACAACACGTTGAAGTCTTGTAGAAAACGAAGATGAGAAAAGGTTAAAAAAGGAAAAAACAATTCCGCTAAGTTGAAAGGCTTTCGTGAGCAAACTATGAGACGAGCTTAAATGATTGTTTTGCGCTAGTTGTTTAGATTGATTTCGTTCCTTTTCTATTATTTTACTTTACTCTTGTCTACTTTCTTTATTTGTTAATTTATCGAAATAGGAGTGAGCGCGATCATCGCGAAAACCTACGGAAAATTAAATTCAATTTTGGCAATCGTTTCGATAAAATTTCCCACGGTTCTCTCGAGTATGCCAAGCAATTGCAATTTAGAACTGCAAACGGACAATTTCATTGTGTTTCGTGAATGAAAGAGAGAGAGAGAGAGAGAGCGAGAAAGGGAGCAATAATGTGTCGCCGAGTAGAACCGGTCCAACTCTAGTTCGACCTGGACCATGTCTCAAAAGAGCAACTCATGCAGCAATCCCTTGTTGAAGACAAAGGACGAAATTAACAGTCGAGACCATAGCTGTTTCTACGTTTCAAATGAATATCAGTTGCTCTTCTTAATATTGCTTGACGTCCCCCCTGGATGACGACGATCATTTGCTCCCCATACGCGTCGACTTTGTATCTAACTTCAACCAAATATTCCACCATTGCCACTATATTTCTTTTAATTTATTTTATCTCTAGAAAAATAACAATATTGTCATTTTCCATATGCCCAGACTACTACATTTTCATCTATTTTATCAATATTATTTATTTATTCTTTACCATCCGTTTGACATATTTTTATTCAATCGGTTTTGATTCGCGAATAAATATATATATTGTCGAATATAAACAATGAAATGCAATAAAATGACCTATGTAAAATAATGGAAGCACATATTCGAGTTTATTGACTGGATTCGTAAAAAAGTGTCGTTTTAACGTAATACAAATGATAGCATAATATAATACTACACATATAATAATTTGATTCTGTATCTTTTAATCCTTGAAAAGTATAATACTTTTCTCTCTCTCTCTCTCTCTCTCTCTCGATAGTCCAACGTATGCTTAGGTGGACAAAAGCTAAGAGCCATTTAATCCTGTCTTTTGTCACCGTTTCGTCGACTTTCTCTAATGCACTTTAATTAAAAAAGCAACGGTTTATCCTTAAGCGCCAGGAAGGGTAGGATTCGTCGTGGTGGCAGGCAGCCTCAATCTCGTACAGAGAAGAGAGAATTTTCCAAGTCTGACGCGAGAGGAGAGATCGATGAGCTTAAAACCCTTAAATCGTCCCAAGGCCCGCATCCGCGAGTGAGCTCTCACTCGCATTTACGATCGCTTGGGGTTACGAAATAAAGCGAACCGTGTCTAAACTGAAAGCCGAAGTAATAAACGAGCGCAACGTACTTCTTGCTATCGCTATATTCTCTCTCTCTCTCTCTCTCTCCTTCTTTTTACTTTCCGCCTTTGACCCTTTCAATCCTGATTTACGAGACTTTACGATTCGTTCGAATTCCTAATGCCTAATACGAAATATTGTTTAATCGGTTAACTGCGAAATTAATTTGAGTAAACAAAATTAAACGTCAATTAGTATAGACGGATAGGAAAAATGCTTCGTTTTTATTCTATACGCGATTAATTATTCATCGATTTAAAAGCTTATTGCTATTGAAAATCGAACAAGAAAAATTCTTAATAAACCGTTTAATTCGTAAAAATTAAACGCGAAATAATAATTTGGAGAAATTCGGGTTGATTTGATTTAATGCAAGGTAAATTAAATTCATTAAAATTATATTGCTGTATCGGTGATAGCGCGACTGTTAAATATTATTAACGATATCTATTTATTACTTTGCGATATTATTTCGAATATTTCATAGATTTTTTTTTTGTCCATTTTAATATGCGCAAAACATATGTGTAGATATTATATAATATTTCCTGGTAAATGAAATTAATTAATTAATTAAATAAAGGTAAGCGCTCGTATTATCGATTTTCAAATTGACTCTGTAACAGATTTGAAAGAAGAATGATATTGCATATCTATGCGAGAAAAAAGATCTAATATTATCCAAAGACATAGTCGTATTCGTATTCTTCTTTTCAAGGGAATCATCGAGTGGAAAAGCAATAAGGTTTAAACCGAAGCGAGAATAGAATGTCGAAAAATCTACTTCCCATTCTTCTATACTATTCCATTCCTATCTTCATCTTTTTATACCATAAAGGAAAAAGAAAGAGAGGTGGTGTACTCTCTCGTTCGAAAGAGAAAACGACTCGACCACGAATGTACCTTGAGAAACTCTTCGATGGCATCGTAAAAGACTCAAGTGAATGCTCACACGTGTGTTGTATGAATGTACCTTGGTGAAAAATCAGACACGGGAATAAATTCAGGATCATTTTCAAGGACGACACCTTGAAAATTGTCATCCTCTCTTTTCCCATGTGTGCCATACGAGACGGTACTCGATCTCAACGTACATATGAATATGCAATTTTATATGCAACGACCTTCTTAGGAGTCTCGATATCATCTCACCTTTCACCTTTCCTACACCTACCCCTCCTCTCTATCCTTTTTCTCTATCTTTCTACGATATTCCACCGTGATCGTTCTATATACCTTTTTAGAGGATCGTTACATTTTCAGAGAATCTTCATAGCTTCCTATGAAAAGCTCAATATGATCTTTTACACGAAGCTTCTTTCGCGTATGTACAGTCTCCTACAGAAATATTCCTATCCACTCTTACGGTAAATGTTAAATAACTTATATTTATTTACGACGCAAAGTTTCAAGATTCTTTTACACGAAAACGCGTTTTAGAATTATTATATTTTCAAATCAATTCGATTGCGAAAGAACATTTTATTGTTAAAGAAATATCATTTTACGTAAACGATATAGAAAAGTAGTCTCGCAGGAGTAGTTGCATCTACGCAAGATATAATAAAAATACAATGATTATTTTTCCAAGTTGTACTTGGTTGGTCTTCCTTTGCAACTCGCAATGCTCTCGAGACGAGATTGGTCGGTTCTCGCGAGACCAATTTTCTTATCATTTGTGTAAAATTGTACTTTTATTAGAATAAAATATTCTCTTGCAAAATAAAAATTGATACCAATGTAATATTGATACTTCTATAGACACGACTCGCCTTATAAATCTTTTTGATTAGTTTTATTTCCTAATGTAAGGTGTAACGTTACGATCGTGTGCGTTATCATCGTTGACGTAGAAACCATGAAGCATATGTTTTTGAAATAACTATTTAATGGTTATACGTAAATGTACATACATATCGCCATTTTATCCGATACGGTTTACGTACCGTATACCTACTAAACGAATAAAGCTCGATATAAAAAGAGTGCATTATCTTTGCAGATAGGGATGAAAAGTTTATATGTATATCACGCGATAACAATAACAGTTTCATCCTATTTTACTTATTATACGGTTATACGATTATCCAGTTCGTTTCCATTCATTTTTTTGCATACCTTTTTTATTTTCTTCAGATAACGGTCACACTTGAAAAAATATTCTTTCTTTTTCGTCCGACGATTTTTTCTCTACATTGAAATATGAAAATTAAAAATTATTACTTTCGCGTAAATAAAATATCAGCGATAAAAAAATAAGTAATATAAGAGAAGACGTAATAATTCGAAACAAAATATTTACCATAAATTGTACAATGATTTTAAACGACAGGAAAAATTATTCTCTTAACTTTTCTCTCTCATTCCCCTAAAGCGCAATCGTTTTATATGCCACTGTAATTATTTTCCTGTAATGGATAAACTTCGACTGTTGATTCTGAAAACGTATTGCGAACTTTCGAAAATGAAATGAGTAAAATACAAAAAAAAAAAAGAAAAAAAAAAAACAACGAAAAGGGAGAGAATCGGGAAACCGGATACAGGTATAATAATTAACGGAATATAATACGAAAATCCGTCAAATCCTCCCGGAGGTTTTTATCCGTGACTTTTAATGATGAAAAAATAATTTCCTACAAGTGTATGATAAAAAGGTTTATCCTCGTGGATTTTTATTATTCATAATCGTCGTTGATTAAAGTTCAAACAAAAAATGTCCTTAAGATTTTAACGTTTTAATTAATTAAATGAATTCGTTGTTACTCGATAAAAGAATAGTGAGGCAAGGACGAAAAAAAAGGGAGAGATGGAGAGAGGAAAACAAGAAGAAAAGAAAAGAAAAGAGGATTGGCAAACTGTAGAGGAAACGCGTGCCGCTTACAAAAGAACCTGTATTTCTATGGTTTTTCTCGAGCGTACGGTAATAGTACCGTTCTGCAATCGACTTGGTGCAACAAATTTTACGAATGTCATCACCAGATTACGATACGCTCTTGCCACGCACGCACCTACTACTATTTTACTGTCTTCGTATCGTCGACCGTGTAAATTCGTCTTCGCGTATGTGTATCCGTCTATACATAAAAGTAGATACGTGATGAATCTGCTGTGTGTGTAGTTAAGAGATATTACATGGTATATATATATGTATATGTATGTCTGTATGTATCTATAAAGGCCAGTGCATAGCACGCGAATGTGTTAGAGCGAATACGTGTTATATTAGTGTGCGAGTATGACTGTCTATAGGTGAGTCCGTATTTCACAAAGATACTCTCTGGTCGCTGCCTATCGCATGAATATGCAATTTTACATTCAGCCTGGTCCTATGACGTCGTCGTGTTCTGATATTCTCTGCCACGGTTGCCGTATTAGCCGGCGTGCGGCATTTTCGCGTCGTATAACCCCACCCCCGTATAACCCCGCCGTTACGGTGAGCATTCGACCTACCCTTGCGTTTACGGAAAAACTGCTCTCTCTCTCTCTCTCTCTCTGTGGCCCAACGCGAACCCGAGACACATATAGAGAAAGAGAAAGATGAGGAGAGAAATAGAGAAACGGACGAAAAAGAAAGAGAGAGAGAAAAAAAAAGATACGAGGGATGAACGTGACTTTAAATTAGAAAGATGGGGAGGATGTGTGCCATGGGACGTGAGTTGACTTTTTCTCGCAGGACATACACCTATCTTTTTCTTTCTTTAGAGGAATATTTTTTTGGGTCGTTTTACGTTTTCTTCATTGAGTTCGACTAGAAATTGTTTACTTTTCGAATTATCATTCGAAATAAGCTAGCGATTTTCCAAACTTTTGCGACTACGTCGTCGTAAAATTATTTTTCTAATCAAAGAAAATGTATTTTCCATTATATTTTATTTCTTTCCTTTTTTATTTGAAATATATTTTCATTTCATCATCAAGTTTCACGAGAGCAGAAACGAGGTAGAACAAAAGTTGACACTTCAATTAAAACTCGATATAAATAATAATTAAAATCATATCGCAATGGGGAGAAAAGTTGACGCGAGACTCGTTGACGTTGTGATTGATAAAAAGACAAATTACAAAACCTTTGGAAAATTGAACAACGTTAAGCTCGAGGGTTTCGATCGGTGGATCTGTTGTCGCGCGATAAGGGGATTTCGCCGATATCGAGTTACGAGCGCGTGCAAAGTCGTTACATCAAGGTCGAGTGCCCTTCGAGAGCCCTTTATGCCGCGCGATTTACCACTGCCGGAAATGCTTTCTTCTTCGACTTCTGGCCGCTTGATTTTTCGAGAAAAAGCTTCGACGTATCGTCAAATCTAATTGTAAAATCGATCAAACTTTAACATTTTATATCGTTTCGACGAAATCAAGAACGGAAAGGAACCTTTTCAAAATGATTAAAACGCGATCGTCGTTATTTTCATTATTATTATAAAATGAAAGAAAGTTTATAAAAACGTTTGCAGGGATAAACGATTATAATAAATAAACAGAAGAATAAGCGTAAATGCAAAGGGAATCGTTGATAAAAGGGGTAGTTGCCTTAGAAAGTTCTCTCGGCCTCTGGTTCCTCGCTTTTAGAATCTTTATTTTGATTTATAAGTCGGCAGCCAGGGAGTCGGCCATTGAAGCACCTCGGAAAGTCGTTACATTGAGGTCAAGCACGGTTTTGAAAGGCTTTCGCTTCGCATCGAGCGGTCGACCACTCCAAGTTACCCTTCTCTCTTCCCCCCTGGCCCCCCTTTTCCCTCTTGCTTTCGTGATTGTTGTTTGCCCGTGATTCAATTCTCGAAAAAACGAAGGACAATCCAAACTCTCAAGATCGATCTCCGAGCATCGAGAGCACCTGTCGCGCTTTGTTTATAACCATTGAGTCTTTGCGAGTGCTTGAAAAAGAACAAACCAACTCTAAAAGAAAAATAATTACAAAAGCTCAACGCTAATGGAAAGAAAGTAGCTCTCTCTCTCCAACGAGAGAGAGAGAGAGAAAGAGAGACAGAGAGATTCGTTGCAGCTTTTATCCTAGTAAAAAAATATTCCCCAACGCGGTTAAAACAGTGTGTAGTTGTAAGGATAAATTTAGTATACGCGCGTTCATCTTCTAGAATATTAATTAACCTTTTGAGAATATAAACGAAACTATTTGTAAGTAAATAATACGTTTAATTAACGTAAAACACGCTTTTTAATTTATCAACATAGGTTCGTTGTTCCGTTTCGATGCTATACAACTTATTTCGATTAAATAGAAAGAAAAGCATATAAGTAATCTAACAAATTGCGTTAAAGCGTTAAATCGATCGTACGTATACGCCCGTGTTCTTTCTCTCTCTCACTATATATATATGAACAGCGTCACTCTCGAGAGTGATAAAATTCTTGTCGATCGAGTCGAAGGGTCGTGAAGGTAAAGGTCGAGGATCGTCGCACTCTCGACTTTCTCGTCCTCCTTTACTTCTTTTTCTTTTTAGCGAGAGGGCCAGGAAAGATAAATTCTCCGTTCAAAGAAAAACAGCTTCCACTTGGTCGAAGGTAGAAAAAGGGAAAAGGGTGTAAAAGAGGGTGGCTAGGAGGGAGGGAGGTTGTGATCGAACAACTCGAAGAAGATTTCGAGAGTATCTTAACGAGCTCCGAATGGTCGACGCTTTCTTCTTCGTCCTCGTCCTCGTCCTCGTCCTCGTCCTCGTCTCATTTTCGATTACGTCGTCGTTGACGAATGTTGTAACGTCGTCCAAGCACTCTCGAATATTCGAATGGTGCAGCTGCCATGCAGCTGGACGTCGATGGGAAAACGAACAGCCAGGATTTACGTTGGGCTTCGCTCCAACTTTTTCCACTGTCAAAGCGGAAAATCGTCTGCTCTGCTCTGCTCTGCTCTGCTCTGCCCTGCTTTGACTGTGTCCCCCTTCTTTTCTGACGTTTTTTCCACCGAGGTTAATGATGATATCACAATTTCTCTCTCTCTCTCTCTTTCTCTCAATCAATACGGGAAATAATTTTTTGTCCCATCTTTGAAAAAAAAAAATCAAACGAAATTCTCAGCTCTTCGTATCGACGTCCGAGCTTGCCTATTATTATCCTGCTTGATAATGAAATTAATTAAAAAACTAATGAATTTTATTCGATTTATTAGAAAAATCCTCAAAATCGTATACGTCAGATATTATTCTATTTTATTATATTTCACAATTCGATATTCAGAATATCTCTGGAATTTCGATTAAATATGAAAGAACAAACGAATGGATTTATACGCGTACGTTTTGAGAGATAAAATCACTGCAGAGTAGAGTTATCTCGCGGGCGCGCTGTAACGCGAAATGACGTACAAGGGTGCTCGGGAAGAGAGAGAGAGAGAGAGAGAGTGAGTGAGAGAGAAAGCTAGAAGGAAAACGAGATTGAAGGAGAACGAACCATGGCAAAGGAATCCGACTTTATTTGATTCGACGTGAAAACGAAATAGGCTGAAACGCGCAAGCATTTCGAAATGTCTCTCTCTCTCTCTCTCTCTCTTTCCTTTCAGTCCAGTCTAACCACCGTCAGCTATCGAGAGAAATATCTCTTTGGTAAGTTCAAAGATCAAAATCGTTCTTTAACGTTGATCAAAGTTATCGAATAAAATCGTTTCTGTAAAAATATTTATCAATGGAATCGACGTGCAATATTTATACGTTCTCTTCTGCACATATGTAATTTAAATAAAGTGGTTGATTTGCTTTTTCGAAAAACGATCAAGAGAGAAACAGAGAGAGAGAGAGAGAGAGAGAGAGGGAGAGACAAAAAGAAAAAAAGAGTGATATACGTGGAAGCATAAAAAAAGAAGTATTTACCATTGGGATCCGAATACGCGCGCTATCAATCTGTAATTTAAACTACAAAAAAAATCCTACGGTCTGTATGATTAAAAAACTAACGAGATTCGTCGGGAGCTTTTTCCGTCTTATCGAATGTATTCGAAAGGTCCGGCGAATAATTTTCCAACGAAATCGTTTCCCATGGTCCCTTTTTCGTTTATAAAACAGACAGAGACACACACACATACACACACATAAAAGTTCTCTCGAATCCGATCGAATAAATTAAATAAAATTGGCAATATTCCTTGCTCCGATATGCGAGGACAAGGTGCGTTTCTTCTACCATAATCGTCCTTCTGATCCTAAGAGCTTCTCGAGCGGAGAAACGATTTCTCTTCTATCTTTCTTTCTCTTCTTGATTTTTTCCTTTCCTTTCCTTTCCTTTCGTTTCTTTTCTTTTCTTTTATATTCTTCGCATCGAACAGAAGGAAGTTAAAAGGAAAATAAAGAAAAAGAAAGAAACCGATATCGAGAGAGCGCGGTAGACCGACTCGAACGAGCCAGATGTCCCATACTGAAGCTAATATTAACGCGGTAATGGTGCTCGAAGGAAGCTTATTTCTCTCGGTGAGAGCTTTCCTTGAATATATTTCGTTTGGAATTAGCGACGGTTACGTGCCAATTGCTTTCCTCGCCAATCCACTCTCCCTCTCTCTCTCTCTCTCTCTCTCTCTTTTCTACTTTCTCTTTGTTCACGCTTTTGCGCGTTTATTTTTCGATAAGCTCAACTCCGCGACTGCAACCGCCACCGCACAGGTTCTTCTCTCCTTCCTTTTTTCCCCGAGCTTTTTCCCCTCTTTTTAAAAGGAATATAAATAAATAAAAAGAAAAAAAGAAAAGAAATAAAAAAAGAGCGCGGAGGGAGGATGAAAGAAAAAAAGGAAAAAAATAGGAAAAAGCTAACTAATATACCTACTACGCGCGGTAACGTTTTCTCGCGAGGACAAGCCGCTTGGGATATTAAAATTAATGTCGTGGGATTAACGGCTTTCTCGCGACCCGTTTCCGTTTACGATACCGAAGGGTTAACAGGGAGAGAGAGATAGAGAAAGAGAGCGAACTGATTTTTGTTCTCTTTCTTTCCGTTCGATATGCCGACTACTCTCAACTAGCTAGCTCGAGTTCGTCGTTGCGCGGAAAAACTCTGGGGATATTTTTGTAATTTTCACATTCCCCTATGCGATCGTTTTATTACCTACATATATGCATATATATATATATATAAATAGTTATGTATTAGTATCATTATATAACACGTTATAAATATCGATTAGCCTATCGTTCGAATGGTCGAATTTAACGAATGATAAATAATGAGAGAGTGTTTGCTAACGAGGGCACCTTCTCTCTCTCCCTCTCTTATACTATATACCTTGTTGCTAACCACGCTATGTTAACGCGCGTATCATTGATAATAATCATCCTCAAAGTTAACTTAATCGGAATGGTTTTTTAACGAACATTTATATCGTTGAGTTTATACGTTCAATTTCGGTCCCAAATATCATCTATGAATATTAACATCTTTAATATATCATCTGTAATATCTACCTCTACGCGTTTTATATATATATATATATATATATATATATATTTATGTATTACCACACCCCAATGGTTAGGGTCTAACTCGAGTTATATGTATTTTACGAACGCGTGTATGTGTGTTTATGAGTTTGGGCGTGTTCCTTCGAGGTTATCGACGTGATTTAATTTAATGAGCGAGCTGAGACACACGAGACGAATACTAAGAAAGGATGGTTTTCCTTGTGGACATAGAAAATATTTAGGAGAATGGCCGTGGGCGGTAAGAAGGAGTAAAGGTCTTTCGAAAAACCTTAGACGAGCCATGTAATCGAGAACATCTTCCATTTCTCTCTCCTTCATCTTCTCTCGTTATATGTTCCATTTACGAGGAGGGTAACTTTCGAAATACGATGCTAACCTCGCAAACATATCATTTCTCCTCTAAATGAAAAATTCAAGTATTTGCGTAGGTTCGCAAATAATCTCGTTAATATTTGTAATCATTTTGTCTACGATAGGTATATCGATTCGCGCGTAGATATTATAACGCGACAAGTTTGACGCGTTTATTTTTGGTTACGGTAGACGATCCTCGCGACCAAATATATTCTAAATTATTTAATAAAAGTGTCGAGGGAAAAAAACTAACGAAACTAACTAAATTGTAGAAAAGTCGAGAGAAATGGTAGAAACGTTCGGGGGCAGCAGGTAGAAGAGAGAAGGCGCGAATAAAGCCAATGAAAACTCGATGATATATAAAGAGAGAATGAAAAAAAAAAAAAAAGAAAAAAAGAAAAAAAGAGAAAGAGAAACATTCGGTCCAATAGGAAGAATCCCTGAAGGGGTTGGTAACGCACTGCTACTCGATGGCAAATTTCCAATTACGCCTCTAATTCCGTTGGCAGTGCGAATATCGACTTTTATCGCGCGAACGAGCACACTTATTTATCGATAAGTCGTAAAAGCGGAAGGCCGGCGGTCGCGTCGAAAGAGGATGCTACTACCTGAAAAGGGGAGGAAGGGGAGAAGAAGAAGAAGCTCCGGTGAAAAAGCCACGAATCGATGGACGATAACCAAAGCCGGCAGAAAAGAAAGAAAGAAAGAGAACGAGCGTGTGTGTGTGTGTGTGCGCGCGTGTGTGGATCGTTAATCGGAAATTTCGAAGCTCCCCGCCCCAGCAGCCAAGTAGTAGGAGGGGTGGGGGCACCCAGCCCTCTCGTAAATTTCGATCCATGAATTTTTACGGCATGTGGGGATTCTCGTCACGTCCGATCGGGGTTCTTCTTTTCTATTTTTTTGCGGACATCCCCTCGAACGAAACGCGCCGACGACGACGATTCGCGGTTCTAATTCGACGATGGAAAATCCCCCCACCCCGTCGACAACGTATAGGAAGCTCGATAACGACTACGCAAAAGTGCCGTAAAGCTTCACACTCGTTTGATGCAAAGAAAAGAGACGACTAGTCGATGAAATGCTCTTGTGGCTTAAGATTAGGGTAGTTTAGTTAGATTGTGTTCGTCGAACAAGCTCGTCGACGACAAATCGACCAGCTTCTTATCCCTCTTGATTTTTTATCTACTCGAAATATTTTGCAAGACCTTCGAACGTGTCTTTCTTTTTTGAATTATCGGGAGAAGGATAATTCGATCAAAATTGTTGCTTTATTTAGAAGCAATAGAAACGATTAAATTTCTTTTTATTCTATTTGTTTCTACTGCAAAGCTTTATCGGATAATACTGTTTTAGAAAGATTGTAGAAAGAAGAAGAGATAGAGAGAAAAAGAATGGTCGTTGCGTTTTATCGTAACCAGACGAGAAAAGAAGGTCGAGGATGTGGGAAGAACAAGGGAAAGAGAAAGATAGCGATAGCATGGACCCTTCGGATTTTCAGACGTCTCCCGCGAAGTGGCAAACTTTCCGCAGATGGAAAAACTCCTGTCGAGAGAAAGACAGAGAGAGAGAGAGAAGGAGAAAGATACTTCGGAGTTTTCTGAAAGAAAGAAAATAGAAAGAAAAAGATGGTGGAAGGGATATTCTTGTTTCTTCGACCGGTAACCTAACAAAAAGTCGATACGTCGTCACGGATATTCGAGAATATTTTCTTTCTCTTTCCTTCGATTTGTCTTCTTTTCTTTTGCTTTTCTTTTTTTCTTTTCATCATCGGCGAAAAGGGTTGGTTAAGTATCGTTGACGTTTCACGCGAAAAAAATCGATTTGGATACCAACCACGAGAAATTGTTATTACCAGCAGCTGACGGGATTCGAGAATATAATGAAGAACCATTCTCGATTCCACGAATATTGGCAAACTTTGTCAAATCGTATTTTCACTTTCCATTCGAATACATTTTCTCTTTATTGGTCATTGAATATACCATACGTATATATATGTACTTCCTATACTTTTATATCGCGAATATTGTTCCCATAAAAGTTATTACGAAAGAAGTAGAATTTGACATAACTGATAAAAAAAATTAGTCTCCATAATAAATGACTATTCTACATTCTTGACATTGTTATAAAATTAATCGTAAAATAACGACTGTAGGAAAGATTCGAATCTCTTTTCCATTCGTAAGAAACTTCGATGAAAGAAAGAAAATATTATTCGAACTATCGAAACAACGATATCATTCGATTACTAAGAAAAGTGCGATTAAGCATTAACGACCAATACTAAAAGCCATTCCTCGCGACTAAATCATTCCGGTGCTTTCGAAAGTTCGATCCGTAAGGAATAGGAGAAGGGGATAAAGCGGAAAAGCAACGGGATGAGGGGGAGGGGGGCAAGTTGAATGGAGATGGAAGACGATATTTGCTCGGCGTAGCGAGCTAATGAAAAAAGAAAATAAAGGAAGAGAGAGAAAGAATGAAGAGTATCCAAGGATTGCTATTTTCGTGAAATAAATACGTAGGAAGGCTTGCCGAGAGGGGTGGGTGAAGAGAAGAGTAGAGAAGAAGAGGGAAGGTTGGTAGGTAAAAAAGCAGGCCCGATAGACAGCGCAATTGTGGCGCAGTGCCGTCATTATCTCCCTTTTTTCTACTCTCCTTGCTCGTACCTTTCCTTTTCCCTCTACATTCATGTAAACATGGATAACGAAGAGAGAGAGAGAGAGAGAGAGTAGGATGGAAGGAAGGAAAAAAGAGAAAAGTTGCAAGCGCGTGGACGAGCAAGGAAAAGAGAGAAAGATAGAGATGGATGATTGCAAAAGGGAAAGAGAGAGATAGACGCAGTGTGCAAATTAGTAGCGATCCATTGCTGGCGAACTAGCGATTTTCTACTTGTCTACCACCGTCGAACGAAAAAGAAAGAGAAAAGTAGAAAAGGGAAAACTCGAAGGGCGGAAACGATCGGTCGATGCAAACATCGAGAAAAAGCTATAGAAATATTCCGTGCGGTACTTTTCACGATTTTCCCGTCAGCAAACCTTCCAACTGCCTGGAGTTCAACATTTGCACCGAAAAAGAAATTTGACTTATCGAGAATTTGAAGAACTAACAAAGTGCGAGGGACGACTCGACGATGCGAAACTCGATTAAAGATTCAAATTTCGATTGTTTCGTTTCTCTCTTTTTATAAGTTTAAATTTATTTTATCGGAAAGAAAGGGAGAGGGAATTGCGAGACAACCAACCAAATTCGTCGCGAGAAAATTGTTCTTTTACGCGCGAACGTAAAATTGTAGGTTCTAGCAGCAACGTTTCCCCGAGCTCGATGTTACAACTAGGAAAGAAAAGTGTGTAAAATTTGAGAACGATGTTGCAGCATCCATTCGTAATGCTTCGCAGCCATTTTGCACCCGTATTAAACGCTCGCGCGAGGATCTACGAGCTATCCGTGCATTCCACAAGAGATTACGCTATTAAAAGGATGATATTCATTATCTCGCGTATAACGAGTTGTGTCAAAGCGATCCTGACCCTTTTTTCACGAATAATTTTGTTAAAAATTATAATTTTATATACTTTCTTTTTTTTTCCTATTTTGTTTTCTACTCTCGCTCGAGACCGTCCAACTCCATCGATTAAAAGTATTTTTTAGATTTTATAAAAATAAAGACGAAAACTTTTACGAAAAGTGTTGGAAATGATTATTTTTGTATTTTTGCAAAAGTACGATTTCTTCGATGCGTCCTCAAACCCATCGCACACGTTCATCCCTGTTTTCTTGTCGTCGTTTCATAGATCGATCCTAATAGAAGAACGAAACACTATTAACCTTTCCTCAGTTTCTTCTTCATCTTTGTTTTATACCTTATCCGTGATGTCTCCTCCATATTCAATTACACGGCCAGGATAATCGGAAGTTCGAGAAAGCATTTAGTGGGCGTCACCTTCCTCTCTCGCATAGTCACGGCTACTTCCTGCTGTTTTACAAGTTGACGACGACCCTACGACAAGAAGTACTTAACCAGGCCACCAACGGAGTTAATTTATCGCCACGATTTGCCGCGGTATCGTTCGCGTTTAAAAGCCATTCTCCTCTTACTCGGCTTTTATAGCTTCCAGAGCTTCTTTATTCTTACAATTTTTCTCCACTTTCATCTGGAACTTTCATCGACAATTACACGAAGTTACATTTGATGAACTTGCAACTTGGCACGACGATATCGATCAAATATCGCATCTACCTACATTTTATTGTCGTTCGACGTTTCATTATTTTAAACATTATTTTCACGAGAAATAATTAAAAAAAGTCTTTTGTTCGAATTTTATTGTTTCTTTCGCGCAAACCCTCGCGAAACTCGAAGAATTTCGGTCGAAATTGTTCGGTATTCGGTACGTGTAATTACATATAAATGAATATTTATTTAAGTATAAAATATATGAGGTGGCGTGGAGAAAGTTAGCTCTGAAAGAAATAACCCCGGTTTCGTTTTTAAACCGGCTGCCACTCAGTCGACGTCTTTCACCGTTAAAATGGAAACTAATTGGTGGAAATTGTAGAGGAAACACAGACTAGGTAGACGGTGGTAGTTCGTTGGCACGTTATCCAAGACACGCGACTCTCGCGCAGCTTTCCTTCTCGACTCGACGCAGGTTTTACGTGGTGTTACCATTGCTATTGCTTGCTGCTGCTGCAAGTTCATTACGCGTTTCCATCGTTTCGTTTTCTCTCCGCACTCTCGCCTTTACATCGGATTTAATTCGTTTCTATCCTTTGAGAGTTGGCTTTCCCATGCTACTCTCTCTCTCTCTGTCTTTCGCTTTCGCTTTTCTTGGAAAATATGCATTGAGCTAAACCGTTTAAATACTCTCATCGTTTTCTCAAAATCCTTATTTTCCACGTACAAGCGACTTAAATACAAGTTCAATCAGTAAGTCGATGAATGGAACGTGAAAAAAAAAATGCTTTCAAAATGTAAGAAAGAAAATAATGAAGAGAAAAATGTAATTATTTTATATCGTATATTCTTTTGATCGTTTTACTTAGAGAACTACGGAATAAAGTGTTACTTCATCTGGAAATAGTTATCGACTCTCGTCCTACACGTTCGCGTATGGTCTACGTGTACGTACGAATGTACGTATATATATTTTTGTCTAGCTGTGTGCAGTATTCTGTCAATCTCTTACGAAAAGCACGTACACGGATAGACGTATAAACACAAACGAAGCTTACGCGAGCTTTGTTCCAACGGGAGAAAAATCCGGGCGGCTTGCTTTCGCGCTTTTACGCCGAAATCTACGAGCTGGTATTTCGTTTTCCGGCAGAAGCAACGACGTTTTACAGTAGGCTCTTTCTATTTCTCTCTTTTTCTAGCCAGAACCTTTTGTTTCGACCGACGTTGTATTTCTTTACGAACCAACGAACCCGACAGCTTCCATTTCGATTTTCAAAAACAACAACGGAGAATATTCTCTATTTCTTTTCTATTTTTTTGTTGTTCTTCTCCTCCTTCTCTCTCTCTCTCTCTCTCTCTCTCTCTCTACTATTATTTTTATCAAATATCGATCGACTGTGAATTATTAATATCACTCTGACGATATTTAAACTCGCTGTCAGCAGGCTTGTCAAATAGCGGCTAAGCATCTTCCTATATGCACAACGTCGATCTGTGGCTCGATGAATAATTCATAAAAATTTTATTTAATCGATATATACCATTACCTGTTAGACCGAGGTCAGTCGCTTTTTCTCCAAATTCTACGAAATGTCGGATTTCATACGTTCATATACAAATTTTAATCGGCCTTACGCGCGTCAATTTATTTTTGCGCGATCGAATCCACCGACGGATTTATTAAGAAACTTTCTGTTTTTACGAAGACAAACGTTTGTTGTTCGTGCTTTTTGTTTTTTATTCTATCTCTTTCTCTCTCTCTTTCTCCTCGATCCCTTCCTCCAGACTTCTTTCTAATTTAATTTCAAAGGGCCGACGACGAGATCTCTTCTTGCCGTTGTTAATATCATGCAAAAATCGCAACGAGCTTCGAAGGGGCTTTTTTGCATAATAAAATTAATTACGATGTAAATCTTTAGCCCAACCTAGTTCCCGCCCCCTCCTCCCCCCACCTGTCGAAGGCGATAATAAATTAAACGATCGAGAGGTACGCGGCCACTAACCTTTGCTGGAAAGTTCTAGCGTAGCGCTGAAATTCTCACGCTTTTTCCTTCGACGGAAACGGGAGACGAATCGGGAAATAAAATTAAAAGAATAAACGAAACGAACGGGTGGGACAACAAAAAAAAATGGGAAATCACATACGTAACAAATATTAAACCAAATGTGTTTCAGTTTAAACGATCGCGAGTATTAGTAGAGCGTATCTTAAATAATTGTTTATAAATCGAATGAAATGTTTTATATTAAAAAGTAACTAAAAAAGACTATATTAGGAAAAGACAAATGATGTTATGAATCGAATATCATTCGAAGAATAGAACGATAAGCATCGTTTAGGTAGTTTAATGGTAGTTCCCTTTTTTCTCGGGCCGCAACAATGCGGTTTCGAACGTTCATCTTCTAGACCGATGATCAATGTATGTTCAGTCAAGATAGGATCGAGTATTATTTGTTATCTGTATCGACGGAACTCTCATCGGTAATTTCAAATGGATCGATCTCGTTCGGTTAGCTCGAATGGCATACAGCCCGACCAGCTATCATCAACGTGTCATATTCACGTGCGGAACGGACACGGAATATCGCTTTCATTGTTCAATTTCTCGCGTCAATATCCAACAATTTTAACTCTTTTCCCTGCTGGTGACATCAGTTGGAACTTGGCCATCACCCATCTCTCTCTCTCTCTCGTTCTCTTCAATAATCGAACCGACGTCTTTTCGAAGCCTAATCTAAATATTCCCCCCATCCTTTGATCTTACTAAACGTTTCCCTGTCGTATCCACGTGTAATAGATGCTCGATGATATTGCAGGATCTATCTAAATCGTGATCTAAAAAATAAATTATCTTTCTTAATTTCACGGCGCAAAAAGAAGGGAAAGAAAAAAAAAAGAAGAAGAATTTTCGTAAACTCTCGGGTAGCAAAATTGCACAACTTCCTCTAGCAATATCAACTCTACAACTTCAAAACTAAAAAGCGAAAGAACAAATTATATTGTTACTTAAATTCTTAAGCATAAATTCGTAAAAAAAAGTTTCGATTAAACAAAAATGTTCCTGTAAATTATCCAATTTCTTTGATTCATTTACTTACGAATATAATATTGCAAAAAAAAAAGAAAATGTTACGTTAATGGGGGATAATACGTTCCCTATTAAATTTCCTATTGTCGGGGAGGGATGGGAAGAAAAGAAAAGAATGCGCACGTAGTAGGTTGGTTCGTAAAGGGTAAATGTCATCGACGTTTGGTTATGACGGCGATGGGGATTGCTATGGCGATTGCTATGGCGATTGCTATGGCGATTGCGATGGCAATGGATCGAGGGAATTGACGAGAGCGTGTCGCCGTCATGTTCGCGCGTAGCTACACGCGCGTGACCCGGATACTTGATGGCATTACCCCATTGTTCGTAGCTGAAGTATCTATCAAACCATTTTTCATCCTCTTACCGTGCTTGACGGCAATGACTCGTATACGTATGTACGCGTGCGTGTGTGTGACCTACCCCACCACCCTCCTCTCTATTCATCTTGTTTTCTCTCGTTGACTCTCTATCTCTCTCTCGTTATAATTGCGTTCGATCGTCGATCGAGCCACCACTCGCAGTACCCATTTTAATCTCTCTGGTAATTACTCTAGGAACGGGCTAGACAATTTGATGTATCCAATATCGATATGTGAAAATAGATTACCAGTGACTGCGTGCAAAAGATAGAATCGATCCTTCATTTTCCTTTTATATTATTCTGACAGTCCGAAAACTTTAATTATAAACGATAGAAAAGCTACGTCATTGTTTTTTTTCTGATCGTTTTCGAACAAAATTGAACAATAGATAGAAGTTTTGCGAGAAAAGATATTTGCAAATGGGACGGAAAGTTTGCTAACAAAAAGAGAGAGAGAGAGAGGGGGGGAAAAAAGAGGAAAATGTTTAAACGCAGAGAGATAGGCCGAGGCTCGTAACAGCCATTAATGGAATTTCGACGTGTGTACGTGTAATTCGGGAACAATAACGGTAACGGTAACGACAATGCCAACGATAACGCTTGGCAATCAAGTACGATCTTTATTTTCGATGGCAGCTTATACCGCCATCGTGGCTCTTCAGACGGGTAGAATAAATAAAAAAAAAAAAAAAAAAAAGAAAAAAATATCTGGCCGGCCGTTACTGCGAGCAGTCGCGCGTTTTCCCGTCCTGTCGTGAGTTTTTATCAGCAGATTAAAAGCAACAAAGAGATAACGAGAGAGAGAGAGAGAGAGAGAACACGAAAAAGGTCGTTGTTACGGAAGAGTGAAACGCGATGGTGTCAACTTTGTCATTCTTTTATACTTAAAATTTTTTTTTCACTCTCTAATAACAAACCTTATTAATTATTTTTACGGAAGAAAGAATATTGTTAAAATGATATCCACTAGTATTGAATTACAGATTTTATATTCTCATTTGATTTATTAAATATTTAGGATAATAAATTTATCCTTTTGATCAGGTGCATTTACTAAGAATAATTTTCATCAATTTTTCATCGATATATAGGAAAATTGATGTACAAAATTGATATCAAAGCTTTGACGATTTTTTGAAAAAAGCCTTCGATGAAATTTTATACCTGTAAAGATAAAAGACATTGAACGAAATATCATAAATTTATTATATCGCGGGTGATAAATTTATTTGCCCTGACAATCTCGATGCCATTCGTATAATCGTTGTAAAAATGAATTTTTTCATTATTTTCATCGAATATCGAATGATAATAAAAACTGCTCTCTCTTTCTCTCTCTCTTTCTTATTTATTTTGAAAATAAAAATATATACTTTAATGAAATTTCATCTGTGATAACATTATCGCGGACTTTTCATCGTGATAACTTTTAAGGGTTAATGGTTATGAAAGGTAGAAATGTTAAAAGTCTGATGAAAAATATGAGACGAATAAAAAATAAATGTGAGTAATATAAGTTACAGTTATCCGCTACACGAATGTTCTTCTTCTTCTTCTTTTTCTTCTTCTTTTTCCATTTCTTTCTTCTCCTTACTTTCTTTCATTCTTTTTGAAAGGAAACTTCTTCCATGAAGTGACATTCCAGTCTCATTGTCAGTTTCTTCTAGCTCTCTTTCTCCCTCTTTATGGAGTAAGAACGTGGTCTCTATTTCTCTCTCTCTCTCTCTCGATGGGAGACTGGAACAACGTTTTACCTACTGAACTAGACGGGGTGAAAGAGAAGCTTCTTGTCCATTGAACTGCCTGTTCAGAAATTCCGTAACGTCTTCTTCGTTCAGACAGTAACTTCTGCCACGAAGTTCGTTACTTCGTCTCTATACTTCCATCCGTCGTTTTCTATCCAACGTCACGTCGTTCTCTTCGCCAAAGCAACGAAAAGTAGATGTGTGAAAAAAAAGTACTTTTACTACTACTACTTCTTCTTCCTCTTCTTCTTCTTATTTTTCTTATTTTTTGATTTGTTAAAAAGAGAGAACATAGGTTTTTAATTGTAAGACAGAGAAAGAGAAAAAGAGTGTCGCGATAAGCCCGAAACGTTACCGTTATCTGAGTAACGAGTTACGCGTGCAATGTACTAAAGCTTTCGCCTTAATTATTCAACGGTAAAAGCTTGGCTAGGAGAGAGCATAGGCAACACGATGTATAGCCAACGACACCTACCTATCGTCAGACCGATGCTAATTCGAGTATCCAAGAGTGAGGAGAACAACCTTATCTTAAGATCTTCAACACGCGATGGTAATTCTCTCTCTTTTTCTCTTATAAAGAAACATCGTATTTGAAGCTCTTCCCGTTCTCTCTCTCTCTTACTTTTTTCTTTTCCTATTCTTATATACATACCTACATACAAATAGACGTTTTATAGGGAAAGAAGAAAAGTCGAAGAAGAGGGAAGGCTAGGAAGGTAACGTGTCTTATCTGTGACGTGGCAAGAACATGCACGGCTCTTGAGTGACTTTGAAAAATTGTCTGCGAAGTTCCGGAAAAAGAGAAGAGAGAGAGAGAGAGAGAGGGAGAGGGAGGGGAAATAAGCTCCTTTGGTTGGTTCCTTCCACATCGAAAGATCTGACGTTGTAATAAAATTGTTATCAAGGCGATAACGCGTTTGGACCACCCGTAGGGTTGTGCTTCTGGCTTCTGGTACGTCGCCATCACAGCGCCAGCAGCACCACGTTGGAAGAGTCGTTACGCTTATGCCGGATTTGCATATGAAGATTGGCCTTCGCTCGTAATCGCAGCCACCATCGTCGTCGTTCTTCTACTTTCCTCTTCCTATACTCTTCCTACCGCTAAGGTTCGAAAATTTATCGGCTAATAAAAGTAAATTACGCCGACGACAGTTTGCATTTATATCTACGCTTTCAGATTCCTCGATATCGAGCCTCCACCTCCTTCTCCTCCTCCTCCTCCTTCTTTTTTTTGCCAATCCGTTCTTCCGTTGCAACTTATTCCAAAATTTACCATCGCATTTTCATAACTATTTGAATTTATTTTCAATCGAACATCTCGAAATGATGCAATTAATACTCACCTAAATTTCGTACTTTCAGCCAGTATCACGAGAGACTCCTACATTAGACACTACAGTCCAGCTTGGTACGACACAGCGGCACTGAGGGAACATCGAGCGAGAAGTCGTCGAGATACTTCAACTTCTAGTCGGCCGAAAGACTCTACGTTGAACTTACGTCTTCGTGCTCTTGACAGGTTCGTAAAACGTGTCCTCTCTCTATGTTTTTCCGAACTTGTCTTTTCTATGCACATATACGTGCGCGCGCGTGTATAGGTCAAATGAACGGTGGTACGTCGTGATTCGACGTTCCTCGCACGTTTCGCGCGTCTTTCAAAAGTCTACCGTAAGATTTTTCGTCTCTCTTTAGGAGCAAACGTGACGATGCTCGTCCAACCAAATTTCATGACATCAAAGCTGAATTTTTCAACGGTATCCTTGAGCCAGCATCGAGCTTTCACCTGAAACAGAAAACGAACAAATTAGTATATATTCGACATAAAGGTTAAAGTCGAAAAGAGAAGATAAATGAAACTTGGTATATAACTAAACGGAACGATCAATTTTGTGGCAATCAATTAAAATGACAGATATATGACTTAACAGTGATCGTAACGTTTATATATAATAAATTGCTAAAATCTAACAAAAGTCGTCATTTGAACTGTCAAACAACTAGTTGCCTATTACCAAAAATGGAACCGATAATATTTGGGAAATAGTAAAAAAATTTGTCAACGATTTATCAAACGAAAGATCGAATCTATATATGACTGACAGAATGCATAGCTTGCAGCGAATAATAACAGAGAGAGAGAGAGAGAATGCGTTACATATTGGTAACTGTAACGAAATTCGATGGACAATCGCTAGCATGAAAGTGTTCATCATGAACGAATGGCCTGGAGGTGTAACGAGTAACCGCGATATGAACGTTAATCCGTGCTAACACAGCCGTTTTGATCAACGTTTGACAAGGCATCGATAAGCTTCCGTCCTCTCGATCTGTCGCTATTGCTATCATCCCGACGGCCTTGCGAGACGAGCTGATTCGAACGCATCACATTGGGGAGAGTAGCGCGCAATATGTCGATAGAGCTGCGTTTATGTTGTGTTGTGCCATTGACACGAAACCTATAAATCTCTACGTTACATTCGCGGAAATTGCATACACGTCACTTACGGACCAATGCTCCGTGTCAGCGCCACGTATTCTGCTTCGGAGAATCACGCATATGCGTTCACATTTTTTCTCTATCTTCTAGTTTAAGATAATTATTAATCGTGTAATACAAAAATTATGTTTATGCGTTCGTAACTTTATAACGATCGTTACCACGTAACCATTTCGTTTCTACGACTCCAACTATAGAGACAAATTCTATGATAATACTTACAATTAGTATATAAGAAATCTTGTATAACATCTAAAAGATAATCATCATAAATATCACTCTTTCGGTAAAAGAAGCATGAATGAAGGCACGAACAATGTTTTCTCCAGCTATTCGTTTGCGGTCTTGAAGTTCTCCGTGTTGTTGGAATACCTGCCACTACTTTCTTCATGGACAAGTTCCATAAGCATTACATCCGGGTTAACTTCCATGGCGTTCAACGCTTCTTTCCCTAGAACATTACGGAAGTAACGTGAATTGTCTGGCGGTAGCAGGACTTTCAAACTGCTTCGCTTCTTGACTCGGAAAAAGGCAACTAACAGCATTGCTCTTGTTCTTATTATTGAAGTTGAAATCTCGAAGTTTTTCTACACCTACCGGGGATCTTTATTGTCCTTGACTAAGTTTTAATCCAAATAATATCATTTATATTTAATCCTCTCGATAAATTTTTGTTTAAAATTGCATTCTCTTTTACTTGAAATCAATAAATTCAACCCACGACTATTATTATTTGTTATAGATGAATTATTTTGTTGACAATAGGTATTAAATATTTATCGATATCATTATTTATTATTATTTCTTTTCCGTAGGATTTCTATGCCGAAATAAATAGACCCATTTCTTAGGCTTTTCTCGTATTCTAATATTCCCAGGAAATCGCGATCGATAGAAAAGGAATTTCGAGGACGACCCTCAAGGCGACATTTCTCTTTTGTACGTCGACCTAAGCAATCTGAATTCAGGAGGAAAGACGTCAACCTTCGTAGCCCTTTTTGCGTGAACGTGTGCGTGTGAGTACGAGTACAGTGCGAGTTGTATAAATGAGGTCGAGCGAAGTCATCGAAGTCGAAATACGGTACCTTAGGGATAGAAAATAGAAGGAAAGAAAGAAAGAAAGAAAGAAAGAAGAAAACAAGAGAGAGAGAGAGAAGAGTTCTTTTCGAGTAGTAAATTATCGTTGAAATACGAGAGGTGCCTTGGTGGGACACGTATTTTAAGTGGGAAAAGGGAAGAAAAATGTCGACCTTCGGCAGGAAAAAAAGCGAATGGCGTATGTATTGTGAGTGTCCTTCGTGTATCGATCCTTCAAAATGAATTGCTCTCGCTCTTTCAAACGAATTACCACCGCGTATGTTAAGTTCGCTCGCGCGAATGTCAATCACGCCGCGTGACTCCCCATTCGAAAAGGGATGAGAGAGGGTGCCCGACTCGGAAGGTAATTAATCGTGAAGCTTGCCACGAATTCGCTTCGATTGCACTCCCTCTCTCTCGTTTGCTCATTTTCTTTATTCCCTTTCATCATCGTTGCTCACTTTTCTATATTTTTTCTTTTAATAGATAAGCGTTATTAAAAAAAACCACAATGAATTTTTCATCCCCTTTCGACGATCGAAAGATTTCTCCGATCGTTTTGTTATTTATATTTATGGTTAGAGTTTTTTCTTTTTATAGCATAACCAAATTTGGCTCGCGTCCACGTCGGTGCGCGACGAATTAAAACGGAATGTTATTTATTTTAATAACATTTCTGTTTTGAAAAAATACAACGACGCGAGGCGGGAACTACGAGTGATATTTTTTCAGTCTCGCCCTTTTGTTCTTTCATCTATCCCTTCTACTCTCTCTAACAAAATATTCGCGCGAAATTGGCAACGTTCGAGACGTCGATGAACGGCTTTCCATTTGGTTGATATAAAAGACTAGATTCTAATACCTCGGGCCACTTCTCGTTATCGTTATTGCCGATGATGCGATTTAATTGGATCGCGCGCTAATGAGTTCCTTCCGATAATAATCGCTTGTTTTCTATCTCTCTTTCTCTTTCTATCCATCTACCTATCCTACTTTCATTTCTTTTTCTCATGGTAGATTTTCAAAGCAAACGATGCGATTATTACATTGAATTCTTCAATAACCACTTACGGATAGGAATTAATCCGAAAAATATATCCACGATAAACCCGAAGTAATTAGACGAGAGATTATTCTAGTCATTGAAGAACGGCCTAAGCGATTATCGCGACGACTTAATGGGACGAGATATTTTAAGAGAAAGATTATTTTTATTTCTCATTTTATTTTTATCCATTTATCTATCTATCTATCTATCTATCTATCTATCTATCTATCTCTCTGATCAATGAGAGACACGTCTACCATAGTGATCTATTGTTGGACCCTGGAGAGGCCTTGAAAATCAATTCAATTCGATTACGAAGCCAAGGAGAAGAGCATGTGTGTGCGTGCGTGCGTGTGTGTGTGTGTATATTTGTACGTACAACGTATGCTTTGTATAGAATATAATTCACGAATATATTAGTATAAAGTAAATTGAAAAAGTTGATAAAGAAAAGCTCCGTTAATTCTGCAAACAAACGATTTATTTCTTAAAATAATGATCGATTAAAATAACGACGGCAATTTGTTAAACAACGCGTCTAGATTCGTGTAGACCTGAGTTACCTCTTTCCTGACTGTATTACAAACCCTAAACGATGTTGTCGCGACCGTAAAGCATTACTCCTGCGGCTAATCTCATTTCACGACACCACGTTTTAACGTTCGAGTCCACTAATCGTATTCGCGAGCATAAAAAAAGGAAGAAAGGAGACAGAAATAGGCCAATAAAAAGTAGGCGACGCACGAGAAATTCATTTCTCAAATTCACGCGAGAAAATCGATGAGATATATCAGCGAAATCCCTTCGAAGATTTAAATCAGCGCCTTGAGGCTCGCTGGAAACGATCCAGGGGAAGGGGTGGTAATACTCTTGTCACTGAATCTTTCTGCTTTTTTTTTTTTTTCACGAAAGAAAGTACATTTTCAGAAAGGAAATAGTCACGTTCGTCAATAAAATCATATCTCCGATGCATCGAGAGTTTATTTTTTCTTTAATTTAATATTTCTTTAACAAACGTAGCATGCAACTAGATTGCAATAAGATTCATGGAAAATAGAATTTAATCTTTATAATTATAAACAAAATTCTCAATTAATGGTTGATATTTCTTCATTACAAATTGCATAAATCTCTTTATAGATACGAAAAAACATTGCGCACATCGCTGTAAAAGGGTTAAAGGTTTGATGGGACAAATAAGTTTGGGAACCTCTGATGTAAACTAAAAAAAAAGAAAAAAAAGAGCAAAAAGAGAGAAAAAAAGAGAGAGGGAGAGAACGTGAATAGTTTTTTATAAAAAATAAAAAAAAGAGAATCCTATGTGGAGAAAAAATCACACTTTTTTTCAAGCCGCTACTCGGATCCATTCATTTTCATTAAACCAATACTACGTTGGGTGTGAACAAAAAAAAGCAAAAAAAAAAGAAAAAAAAAGAGAGAAGAAAAAAAAGAAAAATAGAAAGGAGGGATGGAATAAAAGAAAAAAGGAACGACACACAACCGGTGTGTTTCAATCGTCGATGATGATTGTTCTCGATGACAAAATGTACGTACGTACGTATTCGTACGTACTCTCTTTCTCTCTCTCTCTCTTTCTCTCGTAGATTTTTATCTCTCTTGTTCCATCGTTAGTTCGATCACCCGTACGCACGTATGCACACTCGTGCAAGTTCGCAGCACGCACGCACGCACGCACGCACGCTTTCGAATTTGTCTCGATGCTCTCATCGAACGGGAATTGGATTTATGTGAACGAACACCGGAACGAGACGAGTGCGAATTTTTGTCGACGTTCACCGACAGACGAGAGATTCGATGTTCTTTTTCGACGAGACAGAAAGAGAGATGGGGGCAAAAATATATAATGGGGAGGGGTAAAAAGGATAAGGGATGGAATGGGGAAAGTGAAATTCGTCGTTCATTCATTCATTCGTTCGTTCGTTCGTTCGTTCGTTCATTTTATAGACATCGTTCGAGTGAACAAATTTATCGAGTCGACATGATCGACTTTAACGAAATGAAAAGAAAGAAAGAAGAGAAGAGAAAAGAAAAGAAAAGGAAAGAAAGGAAAAGGAAAAAAAGAAAAAACAGAGAGACGGAAAGAGAATAAGAACGCAAAGCCTTTAAATTCCCTCGTCGAGACTTAACGAAAGAAGAAGGAGTAAAAGAAGAGGAAAAATAAGACTTAACACCTAACATGTCCAGACGCCATTTGTCCGATGAAGACGCAGTACCTCTAATAAAGAATCGTGTCGGCGTAACGAACAATTAGCGAAGAAGCAGACGGCTCTGAAGGGAGTTTCCTCGGCCACATTCGACGCTTCAACGTCGGAAGAAAATCGATATCCTCCTGAGAGAGGAATAACCAAGAAAAACGGACATTAACTCCCTTCCCCTTAGACTCCAGTACTCCTACAACCTTCACTTTACACGCGTACCCACACACGCGTTTCTTTCTTTCTCTTTCCCTATCCCTTTCCCTATCCCTTTCCCTATCCCTTTTCTTCATCTCTCCTTTATTCGCGAAGATCCTTCTATCGTAAGTATTCACTTTCGTAGCCATTGGAAATGACTACTTTCAATCCCCGAAAGCAACCCTTTCATTACGCGCAGACAGTAAAGTTCATTTAACTAGAGCGTTGAAAAATTCAAAATATTTCCAACTACCCTTTTTTTATCGTTCAAATATATCGAGATATTTTCTATCCTTCGGTTAACAAACTAAATACATCTGAAATGACTAGCTTTAAATGTATAACAAGATTCTTTTTATAAACTTTCCTTAAAACGTCTAGTTGTTTCGGATAAAACCTAGATTTGCCACGATTTAACTAAATTGTACAATTTGACGCAGACATACGTATAAATAAAATAATAGTACATAGAGAAGGAAAGAGAGAGAGAAAGAAACATATAGGAATCAAGTCTCGTCTACCATTTCTTTCGGTCGACGTTGACGTTAACAAGGCGTAGAAAAAATTGATATGAAGTAGCGTCGTCCGATACAAAAGGGAGATTAAAGTGAGATTAAATCGAATATGAGAGCAAGAGAGTATACTGAAAGAGCTTTCTCTTCTCGGTACTTGTTCCGTCTATCCAACTCAAACAAGATAACTCTACATTGTTATCCCCCGGATTAAATATTTATTCGTTCGTCAAGCGTAATTACAAAGTATCGGGGAAAGAAAAAGGGCTTATGAATAAAGGGAATAACAAAAAAATCTCGAGTGTAACAAAATTTAAATAATTTTCTACGATTAATGAGTATTTTCTTTTTATCTGAGGGACAATCGTGCAGATAAATATCAGCTTAATGTGATATCGAATGAGATAAAAGATAAGAAAAAAGGAACAAGAAAAACCAATAAAAATCTAGATGTAACAATGATGACGATGATGATAATAGTAATAATAATAATCATAATAATAAACCCCTTACATAGGCCTAGAGTATAATAATGATAATAAAAATGCTACAATAGAACAGACCCCAAATAATACTACTCCACTTGGCTTAGGGTTGTTGCGAGTATCGTTTTATCGGTTTTAATAAAACCGAGATCATGATTTTTTGTTCAGAAAACGCAAATAATAACGATAATAGAAGATAGCGATGATTGGAACTTCTAGGATAGTCAGAAAAGTATTAAACACTGAACAATGGTATCTCATAAATCATAATAGATCTACGTGCTTGCATACTTGTTAGAATCGGTTAAATACTTACTAATATTCTTGCGCGAATGTACCAGAGACTGGAAATCTACCGAATCAAAGATCTCGCGGAACCCGGATTATAATGATAATAAATGCAATAATAATAAAATAATAATAATAATAGCAATGCGAAACCCGCGAATCCATCATCGAGCTCGTAATTACATAGCGATTCTGCGGTAATTAATTGCGAGTAGTAGTGTCATGGCTGCGGGCGACTTCGATATCGCCTACGGGAAAGTCCGTGTACTTCCTAATTAACGAGACGATATTTTCTGTTGATGTACGCAGCTCTGTTTCTGGTATACATACAACGACGACAGTTTCAGTTTCTCCAAAATCTAATATGAAAATCATCTACGTGATTATTTCTCCTTTTCGCGAGTTTGACTAATACAAATCCTTTCCGTGCAGATATTTGATATAGCAATTTAATACGCTACAATTTTAAGTAATTTAATATTTATTTATAAAGTAATCAAACAAAATTTCCAGAGAATTCGATTATTTCGGTCGACCTTACAAAAATAGATGCCGATTTTGATGCAATGAATTTAATTGCTGTTACACGTAATACATTGTCTTCGTAAAAAGTTTAATATCGTCTTTTTATACGAGTCACTTTTCTACGAAACCTTCTCATACATAGCTGACATTTCCAAAGAGGTCATTTTTTACCGTCTCTCCATAGTCAACAACACAGGGTGTTTTTTTCCCCCCCCCGGAGGGAACACCCATCCACTACTACGAACCGTGCATATCGTTGCTCGAATTTAGTAATCAAACGAGAATTAGTTTATCCAACTTGACTAGACCGTTAATTAGTTTAACGATTGGTTAATTTTAATGAGATTTAAAAAAAAAATATGAGAAAATGTGCGTAGAAAAATATGTAGGATTACGTTAAAATGTGAACAGTGTTTCTCGTGAAGATCGTAGAGAACGAGTACGTTAGTCAAATATGAAATGCAGGAAACATAGAGATTCCGTGCTCGTACGATGAATGGAAACGAGAATATGTATCTCGTGCGTGGCAGTAATTTGATGAGAAGGGAAGCCGCCGAACCAAAGCCAGCCCTTTCACCGACAATTAACCGAAAACATCGTTCATACGGCCTAGCCCGAGGTCATTACCGATAATTTCATTACGCGTCTACTAGCTTCGACATAGGCAACGCATAGAAGTACAGGTAGAGAGAAAGAGAAATAGGGAGAAAGATAGAGAAGGACAAACAGTCAATAATTGTTTCAACATCGTCCCAGTCATCTTTACTAATTCGCGAATGTAATGAAAATTATAATGATAATGATGACTATAATTTTGCAATAAGGCATGCATTTGCCTTTAATGAAAAGCTTTTCTCCATCTCCCCTCTCTAATTTTGTCTATCTTTCTCGACATTTTTTTTGTCAAGTTGACGACAAAAAAAAAAAAGTACAATAAATTTTCCGTGCCTGAAGATGCAAAAATCCGTAATGAGGGAATATTTAATTAGCTAGTAAATGTTGGACGAAAAATAATATATAACACGCTCGGTTGAATATTTATTTAATAAGTTGTCATCGCGTTGGATGACAAACAAACAAATGCTCGACAGTGTTCCCTTTCGCAAATAGATGTGTATCTTCTTCTATACGTATATACGTATATATCTGTGGGTATTTCGAGTGAACGATATCGCATTAATTATGTTGCTAGCATAGTGATACGCTCGTGTGGCTGCCCGCACGGTTCATAGATAGTCGGATTACAGGGTCGCCAATATTGATTAATTGACTATCTCTTCGTCTTCGTGTTTCCTTTATGTTACCTACGAGTTATCTATCTTCCTATACTGCGACCCACCCGCTTTTCTTTCTTGATCGAATGATATGTCTTACAAATGATTACTTAATAATGTTTATTATCAATTAACGCGGAAGATTACAAAATTGTAATTCCAGTTAAATGGATAGGCTAATCAATAACGCGTGTCGCTTTTTGTAAATTATTAAATACAATTGATTAGACAAAGTACCGTTAAATTTCTACCGAAATGAATAAAATTCTAAAAGAGAGAAAATATTATGTTATAAGAAAAAGAAGCTCCATCATAATTGTTTTTCGGTCCGAATATATTTCTTATGTTTATTTTTATTTCAGAGAGTTTAAGATGAGACTCGTAAGAGACACCAGCCTCTTCCACGAAGATACAATTTTCGAAGGATCGAACGACCGAAATATTGCCTTCGATCCTTCTCACGTATACAGCGGCACGTTGGAGGGTAAGTGAACGTAAATATATATACGTATATTCATGCATAGACACACACGCACAACAATATTCTTGATCCTACTCAATAACCTTTGTTTAACAATTTTACGATGCGGATTCAATAGTTTATGGGAAAGCGTTATAATAATTCCACGCGATTACGATCGATAAAGTTTCCCATCGTATAGGAAAGAGAGAGGGAGAAACACAGCGCGATGAAGAAAAGTTCATCGATTATCTGGAGGATACACAATGCACGCTGGTATCGAATTTTCATAAGGTTCTCGTTTATAGGCTCATTAAAATCCTACGCTCCAGAGAAGATACGCGCTCGGATAAAATTCAAATTTCTATTGCGAGCCGCCGCCGGTGTTTCGTTTCTCTAAATAATAAAATAGAAAAAAAAAAAAGGAAAAAGAAAAAAAGAGAAAACAAAAAGGAATAAGAAAGGGCTCGAGTAAAAATTCAAATACAAACAAATCGATTTGACGTGGGATCAGAGCAACGCGAAGAGAACGAAAGGCAAGTGAAGTGAAAGAGTTTGCCGATATTAAGTCACGGGTTAACCGTTCGCCACCCAACCCCCGTCATCCCCCGTTGGTAACGCGCATGCTCGCGTGCATTAAACCGCAAAGGCACAAAGAGCGTCTCTCCATCTCCGTACGGAAATACGATCAAAGGAAAACCCCATTGGTTTCTTTTTACCACTCCCTATAGCACTAGATAGGTAGACTCGAGTTTCCCCCGTTATACTTTCCTTCGATTCCTTGTTTCTTCGTTTCTCAAGATTTTTCTGACCTCCGAGTACACCGTTCCCTTTTTTATATTTGTTACCATCGTCCCTTACTATTTCTCAGTATCGATACACGCTGGTGCTCGTACAGGGACCAACTGGGTTATTGGATGGTTTCCAATATGCCGGCGTTGCTATGCTCGACCACCACCGACGACCACTTTATGCCGGAGATCGCTATAACTCGTACATTTTTTACGGCACACTGAGTGGTATCGAGAGCCAAAAATGGTTAGACGAGGACGGCGACGGCGACGATGGCGACAGTCGGCGAAAGGAAACCAACCACCGCTAGTTTTTTTTTGCCCGTGGCCCTTCGATCCGAAACCAAACTTTATCCGTTCGATTTTGGCTCGGATCTGAGCTATATTACGCGAAAACGAAACGAGATTAGTGGAAGGGCGAATGACATAATCATAATGTTTCAACGAAACATTCTTTTTTCTTTCTTTTTTTTATTAATCGATACAAAAGTCGACCAAATTTCCGAACGAAGAAATAACGAAAAGGAGAGGAGATCAATTTTCAGTTATAAAAAAACCGATACCTGGTCAGATCGTCAGAAAAGTATCGAAACGAGAATCCTTTGAATTCGTCGTATTTTTGGTACGGCTTAATCACCCTTATGGAAAGACAAAACGATGAGTCCTTCTTTTCTTTTTTTCCTTTTTACCTCTGTGTTTGCTTTGTTTCTTTTTACTTATTCAGAAATAACTATTCGGGTTCGTTCGAAAAATAATGAAGAGATGGATAGCAAACTATGTGGTAGCGATTTCTTCAGTGGTACGAATCAATATTCGATCGGACTCCGCGAAGAGAAATTGGAACGATAAATGTGAATTTTGTGGGTGAAAAATAATTAAGTATTTTCTCGTCAACGTTTAGTCTCGTGACCAGATTATCTCGAACACATCATAATTGAATCTTCTCTATAATTATCATATTCCCTTTGTCAAAATAACAAAGAAACATAAATTCAGTTGATGCGAATTGTTGGAAAAGAGATACGAGAAGTAGAAATTGTCAAGTGGTTATGTTCGATACGCGATCAGACCAGGGAATATACGTTCAGATGCCAAAGTAGACGAAAACGTAGATATATTTCGTAAAACCCATAGGGAACGATTTAGACTTTGCGTCCATTTCTTCCAGACGGTGTACAGATCGAGAAAAAACATTTCCAAAGTTGGCTTGTACTTTGGAAAACTCGTACGAGTAGTACGTGCTTACGTGCGTGCCTGCGTGCGTGGATCTCCACAATTGATTATGCGCAAAAGTCGACGAGAAAGTACTTTTCTTCTTCTTCTTCTTCTTCTTCTTCTTTACGTACCACGTATATAGAAAGAAAGAAGAAAAGAAAGAAAGGAAGAGAAGGAACATACGAGAATCGACATGAAATTCAATGAATCGAGTTTTGCGGCACGAGAAGTAAGTTTCGTCGGGGAACACGAAAAAGCTCGCAAAAATGTGACTCGATCGTGGATGGAAGAAAATAAGAAAAGGAATGAATTGGGTATGAAAGAGAGAGAGAGAGAAATAAGGGAATGGAATGAGGATTAGAAAGCAAAGAAAAATCCAAAATCTCCCACGAGTATAACACATTATCATAGGAAACATCGTGACAAGGTATAAAAAAATAAAACGAACACGAATGTCCCGGTGGTACTCGCTTAATGTGACTTCCCTTCGCCCCTTATCCCTTTAAAGCGCCACCCTATTCACCGCATGCTTGTTCTTTTTCTCTTACTCTTCCGTATAGATATATCGGCGCGTTTTCAAAGAGGAAAATTATCGGCAATGGGATGACAATCATTCTTTGCGAATTCTCGTGTTCCTTTGAACTAAAACGCGTCGAAACGCATTTCAATTTTTCTTTGATTTTTGTTGTCATCGGTGTCATTGGTTAAGCTATTCGACAAAGGTAACTACTACTACTACTACTACGATAGGAAGAAGTAAAGGAAGACAAAAACAATATCGTACTAAAAACGTCCTTTTCATTTAGCCCATTCCCGTCTTTACCTTTGTTCGCGATCTAACGAAGACGACGATATCAGCTAAGATATTTTCTACGTCTTCTTCTTCTTCTATTACTACTTGGAACGGTTTATCAGGATTTTAGCCTCGTTTCGAAAGTGGATCATCGATATCTAGGAGCGATATCGAAAGAGAATCGACCAAAGTATTATACCAGTCAATGTTCTTTCTTCCTCTATCTCATCCTTCGACGACAAAGGGAAAACCATTTCGTTTCCATCTTTTAACAGAGGAATAATCGGAGAGCTATAAGGAGAAGGAGAAGAAATAGTAGGATAAGAGAGGAGGAGAAGGAAGAAGAAGAAGAAGAGAGTAGTACTATACGAAGACGATAGTAGGTAGCTACATAAAACGAGCGTATCTCAAACGAACCACGAATTTTCTTCCTTTGGCCAAATCGTGGATCGGAACGATAAACTCCAAAGTAACGAGAGCTAGACGATATTTTTTTTTCTCTTTTTACTCGCGAATAAGTACACGAATCAGTTGGTCTCTCTCTTGCCCTCTCTTTCCCTCTTTGAAGTTAGATCCAAACAGCTACTTTGCAATCACCTTTCGTCCTCGAAGCTCACCGGAGCCCAATTTTAATCATCTAAAAGATGTGGAAGGAAGGAAGGAAGGAAGAAAAGAAGGGACGGACTGGAACGTCACTTACGAGGAATTGCAATTTTCTCTAAAGATCCCTGACGCGAAAAACGGAGAGAGAGAGAGAGAGAGAGAGAGAGAGGGAGAAGGGAACTTTTGAAAGAGGGAGAGAAAAAAAAACAGACAGACGAAGCGGTTTCTCGACCCGCAGCAAGCCAGGACTGACGGCCGAGATTTTCGCGCCGGGTCGTTTGTCGAAACCAATTTCCATTCCCTTTTTCCCTGTCATCTATTTTCCCATGCGTGAACTTTAAATAAATAATCAAACAATACTATTTTTACGACGAAAGAAAGTAACAATGTTATTGTTAATAAAATAGAAAGGGTTTACCGCGAAGCTTCCTTTTTTTTTCTTTTTTTATATTAGGTTCGAATAACGTAGAAATGGAGGGAGAGGGGATGGGGTGGTTGTAAATGTGCGCGCGTGTAAAATCTCACGAATAAATCCGTCGGTATCGCTTTCCACGGGACACCTTGTTACAAACGCTCTGACCTAATTACTTCGCTCTCCTGTCTACCTTTCCCTTCGCCTCTCTCCTCCCTTGATACCATATAGTATATACTATCTCATTTCACGTTAAAAGAGGCAAAGAGAATGGCATAGCACGAATTTTGCCCGCGGATCGACTGCTCGAGCTGATGGCATATAAAGTACAATAGGTGAGAAACGAACGAACGTAGACGGAGAGACATTTCACGAGATTTCACATTTCGACACTGTATATTTCGTACGAAAAGTTAAATCGTCGGAGCACGTTGAATTACGGAATATTGTTATTTCTTCTTTTAATATTTCTTTTTCTTTTTCTCATGGATATTTTTTAGATTTTCGTTAAAGAACGACGCGTATAGGGCAAAGCGCAACGAGTTTCCTTTCCGTTCCTTTTCCTTTTTTTTTTTTTTTGGACGCGACAATTTTAATGGAAAATACTCGAGATAAGAATATCTTGATTTCCCTTTCCTTTGATTTTTCTTTTTTCCCCCTCGAAAAAGTTCGCTACAAAATTCTTTGCGATCGATAGTCCATTATATCCGCGTTCGATTACGATCAATTGTAAAAATCAGGTTTTAAAAGCTAACAAAAAAAAAAAAAGAAAAAATTGTCAATTGAACCCAAATTTAAACGTTTTGATACGCACTCGAAATTCGTTCCGTCCTTTATCCAATATGAATTTTACAATATATTATATACTAACGCGTACGTTGGCCTTTTTACGGAACGCAACAAATATAAAAATATCTCCTCCTCTGGAGTATTAAAAGTTTCGTTATACAACCACCGACCTCCCATTTGTCCGCGTATAAATAGCTAGCTACCTATACACAAATGTACACTTACGCGGGTGTGCGGCATTTAAAAATAAATCGCGCAAATATTAGTGGCACCAGACGAACGCGAGTCCGTCGTTATTGTAGAATATTATATTCTTACCAAGCCGCAGTTGGAAAATCGACGAGCGAACATATTTTGCGTAAAGGGCCAACGGATCCGGTTCACGTATATAAAGAGAACAAGCGAAATTCATGCGTTTTTCGCTTTAATAACTCCGAATCAACGTTTTTACAGAGAGACGACCGATTACGAATTTTTCGCCGGAAAGTTATGCACCTACAAATCGGGAAACATTTAATTCCTATGGAAAGGAAAGAGAGATACGTTCGTTGTATATATAATTCCGAGAGAATCATAGAAATATAACAATAACAATAATAATAATAATAATAATGATAATCGTCGAGGCATAGAGAAATTCAGCGCGTATTTATTCGCGAAATAAGCCGATCCGATTTTACTTTACGAAATTATTGCACCGAAATAATTGCAAACTGTCGAGGTAAAAAAAAAGTGAAAAGCGAGAAGGAGAGAGAAAAGTAAAAGAAAGAAAGAGAGAGAGAGAGAACGTCTTGCGACAAAAACCAACTTCTCCAATTAGCGACGAAGGGTAGAAACGGAGAGGAGCCGCGATGGAAGAAGAGTCCTGTATAACAACATCGATGAGATTACAATGGTTCTTAAAAGAAAGAGATGAAATGAAAAAGAAAGAAAGAAAAAGAGAAAGAGAGAAAGAAAGATGAAAAGTAGAAAAGAAAGAGAGACGGAAAAAGAGACTGTTGCCTTTGAGAGGGTCGCTCGTCTCTTTCGTTATGAATGAATCCAGCAATGAGTTGGCACGGCACCAGAGGATTTCCAGGTGGTCGCGAAATTAAGCTCGGCCTCGTTCACCCCCTCAGTTCACCTCATTCTATTCCACAGCCCGTAAACCCTCTTCCCCCTTTCCGCTATCTAGCTATACACTACTACGAAAGCCGAGGCTGGCTGCCTGCAATCTATGCCTCGGTGAATTTACTGGCCCCTACTGCAATGACACCGAGCAACCTGCGGACTCTCCTCCTCCCTCTCTATTTCTCTTGCTCCCTAGGCACCACCATTACCGTTCCGACCACTAACCGGTAGCCTTTTAGCCTCGCCAATGTCACTAGGGATTTCACTAGACCGTTTCTCCGCGGATATATAATTTGTCGAAGCTCTGCCAAACTCGTCTACTGCCGTCGTGGTCTATTGAATTGGACTTTTCCTCCCTCTCTCTCTCTCTCCCTGCTTCCCTTGCAAAATACATACCGATAGATCGATTTATTTATTTTTCTTTTTAAGAAATTTATTATTTTTAGTATGAAGTAATCGCGCGAGGTTTTTACGTTTGTTAATTGTTACACCTAATAAAACGATTAAAAGATTCCACGTGTAAAAGTAAACTAGAGATACACGATTATTCTTCTTAAGAGAAAACTTTCCCTTTTCCCGAATAATCGACTTTCGATCGGTGTCTATCTAGAGTAACTTTGTTCACGGTTACGACCTGACACGTATTACCCAACGTTCGCATGGGTTTTCGATACCAACGAGAGAAGATCGATAAATTGTCCAACGGAGAAATGAAGGAGGAAACGGGGAAGATGGGGTAGAGGGATTGGACAGAGCAGAGAGAGAGAGAGAGAGAAAGAAAAAAGGTAGAGAAAAAAAGTCAGCTTTAAAGGGAATCTAACAGGAAGGACCGTCGAATTATCGACCTTATCTACTTAAACGTTATTCACTCGACGGTGTTCTCGCATCGTTAAGAAAGGTCCATTTGGGTAATTAAGGATGTATCCTGGCAGACTCTACTTAAGTGCCGATATATCATTGCGAACGTTCCTTCCCTCTCCCCCTCCCCCCCCCACCCTTCTCTCTAATACACACACTTTGTTTTTCTCATCTTTTTTCTCTCAACTTAATACCTACTACTTCCAATAGCATAAGAGAAAAAAAGGGGAGAAAGGGGAAAAGGGCAAAAAAAAACTGGAGAAGAAGAGAAAGAAAGAAGATGGGAGAAAAGGAAACTCGGGTCGTTCCGGAAACAAATTTCTTCCTTTTGAAGTAGGAGGATGTAACAGCTGGTGGTAACAGGATAATTACTCCTTAGCATTTCACGCTTCGCCGAATATCACGGCGCATTATGCGTCCCTACTTTAATGCTCCCTATCCCTTTTCCTATCTCAACTCCATTTCTCTTTATCTTTCCTCGAGATAGATCGATCGATAAAAACTTGACTATTGGGAAAATTCGAAGGATCTGCGTACGTAGAGAGATAGGCCGAACAAACTACTCTCTTCTAGTTTCTACTTTTCTATTATCGCAAAGTAGTTCATCAAAGAATGACTGAAAGCGAAGAACGGGGAAAGAGAAAGATCATAGTCATCGCACGGAAAACAAATTTTCCTTTTCCCTCTGCAATGGTAACAACTCCGGTATTGCTCTTTGACAAACAGGAGACCCGCTGTTTTCGAAGGAACAAAGAGAGAAAGATACTCTCGGTGGAGCTCGAACGGAAGTCGAAGACAAGTTTCCGACTTCGTTACGAGATACGTATGTAATACGGAATATATTACGAGCTAGTCGCCACTTATTTGTCTCTCCTTGGCTACCAAACAAGTACCATTCTACCAACGACGAATTTTATTCTACGTCAAATGAAACTCCTCTATCCCAGTAATATATATTTCTTTCTTATATACCCCATTTTCTTATCATATTTTTCCTCGTCTTTTATCTTTTTATCTTTATTCTTTTATTTTCGGGGTGAAGGATTCCTAATGGAAATATGATAGATTGGAAAAAAAAAAATAAGAGAAGAAGAAGAGGACAAAAAAATGAGAAAGAGAAATATAAAAGTTTCGAGGTAATGATTTCGAAACTCAATGGTATTTTGCTTATTAGCACGAAAGAAAGAGAGAGAAAGAGACAGATAGCGTAGTTCAACCATGGCAATCGGAAAATTGAGCTCATCGAATACACCTCAGCACAATTAATTAAAGCAAACGAAGTAGCATCAAGTGAAGGAGAGAATGGGAAAGACAGAATAATATGTACGTCAAACATTGTTATAAAAGAAATTCAATTAACGACGCGACGTTAATGGTCAAGCGTTAATTATTTAATCGAACTCATACATAATATCTCACAATTCGTATTCTATTATTTAAAGTTCAAAATATACGTGTACTGTATACGTATAATATATGGGCACGGAAATACAACGACAGATAGATGGAAAGAAAGGAAAAGATAACGAAGGGAAGGCAACTCTCTCGAATGAATTTGAATTTTTTTCATAATTTTACGCCAAGATGGGATCGTCAAGACGACGACGACTACGACGACGACGACGACGAATGAAATCTTCGTTGAATTTAAAGTAAAAGCAAATAGAATCTACGTCGAACGTTTCTCCTCTACTTCTTCCTTCTTCTTCTTCTTCTTCTTTTTTCGAGTAAAATTTAAGAAAAAATATTAAGTCTTTCTCCTTTTCTTTCTCGACGCTAAATTTTTTTTTCTCTCCTTTAACAAAACATTTTTGAAGGAAAGAAAAGAGACGAGAGAGAGAAATAGTGCCCTATGAACGCGAAACGCCGCCAATTTGTTTTCATTTACGCGCCTAATTTGAAATTTATGCTCGTGCACGCGAAATATATATACACATACCTCTATATATATAACTTATGCTTTACCTTTAGTACTCTACTTTCATCATTACGTAATAATCCTTTGAACGTGTCTAGTTCACGAAAATGAACATTCGTGTTGCTTTAAAGTGTAAGAAATATTCAAATTTTAAAGAGATAAATGCATCGACCAATTAAATATGTTTCCATGAGTAATATATAAAAAAAAAAAAAAAAGAGAAAAAAAAATAGTAGAAAAATAGAAGAAATTATTTAAGAAAGAAACTTATTTTCTATTCTTTTATTTTCTCGTATTAATCGCCGATAAAGTAGCATACTTTTTCATTTGGAAAAGTACAGTTAGAACGAAGAAAGAATTATATTTCCTTTCTCGTTTATTTTTAGAAACGAAAGAAGTAGAAGAAGTAGAAGAAGAATAAGGGGCTGTGCAAAAGGTTGGTCGGATTTAATGGGGTATAAGGGAGTATAAAAATGATGTCGCGATGAGGAAGGGGAGCGCCATGAGATATGGTCAGCCTAGTGCGGTATTTCATTCTAATGGCCAGATGTTGTCGCCTCTCGTCTACCACTTTGTCTTAGAGAACACGTGACGGTTCCCTTCTCTCGATTCTAACTCTCCGAGTACCGCGTGTGTTTGCTTCGCAAAAGAGAGTGAGAGAGAAAGCTAAAAGAAATTCATTACCCTCGCTCCAGCTAATATATCGACCATGTCACATTCTAATCCGTCCACGTAAACGAATCTATCGTCTAAATCGTTCTTGATACTAAAACGAAACGAATCCCCCACCACCCGGCCACCCGCTTAGTTATTTCGCCTAAGACTACTATTATGCTTTTTTTGACGAATTAAGCATTTGAATTGGAGCGAAGATCAAGCGACTACTACTAGAAACGATACAGGGTAGTTAGGAGAAATTAGACGCGGCTAACTGGCTTCACATGGTCGTCCCTCGTAACTCGACCAGGGAATATAAATTAAACGTCGCGCATTTACCCGCCTACCAAACGAGCCCGAGAGAGAGAGAAAAGTTACCAGGCAGAGAATAATAAATTGTAGCAAAAAGCGGGCGCGACCACTTACGGTATAACGCGTACACACATAGATGGTACCTGGCCGACAGTAACGTAAAACTCGCGGCAGCCACTCCGAAAAGGGACTCTTTCAAAAGTTTATAATTGCATCCGGCGCGCGGAGATGGCGGAGGTCGCCCGTATGTCTCCGTTCCGCTTTCGTAGATCCGCACACGGTTGAATGGGTAGTTTAGGACAATGCGTGAAAGATAATAGAACGCGTCCTTTTATTCTGATCCTAAAGTATAAAGATACCTACTGCATTCGCTCGCGCTTTGGATGACTCGTTAACCCTCCCAAAGAAATTCTCTTCCCTCGTTTATAATAGCCTTTCTACCTACCAACGCATACCAATGCACCTACCTACTTACACCTACGTACCTAACTACCAAGATAGAACCAACGTATATACGTCAACGTGATCTCTCTTTTATTATCCGTTATATTTTCTAATGAAGACAAAAAGAAGAAGAAAAGCGCGAAACAAGGAAAATATCGAAACGTTAGCCCGATTACTTAACGACGCGCTAGATCGATTTTCGAAAACGATTAAAGACGCATCGCGGAGGTGCGTTACTCTATTTCGATCGGTAGGCGTAAATTTAGCTCAACGTTTACGCTTGGCGACTCCTTTTGATCGAGGCCCAGATAATTTCATCTCCGACCGATTCTCCTCGATTAATTTGCTCGAACGATAGATGGATATCGTAGCAGCTACGTAAATATCTACGTATATCGATACCGAACGAACGAACGTATATACATATGATCGTTAATAAACACGAACGCACACGACTATGCATGCTTGATATCGCAAATTGAAATTTCTCTATATTTTCGATGACGAAATTCAAAGAGATTCCAAGCTTATATGCAAATTTCCCTGGTCCGATTAATAATAAACGCGAGAATACGATTCCGTATGGTTAAATATTTATGAAAATTTCGAGATATCATTTTGTTTCCATCTCGATATTGTAGATTAAACTTGGCGGTCTATTGTATATTTATACGTATTATATATATATACGTTATACTGCTTATGCAGCTTTTCCAAAGTTATACTACTGAAGTGAGCTTGGTCGTAAATTGGCGTGGTTTCGTAACAATAGAGATAGATAGAAAAACACAGAGAGAAAGAGAGAGAGAGACTGGAAGATATAATACGAAATGTAGCTTCTCCGGAAATATCATATCGAGTGAAAATTCACCATCCACGAATATTCCTCGTCCTCGTCTTCGTCATCGTCGTCGTCGTCGTCGTCGTCGTCGTCGAGCGATCTCAAGCCAAGCGTTAAACGTCACCTATTAAGGCGACCCTCGAGACCTTTCCAAGTAGTCGTTCGAAGAATCAATTTGTTTGAATTCATCTCCGAGATTAATCCAATTTTCCTTCGGCACGGATCCGTTTCTCTCTCTCTCTCTTTCACACTCTCCCTCCTCTCTTGGTAACACGTAATAAAAGAGTGAAGATTCTCGACGCAAGTGGAAAATTTCGAACGAATTCTACTCGGCAAGTTTTTAAGAGTTCTCGAATATATATATATCTTTCTCTCTAGTTTTTTCTTTTTCTCTATCTCGAGCAAAAAGAAAAAGTCCTTTACGTGTTTCAACTCGAGTCTTTACAAACTGTTAATACTTTATTTCCTCCATTATCTAAATTCTCTCTCCTTGATTTTATAAATAAAATCAAAATTTGCTCGACCGATGTATCCGTTAACGAGTTATCAACGTTCGTCAATCCAAAAACTTGATTTCGGCGCCGCATAAACATTTTCTTCTTAAATAAAATACTATAAGTTTGTGTATATGTTTTCAACGTGTAAAAAAGAAAAAGAAAAAAGATTTGTTTTCCATTGGAAATTGATACGAAACTAACAGGATCAAAGTCATATATTAAATTCGGTTTAGTATTCTAGTTTCCGTATCGTTCTCTTTCTCTCTTCCATCATGAATGCACACGAAATCGAACAACTTCGGCGAAACCATAAAAGACTCACTCGTGTAATCACGCATATTAACGATTGTATGAAATCCAACGCGAGAGAACATGAACGTATTTGAAAGTGGTGTAGATGAAACCTTCCCTTGGCGATAACAATGTAGAGCGCGATAATTAATTAGTAAAATCTAGCGTGAGGGCAAAACGAGAGACAGGGAGAAAGAGAATTCAAATTGATCGGTATGTCTAACATTACACAATGATGAACGCATTGGCGTTTGTATAAAGAGAATAGAGAGATACAATCCCCGCCATAAATTACAACCTGTAATTACACCCAATGATGGCACACTCCCTTCTTTCTATCTTTCTTTCTCGTTTTTTCTCTTTTATCTTTTACCCATTTACTAATGAAAGTGCAAACCATGTAAAATTTCAACTATTGACCACGAGCAATGTACATAATTTATGGAGGTATCCAAAACATCATCGCAATTTACGAAATTTCGACTTCCCGTTCGACTCGTTTAATAGTCATAGAGTTACCGCCATACAAATCGTTTCATTTTTACTTAATAAACAAATGTACGTTACAATGAACGGCGGGGGAGGGGGAAACACGATACCCGTTAAACAGAAATTACATTTTCTATGTTCGACTAAAACGCCCTTTTCGCTCGAAATGACTTACGTAGCTTGCATAGTTTCAAATTTCATAAACAATTCGAATTGACTGGTCGTTACTCCACAAAAAGCATCAATTTTGTTTTATTATTTTCTCCGTTAGCGATTCAAGTCATTTCAACTAACGAGATGATGCTGACTCTTTCAAATGAGATTTCTCGTTGAAGAAAAAAAAAGAAATAGTATATGTATATATTGGATCGTATTTTTTCGTTCGAATTCGATCACGTTCTCGAATCGCTAAGTTTGGAACTCGTTGTTAAACCTACACACACACACACGCATATGCACACATTCGCATACGGGTATTCGTGTACAGGTACATATTCAAAAGGTCTGTGTTCAATGCTATTTGGCAAGAATTAACTGTGTTCGCACTTTTGCCATTTATCCAACAGTCTGGCTTGACGAAGGGGGAATGTTGGGGGGTATAACAAAGGATAGGGGTGGGAGTTGAAGAACACTAACACAACGAGCAGCGAACCGTGAGCTCGTTAGCGAATATATCGTTGAAAATCGTCGATCGTTCGACACGTTCTATGCCTTCCTTTATCAACCTGATGAGAAAGGGATGGAAAAAGAGAGAGAGAGGGAGGGAGAGGGGGGTTGCTTGTACGAGTGCGCGTGCGCGCATTCAACTCTCCGGTGGAACAATTTTGTAGCGTTATTAAATCAATGAACCGGATCGGTCCATTGAGCGAGATAAAAGCAAAGGATCGATGGTTTTACAGTGTTCTCCGGAGAACGTGTTAGTTACTTTCTTTATTGCTCGAGAGAGACCAGACGGCTGCTTCTATTACCGTTGCGGCTAAAGATCGAAACTTTCTATTTTTGATGCGCTTTCAAGCGTTACCGTTCTAAAAATATTTATATTTATATAGTCGAGTTGTCGACCAGTTGTCGAAGGGTCGTATCTGTGCGATAATAGGTGCCCAGTCTAACCTTATGTTACACGCGTGTTTTCATTAAACTTTCTTTGTTATAGATACATAATTACATCCTCTTTCATTTTCCAAGCCTATCCTCGCACATATATAAAAAAAAAAAAGAAAAAAGAAAATTAAGAGAATATACCAACACACTTTTCGACATAATTCACGACGAATTTTCTACAATAAAAAATGAAGGTATCACCTTACTTTAAAATTCATGGTAGACTTTTGAAATTTAGATGAAAGTTCTACGTTATAATTTGGATATTTATATTCACGGAATTGGCGATGGTAGTTTCTGGATGAGAAATTTTCGTCCGAATTTTTCCAACTCTTGATCGAGGAATAATATCGTCCGGTAGTTAAGAGATATCGGTATATGGATGATGAAGAAATATGAGAAAGAGGAAATGGTATACCTATGTGTTTGTCCGTCTTCGTATGTAGAGATTTTTCCCATTTGGTGCTCGCGAGATAAAGAGAGAGAAAGAGAAAACATTTCGTCGGGGTGCGAGCATCGGGGATTTACGATTATAATTGAGTCGACGATAAATCAGAAATGTTCGTGGTGGAATAAAGAAGAAGAAGAGAGAGAAAGAGAGAGAGGAAGAAAAAGAAAAGAAATAGGTTTTGAAATCGATCCGCCTTATATTCCTCGGACTAGAACAAGAGAGCAAAGAGAGAAAAGTTACTAAAGCTTGTAAGCGAAAGAGAGAGAAAAAAGCTTGCACGAGCGGATAAGAGAAAGAGAGAGAGAGAGAAAAAAGGAAAGTAGAATGGCATGGAGCAATTTTAAAAGTATATCCTAGAACGTTCGTACTTGTATATGTGATAAAAAGAGAGAGAGAAAAAGTGAGACAGAAAGACGGACAGAAGTGTCGCGAGGAGAGAAGGGGGAGGGTAGAAATTCACTTATTTCGAGCTTTCCGGTCGACCAGACGTGCGCGTATACGTGGGAATACTACTCTATCGTAGATACTACTATCGTGGATACTACTATCGTGTATATCCGCGAATAACACCCCTTGGAGAACAACGGACGCGATAGAAAGAGAAAAACAGAGAGAAAAGGATAGAAAGAGGAAGTATACGTCGGTACGGCGTAAATTAAAATGGTCAGGTTGGGCGACTATCTTTCCGAACCTAAAGAGAGAAAGAACGTGTGCGAAATATATATATATAAATATGTGTGTGTGTGTGTGTATATCACATGGTACCTCGAAAAAGCTTCCAATCCCCCCTCTTTCTCGGATAGACTGACGCGCTTTCGTAAAATATTTTACATGAAAATCCACTTAAGCGATGTGTACGTATGTATACGAGAAAGAAAGACAGCACGAAGAGGATCGTTTCGACTCTCGGCGCTAATGTCCACGTCTACTCTTTTTTTTTCTCTTTCTTTCTATTTTTATTTGTTTTCTTTTTTTTTTTTTTTAATTTCTTTTTCGTCATCCAGACTCATATCTCTTCGCGCGCAACTCTTCCTTTCATTTGCCGCTCCCCGCGTTCCCGTAACGAGGATAGGAGGAAATCTGCCAAATTTTCTGTCAACATCGATTAGGTCTGTTGAAAATTGAAGGAAAATATCTGTAAGGATAGATTTGACGTCGAGAAAAAGAGAGAAATAGAAAAATATAGAGAATTTTGTCGAGATAACTCAACAAAATATGTACCTGACAATCTATTAAAACTTCAATCACATTTTTCCAAAGGATTTTCCATTATACGCGTTTAATACGATAAAAACTTAACTATAGAAAAATATTTGTATATTACTTGTATAGAATAAACAATGAAACTGACTGAACTGTCGGATAATACGTATTATTTTATCAAAAAAGGGAATGAGAAAATATTGATAAAAGATAAAAAGCAATAATTTCTTCGCTATCCACCACCTTATCCCTCGATCCCTATTTCTTCTTTTTTCCTTTTACGCAATTTCTTTTCCTAGTTCGATTTACCGGAAAACGATACATTTCATTTTCTTCGATCACGTGGCGAATTAATCGACATCTTTCTTATTCTTTTCACAATCAGTATAAAAATCGATTTCAGTTTGTCGGAAAAAGATCACTTTTCTCCTCCTCCTCCCCCTTCTTTTTTCCTTTTTTTCTTTCTCAAATCATACTCGTCTTTCCGTTACCATTCCTTAAGGATGAATCTCTCGGTAAGAACAACAGAAACAGCAGCAGCTTTGTAAATTTGATCGACAGATTCCTTTCGAACTTGGAATATAACTCGAGCAATCAAGCATTCGTTCGTTCGTTCGCTCGTCTTTATTAGACCAACGACCTAACTTCTCTCATTTCCTTTCCTTTCCTTTATTTTTTTCACTCGTCAATATTTATTTTACCGTTAGAAGAGTAACCAGAAAAAAAAGGAGGAATAAAATGAAGAAAGGAAAGTTAAAAGTTTAGTAAGTGTAAAGGAAACGTAACGTTGTCGAGGAGTCGATTTAAATATACGCAGTTGGTAGTTACCTACTACTAACGTTTGTATAATATTTATCCTGAGCAGTCTTAAGATGGAAAAGCTTTGAAAAGTCCGTCTTGAATAACGAGTCCTCGTGTTTGTATAGCCGGCTACCAGAGGGGGGAGAGAGAGAGAGAGAGAGAGGGAGAAGTAAATTTATTCTCTTCCAACTTTCTCATTCTCGGGTTTCTATATAATTACGCTTTCCGAATTCTCACCGATCTATTACGAGAGAAAAAAAGAACAAAAGAGAGAAAGAGAGATAGGAGAGGGTCAAAGTTGACGCGTCATCTCTGAAATATTAATAAACTATCTCGATTAATTTGAAAATTCTATATCCCTTAATTTTTCTTTTCCCCCTTTATCCGAAACGAAAGAATACGAGAATACCTATCGGGATATAAATTAGTATTTCAATAAGGATCGATCGAATGCTTTTCAATGTGGATCGTTTCGTAAACTCGCGTAACAACTTCACTACCGATTCACGTAATCGCTCGTCAATTAATGAGATAATCGAATTAACGCGCGGAGGTCTCGAAGGTATGTTATGTAAGTACGTGCTCGGTATGTTATGCTTTCATGGTTCTGCGTAAGGGTTTCTTGTCTAAGGGATTCTTGTCGAGTGAATTCAAGTTACCGAACTATACTAGAATGTACTCAAGTGTTATTGTTCAACCCGAGAATCTTCGAGAATCCTATTATTTATTACTCGATCGTTATCTTATTAATATTTGTTTAATATCTATAATGTCATTTTTCTTATTTTCTCTATCCATCTATATACATTTTTGTGTTTTTCTTGTCTTCCTTCAAAGAACGGTACAATATTTTAATTTATTTATCGCTCGAAATCCGATAGAAGATCATGAAACTCAAACCGATACTTTAGCCAAGAGAGCAAAACCGCGTTAATCTATTCCAACAGACCAATTAAACGAATCAAAGACGATACAACGATACCAAACCGCAAACCTATAAATTCTTATAACCTTTATACATTTATCATCGGAATAGCAATTCTCGTATTCAAACGTGGCAACAGCTTTTTCAATAACTTCTTCTCTTTTTGATAATAAAAGAGAATTTAAATGACTGTAAAAATATGTGAATATTAAAGTAATATTAAGATACGATATTGTTTTACAAATATTGTAAGTTATGTAAATCAAATGTATACTACTGTTAATTAGACCCAGTATCTTAACGTTATTCTCGACCGCGCATATTTATTTTTCATTTGGAATAAAACTACAATGCTATAAAATAAAAATTGAGTGGTATTCGAATATTAAAATTATTGATATTTTATAAATGCAAAAATATAAACGAAGGTACGTATTGCAATAAAAGCGATACGGTAATAAACAATTAAATCATTAAAAGCTATTATACTAGGAATTATAATGTTATCCGCACGGAATAAAGCTCGCTTATTATTTAATTAAATTTATATTCCATGACAGAGCTTATCAAGTATATTATAAATAAATAATAATAACGTTAATACACCCCGTTAAAATTAATTAAGAGAAATCGAATTTAAAATAAGATTCTCACATTTGAGCGCGGGAACACTCTCGTATGTACTCCTCCACATGTACCCCCCCCCCCACGTGTAAGAGAAATAAAAGCCTCCAATTTTTTATTGAAGACAGAAAGATAAAAATAAATGAAAATAAAACGATAGCAAGTATTTGTACGTGCGCGCGTGCGCGTGTGCAAGTAGATAAATAATCGTGGAGAAGAACGAGAAGGGTTCGATACCGATTGCAGAAGTTACTCGAACTGACGTGGATTTATTGGTAAAGTTGCGATTGTATGTAGAAGAGAAAGAGAGAGAGAGAGAGAGGCGTGCACGTTCTCGCGAAGAACACAAGAGGACAGCTCTCAACCCTCTTTGCCTCTCCTCCAACGGTAACTTCCGCTAGACTGCTATCACACCCTTAGGAGAGGGTGAGAAGAATCCCATCGGAGAGCGAGAAGCGTGTCCCGACTCGCGAGAGAGAATCGCCCACGGAGAATTTCCAATCTGCAATTTGGAGTTCTCCTCTCGCTATCAGTAAAGTCAACCAACCCCTTTTCCTCAACAACCAACCATCCTTGAAGCGTCACCTACCTACCTACCTACATGCGAAGACAACTCGAGAATAATGGGACTTCGCGGAAGGATATCGTAGATTTTCTACACAAACTAAATCTCCAAACTCATTCTTTTCGATTCCATTCGATCCCATTTCTTATTCGTCGCGAAACACTTTCCTACATTTTTTCCTAAATTTTTCCTTTTTATTATTTTCAAATAAAACAGTATAACTCGCTCGAATATTTTAAATTTGGTGTTATTTTACCAAGTTATATAGAGCATAAAAAAATGTATTCAGTAAAATAGCGTAAAATAAAAAACTATTGTAGATGTAAAACTTGTTGGAAAAAAAAGAAACAAAAAGGCCGGGAACTTTGGAGTCGACCTAATAAATTTCGATTTTTCATTTTTCTCCCCTCATTTGCAATAACTTCTTTATTATTTAAAGAAGAAAAGAAAAAAAAAGAAAATGGATCGTCAGTGGGGAAGTTTTTATTAAAAAAATGCGACGGTCGGTTTGTATCTATGCGTGTATCTGAGTATACTCGTTAAGTAAAAGGTTAATCACTTCCATTCTTTTTCGGTTGTGTTAACGGGAGAAAAGAGAGAGAGAGAGAGAGAGAAACACGTTGCTAAACTCGTTCGAAACTCTTTTACGCGTTTTATTCGTTGCCAGTGTCTGCCACGGTTCTAACGGTAACTTTACGTATACACACCCCACCCTAGCCTCTTCGTATTTTTCGAAACAAAGTTTTACACTCGTGCGCACATGCGCGCGCGTACACGCACGCGCACGCAAACAAACCGATACAACATCGAGTCAAATCTTCTTCGCTAAATTAACGATCAAAATAATAAACAGTTTTTTATTTTCTAATCGATGAAAAACACCAGCACGATGAATTTCTTCTACATTTTAACGACATTAATTTAATCTTTTTTAATTCGTCGAATCGTCGTTTCTATTAATATGAAATTTAACAAAATATATGCTAATAACAAATTGCAATAAATAAAGAAAAGAAAAAACTATGTAATTATACTCGGAATGAAATCAAATAAGCTTCATCCAATACTCCTTTATTTCAATCTCCAAAATGATTTCCTTTAGCATATCTCGAGGAAATTAATTCGATGAATTTTCATCATCGCGGTTTCTCTTTCACTCTCTCTCTCTCTTCACGCGCATATATAGAACTATTAGGAAGAGATAGGAGAAGCACGTCGAATGTATTGACCTCGATCGGCAACACGCCGGAGGCTTCTGGAGCACTTCGCCGTTCGCTTAGGAAAATAATAATCGAGCGTGTACGCGCGTCGTAAACATTATACGACAACCTTGGAGCTGGTGGTGCAGCAACAACGACGACGACGACGACGACGACGACAATAGATCGAACGAGGAAACAACAAAACGACCGAGAGTGTAAGAGAGAGGGAAAGTGTAACAGAGTACGAGAGAGAGAGAGAGAGAGACAACGGTTAATAACATGGGACGGCTAACACTGAATGTGACACTATATATCTCTCCCACACACACAAGGACACACACACACATATAAACACTGTGCGCATCTATGCGCTTTCTCTCTTCAAAGAAGCATCTCCTATCTAACGTTAGATTGTGTCAGAGTATCATGGTGGGGTGAAACCCTTTATCGAGCACCACCAGAGGCGGCAATATCGGGCCACGATAAATTTCCTTATACCTGTGAGAAATTCTCCAGGTGCTCTCTCGCTCTCTCACGAGTAAAGCGGCAAGAAGAGGAAGAAGAAAAAGAAGAAGAAGAAGAGGGCTCCGTTAAACGCGGATGAACGTGGATCGTCGCGAACCTTATAAATTTCCTATAAGCGAGTCCACGAGGTGAAAAGTGGGTGGTTGATAGCAGAGGAAACTGAACTCCGAATCTTAAGTCACGAGATGCGTTATTACAAACTTCAATATGATTTTAAAAGAAAATTAACTTATTTATTTATGCGTTTTTCGTCCAATGTATTTTCGAAAGAAATACGACCTTATTTTTATTATTTTCTTTACTTATTCCTGTATTTTCAAGAAAAAGTAAAACAGTTGGAAAGAAAGAAAAACAGAAAGAAAGAGAGAAAGAGAGAGAGAGAGAGTATGTTCCTATTAATATTAACATTTTAATCGTTCCTTCGATTACACCGAAGTCTTTGCACTTTCATCCCTCGAGTCTTGTTCCAGTAACCGGAGGCCAAGCAATTTCTCTTAACAAAGAGGGCGAAAGAGAATAATTTATTCCAACCTTTACAGATGTGGGAGGTTGGGTGGTGATTTTGACGAAAGATCCGACTGTAACTTTGGAAATGTCAGATTTTCCTTTTTTTTCAATGTTAAAACGATCCACGAGAAAAGAAACCGAAGTAGATGACGGAAAAGGACGGGTCAAATTTTCGTGAAATCTGATTTAAATTTATGAGATACTCGTCAATAATGCTTCTACCTTCTCAATCGAGTTGCTCGATTCGTTTTACAGGAACGGGAACAAAATTTTCTTTTCTCGATATCCTTCGCATCCCCGCGTTTTGCGCGTTTTCTTCTTAAGGAGTTTTCCCCCTTTTTCTTCCCTTCTCGCACTTACTTTCGGTTCTCTTTCTTTTTCGTTTTGTCCGTCGACAAAGAGAGAGAGAGAGAGAGAGTTGAACAAAGTTGTGCTCCGTTCCCGCATAATCGATGACTTTGGCGAATCAGACGGATCGCGACATCAACGACGACAAGAAAGAAAAAGGGAGAGGAAAAAAGGAGAGATACGAAAAGAAAAAAAAAAAGAAAAAGATGTGGAAAGATTCGTCGTTGGATTACGACGTCGTTTCGATCTTACGACCCCTCGTCACTTCCCTCGTAATGTTCTCTTCGACTCTCCTCTACCAGCATAGTTTTCTACCAACTTCTGTCAGATTGTAACTTTCCAATCCGCGCCGATGAAAAAGCACCAATAGCTGAGATACATTTCATATCGAATACAATTAAAGAGAAAGAGAAAGAAACTCTATACAAATTTTACTTCGTCCTTTTTTTTCTCATTCATACGTCACACGAGTAATGAAAAAGACTAATAAAATATACCAAAAGAACGTAAATCAATTTACTCTCTTATTTTATTTCTATTAAAATATGTTAATCTTTCTTTTCCCCTTGCTATGTATTTTTGTTTCCTTCTTCTTCTTCTTATTCTTTTACTACTACTTTTAACTTTAAAATTACATTGGACAAAAATATTTCTTGCAGTTTAAATAACAAGTGTCGATTTAAACAAGTTTTCTCAAAGAGAAACAAGTGAATTTAACGTTTCCTTTTTCCCAACTAAATACAACGACAATAAACTGGCAACTACCACTTGAACAAATTCTTACCGTGATTACAAAGTACGCTAGCTAGCTGACATCGTTCAGCGAATATAAAGAGAGTTACATAGTAGAGAGAGAGACTTGTGAAAAATATTCAGGAAAATAAGAGAAAAGAAGAAGAAGTTTAGTAAGAATGGAAAGACCCCCTTAAAGACGCTCGACCGACACACGTCCGGTCTGGTCTACTTTGTGGTTTGCATTCGCGAATTGCATCGTCTTTTCGACGTTATGACCTTCCGGTAGTTTCCCACTTCTCCTACCACCACTACCAAACTTCTTCTTTTTGCTTTTTCTACGAGATCGTAAAAGCGAAACGTTACGACACCTTCGTGCGTTTCCAGCCGGCTCTCCGAAGTCTCCTTTTCGCTCGTCTCGGTATCCCCCATCGTGGTGTACTTCCCCCGACAAAAGATGAAAAATCGATGCAGGTGGCCATAACTGTCTCGTCCCGAAAGATACAACCACTGGAATAAAAGAGAAACGAGAGAGGCGGAAGAGAACTTGCTCTCGTGCTTTTCAACAAAAAAACATGTTCCTTCTTTCAAGAAAAATGAGTCCTTCGAGTCCTGTTATCGCTTTCACATTCACGTCCTATTATTACGGATTCCGTGAAATTTAAGTTGAGGATAAAATCGGTACCCTGTCAATTCCCTTTATCCGTCTTTCTTTACGCGCCACCTAGTATCATTCTTTACGAAAGAAACAAATATTTCTTTTCCATTAGATTGCTTTAAAGTCGCATAATTTTGATAACATTAATTGCGATATCTTTTCATTCGGCCAAAAGTTATTGTATCTTGAAAATGAGTAAACGCATTTGGATAAAGGTTACAGATAAAAACTATATAAATAAAAAATAAAACTTGTCTAACTTTTGCATCGAAATACGAACTTTGTTCTCCCCGAGCAAATCTAAACGCGTCGCGAGGCTGTCACTCGTCACGTGTGGTTCGAATCCAAGAAAATCGAAAATTGAAAATCCATCTATTTGAGAAGGAGGAGGAGGAGGAGGAGGAGGAGGAAAGGGATGGCTTTGGTAATAAAACGAAAAAGACATTAAAAAGTCGAAGAGTGGAAGAAACTGGAAATAAAGTTCTTGCTGTTTATATTAAGAGTTCTCGACTTTTTCGCCTTCGATCTATCGACGAGATTTATAAAGAGGTAGAGGGAAGAAACGAACAGAGTTTTAGCCGAGTTTAAAAGTGTTTGGCAGTTGACGGATAAGATGCCAAAGCGTAGACAAAAATATCGGAAATTCGATGAACTCGCAAAAATCGAATGGACGCGGAAATAACAAAGCGAAGAAATTACTGGAACAATTTGTATTTCTTTCTATATTTCGAGCGAGGATTTCTGCACGTACGAAACAAAAATTCTTTCACGCTCCCTTTCAGCGAGACGAGAAATACATCCATTAGTTTGAGACTTTTCTCCTAATACTCGGTAAAATATACCGGGATGAACGAAATTGATACGAGTTATACTCGACGAATCGTTATTCAATTTCTTTACCTGCCGTCAAAATAAAACGATTCGAAGAAAAATCTTCACGATTTTCTACACGTTTTTTATCGAAATTTTGTACAATTATAAACACGCGCACACATCATCATTGGATGTGTCGTAAAGAAGATAAGATCGGTAAATCGAAGCGAAACGAAAAGAGAACGCAACATATAAGGAATAGTAACATCTGCTTTCATTCTATTATTCTGGTAATCCTACATCGAAACTTCTTTAGAAAACTTGAACTTTGAAAATGCGACAAGTTTTCAAAACGGTCTGGCGACACACACTGTACGCAGATTACGAATGTATCCCAATTATAGGTTTCTTCATTCATCTTTTCTCATCTTTCACTTGATACATACTTTCTTATAAAATAGAAATCTTTCGGAACGTCGTCGTCATCTTAGTACAAATGAGTTTCCTACAGAAGAAGAATTCGAATGGAATTATCAATGCGATACAGAGCAAAGGATGTCCTCATTCGTATTTCCTTTTACCACGAAGAGAAGAAAATTGGATTCGGTATTACATTTTCATCGAATGCAACGAAAAATCGATCTATCTTTCAAGAGTAATGTTTTTATACCACCTGTGTGCATCGTCTTATAAATAATATCTTCCCTCTCATCTTTTTTATCACAATAAAAAGAAAACCAAATTTCTATACACGAGTGTGTTGAAAAGTTTTCAACTTAACATGGGAAACAATTTGCTTTCAATCAAACTCTTGCTTTCATTTTTTTCGGAGTACTTTCCAAGTTTTTAGTCAAAGAATAGGCTCGAAACTTCGACTGACACAATTTTTTCCTATCTGGAATAGTAATCGAGTTATTTAAGTGAATTGTTTTAAGCGCGTCTTTCCCGATGTATAAAACAATGTGTTGCTCGTTATCGGACCGTAAAAAGTAAATTTGTCTACATTTTTCTCTCTCTCTCTCTCTCTTTCCTTCCTACTTGTTATTTTTGTTGACTAATGGAAAAGAAATTGAGAATGAAATGACTACGTTTCGTTCTTCCTGTAAGAATGTCAACGACAACGGGAAATAATAACGCCTTCCCGACCGAGACACGTCCAATGTCCGGACTTGGATTAAAATAAAAGGCAGAAATATTTTTAGCCGACTTTTAAACGACTTCTCGTCTTTTACATCGCTTTCTTTCATTCCCTCGTTTTACTTCTCTCTCTCTCTCTCTCTCTACTACTCTTGTGAATTTCTTTCTTTCTTTCTTCCCTTTTTTCTTTTCTCTTCTTTTTATTGTTCCTCTCACGAGAGACATATACGCCCTCGCTTCTTTTTGAAAGAAGATCTGCGCCGAGGAAAAATCTTATTCAACGATTTGTCCCTCCGAGCGAGAAAAGGATAAAAGAATAAAGACTGGAGGTTAGCAGCACCAGCACCAGCACCAGCACCAGCACCAGCACCAGCACCAATACCAGGGCCAGCTGCTGCTACTGTTTTTATAACTACGTCTTTCTCTCTTTCGCAGCCAAACAACGAGTAATTAAAACCCGCTCTTTTGAGGAAATACTCGTTTTGCGTTTCCGTTTAGTTTTTTAGAAAAAGGGTTAAACAGAAAAATAAGACAAGAGGAAAGAAAAAACTGAGAGGAAGGGAAAAACGGAAAGAAAGAAAGAAAAAAAGAAACAGAGACGAGACAAGAGGAGTCAACGTTGTCCACTCTACAAAAGAACACGAGCAGTTTCTTTTTCCATTAAAGAAGAATGAACGTCGCTCGTGACGCGAGTCAGTGAATAGGCATTGGCTTCCCTATAACGTTGCATCGAAAATTAATCGCTTCGTGAGGAGAAATCGTTCGTTCGTTCGTTCGTTCGTTCGTAAAGAGTAAAGTAGAAACTCGAATCCGAGAAGATTGCTATCGCGAGCGAGAAAAGCACCTAAATCTTGGATTTTTTTCCCCTCTCTTTTTCCCTTTCTTTTCGTAGCACACTTTTGTACCTTACTCCCCAACCCTCCGCTTAACAAGCCGCACGATATTCAATATTCACAGAAACAGAGAAACGCACTCGCCTTTTTTCTTCCCCATATCGAAATTAACTTTAAGAATTGTGCTTCGTCACGCGACGAGGATTTTTCGACAACTTATGAGAGAGAAAGTTTTCGTGACGAAGAATCATCATCGGCAAAACCGTCGTCCGTTTCTTAAGTCCTCTTCTCAATTTTCTACGTAAAACGGTCCGAAATTTGCATCCGAATAGTGTTTCGCAAGAGCGATCATTTTCTCAGTAGAAAAGTCACGAAATGGTCGTACCAGCATTTACCTCTTTTTCTCTCTACTACTAAACCGGTTGAATCACTTAAACCGATTGCTTTCCTTATTTTCGCTTGCTAATGGAACGATTTTCGTTCCTTTTTTTTTCTTTTATTTCTTTTCCCTAGTTTTAAATAAATTATATCCGAAAAATATCGTGTCTACCAACGCTTAAAGTCAAAGAAATCATAAATATTCTTATTTAACGAGAACTATCTTCATTTTAATGAACATAAATTAAATATAAATTACGTTATATGGAAAATTAACTGATTCCGTAGAAATATGCAATGTACTTGTATACGTGAAAATAAAAAATCCCAAACTGGAAGAAAATCTGTCGGAGCGAGGACCATAAACATTTTCTCTCATTTTGTTCGTTCGTTATGCGATGAGAAAAATAATCGGGTAAAAGAGAGAAAGAGAGAGAGAAAGAGTTTTTAACGGTACGTGTCGTCGCAGTAATCCTTGATCCTTATGAAATCCGTGCTTGACACGGCTGCTGTATCATGGAGGCAAGCACATTACGGTTTCCGAGCACGCGACTGTAACCCAATCCGACGGATTACTGGCAACGCGCGGAGTATGCTAAGCTTGGGAGACGTTTATAAACGATTCCAAACTTTCCGATGTAATCTTACATACCAGTTTGCCCCTCCCCTGCCCGTTACATCGATTCTATCTAATAACCGTAGTCATCGATTTCTTCCAAAAATGATCGAACGTTTAGAATCGCCATTTGCCGATTTGCCATGAAAATTGTTCTTCGGTAAATTCAACAAATTCTGATATTTATAACGCGTTAGCAACGCCAGCTCTCGTATAGTTTATAAAACTCGGTTTATGGCAAAGCACGGAATGAACTTTTCTACCGGTACATTTTTGCCAGTGCATGAAAAAATATTAAATTAGAAGTACTCGAAAAACTAATTGCCAGGATGTCCGGAATACGTCAGGAGGTCGTTAAAAATAGAGGCGGTGTTTTTTGACGGAAGAGAAATTTGAAAGAAAATACTCGTTCCTTGGTTAAAAAAAAAATGATAAAGTAAATCTACCTTGGTTACTTAGAAAGGTATTCATTTTTTTTTTCCTTACAAATATCTTTATTCTCGAAAAATTAATTTAATAATTGAAATCTTTTAACCGGCGACGTACTCGAAATGAAAAAACAATCAGTTAATCGGCTGCGGTTTTATAATCGCGCTATCAATTTTGCGTTTGCATTCATATCGTGTATTTAATTGTAGAATTTAACCTTGTTACTAAAAAAAAAAAATAAAAATCAATCGAGAGGTAGTCGAGTTTCGTGCCTGAAAGAGAAAAAAACATGCCTTCATACTTTATTAACGATACTACCGCTGAAACCATTAACAAGAAAGAAAAAATATATATAATTAAAGCCTCTTACGATAGGGGCAATTAATTATACAAAAGTGTAAATCGATATAGTTTACTACTACTACCGAATTTGAAAAAATTGTTTTATCGATTAACAACAATATGTAATATACATATATATATGAAGTGTCGCGAAACCTCGGGGCGCATGACTAAATGAATGAATAACAAATTGAGTGGAAATGACACGATCCATTGAAATAAATCGATTCGAGCTTAAAATGTAATTCGATGGAGAAATACTTTAGGTCAAAGACTTATATACCTTTTGATTCGCGTGTGGGTATGCTTTATCATTGGTAAAAGTAAAGTTGGTCTGGTTATCGAATAGTACACGTAGTAGGTACAACGCGTAGATCCTAAGAGACCTTTCCGAGACTGGAATCCAGCGCGAATTGTAATTTCCGGCACGCGACTGGAAGCCGATCCTATGGATTACTATCGCCGTCTAGTGTGGTCAGCCGAGCATGCACGTTAACCGTTCGAGAGAGGGTTGCGCTCCGTACCACGCATTTTAACTAAAGAGGGATTTGCCCGCTTTCTCGACCCTCTTTTTATTTTTTCCCTCTTTAAGATTCTCGGTCGTCGACCGACGATGGCCAATGTTCCTTCTTTCTTCCTTTTATATGCCGCTTGCTAAGGGTTTTACTACAAGGAAAAAAAAAACAAAAGAAAAAAGAGGTTAGTCTTTGTAACGAGAAGCGAGTTCGATGATTAGACACGGACAACGAGTGGCTTCTCGAAACGACGACGAAAAACCAGCACACTAGAGACATGCAAACATACTCTTCTCGAATCTCTTCTCTCTTTACTACTCTCACACTACTATCCAAAGCTGCCCTTTTTTCCTTCCTCGTTTGCTTGCTTGCTTGCTTGCTTGCTTGCTACGAAAGAGAGATCGGAGATACCTCGGTGATAATGACGATTCATTCCAACTTTCTAACGTTACTACCTACTCCTATTTTCATCTAATCGAATTTCCAAAAAAGAACGCGAATCTTTTTAAAAAAAAAATGATCAAACAATCCTACATAAAGCGTATATATATATAAAAAAAAAAAAACGAAAAGATCGAAATCATCTTTAAAGTTAGATTTTTCTTTATTTTCGATAAATTTTAAAAGGGACAGAAGAAGCAACAAAAAATTACCATCGAGCTATCTTCCTTCTTACTAGCTAAGTGCTCGGGGTCAAGGGTTAATGCTCGCTGACAAAAAAAAAGAAAAGAAAAAGGAAGAGAAGAAGACAACCACCAGCTCGTCGTCGACGACGTCGTCGTCGCCATCGTCGTCGTCGTCGTCGTCGTCGTCGTCGTCGTCGTCGTCAGCGTTGCCACCATTGTAGTGGGTAACAATCTCCGTCATTAAAATGCACGTACATAGTTAGTATATGCACGAGGAACGAAAATTGAAAAGGTTCTCTCGCGAAAGCTTCGCTTGCGAAAAAAAACGCAGCGGTAGGCGAATACCTAGGTTGGTCGAAAAAAAAAAAAAAGAAAAGAAAAGAAAAGAAAAGAGAGCAAAAAAATACTAGGAGATGAGTAGTAGAAAAAAAGAGCGTACGTAGGCGACTTCTAAAACATTTTCCGTGGCAGGACTTTTCGTAATGACCCTTTGCCTCTGTGTGCCTATGAATATGCATGCATGCGTGCATGCCGGTGCACGCGTAAGACGTGCTTCCGTCTTCGCCTCGAGCATATTCGAGACCTCTCGTAAAAATCCACTGAAAGAGAAAGAGAGAGAGAGAGAGAGTGTGTGTGTATGTGTGTGTAAGTGTGACAAAGAGAGGGAAAAAAAAATAATTCCACTTTCCAACATTCTAAAGCAATATATCCATCCTCTCCACTGTCCCATTTATCTATTCACTCGTTGTTCAAACGATGAACTTTATTTAAAAAAAACGAAATACGTTCCATCTATCACGGAATATTTTTCTACCAAAAATTCATCTTTTGAGAACATAAATTCGTGCCATTACGGAATGGCTAATTCTACCTTAACGAGGATGATTTAATCGCAAGGAAATATGCGCGTCTCTTTGTCCTAGTTGATCAAACCTACAAAAAAAAAATAAAAAAGAAGGAAAGAAAAGAAATCAGTTAAGCATGTAATATGAAAAATATTGAGAGCATAGAAAATCCAAAGATTGGATCGGAGTTTTTGTTCTCTCGAACATTTCTATCGTAATATTCGTATGGATCAGTCGAACGATCAACACAACTACTATAGTTGGTCCTTTCTATCCGGTAAAATGATTCAATATCGTGAAATTACGAAACGAGCTAGCGATTATCCAGAAATACGAGAGAGAGAGAGAGAGAGAAAAGCTGATAATGCGTTAAACGATCGGGTTGGCAACGTATGTGTACACGTTGGCCATGCGTAAAGTACGTTTAGAATTCATTCGAATCTCTTAATTACGCTTGCAGGATTTATAAAAGCCGGAAGCGTTCGCTTGACGTTGAAAAGAAATGAAAAATGTTGAGAAGAAAATACTAGCGATGGTATTAAGGGAAAATCGTCCTCGCCGCCGACGTCCGTCGTCGTCGTCGTCATAATATGACTCGAAAAAAAAGAAAAAAGGAGGAAAAGCAAGGGTGGAAAATGATCAAAGGCTCGTACACACTAGAGCGCCAACAACCCCCCCGGATACTTTATAATTAAAGCCAGGGCACGAACGCTCGTTTCGCCGTGAGAGAACAAGGTGTAAAAAGGCCACTCGAAACGGGAACGAGTTGGTACCTTGCGTCCTTGGTTTCTCACCATTCTATCGGAACTACTCATATATATATATATATGCGACGTAAATGAATTTATTTATTTATATATGCATTTATGTAATGTCGTGACAAAAATAAAATTGAAGTTTGCCAACCGATGATGATTGTGATAGTGGTATGTACTCTACTAGTAGTAGAGTACCAGTCCTAGTATTAGAGTGGCTTGAGAGGAATAAGAGTTCAGTCTCCGTACGTCTGAGCACGACAAAGACACTGAAACTTTCCGTTTTACTCGGCCAAATTAACCTCGTTACAGGAGGCTGTGGATTCTCGAGCTTTGAGGTATAATTAACTTTTCCAACCAACGAACGAACGAACGAACGAACGTACCAACCGACGGATGAACGGAATGAAAGAAAGAAAAATAAAATTGACGAATTTCAAAAGTTAACCGAAATATTTCGTAACGATCTTCTCGTGGATTATCATAACTATCTAAGAGAATTCAAAGAGATTTTTCTACGTTGTTTCTAGTATCAAACGAAAATTTGTTTAGAGAAAAATAAAGAAAGAAACATTGCAAATAAAGTAGATCTGATTTCAGTCACAAAGCACTTATCTATTTTCCGTATATGCAAAAGTATTACGCAAGACCAAAATATACACAATAGATTCTCGTGAAAATCCCTTGAAACTCAACGATGGTATCCATGCAAAATATCTCGCTATATACTTTTCTCTTTATCCCAAGAAAAGCTGATTTTATGGTAGTCGCTAATGCGAGCTAACAAAGAGCATTCTTAACCGCGTACCGTAACTAGGCTAACGTGTATCCGTTATATGTAGGAAAACAATATTTTTTCTACGTTAAATTATGAAAGAAAAATTATTTGCTATTTTGTAACGTTGCTGCTAGGAGTATATAGTATAGCGAATGCATGTTATAGAGGTACCTAATCTCCCTCTCCCTCTCCTCCCCCTCTCTTTCTCTTTCTCTTTGAAGATTCTCGCAGTAAGACAACCACACAGCCTGAAGCAAGGTAGCTATATTGGGGTCGAAAGTCGTGTACTTACCCTTAATTAATAAACCCACCAACTAGAACCACGAAACGTCCCTTTTCCTCCCCCTTTCCTCCGCTTCTACTCTATCATCTCTTCCAGTCTTTTTTCAAGCGACTACGAGCACGTCGAAGAAGGTTCATCTTTCCGAAAAAAAAAAAAAAAAAGAAAAAACAAAAAGAAAATCTTGATCAGTTTACGTTCCAATTAAATTTAATTTAACGCGATCGATCGTTTAAAGTATATCTATAAATTTCTGCGTACAAACGAAAGAATTTCGAGAGAATTGGTATACGGGTAGGTATATATATATATGTATATAACTATCTAACGTTCAATAATACGGATTAGAAAGACTAGCTTTCGTAATAATTAATTACATTTCGAATGGATCCTCCGTTCTCCTTCCGTTAGGATCCTAAAAGGTTTCTCTTCGGATTACAGTCGATAAAGAAGATAGGGAAACTTTAAAAAGTAACAAAGAAAAAAACAACATTAAGATTTAAGGATTAACGTTCCAACGGGCAAATCCGCTATGGATTTTTTAAGCCGGTTTCCTAGTTCTTGAATATCCACCAAATTCTTTGCTACTACTCGTGGTAGTATTCCGTAGAGACCGAGAACAAGATTTTAGGGAAAGCATTCGACTGGATAAAAAAGAAACTAAAAGAAATCACGACACGTCGTATCGTTCTTTGCATAAACGATAAAACGAGGTAAGAGGTGGAGAAAGATATTTGCGATTCGAACATCCTATTGTCTCTGTCCGTTCTAATTTTATTACTTATATGTAGAAAAATTTTTCAAATGCTCGAGTTATGTAAAACATCCCGTGTAGATGAATGTACATATATATCGAGAGCTTAATTTTATCGTTGAAAATTCGCACCGAGTGTTCTCCATCTCGACCACCCCTCCTCCTTCTCCTCCTCTTCTCGCTTTTACGGCGGGTATTAAAATGGTTAAGGTACGGGAGGACGAGATAGCCCGTTTTCTCTCTTTCTGATCATATGCAAATGGCAAGGGTAAACGGAGCCGAGTAGTAACGTTTACTTTAAACTTCCAACGAGAATGTTCCTTTTGCTCGGCCGACGTGGAAATTGAGAAATAGAAAGAATAAGAAAAAGGAAGAGCGAGAGAGAGAGAGAGAGGGAGAAGGGGAGTGTAAAAGAAATAGAAGACAAAAAAAAACAATCGGATAAGAAAGAGAATATAACCAAAAGAGAGAGAGAGAGAGAGAGAGAGAGAGGAATCGGCAATCGTTGGTACGCTCGCATTTCCGACAACATCCTCCCCTACTTCCTCTTCTTCGTAGCATTAAATTCCACACTTAAACCCCCTCTTCTAGCCACTATGTCTCTTCCTCCCCTTTTACTTTTTCTTTTTTTTCTCTCTCGAACCACACCACGCCAAAGTTTTCCCTGAAAGTTCCCAACTTTCTCCTCGGCTTGGCCAAACTAGAGAAGAGAGAGAATATGTGTGTGTGTGTGTGTAAGAGAAGGGGGAGAAACAGACAAGAGAAGGAAGAAGATGGGTTCCGCCCTTAACGAACCGTACTTGCTACCGAACATGCGTTCTCCTCTTTTAGAGGCTACTCCTTAGCCTTTTCCTCCGTTTTTCACGATGACGGATCGTCTTGGAAGCTTCTCGTTCATTCGAGAGAATCTTATAATAAAAAAAGCAAAAAGAAAAGCAAGTGGAAGAATATATAGCAAGGATTCTTAAGAAACGGGAAAATGCGAGAGCTAAGATGCAAGTGGAAGTAATCAGGATCTTCTAGGCGTATATTAAAAGTGGACGAAAACAATGAAGCCGAACGACGACGAATCAAAAGAAAGAAGAGAGTGGAAGTAGAGAAGATGAAATATTGAAGTTTGAAATCGAGACAAAAGGCTGAGGATAAAGAGGAAGGAAGAGGAGGAGGAGGAGGACAGGGGGAGGGAACGAAGAAAGAGACAATAAATGAATCGAAAGGAGGATAAGGATGAACGTCGTGGCAGAGAACGAACAGGATGTTTCTGAAAGGATAGAGAAAAAGATGGAAAATGTTCGCGTGGGACGTAAGATCTCATCGAGTCTCTTGTCGGATCTCGTTAGGAATCTGCGACCACCGAGTGTTTGCTTTCCCAAGAGTCGGTGTAGAAGCGAATCACAGGTCGAGCGTATGCTCGCCCGTACTTCCATCAACGAAAAGAGAATCCAAAGTGTATCTCTTTCTCTCTAACTTTCTATCAAAGGGAGATAGATGGCAGAGAAATAGAGAGAGAGAGAGAGAAATTACGAGCAAGTAGAAAAAGCAGAGAGTCGAGAAAGAAGCTTCGCTGATGCCTGGAAGCTACGTCAAGGTCGTGAACGGAAGGATTCTTTCGGATAATCCTACGGCCGCTTCTCGAGGATAATAATACTCTCTCACTCGGACGAAAAAGTTCTCCTTTCCGTGAGGGATGGAATTATCTCTCGAAGGCAAAGCTTCCAGGAGAATAGGAAGAGAGGTAAACGCATCGGTAACGGTTTAATTAAATCTCTTGAATCAGACTGATGGTGATTAAAAGTGCCTAAAGACCCGAAAAGACACGAATGTTGTTGGATCGGGGAATCCTTTTTCATCGAAGCTCTAATTATCGTCGGATTATAATAGAGAAAATATTCTTCTCAACGAAAACTTACGCTTCTCGTTAAAATTAAAAAAAACAAGAAAAGAGAACAATTTATAAGTAAATTCCAGGGATGTAAGGTCAATCTAAATTTGTTTTTCGATCCCGAAAATTTGCATTTCAAACACTCGGCAAAGTGAGTTTTATTGAAATTTAATAGCACCCAAAATAAATGATTTTTACCATTTATCTTATAGTTTGCGGTTATATCGCGTAAACGAGAAAACCCTATTTAATTTTTTGTAAACTTGGTTAAAGGCAAATTTTTATTGCCTTTAAAATGATGTATTACGAGATAGGGGGTGCCATTTGAAATTCTTAAGTAGCGCTAACTGGGGCGGAAGAAGTTCAACTTCAAATTTTATCAATATTGGTTTTAAACTTTCCCCTCGATATCTAAATTAACGTGTTTTCTCTTTAAATCAAAATTACTTTAAATCAAGAATTATTAATCGTGGCAAGTTTTACAATGAAGGCATCGTGCATATATTTCAATTATTGTTTACTACTTGCAAGTCGAGTAAAACCTGTAAATCAAGACACGAAGAAGATCGATTAAACCGAACGATATATTCGTACATCGTTGCATACAATTTTTTTCTTTTACTTGACGATATTCGAAAGTATGCAAGAATATTTAAAATCTTTGAAAGAAATTTTAATAAGTCTCGCATTTTTGTAAAACAACTCGCGTTCTCTTGCTCTTCCTTTGAATGAATTCATCTGCATAAACGCATTGATTATCTCGAGAGTTTACGTGTTCTTCGAATCTCTTTATATTTAAGTTTACATTGTTACTTTAAATAAGCCCCATGATCCTTTTTCCGATGTTCGGTAGAATCCAACTATCGATGTTAAAACGATGTCATAAATGAAGTCGGTTTTAGAATAAACTGTCATTTTATTTCCGATTAAATGAGAAGCTACATGTTACGCTAACGCAAGTTGAAAAAGGATTGCGAGGTTTGTTCTCGACGAATAAAGAAAAGAAACAAATTATATTTAACTGCAAACCAAATAAAAGAAGAAAAAGAAAAACAAAAGAAATTTTCTTTACCCCCTTCGATCTCTCCGTTCAATTTTTCTTTTTACATCTTCTATGTTTAATTCGATACAAAAGAATATGAGAAAAAAGATTGGCATAAGAATAGCAGACATCGAGTTCGAAAAAGGAAACAGACGAATAGGAAAAAGAAGAGGAGAAGAATTTTACTCTTCTTCTACGTGCCTTCGATACAGGAAGGTACTTTGTTGCGTGTATAATGCATACAGGAGAATCCATTTGAAAAGTAAACATTCCCGTTTCAATGGAGAAACATATGGTATAGCACGAGTACGGTTTTATAAGCCTCGCGCACAGGAAGTGGATGGCACACATTGCATAGGTGCGGAAGCTTCGGTGGTTGTGTAGCGATGGTATACCGATGACGATGGCGATGGTGGTGACTATGTGTACGCGTATCGCAAAGCTCGGATTTTAAAACTGCTATGGGCTTACCCGATGCCAGTTACGAGGATAATAGCGGCTCGACAACTTGACCGGCTTTACCAAAATATTTTTCCCGTCGCTGCGTATTCGTTTATACGAAATGCTTTAACCTTTCAATACTTTTCAATTTTTCTTCTCTCCTTGTCGAATAGCTTTTCCTTTTTTGTTTTTTATTTTTCTTGGAAAGAACATAGATGCGTTCGCGAACATAAACTATTCTTCTAAATGATAATACGCGTCAAATAATTGTTGAAATAATATATTTACATTTTTCTATTCGCGGTGATAGAAAAATATTGAACGCGTTAAGTAGAAAAAAAAAGGGAAAAAAGTTTTGAAAAATTAGAAAAATCTGATAGAGAAATGATGGTGCAAAAAATGTAAACTTTATCAGAGATATCCTTTCAGGGAGACTGTTCGGAAATTAATGATAACTCGGTACACACGAAGGTACCCGATGAAAAGAGAGATGAAAGGAACGTCCCTTTCCTTTGGGGTTGTTAACTCGGCCTCGTCTTGCTCGATAAGATCCCCCTAGAAAGCAGTAAGTCGCGAACGTGATCCGCGAAAAAGGTTCGAGTTTTTCCCCCTCTCTCTCTCTCTCTCTCTCTCTGTTACGTGATCTTCTACCAACTTTTCTCCGAGAAGCCATCGAGTTTCGTATGTATTACATCGCCCACAATGTAAAACGAGTTTAATCCGTGCTTCCACCGAAGAATCTGTGAGAAGAGAAAAAGGAAGATGAGGGAGACGAAGAAGAGAAAGAAAGAAAGAAAGAAAGAAAGAAAGAAAGAAAGAAAGAAAGAAGAAGAAGAAGAAGAAGAACTCTCTTTTCCTCTTTCTTTATAGATAGATCGTCCAAACTATTTTCTTCTGTATCGATTCCAGCTGCCGTTATCGAGAAAACTTTGCTTTCGCTGGCTAGAATGCATCCAGAGAATAGGACACTTTTTTTCTTAATACTCGTTTACCGTTCTACCGAAGCTTTAAACGATTTCGCAAGAAATTCTAGAGATAATGTCTTCCGAAACGATTTCGACGCGATATTTTCTTATTTTTCTTTCATTTCGTTCGCCTTAATTCTTACAAATACGATGAACTTCGTACGAATCGAGGAAGACACGTACGAGATATATATAAATAAAACGCGAAAAGAATTAGAGAAAGACGGAGAAGGGATGAAAAGGAAAAGGAAAAAAGAGTCGCAGGATCCCCGTATTGTAATTATCATTAGTAATATAAGACCTGATTAAAGTTTCACGACGGGTAACACGTTGGTAATTAAGTTTTCCGAAGTTTCCCTTAGCAGGCCACAAAACGAAGACGGGGAAAACAATAACTTGACTCTCTCTCTCGCTCTCTTTCTCACTCTCTTGGCTAGGTAACTTCACTGACGTTATTCAAGGCTCCTAACGATAAGAAGTTTGACGTGCAACATGAAAGAGCAAACATTGCCTTCCCCTTCGAGAGATTTCAAAGTGCCTCGTGAAATGTTCTCTCTATACGGTGAAAAGGGACGCGTCGACCGTGTGCGAGCTTCTTCTATACATCTCTCCTACTCTTTCTATCTATTTCGCTCCCTCGCTCGTTCGCTCAGTCAGTCACCCTTTCAGGTACGTAAGTATAATGACGAGAGACTGACGCACGAGATCAGCGACGTCCCTCGAGGAAGAAGACGTGATTCGCGTGTCTCGTACACTCGAGTTTATCCTCCTATCATTGAATATTCTTCGAAAAATCTATTATTCTACCTGACATATTGAAAAAGATAAAAGGAAAGATTATATCGTTCGTTAATATGACACGTAAAACACGGTAATGGCTTTCGAAGGGTGCACGCAAATGACTTGTTTTCTTTCTCTTTCAACCGACCGCGATGAAGTATCGAGAATTATTATTCATTTTCGTTTCCCCGAGATAAGAGAAGTCGACTTTCGACAAGCGATAGAAAAATAAACGAAATTGGATAACATCTAAAGAAAGAGAGAGGGAGAGATTCGCATTTCTCTCCGGAGATTCTCTCTTCAAAAGTTTTCGATTCGTCGAAGAGCGAAGAGCAGGGGATGCGCTAGAAGAGAAGAGAAGAGAAGAGAAGAGAAGAGAAGAGCGGGTGGGTGGTTAAGCGTTGAAAACACGAGCCGATGACAGTGTCGTTATTTCGCTTCCGAGATTTCCTCCGGGATCTCGTTAGGATCCATTTTCCATTCCCGTGTTCGATCGTCTCCTCTCTCTTTCCAAGTGTTTTTCGTCCTGCATCGAATCCACGTTTCACTTCTTTTCCACGGTCTCCTCCCCCCTTCCACCATTCCCACCTTGCGCTCTCTTCTCACCTTTTTTCATCGCATATGCCCGTCCTACCAGTAAAAACAAAAATCCGATATTTATTCGACTAGCTGTCAATTTGTTACCGTCGGCGTCATTCGTCGAATTAAAATCGATTTCACACGTCGCAGTCAATACCATTACGCAAATTCGATCGATATATACACGCGCGTATATAAAAAAAAAAAAAGGCCTTCCGGCAGAAATCTAATCTCCTCTTTTATCTCGATAGCAGCTTTCGAAAAACGAATAAATTTCAAAGGATAACGAATTTCGTGACCAATAAGAAGAGAACAAAAATTCGTTATTGTGATATATCAATAAATAATGGGAAAAAAAAGAAAAAAGGAAAAAAAACCTAGTAGATACGGCAGAGAATATTCGAACGCGAATTATCGAAATTTGTTCTCTCGAACAATCGATCATCAACGGCTGCGTAATTATCTTTCGTATTAAAAAAAAAGAAAAAAAAGAAGAAATAAAAACGCGCGTAGCACGCGGCGTAAAAGGAGCCGCTTTATGGTTGGGCGTCGATGGGATGATTGGTAAAAATTTGATAAAAGTTTGAAGACCTTTGTCAACCTCGGAAGAATAATGAGCTCTCATCGATCGGAACGGACGTGGAGTAGTCTAAAAGAGGGCTTAGAAAAAGGGCTTTCCAACGTTACTGTAAGAGATGATACTAATGATTTCCGTAATGAGCTCCTTGAAATACATCGCGCCAATGAAGAGGAACGCGCGCGAAGGGTGAACGTTGGTTGGGAGGGAATGGAATTGAAGGGAGCGCCATTGTATGCCAGATATCTTCGAGCCACAATGCAGTACGATGCACTGCCGACCGCTAATTCACGACGTAACGAGCCTATATCTGCTCCAATTTGCGATTGGCTTGATAGAATCCAATGAGGAGAGAAACAGAGACCCTGAGAGGAAGAGAGAGAGAGAGAGAGAGGGAGGATTGGCCAATTACGAGCCCGCGAAATTCTACGCTCATTCGCGATTCTCTTACCACCCCTATTGTTTCTTGCAGTCGCGAGATGCTCGTTAAAGAGAGAGAGACTCGAGTCGAATAATTCCAATACCGGTCGATTCCATAACAATAACAGTACGGACAAAACTGTTACACGAGCTAACCCGCGAGTATTTCTTTCTTTATTTTTCTTTCATTCCTTTTGATTTGTCCAACATTTGTTCTTGCACATTTTTATTATTAAGCCAATGCGTTTGCCACTTTCAAGTAGCTTTCCGATTGAAAACCGAGTTCAATCGTCCAATCGAACGTACGCTGCAATCTACGAAATGTCCAATAAAATGGAAAAAAAAAAAAAAAAAAAAAAAAAAAAAGCGGAAAAAAGGAAAGAGAGATGAAAAAGGAAAAATACACAAACTAAAAATGACGAGTTTCGGAATAAAAATATTACCTGACCGTACAAATCAAAATATACGTTTTATAACAATGAATCATACAATATCTCTTCGATAGTGATTTTCGTCGGTCGTTCGATTCGATTAGGCTCGAATAAAAATATCTATACGTAGGTTCCCTCTCGGAACACGTTTCCCCACTTGAATGCATAACAACAACAAACAAAAAAAAAGAAAAAAGGAAAATAAAATTGCAGATTCGTCGCAGTCAAATGACCGATCGTGTTCTCGCAACTCGCAATTGAAGTTGAACGGGAACGTCGATTACGAGAGCAGTGCTGCACTCCCCATCAAGATTAAATCGTAAAACGGATTGTACGTAGGGAGGGAGAGAGAGAGAGAGAGGGAGAGTCAACTCACTTTGGACGAGAGGGTGCGGAACGACAAAATGGAAAGCCCTTTTTTGTATTCGTCGCTTAATCCCAACGGTGTCGTCGGCAATTTTTCAAAGCGATACGCCACTAAATGTTTGTATCGAGCCAATCGGCTGCGTGTCGAAACCACGATAATGATTGAAAAGAATGGCCCGTGCTCTCGCAAGCAATATACGAATACCTATATATATATATATATATATAGACACACACATATACGCAAATATATGCGGAGTATATACATAGAGAGGAGGACAAAGAGTAACTGACGATGCAAGAGTGAATGAGAGAGTAAAAGATAGAAAGAGAAAGAGAGGAGATCCGCATCAATCACCGGCGTTGATTGCGAGGTTTTACCGCTTAAACCGGCGCCAAATAACGGCCGCTCCTGCCATCAGCATTAATTTTCGTAACCACCAATCCCGACAGAATACACTGCACTCGGCCTCTCTCCCTCTTTCTATCTATCTATCTATCTATCTATCTATCCATCTATAACTATATACACATATACGTAGTTCTACATCTCTTTTTCTCTCTCTCTCTCTCTCTCTTTCGTCCACATAGATGCAACTAACATAAGCATCGAACGCAAAACCCGCTCCCAATGCGACTACTAAAAATAAATACCGGCTACACGTCAATGAGATTACGAAGCTTTCTATCCTCCACGGATGTTGCTCGATGACGGATATGGAGAAAGTGAAAGAACTCGCTTTGGGAATATTCGAAGAAAAGAGGATGCAAGTGTGGCGTGCATTTATAAATTCAATGACGTTCAGGGTCTCTCTTCCTTTCGTTTAGTCAAACCCTTGGCGAAAGAAATCGGTGGGTTGCTCGAGATGGGTAAACGATGCGTTCCGTTGCTTCGATCGTGGTCGCTTTTTCGCTGCTGGTTACGCTTCCCCGAGCGTTAAAACCTTGCTAAATTCACGATATCCACCTTGCCGCGGGAACGAATAATTAGCGATAATTCGATGGCGTGCAATTAAATTGAATGAATTTGCAGGTATTTACCTTAGCGAGGTTTGTCAGGACGTTTCGTACCATAAACGTATTTCGTCTGATAATAAATATTGATGATCAGCTGACTGTTTGACATTAATCGATGTTCGCGGCGACAACGAATTTACCAAAGACGAAAGAAAAATTTCAAAGATGACGATGACCCGATAATTATATTGATAATAATGATTATAGAATTATAATTATGGCTAGAATGAAATTCCTTCAAAATCAAGGATAAAATTCAGAAATTTATCGAATTCCTATCCATCGAACGATCTATTCTATTTTAACGATCGAATTTTATCGTAAGAACGTAAATCAGTAATTTGTGCGTATTATTAGTGGGTAATTAGCAGCACTCTGTGGTAATTTATCGGGCCGAATTAAATAGAGATGGGACAAACAAGCCTGCACGTATTTGTATCTTCTCTCTCCCTCTCCCCCTCCCCCTCCCCCTATCCCTCCATCTGAATGTGTATCCTGTGCGTGGCTTACGAATTAATGATACTGATTTTCGTTTCCGATCATTCCACGAATTAAACCATCCCGTCGTTTATCCCTTTGCGCATGTCACGTGACGTGCATTTGCGCACAAACTACGTATTTTTGTCTTTTTCATCTCTTGATCCTCTGACAAATGTGTGCACGTGTATTCCTATGTACGTGTGTACTTGCAAGAGAAAAAGAGAGAGCTAGGTCGGACTGTCCATCGTTGAATATATTAACCTCAATTCCGTTATTGATTTACGTTAATGGTACCTCGTTCGTCGTTGTACGCGTATAGAAAGAGAGGACGTTGTCAAAAAAAATTTGCAACAACTTCCGGAGAAAAATGAATGAATTGAAAAAGCGCGCGCGCGAGAGAGAGAATAGAAAAAATTCGATTCGCCAATAACGGCGAAACAAGGGGCATACGTGTGCGTATGGCGTATCGACAAATTGCAATTTTTGTCAAACATATTCATCCTTTCCGTCGAAGAGAGAAATGCGACAATCGATTAATGCGTTTTCACGGTAATCTTTGAACTCGTAACGGGACGTGTCGTTGCGGTAATATAATAGTAACTATGTCGATTAGAAAATGACGAAAATATAAAGTTTTATAAAACGCTATTAAAATGTGGTTTCCGTTTGGTTCCGTTCGTAAGAAAAACTTCGTATTAAAAGCTTACTTACTTCCTTCCTTCCTTCCTTCCTTCGTTTTTGTAGAATAAGTAACAACTTGTAAGAAATTCTAAGGGAAAGCAAAAGTTCTCTCCCTTTTTCTCTATTTTTCTCTTGGCCGCTAATAAATATTCTCCAGCGAATGTTATCATTACACCTTGACTTCGATCTTATTCTACAAGCACCAACACCATCCTCGTCTATCAATCTTTCATCTCCAGGAATACAAAATTGCTCTACCTCTTTCCGAGTAAAGCTGCACGCTTTCTCTTCTCTTCTCTCTTTCTCTCTCTCTTTTTCTCTCTCGTCTCCGAACGCGTGCTTTCGACGGATGAACGAAGCCGATTTTCGCCAAACGATCCATGAAAAAGATGTATGTATTGAACGAAGCACGAATGAAGCACGAACGAACCAAGAGATTTCTCCGAGAGTATTTTTCACGAGAACCAACACATATACCCAATTTCTTTCTCCCTCTTTCTCTCTCTCTCTCTCTCTCTTTCTAGAAAGTTTCAACAGGACGCGGAGAGCTCATTTTTTGACTTCACGACCCATGAACCATGATAACGGATACAAGGTTTCTTTCTTCATCTTCTTTTTCTTACACAAGTATTTTATTTTTTAACGCGAAAACAGTTTACTCTTCGAATCAAATATTCCAAGGGTTGGCTTATAAAACAGTCGATAGAAATGTATTATCAACGTAATCAGGTTTAATTTTTCAAACGTTTAACCACGCGGATGAAATTATTTTTGTATTAATCCAATTGTACAAGAATTTATTAAATGAATCAATGAAAAGTTGAATAATTGTTAATGTCAATTTACTTATGAATTGGCCTGTATTTGATAATTCATTTTGTCTCGTTTTATTTCAAGGAATAAAATATAAATGACTCGAAACAGTTTTCAGAAATAAAATGAAAATCAAGGAAAACGTTTCGTTCCCATAAGATTTCTTCGGATATTAATTTTACTTTAGAATACTATGGAAAAGTAATGGAGATCGAGCAAGAAGACGAATCCTTTCGAGTGTACGAGGTATAAAGAAAAGAAACATTAAAGAATAAAAAAAAGAAAGGAGGAAAAAAGGAAAAGAAAAATCTCGATCCGTGTACATACTTTGGAGAGTGGCTTTTACGCAAATAAACAAAGAAGCTTACGCTTGCGAATAGTAAGAACCGCATGAAATGAAGAAAGTAACATACGAGAGAAACAAAGACAGACAGAAAGAGAGAGAGAGAGAGAGAAGAATAGAAAGAACGATGCAGGAAATAAAAAGAGACGTCGGTGTGAAGAGAAATAATGGAAAGGTGAGAAAGAAGGAGAAAATATAGAAAATTGTGAAATGCTGGCCTGCAGGGATGTGTTATTCTCTTATATGCCACACTCTCCGTCACTTTACAAACCAGATATCCACTTTTCATAAGATGTACACACATACGAAGAAAATGCGATATATATGTATGCATATACGATTTCAAAGAAATATGACTTTCGTAATAACAAATTCCGAATAATATCGCGGGTGTTTTTTTGCGATAAAAATAATATTTGTTATATTATTATATAGAATGACATTTATTTCATTTTGCATTTAGTTAATACGAGTTAACCGAATAAAATCGACTTGTACTTATATAGGAGAAAACTAATCTAAATAATAATCTAAAAAAGGTTGCGATTTAACGGTAGAAAAGAGCTATCGGATATTCTCATTCGCATTCCGGTTAAATTCGCTTGTATATCAATCGCGAAGGTCGTCGGCGAAGGTAACTAAAGAGGTTCGCGAGGGGTAAGGAACGGGGAATGGAAAAAGGGTACGTGTCCCGAGGGCGTAGGACCTACGCCCTGGGAATTTTCTCAAAATTTCTACGTCGTTCCACACATAAATTCCGTAAGGGATGAAGCCTTCGACGTAGGACCGCGAAGAGATGGAGGGATAAAGAATGGAGGGGGGGGTTGGTAGAAAAGGAAAGAGGAAGATCAGGATTGGAACGATGTCAGGAGTGGCTCTCCCATATCCTTTCTACGTCTGCGGCCTCGGAAAATGGATAAACCTTGGTGGGGTCGATCGACCGAGTGATTTACAACGAGGAACTTCTGTCTCTACGGAGCAATCCCTTTCCAAACCTATAAAAAGATATTGTTCTTTGTCTTCTTCTTTACCTAATGGACGCTTTAATTCTTCTTATTTTTCCTTTCTTTTCAAAACACGAAGGGACGATTTTGGTCGAACCCTTTCAACTGCAACGACGATAATATTATCTCTACTATTCTTGAATACACACGAGACGATATCGTAAGTAGAAAAAGTATAAATTATACTAATTATACTCTTGTATGCTATAATATCATTGATTTTATGTCCTATAAAATAATGTATATAATTAACCTGAATGTGAAAAATAATAGGTTCGGTTAAAGCTTCGTAGAAGTACACGATAGGGTGCAAAAGAAGGTTTTGTTGTTCTTCAAAAATATAAACGTGTTTGTTTCCTTACTCGGAGACGCGTTATCGCGTATAGGAGTCCACGTGCAACGTTATCGGTGGTGAATTAACAAGCAGTTCGCTGCACTGGCACGAACTTACTTTCGTATTCCCTTTGTCCAGAATGAGGAAGGTAGTACGTGTTCGTGGGAAGAAAAACGTCGGACGAGTAAAGAAACGACTACGAGTAAAGGAAAAGTCTAGCTACCTCTTCTTTCTTCTTTCTTCTTTTTCCTACCTCGCTCTTCCTTCTCGATACGTCCTAGGGAAGATATCTTACATTTTATTCTATCTATCTCTTTGTCTTTCTATTTTTATCTCAATATCTCTCGGCCGTATTCACGATATTATATTTTCCGCACCGACAGTTAATGCAATTTTATTCGACGAGGCGTGCATCCTCTTTTAATGCAACGCGTGAAAAAAGATTTTTTTTTTTTTATCAAGCGGATATATATATACATACGTGTGAAATAATATACGATTTCAAAAAGCTCGGGAAAAGAATTATTTTGCTAAACGACGTTCTTAAAATAAACCAATTACTTCGTGCCGTTATAAAATACATATTGTAATAAGTATCAATGCTAAAATAATTAATTCAATACTATTAACGACTTCGAAAATCAATAATATGATAAAGAAACGATTCGTTATTAATCTGTAAAAAAATAGAAATTACGTTCGTTATTAAAAAATCTTTGAAAGTTCGTTAGGACGAACATTAAAATAAATAAAAAAGAAAATGATTTGATCGCGTTGAAAAGAAGTTAATCGATCCGAAGAATATTTGGAACGGCTTTAAAAAACATTAGCAAGATAATATTTTCTTTCTCCCCCATTTCTATCATTTTGATCGTACAATTCAGAAGAACGTTATTCCTTCTCACCTTTCAACGCATACGCTGGCATATAAAACAAGTAAGCGATTTCAGCGAGCAATACGACTCGAAGGGAATATAACCGTGAATCTCTCTTCGATATTCGCACATTCTGCAAATCGCGGGATACGATATGCCAAACGCTTTCGTAGAAAAAGTTAGGAAACAAAAGAGAGCCAAATAGCGCGTAAAATTGAAGAAATCGTTTTGTACGTTTACCTATGTACAGTTACGAATAGACTACACTCGTATCGACAACAAATATTTACGTAAATGATTAAAAAAACGATTCGTTTGCGAGATATTTTTTTCTATTTCCATGCGTTTTCTTACAGACGACGAAAATTCTTTGGTTCACGGTATGGTCACTTCCGAGGGTCTTTTCGATGGGACCATCTTCACCGCTTCCGATGAGATTTACATCGAACCGGCTAACAGATATTCCTCTTCGTCCGTCAATTGTCATCGGCTTAATTCCGGAAACGATTATCGATGCGGAAACCAATCCGATGATCTACGTCATCATCATACCATCGCTTATCGTTCGAGAGATATTTCTGTCTTACCAACGCAATCCTGTGCCAGCGAGGAACTTTTTCATCGAACCGATCGAAATCCATCGAGGTGAGAACATTTACGATTTTTCCACAAATATCGTGTAATCATTTTATATAAACTTATTTCATTCGAATATTATTCTAAAGTATTTATAATAAAAATATGTCGTTGATACACGTCAGACTTTTAGCTGAAATATTTTCCTTCTTTCTGGTATTAAAAACAAAAAAAATATGTTCTTCTAACGAAATTTTCAAATTAATTAAAGACAAAAATTCTTTTCATAGTTGAATATGCACCCTTGTAATAGAGCGACCTTCCGTCTAAAGCAAAATTTTATCGATAACATTAAAAATAACAGAAATATTTCACTTGATAAAGCTAACTACATTTAAACGGTCTGCCGAAGATAAAAGTTAATTTTACATAATACGAGTGGATTTGAAATGAAATTAAAAATTCGTTTTGGTCGTAATAACGCGATTAAAAGATTGATTAATAATAAAATATAAATTCGTGAATGAATGATGGCGATCATTAATAGATAACGGTAGGTACACAGTGTAACATAATATACGTTAGAGAATAATATACGATAACATACGTAATATCGACGGTAAAATAATATCCATATGTTATTATATATCTTTATAATATCTGTATAAATTTCTATACTTGACGAGAATAGAGAAAAAAACGTTAACGATTAATAATAATTACTAATACTAATACACTTACTTAAAAATATTCCACGAGCTTCGTAGACAAAATTACGATCCTTCCACTTCGCGACTGAAAACAACACTGACACTCAACTGAAAATCGTTCGCGTCTATTCGTTCGTCCTCTGCTCGTAAAGTGTAAATAAATCCGATGCTTCGTGTTTTCTCGCACTTGTTTACTCGAATGACAAAGAAATTAATTCCTTATACATGTGTATGCGTACGTTCGTAGAGCAGTAACGGTAAACTAATAAAAAGAAAGAAAACGACGAGATCGTAAGGTTAATGAAAATACAAACATTTCGCACTAATAAACTCTATTTCATTACGTCACGGTAAAGTAATTAATATGATACTATAACCGTAAAATTCGTTATTTTTCGGGATGAAGAGAGAAACATACTTTTGTATATGTACGTATATGTTACGCATATAGGAGAAAGCACTTTGGCAAGAGGATAATTCAGATTAATGCTAAAACCAGCGCATAACGTAAACGAAGTCATCGTAGACGGATAAAACGTAACGCGTTTCAGCAATTATTCGATTAAGTTGCTTCCGACCGACTCTTCTCGTCCTGTCGAGAGATGTTAATTAAACGAATCGATCTCTACGTATCGTGTGTCCAACAAAGGCACCTGTACCTACATATGTATATGTATGCAAATACATATGTATTTCTCTTTTTCTCTCTCTCGCTTTTTTCATATAACTAACTATACATGTATATGTTTTTCCATGAGAATTTGGAAATAATAATCGCAAACGACTCGTTTCTTCGTGAAACGAAGAGGGACGTTGGCTTTCCCACTAGAAACCAAATACCCTTTCGTACGATTTTCCAACGTTGCACGACACGTTACGAGAGTACCCCTCTCTCTCTCTCTCTCTCTATGTCGGTCTTTCCGTCTTTCGAAGACCACTAATTAGAGAACGTGTAGAAGGTTAATTGGCAGGGTCTGGCAACATCGATTAATGATAACGTGACTCGCGAACGCAGCTTGCAACGCGAGCGAAGACTTTTGAGCTGATGCACCCTGTGTTCTAATTAGTCCCGACAGTACCTTGTGATAAACATTTTGTTCGCATACCGCATTGTGTCCACGCATCACCAATACCAATACCAACTGTGTTACCATCTACCACTACTATCGTTTCCTATTACTACCCATGGGTTTATCGATCAAGCCGGAGACCAGGGGACGATGTTACTCTGATCGAATCGCACTCGTGTGTGTGAAATACGAGCTCTGTTTACGATCGCGAACTTTCTACTCTCTCTCTCTCTCTCTCTTTAACGTGGCTCGACTTCTCCTTCGAAACTTCCACCAACGTCGTCCCGTGAATCTCGAATGTGTCACCAACGGAAAATTTAACCCTTTATGGCTCTGCTGAAACGACGAAACTTGACGCGATCTTCGAATATTACTATCTGACCTTCGCAGCTTTCCTCGAGATCGTTCTTGACGTCGTTCGATTTAATATGATCAGAAGCTCCTCTTCCTCTCTTTATCTCTGCGTAATATAGAACGTCGCGTATACGTATGTCGACGATGTGTTACGTAACGCGTTTTAATTATTCCGCTTGAAAATCATTGGAAATACAATGATATTTGATATATCTATTAATTCATTCCTTGACAAAAAATAAAACAAAGAAATATGGCAAATATTTCTCTCCCTTTCGTATTTTCTTTTTCTTTTGAAATATTTTCATTAATATATATATATATACATACTTATATATAGCATCGTTCTATGATGAAATTATTTGCTCGCAAAGTGACGTCCTCCCACAGGAGAAGGTGTGGGGAGTAGCAATGGCAACGCCAACACCAACAACAGCACCGGTAGAAACTCTCCATGGTGTATCCTCCCCCGAGATGAATATCGTTTTATATAAAAGAAATAAAAGGAGAATTTCGCGAGACATAAAGGGTTAAAGGGAACCTTAATTATTCTTCCTACCAATTTACGTAGCATTCCAGGTAGTAATCATTTTACCTACTTCGCAAGGAAGTAATTTGCGAGGGACCCCTCTGGAGAGCTTCGCCAAGCAGTCGGACAATACCGGTTCATCTCAACCACTTCGCGTTTAAATATATCTTTATCTCATCTTTTTTTCCCCCGTACCATCAACTTTACCGAGACACAATCGGCCGCTCGAAGATATTACAAAGATCTTCTTCTTGTCTCGAATCCATCTTTTAATTTCCCTCTCGCGAAACGGACGTTGAATTGTTTCGAGATACGTAGATTACAAAGATGAAAAATACAAAGCCTTTTCTTTCGCGAGCTTGTTTTTTTCATCCTTTTCTTTGCGATCGTTTCTTCGCGATTTCAAGAGTCGACGAGCGTAACGGAAAATTAAGAATACCTGACAATGATCGATCGGACAAATTTTATATGCAAATATACACGTACTTATACAATTAGGTTCTCCGGAAAACGTAGTACTTTGAACTCTTCAACGTATTTTTTTATTTTAATAATTCATTTCAACGTTGAATTTAGTTTGTTTCGCGTAAAGATAATAGTAAATAAATTACAATAATAATAATTATTTAAAATTAACGATGGGAGGTAAGTAAGAATACTTCTATGATTTGCAGTATATACGCGATACTAAGAGAATACAATACTCTTTGGACAAATAATATGACACAGAGGAGAGAATTTATCAAAGAACTAAGGTTATCGTTTACCTGGTAACGTTCAACAATTTTTCTCGCTCACACGAGAAATGCCGTTCGCAGGAACAGCAACGAGACGGGAAGAAACGGATATCTTCTTGCTGGTGGCACAATGCGCCCGTTTTATCAGCACGTAAATGAAGGGACGAATCGTGCGAAGCCAGGATTCTATCCAATGGATGCGAGGAAGAAGGACCCCATGGCGAGCTCCCATAATCTCGAGCTTCTCGACAAGTAAGCATCTCGCGTTTCTTATATGTACTAGTCTTACGTGTTTTGATCGATACGATCATATTTAGGTATATCGTTAGATACAAATGATTTCAATCGTATCGTATATTCCTATCATGATTTTTACTTTATATACGATCAAATATTTTCCTTTCAACTTTGTGAAATTCTATTATCAATGAAATCAAATGATAATTTATAATATATGATAAAAATAATTTGCTAGATATGAAATACATATATTATTATATATAATCAAATGGTAACATAAATCATATTTAAACATAGAAATTCATTGTGCCGCTTCGCTTGAAACTTATTTATTATTCGAGTATCTTCATAAAACTCACGACAGAGAGAGAGAGAGAGAGAAAGAGAGAGCAAATTGAGTTTGTCAGAAATGTATATTTGTGTTAGTATATGTGTGTATGAATAAATACGGGCACATGTGGTCGATTAATTTGACTTTCTTTTTCTCGTGCTTCATTCATCCCCATTTTATCGAATGATTCAATGAATGACTCTCTCTCTCTTTCTCTCTCCCTCTCTCTCTCTCCTTCTCGATATCCTGACACGATAAAAATACGAGAGGAAAAAGTACGATGGTTACTTACCTGCCTGTCGACTCTTCGGTATGTTTACTTCAAGATCCTTGCCTCTTTCATTTTAAACGTCCCACTAGCTTCCGACAAGGAAAAAGAAGCCGAGCTATCGTGTATCCCGTCAACGAGAAAGTAAACCCGATGTCGAGAGATCGAGATATCGAAAGATCGAGAATGAGTGCTTCCGACAGGTTCATCGATTTCAACCTTGAAGAAAATCTTCCAATTTTATCATCCTTTTTCACTTCTAACGAAAACAGATATAAATCCTCGCGCGCGAGTGAGACGATATCGTATAATAATATTTTAGTATAAATACTATATATTTTAATAACATCATTACGAAGTTCTTTAGAGATCAAAAATTTTCATCTTAAAATCGTGTACGACGACAATTAACTCTTATTCATTCTTCCTTTCTTTCTTCCCTTTTTCCTTCCTTCCTTTCTTCCTTCCTTCCTTCCTTCCTTCCTTTCTTTCTTTCTTTCTTTCTTTCTAAGCACACAGTCGACTTGGTATTTCTCACTGGCCTTTCTGGCAAATTAAACTTCCGGCATTTATGATTCCTTTGTCCTACCGGAAGATAAAAAAAGAGAAACGAAAATCATTGCCCGAATAACTCGCTCGAGCTGCACGATGAATTTATATTAAAAGAGTTCGCGTTTGGAATTTCTTCTTTTATTAAAAGGGACGTAAGATTAACTTTTCTTATCCTATTTCTCCTTATCTCTCTGTTGCTTTAGATTGTACAGAGAAAGATATTCAAGGATCTTACGAAAAAGGACGTCGATCGATCCGAAAAAGACAACCTGTATGCTGTACCTCCAAGCAGATCACACGTTCTTCGAACATTACAAATCGGAAGAAGCGTGCATCGAAGTCATGACTCGTCACGTTCAACGTGTTAACTCCATTTACAGACACACAGGTAATGAACAAATCAAAATCACGTTGCGCCATTTCCGATAATATCGTAGGAGACAAAAATTATCTACGAAATAATGCATGTTGAAACTCATCCTTTCGTTGTCATCGAGTTTAATCATACGGTATTAGTTTAAAAGGTTATTTTCGATAATCAATGAATTTAAATGAATGAACACTTTAATCGACGAGTAACAATTTATTACAATGTAATATTTTCTCTCTTTCTCTCTCTCTCTCTCTCTTTCTCCTTTATTTGATTTTAACGAATAGAAGTTTAATCGTACTAGTCGTCGTAAATAAGAGAACGCATTATTTGCCAACGCAGCTGACAATAAGATAGAAGAGAAAACGAATCGAAAAGTTTACTTCGTCCGCCCTTCACTCTCACCATCGAAGTCAATGCGAGTTTCTTCGGTGGACCTAACAAGTGCGCGTCTTCTGTCTCATTCCAGACGTAATAACTTCGCAAACCAATTAAAACTTTCGACGGGGCCCTCCCAGTTAAACTAACTTTCTGCTTTCGGCGATCGACGGTATATCGAAGGAAATGAATGTTCCACACTTTCCATCGCCACGATCTCTCTCTCTCCTGTCTCTCTCACCCCTCCGGCATCTCCCTTTTCCCTTTCTCCGTGTCTTTCTTTCTATCCATTTTTCTGTACTCACGCGTCCTCCAGCCCTGATCGATCGGGGTCCCTCCTTTCGTTCTCTCGACAATTTGCCCAAGCATTTCTAACTATAATGACATTTGTATAATATATAATCGTTATCCTTTGTAAAATATCATTAATTAATTTGCCCCATTGGACTTTGTAGGATTTCTCTATTCGTTTTCTAATTATTTCAAATAATACATTACATAATTTGAACTGCCAACTCTTTCGTAACGCGAATATCATTAAGTAATGAAAAAATGTTTCTTACGAAAATTAGATAAGAGTAAAATGGACTGATTTGGGTATGTAGCGCGTTGTATATTCGCGGATAGGACAGAACGGTTGAACACTGCGCACCACCTGCAGTAACAACGGCAAATATTTGCATCTCGTGACTGAGACGTGTTTAACGTGGCGTGACCGCACGTACCGCCGTCGTCGTCGTCGTCGTCGTCGTCGTCGTCGTCGTCGTGACGCGAGGCCAGTGCATTACTTACAATTCCCTATCTTCTTCTCTCTTTCTCTTTCTATTTCTATTTCTCTTTAGTTCCTTCCGTCGTGCGATCGCCAAGGATAAAGCCCGTTTTCCGCCAAAGTTTCCGGGCTTCTAACGAATATGCCGGCGGCGCCAACCAAGATTACTGAACGACGATAGTCGCACCGATTATCGTTTTCCCTTCTCCCCAGAATCCTTGAATTATTACACCCTTTTATCCATTACTTCTTATGCCTATGCAATATATTATATTTTGACTAACGCGCTATATGAATATGTATGAGTGCTTTAATGTTCTCCCTGGCTAAGCAAAGATATCACTAATGAATATGACTTCGCATATATACTTCTCTATATGTATATATACTTCTCTCTGTTAAATCGTATAATTTATAGTAGCTGATTCATGAAATACGCATAAACATTTTAATAATCGCGCTATAGATATGCTTATTTCATTAATCAAATTTAATACTTAATATGCATACTTATTAATATTATCATAGTTGGAAGAACCGTTGAAGAAATATCCGAAGGTTTAATCGAAATTCGTAATTCATCCCTTAGGAATTTGTGGTCTATTACGAGAGAGAGAGAGAGAGAGTTTACGATCATAAAGTGCATGGTAGGACCTTTCAAGGTAGAATCGATATTCGTAAGTTATGTCAGGAAATGAGATATGTGAGTAAAGAGATAGGAATAAGGAAGACGATTTAATTAATGATCGACATCTCAACAAAATTAGGAAATAAATTATAACGCGAAGGGAAGATGAAACATTAGAGTTTCTTGTTTTCATTTTTTTTAAATAACCCGAAGAAACCACGAACGCTCACACCCACCCTCTTTCGAAGGGTTCCTTCCTTCCCCAAAATGAGGAAGCAAAGCCGATTAATATTACACACATCGAGTTAGCAGATAACGATGGACTTAGACACTAATTAGGAAGGCGTCTTCGTCATCGTCGTCGTCGTCGTCGCCAGCTCGCGTAACACTTTCCAAGATCCACGAAAGAGGAGAAATGGATGGGAATGGGGATGAAACGCGAAACCCATCTCTTGCGAGATTAACCAAGATATCGCGTGATTCGTTTCGGCAAGTTACTTCGGAATAGTTTGCTTCTTTTCAAATAAAATTGCATTTTACCGGTAAAGAATTTATCATTTCATTTTTACTCTAACGTAATATTTAATTAAGATTGGAATAATAATACAATACAAAAGCAAATAAAAGAAAATATTCGATGACCGTTTCATCGAATGACTTATCGTTTTTAACCGAAATGATTGTAATAATAAAAAGAAAAAAAGGAAAAGGGAAAAAAAAAGATAAGAGAAATTTCCAATGAGAAAGAAGATTCTTCTTGAAAAGAAATCGAGTTGGTTAAAAGCCAAGGCAAGCAAGAGAAAAGGAAAAAGAAAGAGAGAGAGAGAGTGGAAACGAAAGAGTCAGGATAATAATCGCTTTTCGGAGCGTACATCCTCCTGGCCCCACCCCACCCTCCCACACCCTCTCCCTGATCCTTTCAACTCTCTCTCTCTCTTTCTCTCTCTCTCTCTCTCACCATCCTCGTTGATTTTCGGTGGAAACCAAAGAGAGATTCTCGCGTGACGTCTGACCGTTTTTCCATTTTCGATTTGTATTTCTTCGAACCAAGGGTTGGAGAAGGTCTGATTAAATGCTTCTCGCCACGCGAAGTGCCATCCTCTCGAAAAGATATACCAACCAGCAGCTCACGTTAGCTGGCTGGCTGGCTGGTTGGTTGGATGGTTGGATGGTTGGTTGGTTGGCTCGAAGGAAGCAAGACTGGTTTCCCCAAAATTATTCGCCTCGATTTTCTGTTCTTCTCTCCACCTTCCTCTCTCTCTCTCTCTTTCTTCTTATCGGCTGTCAACTTTAAATTTATGTAGAACCCGAGAGAGAGATAGAGAAAGAAAGAAATAGAAAACGGTAGAGAATTCTCGTTGATTTTCTTCACGGTAAATTACGTGCACTTTCATTATTAAAAAAGTTAGTATATTTTGTGAAAAATGCGATCGATATTTTTGCTCTTCTTTTCTTTTTTTTTCCTCTTCTTTTTTTTGGTTCAAATATTCGATGATAACTAACATTGCCGATCGAGTCAATCAATTCGTTTCCACGATTGAGATGCGTATTCGAAAGCTATAGGTTTTTATCGTTGCCTTTTGTGTAACACATCTCTATCTATCTTTCTCTCTTTTTCTCGTCAGGAAAGGGGTTGAAAAAGAATTACCAAGCCAGTACAATAATCGCACGGTTCATCGGCCAACAACGAACCTCTATTTTTCGACGTTCGATAAGCACATACCACTTCCTATCCATGACACCACACACACACACACACACACACATATAGACATATTGTATACTGTTACCAATCGTTTGCGAACAATGCGAACGATGTTTTTCGTTCGATAAAATGAACGGAGTAAAATGTTTTTTCCCTTTAACATTTCTTTTCTTCCTCCCGCATACGCTACGACTACTGATCGCTCCAACGAATGCCATTCACATGTTTAAAAGAGAGAAAGAAAGAAACAGAGAACACGAGGGAGGGAGGGGGTTCAATAAAACAACACAAGAAAGAATAAGCTTCACGTTTGAGAAACAAAGAACATCGCGTAGAGTCTAGTAATTTTCGATTCCTTTATTTTTAATCTCCCCCTCGCACGCGACAACCCTCGCAAAAGTGAAGAGAAAGAGAGAGAGGGTTAGTAGTAATAATAATTAAAAAAGAAAAACAAAATAATAAATACTTTTTCCCTTGACGTCTCGCTAAAATAGACCAACCAACGTTTCCTTATTTTTTTAATAAATAAATTCCACTATCTGTGTCGATTCGCACGAAAATATGAAGATTAAATTCGTAAAGATAGAAATTCAATTATTTCGAATATTTCCACCTTTGTTTTTATCACTCTTTTACATTTCGATGTTTTTTACGAAAAAGAAACAATAATTATGAACGCTAATTTCATTTTCTCTGTGAAAGTCAAAGACGAAATAAAATGAAAAATTGTTTACAGATTTTAATCAGGATGGACAACCGGACAACATCAGCTTTATGATTAAACGAGTGAAAGTTCACGGAGAGGAAGCGTTGCACGATCCATCCTATAGATTTACGGGTGATTACGGGGTCGAAGAATTTCTCGAGCTATTTTCCGGTGAGTCAACTATTATATATTTATTTTTCATTTATTTCCATTTTTATTTGCTTCCTTTTTCATTTTTTCCAATATTTCATTAATACATTTTTTCCCTCCTCCCTCTATTTTTCTTCAATATATCTCTGTATAAGGACAAAAAATTTAATTTCGAGAGGAAAATCGAAAAAATTAGTCAAGTTTTATCATTACTATGAAATTTTTTTCGAATAATGTTTTATACGTTCGTACGAGGAATGTCCAGGACATTATTTACGCATGAATCCTTCTGATAAAGCGGTCGCTCTCTCGTTTTCTCTCTCTCTCTCTCTGTTACTAGCATATCACCAATTCGTCGTCTAACTCGAGCGTGACTTTTGAACTATGCATAAGCTAGTTCCCGTCTCTTTACATTCAAACAATCTACATATATGGTATGGTAGACATCACAAACTTCAGTAAAACTGAAAGTTTGCTAGGAACCCCTTAACGACCGATCGAGAGAATCATGTGATTTTACGGAAGAAGAAACATCATAGAGAATTATCCGATCTACTTTCAACGTTCTCAGTATTTGCAATTATGACGAACGTGTAATATCACGCCATCCTTTCACACATTGAAACATAAATTATTAATAAAACGAACAACCGTATTACGTACTCGAGGAGTCTACTTCCAAGAGGATCCTTTACCTATCTCGTCATTCGTTAATTAATCGTACCTTTAATTAGTGGTGGAAAGTGTTAAAAAGGTAAAGAAAAAAAAATATACAGAGGAATAAAGAGAAAGAAAGAGTTAAAAGAGTATTGGATTACATGAAGGAGGAAAAAAAATAGGTGTCATTGAGTACTCGCTACGGAAATGTTCTAAAGGCGAGAGGTAAAAGCGTTCGTTTTTATATCGCTTCGTATAAGTACCCATTTTATCTTTCTTTCCTTCTTTCTTCTTTCTTCCTTTCTTTCTTGCTTTCTTTCTTTCTTTCTTTCTTTATTTCTTTCTTTCATTCATTCATTCGTTCGTTCGTTTATTCATCGTTTTACTCGAGTCTTCCCTTTCATCCTTTTTTCTCTGCTTTTTCTACACTTTACTCGACTCCTTTCGAATAAACTTTCTTTTTCATCCCTCCCAGTCGATGAAATTCAATACGAAAGGAATATCTTGTTTTTAAATAGTCATATTTTTGCTTCTCCGATCCTTCGAACATCATTTTATCTGTCTTCGAGAAAAATGAAGGGTTTCGAGCCCTTGAAGTAACTTGTTTTTTCTTCGATGATCAACGTCAACTAAGCTCACGATTAACGATTCAATTTTAATCGCGTATCTTATGGATAGAATCATCTTTTGAAACTTATCTAGCAGTATAATCTTATTAAAGACGATTCGAAAAGCCTCGTGCAAGAAAAACAGATCGATACGCGTAAGTAAGTAAGTACGTTTCTTCGTTACGACGAGAAAGAGAAAGAGAAGAAAAGCGATGGAAAACGAACTTCCATAAATCGTGGCGAATGCCTTAAAGCCATTTCCGTAACGTCGTTCAACAACAATATCCCAAAACTCGCGACAACAATTTTCCTCACGCGTAAAAGTGAATGATGGGGGACGAAATAGAAAGTTACTTTTCAACGAAAGGAAGTGAAAAATCGCAATGCGTTTTTATTTCAACGAAAAGGAAGACCGGTAAAATAATTTCACTTTTGCGTTATACGCATAGACACATGTTAAATTAATCGGCGAACGAAAATGATATCTCTTAAATTAGAAAAATTGCTACGCGGACTGATTTACAGACTTACTTTGCTATTCTCTCTTATCTTGACTTTCCTTCAGCAGGAAACTCGAAACGCGAGATATATTAAAGCTTTGAAGAGCCGGAAAAAACTCGTGGGTGGTGAGAGAAAAATGAGAGAGAAAGAAAAGGAAAAAATAGACAAAGTAGACAAAAATAATAATAAAATGTCGAGTACGGTTATAATCCAAATTAATAAAAGTATCATGTTAATGTAATTCGATTCGTTCGTGTAACGGTAATGAAACTAACGCGTCTTTGTCCCTCTCTCTTTCTTGAAAGCTCTTCTCAAAGCTCTCTCTTTCGAGTCCTTTCCACAAAGTGCAGTCTATGCCACATCACGGATCATATTTCAGCAATGTTACTACCACTATTACTACTACTAGTACGCGAACTCGGTAAGATGGTCTTCCATCGTCCAAGATTTTCTAAAAGTGGACAATACACACCGAATACTTTTTACCCCAACACACCTTTCCGATCGAGAAACGCATCAAAATCTACGATGAATATAAAAATGGATGAAAAGAGACATACAATTCTGCTACGAAAAAGAGATATCATAGGAATGTTTATTTCGTGCTTTTATTTATATAGATATATTCAAATATTATTTAATCTTTCGACGAAAGCCATTGAATGGATATGAATATATATAATAAACAAATACATTCCTTTCATCCGTGAAAAACTACAAAAGCTATTCTTTTCATTTGAAAACATTTGTTTGGCATAAAATCATTTTATTAACAAAATATTAAATTAAAAATATTTTACAATTAATTAAGTTATCCCGTATATAAATGTATATAAATGTATTTCTAATATAATATTTATTTGAATATATATTAATAAATACTATAGTGGTATAGATGAATAGAACAAAATAAAGAAAAAATAGTACCGAAATATTATATTGCCTGGGAAACCATAGTTTGTCCACCGTTATTAAACATATACCACATATATTACGATAAAGGTTTAGATATCGTTATAACGGGTCGTCATAGTCATTCATTCAAATCTCGATTTCGCCACATAATGGCCAGGCCAAAGGCGATTCGAAACAGGTAATACTGGGAAACATAATGCGCACCTTGGCTAAGACTAAGGTATAATACTCGGCTTCATCAAGCTTACCGATCAAGTACTCGCTGCACAATGGGAACGTACACTTTGTTATACGATAAGGACCACCATTGATTATGGTTTGGAACCTTGGAAGTCTACTTTCGCAAAAACATTTAATATTTCTTTTCTTTTTTCAAATCTTTTCGAAAGTGTCAAACGTATTTCGAGATACATTATACGATAAAAATCTAACATGGAATCGTTTAATCAACATTATAGTCAAGTTTAATATAAAGTAATCGGACTGTATCCATACGATAAATCAACTTGTATGTAGATAATAAATCAGAATGCCCAAGAATGTCCCGTAATTTAATTCCTCGAAAGCTTAGTACATACTCATACATGCCTAGTACATTCACACGTATAGACACACATAAACATATCCTCTCCACGAGTAACAAATTTCCTCTCCCTCCGTGGCGAAGGATCAATGTGCATTCATGCGCGTGGATGGAAAAAGGTCTACGGAATAAAAAAGTTCTATGGAATACGCGTACGAACTCTATCCTATTAATTTTATATTTTCTTATCTCTATCTATTCACCTATCTATGTATCCATCTATGTGTCTATGTGTAGCTATCTGCTTTATCCTTTTTCCTTGAAAGTAACATCATTCATTATTAACCATTACCGATCCCGCTCGTAAATGTATAGAATCTATTATATTATTAATCTGAACTGCTTTTACGTTAGATAAGAATTATAAATCAAGCCTAATCCAATAAAATTACTCGAAAGAAAAAGCTTTGGAATCGAACTCTGAGTTAAACGTTTGTCCTGAAAAAAAAAAGAAATAATAAAAAAAGGAAAAATAGAAAAGATATCAAAATGATTATATCCCATTCATATTTACGATTATTATTTCGCGTGTTTTACAGAGGAGGATTACGACGCCTTTTGTCTTTCCTATATGTTCACTTATCGTGATTTCGAAAAGGGTACGCTGGGTTTGGCTTGGACAGGTGATCTCAAGAACGCAGGTGGTGTTTGCGAGAAAAACGGGGTACGTATAATTTTATATTTGAAAGGAAACTCGATTTCGTACATGTACGCTTCGATAATATTATAATTTACGCTTCTATCGAATTATTATTAAAACGAATAAGTATTCGATAAGATAATTGTTAATGAAAGAAAAGCACGAATTTAACGTTACAGCATTACAGAGGTAGCATGAAATCTCTCAACACTGGCATAATCACCCTACTCAACTACGGGAAGCACGTACCACCGACGGTTTCTCACGTTACCCTTGCACACGAGATCGGCCACAATTTTGGATCTCCTGTAAGTTTACAAGAGCGCGTTGTCTCTAACATTGTCTCTCGTTGGTACTTGACAACGACGAAAACGACGACGACGACTACGACGAACGTTGGTACGACGTTCGTGTAAAAGCTCTGACTGGATGTGTGCATCGTACCTTATTTCCTTCCCCTTACCTACCCACCTAACCTCGTGTGTTTCTCGCACCCTCTTCTCTCATCACGAATTCCAGGGAGAAAGCGAATCTACACCCTCTCTTCTTCTCTCATCTCGTTCGACTCATACCAAAGAGTACCACAGAACAAGCTCGCAAACTTTCCTACTAATCGCTCGATGTTAGAACACGGGGAATCATGAAACAGAGGAGTGACGTCATGCAAGAATTTCAAGACCCTATTAACCGAAAATCCGTGAATCCTTTCTCGCGTCATAATAAAGGAAAAAGAAGAAAAAGAAGAAGAAGAAGAAGAAAAGAGATCTCGAATAACCTATTACTGTTACCACCGTCTTACTCCTTCCCCTTCTCCACCGTCTACTTATACCTCAGCGTATATTTTCTATCGTCGTAATCCCCTCGAGGAATATTTCCCTGGCAGCGTCAAATCGAATCACCCCGTGAAAGGCGTCACTTCCCATCGGGATCTCTCGTAAAATATCCGAAAATGCTGACTCCTGTTGGATTTTAAAATCGTTGCTACCTACGGAGAACGTCGAATAAAATCGACAATGTCCCTCCTCCCTTTTATTCCCCTCCAACCCTTTCCTGTCCTTTTCTTTCCCTTAGTTTTATTTGTATCCCCTTACTTTTTAACGTATCTTCGGTCTAACGTAGAAAATGTCTTTTTTTACTCCGCGAAATTTCCTTTATCCTCGAGTAGTAAAGTCAACGATTGCTCAGTCTAATCTCGATTCATCGAACTTCTTAATTCTTTTTGGTCGAGAGAATGCAATAAAGGGAGCATAGACGGGCGACCTTCGACGATCAAAGGCCACGTCTCCTAGAGCAAAGGGACGAAGGGATGGGGAGGGGGTTTTTGGAGAAGAAGGAAAGTAGAACTAAAACACATCGAGTGATTCTTCCCTCGGGAACGGAATGTCTCTTCGTTTTCTCGAGCTTCTTGCCGCACCACACGCCACCACCGCATCCTTACCTTCTCCTTCTTTCGAGAGAACGAAAAGCAGCGGAAAAGGTGATTTCCTCGTGGCAACGAAATTCAATTCCGAGTACGTCCCGTGCTCGTTCATGCGCGTGACGTCCTTCGCGCATTCTACCGCGATTCCTTACGCGACGAAAAAAAACACTTTCCAAATCTTCGACAAGTTTTTCTTCATATTTTTAACGAAGTTTATTAAACCAAGTACGTGCCGTTTCGTTCGACCAACTTTTGCCATTTTTTTGAGATAGAACCATAATCGCGTCGTCACCGTACACGCATAGTCCACGATTTCCTCGACTTTTCCAGGGATTGCTCTCGACCAGATCCTAGATGCATCTTTGACATCCAAATTTTTATTTATAAAAATAAAGTCAAATTGGGACACTCTTTATATTTTTATATTAAATGTAATTCCGTTTAAAAATATCTAAAGTTTCATTAGTTTTATATTCGTAGTTACTCGTAAGATTTATATATCTTGAATTACAAATCGAGAATGAGAGCTTTTCAAACTTTTGAAAGTTCGTGTAATAAGATACACATTATTTCGATCAAAACTTTGGAATATACTTATAATTCCGAATAATCTAAAATGTCAAATATCTCATAAAGTAATTCAAATTTCGATGACTTTGGATTAGTACTTTTATTCGTAGAATAATGAAAGGAATCGATTGGTCAAAGAAAAAAAATAAAGTGCAATGGCATCTGCACAAAAAATAAGGTAACAAGAAGCTAGGACATATTATGTCATATGATTTTTTACTTTATTATTTCACAGTTCCCAGAATCACTTTATCTACTAATTATTTTTTTTTCTCTCTCTCCCTCTCCCTCCACCCCTCTATCTATCTATCTTGATAAAATACGTAATGAAAATAAAAAAAAAAAGAATCAATCATGTTGATACGGTTGTCTCATTCGTTTCCTATCCTTATCTCTATCTAAAATCTTTGAGTCGTGGTGCAGAACTTTTAACCAAGGTTGTATACACACTCTCAGCGAAATCGGGATCGTAAATGAAGTCTTTAAGGCGACTTTAGAAGACGCATTTGTTGCAACGTTATCATCCGTTACTTCCATTCGACCACGGAACGGGTACAAATGCGTTTAGGTCCTTTCTAAATGAGTTCTCTACTTTACGACCATTTGTGTGTATGTGTGTGTGTAAGCGTATGTCTAACTATGTATTAGAAAGAAAGGGAGAGAGAAAGAGAAAGAAGGAAAATGGTCGTAGAGTTCGGACGAGTTCGGAAACGCTTTTCGCCACCCATCTTCTTTCATACACATACACACACAAACGCGTATATGCATATCCGTAGATTCATGTATATATATATTTCCGCGCACATACACAGCATGATCCCGACGAGTGTTCGCCAGGCGGCGAGGATGGGAATTTCATAATGTTCGCGAGGGCTACGAGTGGCGACAAGCGGAACAACAATCGATTCAGTCCGTGCAGTCTCGTCTCTATAAACCCAGTCCTAAATGCCAAGGCTCGTTCTGCGAAAGGATGTTTCGCTGGTGAGTACAACAATAAGTTTCAAGATTTCAATTATCTCCGAACTATTCGTCTTTCGTCCGTTCCTTATTATACTATACTACGAAAGGAATAATACCTCTCGAAACGAACGTTTTCGGTATTCCGAATATACGACAACGGTGAACAGAAATTCTCGTCAAATTATTTAACGTAGTCTATAGATGTATTTTACCAGTAATTTCACTTACCTCACGACGACGATTATTCTACACGGAGAATCAACGAATTCGCGTACTAACGATCGCCAACGTCTTCGTAACTTCTCGGAAATGATTAACGTTAGTTATTATTTTTCTGCTCGATCACCGACGCCGATAATTCAAAGCTAAATTAAACACTTTCGTTAAACGATTCGACGAGAACTCGGAGAAAATTGTTCGATAAAATATACGAAGAGATATACAAAAATAGAGAAAGAAAGAGAGAATGTCAACGCAATTGCTTTCCAAATGAATGAAATTAACGCTCGACGATAAACTTGAAAGCGGAAGAGGAACAGGAGTAGGGGTGTAGAACGAACAACAATTTCTAAAGCAATTCGAGAAGAGATACAGGTGGCCTTTTACAGACGGACAGAGTCCCTTCGAGTGACAAACAGAGAAAAACTCTTCTATTTTGTAGACAAAAGCTTTTAGGAGGATGCGTTATATGTTAGTAGATGGTAGACGCTCGAGAGGATGCGAGTATGGCGAGTCGAGGATGCAATGGAGATTGTAAAGGGGGTGGGAACGGGGCTTCGGAGAGCTTGGAATTCAATTAAAACGGAGTCGCACGTCAGAGAGTCGAGTGGGAACGACTACCCAGTCAAATTGCTCTTCTAATCGGTACATTCGATTAATCTTGACAAAGACGCGTGTAATGGACTGTCGAGTGACCTTGCCTTAAAGATGAAAGAAGAAATCGACCATTCGATTTTCCCCATCTTTTCTCCTCCTTTTCCAAGCAAATTAACAATTTTACTTTTATTTTCTTCTCTTTCTTACCAATGAAATTTGTCAATCTCTTTAGAATTCATTCGCGGAATAATTAGATTGAAAAACGACGAAATGAAAATCAAATATATAACGATATTTAATATATTATTATACTATCATATAACTTTCACGTTATATGGTGTCTTTTTCCACTCCCTTTTACGGATTAGAGTCACTTCTCTGCGAACACCTTCTCACACTTATCCAATATTTTTAAAGAGGTCGCATATTTTAACCGCCTCTGTGGAGTCAACAGCGCAAGATTTTTGTTTTTCCAAACGCGTCAAACATCCATTTTACTAACAGCGTCCACGTTACCTGACTTTAGCGATCTCACGGGGAAATAGTAATCCAACGTGGCTAGGTCTCGTCGACTAACTTTCACGTTATATCATTTTTATATGCGGGCAAAAATAATGTTGATGATAAAGAATCATTTGATATAATTAAACTAATATAAGTAATAGCGCATAATTGTTAGGCGAAGTTTGAAATCCGTGAAATCTATGCTTAACGAATCTTTTCTAAAGAGAGACAGAGAGAAATGGTACGTCAAAGGATTAGAATAATTCGAATCAATTTCAGTACTCCGGTTAAAGACTTTTGAGAGAACAAGGTAGCAATCAAGGAGAGAGAGATCGCTAAAGTGCCGTTGCAAAGAGCCCAGCAAAGTACAAAATTCTCCAACGAATCCTACGTGTATCGCCGCGAAAAAGGGGCTTCGCGTTGCGTACCGCATAGTCGACGTGCCTACCATGCCTTTTACAATCTCACATTACTTTGGCTACGGAGACGTAAAGAGGAATTCATCCTCGGCTTCCAGAGACTCGAACAAAGTCGGACTAACCCCCTGTCAGACGAAATTCTATCGCGAATTCCTCGATTTATTACGAAAATCTCTAAAATAGTATCATTTCTCTTCGGTAAAACACCCCAATACCCTAAATCCAACATTTCATGATTTCGCGTTATCTAAATAATATTAATTTAACATTAGCCTTTTTAGCTCTTATTTATTTACTAACGTTCATTATATTATAATATTTGTACGTTTAAATGGAACATTATATCAAACGTGTATACATATCGCAATTTTCAATCCGAAGTATCAAAAATAAAATCTACCTCTTTCTCCTTTCTTTCCAAAGAAATCGAATAGAAAAAGAAAGTAAAACACGAGTATAGTAAGACCGAACATTCGTAGAAAGCGTAAGACACGAGATTAACATTAATTTCATTAAACCACGAGAAAGACTAGATCCCTACGCCGAGCTTCATTAAACCTAAGGATTTCATTAAAACTGTCGACTGATTAACCTTTATTACATCTCATTTGCTTTAATGCGCGCGGGATTTTCTTGCCGACAATTTTTTCCTCTCTTTTTCTTCCCTTCTCTCTCTCTCGCTTTCTATTTTTTAGCTCTTTCCTTTCGTACCGGCAGCAGAACACGCGATTAACCTGTCAAACTCGTCGTTTTCTTTCGTTCGCTTCGATCCCCCGAGGAACAATCACTCGTTATCGGACAAAGGAGACACGACGACGCGACGTGAACACAAGGCAGGACTCGTCGTCGTACCAATGAGAGAAGAACGGAACAGGCAGACAGGGGGGTGGTAAGGGTGGACGAGGGGACGGAGCAAATGGATGGCATGGGTTGGTTAATTATCGTCCAGGCATCGAAAATTACGTACGAAGAAGAGCTACGATTCTTAAGAGAATAAATGCTACCGACGTGAACAAATTTTTAAAACTAAAGGAAAAAAGAAAGCTGGAGGGGAAGAGAGAATGTAAAAGATAAAAGAAAGAAAATGAAGAAAAACCGAATAGATAGCCGTCGATAATTTTGCCCATTGTTCCAAGTCCATAGCTGGCAAACGACTTTTTCATGAATAACAACTTCAAGAACGATCTTGAAAGATAGTGAAGCAGAACGAGAAAATGAGAGATAAATTCTCTCTTCCTCTCTCTCTCTCTCTTTATCTTTTGGTTGCTTTCTTCCTACTATCAACGCTTATCAGACGACTCGGAACACCATCATTATCTCTCTCTTTCTCTGTTTCTCTCGCGTTTACCTCCCTTTTCCTTCGAATTGAAGGAAAACTTTGAGGATGTAGATGGTAAGGTTGCTTCTCGATAATCGATGATCCCACAGAGCCTCAGTCGGCCATTTGCGGAAACGGCGTAGTGGAGGAGGGTGAGGAGTGCGATTGCGGATGGGAGGAGGACTGCAATGATCCTTGTTGCCACCCTCAACGGCTCCATCATGTCCCTCATGAGATACCTTGTCGCCTTGCCGATGGCGCAGTTTGCAGTCCCAGTCAGGTGAGTAACCCTTCTCGCATGCTCCATTTCCTGACCCTCTAGAGAAACGTTCGTTCCGTCGATGAACGATCATTATACGCGTGTTCTTAAAACCTTTCCTCCATTTTCTACATACTCAATTCAACCTCTTTACTTGAAATCGCCGAATGAACGCATTGCTAAACTTTATCGCGTACACTTGAAATTGGATCAAATGGTTGAATTTGAAGGGAAAAAAAAAGGACGAAAAATCTAGCTAAATAAAAAAAAAAAAACAAAAAATGACAACGACGAATAAAGAGCGAGAACTTTCGCGCTCGCTTCGACTAAAAAGTTGTTACGTAAAATTAGCGAGTATACGATTTCAATGGATATTCACGTATGCACGGGTCAGTGTTCTATTTTGTTTTTACTATCCGAATAAAGTAGATCTATTCGAAGCGTTTCATCATTCCTGGTCAACGACTTTCCGATCGTTTAAAACTAAAAGTAAACTTACGATCGATCTTACTTCCCTTTCAGAGAGAAAAGGCTCCTCTCTTCTCTCTAATTAGTTCTCTTCGTAAATTTGACGTAACTCGTGTACTGACGTTTTTCACCTTCCCTTGATTACTCCTCCTCCTCCTCCTCCTCCTTCTTCTTCTTCTTCTTCTTCTTCTTCTTCTTCTACTTCTTTTACCTCGTGCGAGTTCTCCAAGAAAAATACAAACTCTATCGAGAAAGAAGAAGAATGTGAACTATTTCTATATAGATAAAAGAACAAGACTAATCGAAAGGACTTATATTTAACGATATATATCGACAGATTCTCGATAAATTAAACGAAAAATAATCAGAAACGTTGAAAATCTCGATAAAATTTAATTTTTATTAACGAACGTGCTCAATTATTAACCACATTTTACTATTTTCTAAATGGATACTTTATACCGGAAGAAACCTCGAATCATATCGATAATCGAATAATTATCATTTGTTAGCAAACCGAGCAAAGTTCGATACTTTGCCGGTATGCAATGGATAATTAAACGCGTATTCGACGAGCCACCGATAATGAGTAAGGGATCCCTTAACGTCGTAACAGCTATCTCCCCTTCCTTCAGATCTTACGGGATAGAGAACGGTGCTTTCACACGATCCTAATTTATGCACTAATTCGCCATGCACTTCGTGGTGAACTTTGCCGTACGTCCGTTCGCAAACTCTCCTTCTCTCTCTCTCCCACTTTCTCTACATACGTAGATGCGAATATATTTCTCAACATAGTAGTACAAGGTCTCTTATATGTAAAATCAACGCAAATATTCAAAGAAGCGGCAGCAGTAAAGGGTAAGAAATTCCCTTCAACGTAAAATTGAATACGACTAGAAAAAAGTCAATGTATCATTTTTTAAATCAAAGAAAAAATAAAACACAGTTCCTAAGATCGTTCATTATTAAAAAGACACCCGCAAATAGAATGGCTATATAAATGATTATCTTCTATTTAACGGAAATCGAATAAGACCGATGCAAAAATAAAACAGGATAATTTTACTAATAAATATAGAAAAAAGAAAAAAACTTTAAAATCATAAACCATGTTAAAACAAACTGAAATATAAAAAAAGTGTATCAAACAATTAAAATAAATGTTAATTAATCGATAGAAGTGTCTGTTTTTAACTAAAATCTTTGTGTATAGCGTCTATGTACCGTCCTCCTCGAAGTCTCGCGTTAGACTGAGTCTTTGTCCTCTAGAAAATGACTTTTATTGAAAGTTGTTTATATGACTTTCCGAATAAGAAAATTCTCTTTATTACGAATATTATTGATTTTCTACACATGCGAAACGTTCGTAAAGTCATATAAACAACTTTGAATGAAAGCATTTACGCAGAGGACAATGTCTCATTTCAACGGTGGATTTCGAAGAGGACGCATGCTCCAAACATATACTCGGTGCTTTTCAACTACGATACACATTTCCATCGATTAATTAACAATTATTTAAATACTCTAATGTACTCTATTTTTAGTTACAATTTTTTTAACGTTCCTGCGCAGCGATGACTTCGAAAGAAAAATTTTCGTCTAATAACTCGTCTAATATAACAACGGAAAATTGTAATCATTAGCACCGTTTAAAAAATTTTACTCCAATAATATAATTGATGCAATATCAAAAACTTTGTCAATATGATTGATCGAGTCAAAATCTCATTTCTCTTTAACGATAAACGTTAAATGTCTATGACGATTGGAAGATAGAATCGAGATATTTATGGGATAATCTAAGAAGAGGAAGAGAGAGAAGTGATGAAGGTTTAATTTTCAAATGTCGATCGAAATGCACCATTTCCAACATGATCGTCGTCGTAGTTGATAACTACGCGTTGTTCGCGACTAGCGGTATCCCAGAAAATGAGAATAATTAATCAAAGGAGAATCAAGGTGGTTACTATCGAGATAGGAAACGCTTGAGAAAGAGGCATACTTGGCTAACATGGAACGAGATAAAACAATTAATCTTACCATTTTGTAATCCAAGTAAATGGGAATATTTCCGAACTCCTCCTTCGTATTCGAAATTAGCCTTCTCTTTCGAGTTTACCGAGGCATCCTTTCGCTAAAAGCACGTTCAAACACACACACACGCGCGCGCAGAGATACGTATAGACAGAGACAAAGCTTATTGAGCTTAATGACAATCGATCGATAAAGAATATGAAGAGGAGAAAAAGTGAATGGAATTTCATGTCCATCGAGAAACGTTTCTGTGACTACCTGTCTAATGAAAGCAAACACCGAAAGCTTTCGAATTTTCGAACATGTCTTAGTACGTACGTATACGGCAAAACCTCCTCTTCCTCATTTTCCTCCAGCTCCTAGATACAAGCTCTCGGGCCAGTATGCTTGCGGTGGTGGTGATTCTCGCGTGGAACCACTACCGTCGGCTTGCAGCTCTAAAGTTCGTTGGAATTAATCCAACGACGAGTACCGATTCAACGAGTCGTTACGATATAGGAAAAGCGAGAGAGCTCATTACCGAGTATTTAAAGAGCTTTTCTCTCTCTTTCTTCCCTTCTGTTAATCTCAATTTCTCATGCAAAACCCACTTTCAAATGTAATGAATTTGAAAGCACAGCGCATGTAGATCTTGAGAGAGAGAGAGAGAGAGAAAAAAAATAACGGAAAAAGAAACGACGAAATACCAGTAGCTCATTTATACGAATTTTCCAATCACCGACAAGTAGTTTACATTTTATTTTTCTTCTACATCTACTCCAGATTTGTTCCGATCCATTCGTAGAGAGACGAATCTAACGAGAAGTAGACAAACGCATCGAGACGTTTTCAACGAATGGGAAGAAAATATTTTTACGGTTTTCTACTCCCTCTTCGGAGGCACGGAAGATCGCGTCTCCGTCTGCATATCTACGAAAGGAAATACGATTGGAGAATGGATATAGAGGAATGGGAAGTAAACAAATGTGGAAAATCCAACAAGAGGAAAACATCCGTTGGTTGGAACGAGATGAAAGAAGATCTCGGAGACAGACGAAGACAAAAAAAAGAAGAAAAAAGAAAAAGAAAGAATAAGAAGTAGAAGGGAAAAGAAAATCGAATCTAACTCGAGAGAGAGGGAGAGAGAGAGAGAGAGCAGGAACTCGATGCATTAGGTGCATCGTGAGAGTCTGAAGAAAAGTGCCGGATGCAAAACACGCAGAGATCCGTTGGAACGCAAAGACGTAGACGAATGAACGGGTTCCCTCTTTCGAGACAGCCTTCTTTCGCTAAAGAAACAGAGAAAGAGAAAAGAAGGAGAAACGATTCTTTCCTCCGCATTCTCTCCTCTGGCTGAAAACATGGCTGAAAGAATGCCGGAAAAAGGCGCGAGGTGCTTTATATTTCGCCAGTTACGCTTCACGATCTACGACTTGCCTAACTTTTCTATCCCTTTTTTACCTTTTTTCTTCTTTTCTTTTTTATTAATTTTTTGTAACAATCTTTCATACTTTTCTCGGCCTATATCTAAAATCTATCTCGCGTATCTTCTTATCGATTAACGAAAAACGATACTTATCGTAAATAACGAAAAAAGAGAAGGGAATAGATAAAGTTAAAATATTCCGATAATTCTTAAATTAATTAAAAATACGATCGACACATTTCCATTCGAAAGTAAATTGAAATATTATTCGAATATTTTCGCTCCCTCTCTCTTCTCTTCTGAATAATTCACGATTGAATATTTCTAATGTATTAATATTTGAAACGAAGATAAAAAAGAAAATTTAGATCTCAGGTAAAATATTTGTGCTTTTTTATTTGCGTCGCGAGATTATCGAGTAAATTCCAGGAACACGAAATTAACTGATCGACTTATTTCAAGAATTCCCGGGATTGACGATCCACGAATGACGGACTCGAACGTTTCTGCTATATCGTTCTACCGCATGTACTCTCCTTATGGCCCCCATATACACCGCACTGTCTCCTGTATTGAAATTCGATAAATTGATTCGTCCCACCATCTCATGTTATTGCGTTCCGTCCAGTGTGAGAACGAAATTGAGACCGGTTGGAAGTTGGAATACGACTACGACGAAGGCGGAGTCGCGTTCTTTATTCCATTCTCGCTTCCGAATACTCCCACTAGCCGTGGGTCAAACTCTCTTATGTATATATTCATATGTGAACGTCTGTGTAAATGTATCCATGTTTTACATACACCTACGAACATTTTACGAGTTGATGGAAAAAGCTCCGACCGTAGCCGCTTATTTCTTCGCTCTTTATACATAGATATCGAACTTCGATTTGACCCACGAATTCTCCTATGTACTTTTCGATTTCCTACGAGGATCTTCTCTCTTGCTCTTCCTACGATGCTCTCTACCAGTGGGTACCGCGCAAAATCGACTTGATTTTTATACAGGAAATTCGGACGGCATTTGCCATTCAAAATTGTGCACGAGCTTAGCCCTGAGAAATCACGTTCAATGTAACTATACATTTATACTACTTTACTCTTTTTACCGATATCTTTATATCTATAAATCTATATTTATCAGTTCCGTAACATTTAACACTCTTCCTCTTCCCTTCCTTCGACATTTCGCCAACCTAACGTGGAGAGCTCGAAGAGTTTCGTGCACGATGAATGTATGAGAGATCGTTGTATAATAAAAACTCCTATGTAACGTTCTCAAACTCATAATTAGTCCAACCACAGTAGACTTCTTTGAAAGCGTCCTTTTCAAATCCGAATTTTCTGTTTGCTCTCATTAACAAAGTTTCACAGAGCTTTGTCGAGTAAAAAAGCGATGCTCGTGATGTTCCAACGTATCTCACATGAGCGCAACGAAGGTTCAGCCAAAAGAAAATTTGAATATGAATCATACGTATGTACGGTTTCCTATTTGTAGATAAACTTGGAAAAAGAATAATCGTTCGCGAAGGAAACGTCAAAATATTTTACTCCAAGTATATAGACATCAAACGGACTTTTTACTACTTTCTATTCCGAAAGTTTACCATTTCGTATGCAAACGTCGTAATCAAATATTTCGACGAACTATCTAAATTTCCTACTTTCCTAATCAAAACATTCACCAGTACACGAAAAGTAAATATCTCTAAATTAATTATAATGTCTATGTTGTACATATGTAGTTACATATCAAACGCAGAAATAACGAAAAGCTCGAGGCAAAATTCGCTCGAATGTGTTTTTCCATGATCGACACGCGAGTCAACCAATAACATGATCGCATCTTGCTTCGAACACCATTAACGGATTCCCACAGAGACCATACTGATCTCATAGTCCCTCTCTCTCTCTGTCCCCCCCCTCATCGTCGTATCTCTGTTGCAGGGGCCGTGCTGCACGTCGGCTTGTACTTTACGCAGCGGGGACAAGTGCAGGGACGACAACGGATGCAGGGACGCGAGCTTTTGCGACGGCCGAGGTCCCCAGTGTCCGCCATCCATCAACAAACCCAACAAGACCATATGCAACGAGGAGTTCGTCTGTTACATGGGGGTGAGAATACACGATTCTATCTCCGTCTCTCTCCACTTTCATACACATACACACATTTAGATACTGACGTGCACGCTGTGTAGAGTCACACAGACTCCTTTCGAGCATTCTCCAACCATCGAGACGAGAGAATACAACCTCGCACACCACTTGGCTACTTCACTACTCCACTCTACTTGCATACTACTCTATTTCTCCTTTATGTGTGCGAGTATACACGTACATCCGCTTACTCCTACACAGAGAAACACAAACAGCCACCACCATCGAGCTCCGCGCGTTACCTAGTATTGATCTACAACCACGAATTTATGAACGCAGACGATTCCTGCCTTTGTCAAATCCCATCTGGACCGGTAGAGAGATTCCGTCTGTGAAACTTCCCCGAATGATCCATCGATCGATTTTTAGCAAAAATTGGAAAACTGTCGCTAGCTAACTGACGTTCTAGTCGTCTATTGCCATCTCGTTTTTATTTATCGAGTGTTCTCTCTTCAACGATTTTCACGGGTTTTTTTCTAATGTAATTAAATATTCACAATAGGAGTAAATTTTGCCCGACATCGTATCGCGTAAATAGAACGCATATTCTTCAACAGTTTTCATCAAATAACACGCGAAAGGAAGAGACGCGTCAGAGTTTGGACATTTTTTTCGAATATATGGGAAATGGAAATGTAGAGAACATGTTTCTCGTCGTGAAATTACGATAGCCAAAGTTAATCCCGAATTTGTCAAGTCATACCTCTCATTCGTTTCGAATGAATGAATGAACGAAATGGAGTTTGTTTCGCTTTATCGCTATCATAGATAATAATGCTCGAAATACCAGCGAAATAGGCCAGGGGTATTGGTAAAAGAATATTAATAGAAATGAAATACATGAAAACAGAGCTATGGCGTTGATAGTAATAGAACGCACAGGGCATTAATTACACGCCTATGAAGCTTTTGTTCTCTCTTTCTCTCTTTCTCTCTTTCTCTTTCTCTTTCTCTTGATCGTGGATTGAATACGCGTATGGTAGAATAGCCGGTCGCTATTAATATAATAATTAATTCATACATCGAGCGTTTCTCGCTGTGCACATACCATATATGTACGCCATTATATCGGCATGCGAATATTTCAGGTATAGAAATATCGACGGTGATTATCGCTTTGACGTCTGCTTTCCCTCGAGGTCGTGGTCACTTCGTTAGACGTGATGTATATATGTATTCCTCGATTAACACAACACGACCTCGAATACGAATAAACCAATCTATAGTTGAAACAAAAGCACATATTTGTTTCTCTCCTCACAATCAGACGTGTAAACGAAAGATGAATAAATATCAAATCAGTGCAGATATAAATGATAACATTTAAACGATCATTCCTTGTTCAAATAATTTCTACCTTTTCCAATTGGATCAATTTTTAATGTATACAGTGAATCACACAGGAGTATTCGTATCCGTTTTCATTTTAAAATTTCAAATAATTCATATTTGCTTGTAATGCTAAATTTCACAATTTTTATACACAGAAATCTATTTTATGACTAACTTTTCAATTGATATCAATTTCATTGCAAAAGAATATTTTATCGTTGGAGAATAATCCTAAAATATGTTTCCGCGTATAAGAATATTAGATTATTGTATAACAAGAAAATATTGATCGTGTTTTAAATCTACAGAGTGGATACGAATATTCCTGTACGAACGCTATCGTTAATTTGTTTCCTTTCATCTTCATTCGACAAATATGAAGTTATATTGTAAAATAAGATTGAATGATTTATTGTCATCGGTAGACTGCAATTTAATTCAATTATCCCTTATACTAGCGTAGAGATCATTTCATTGTTCCGTTGCAACGTTCGTTCAGCTGCATAAAAAATAATATCACGATAAGGGACGATTTTTATGAACGTTCTTCATGACTATCTCAACGAGAATGCACCGCACTTACGGAATTGCCGCGGCGCGTCGAATTTACGATTCCCGGCAGAGCCGCTTCCTTAGCTAGTAACTTATTCATTGAGCTCTGTCTAGCATTTCCGTGATCGTACATTCGTAGTAGTCATAATAGCAAGTATACGGCGTGTGAATTACGCTGCTAATAGAACCTAGAGGGAAAGAGGAGTTGGCTGAATAAGACCAGCGTATGATAAATGAAGAAAAATGAATGTAAAGATCGGTTAGATCATTTTCAAGAAGAAAAATAATATCGATCGTGGATTTATTTCAATGAATCTTGAGAGAACGTCAAATTAATGAAACATTTTATAATAAAAACTTTAAATATTCAATTTCAATGAAAAATATAACGTCCCAATTTTCCATCAATTTATTCGCGAGATTATTATTAAATTTACGTGTTTTATAAAATGTTAATGAATTCGGTAAAAATAAATGGAGCGAGAGGAAGAAAAAATAAAATAGAGAAAAGATGTTATCGTGGGAAGGAACGGATTAAAAGAAGGAAAAAAAAGTGAAAAGGGGAGTAACGGAATCAAGATATCCGAGCGATTATTTCGTTTTAACTAACGGAACAAATAAGGGCCTCGGTGGTGGAACGAGCGCGATAAAATCTAACGCTCGAACTGCTTCCGTGTAACTTCTCGGCACGAATCGCAGAAGGGGAAAGTTTGGCCGTACCTACAGGTCGAGAAACAATCGCCATTACAACAGCACTCGCGCCAGGAACGTACAGAGTTACGAATTTCCGTAGGGCGAGATCGTTCGAGTTGCATCGAGGCCACCTTATCGACTCTACGTGACTTTAATAAAGATCAGTTCTAGGACTTTGAGTAGTCATTGACTATATATATATATACCTGCATCTCATATACGTATTATATGCATAAAGAACTTTTGTTATTCTTGAAACAAACAAAACTCATTAAGTTCCGTTCAACATAATCGTAAAACAAATTTCAAATGCATAATCAAAATCCAATTTAGAGAAAAAGCCATATAAATAATGTCAAGTATAAAGAAATACAATTTTATTCTTGACACGAACATAGAAACGTTCCTTTCCCGTTCGATTCAGAGAACGTCGAATTCGGTGCGGAGTCGAGGATGCGACGTCGACGTCTCATTGTTGCCGACGGTGCGGAAACGCCAAAGCAAATTGCAAACTTTCGGGGACGTAGCGCGGCAGCTGACTTCTCTCCCTCTCTCTTCCTCTCTCTCTCTCTCACGCTCTCTCTGTTAGCATCCATCGCCTCTCCACTTCTCTCGTCTCCTCTTTCGACCAACCGACCAACCGACGTTATTGTACTTGCAAATTAGAAACCGACTATTTCGGGAATATCGATTTCCACGGCTCGTACATACGAGAGAAAAGCCCTCTACCCTTTTCCCTTCTCCTCCTCCTCCTTCCTTTTCTCCTCCTCAACAGTCGACTTGCCTCTTCGCGTACCAATGTTTCCACTCGGCTGAATAGAATCGAATGTATCTGATCCTCGTTACCCGAAGTACCTATTCTCTCTTTCTCCTCGACGAAAAACAAATAGTAAGCTAGATTTTCCTACATCCCGACTACCTACGACAGTGTAGTAACATGCTCATTTGCCAGCTCGTATCTGTTTCTCTCTTTCACTTGCTCTGTACTTCTCTTTTAGAGTCGAATAAGGACCATTTAATTACCAATACGTCCTGCTGTTCGATCGGATAAGCTTTCTTTGCAGTTTGTCTACCAGTCTCTAAGTAAATTTGTTCTAATTCCAAAATATTAGGAGATGATACTATTTTACTTCGAAAGAAATTTCTCCATGGTAAGATCGAAAATAATAAGATTAGATATATCTGTATGATAATGAAATATCGCGTGCTCGAAGAAATATTACAATAAATGAGGGTGTTTTTATCATCTAATTGCTACATTATTGTTTATATCGTTTTAGTTAGATAGAACGATAACGTCTATGAGAAGATGGCAAACAGAACAAAGCACGAACTCGTCGTCCTACATATGTATCATAAACGAGGAGAATGTTCGTACGTTTGAAATATCGTCCTCTCTTTCGTCATTTCTACCCCATAAACTATATATTTAACTGTCTACTACTCTCGTCACATTTAGTATCTCCCATGAATCATTGTCCTTTTGAACAGAGCGATAATTGTAAAGCAATGGTGAGAGTTTATCGGATTTTCGTATTGCTTTCAGGAATGCACAGGCAGCATTTGCCTGGCTTACGGTTTGGAATCCTGTCAATGTATCGCAGGACCGGAGGATCCACCGACCAAGAGCTGTGAACTCTGCTGTAAATTACCAGGAGAGGATCAACCATGCTTGTAAGAGAGATCATCGTTATACACAGTAGTATCTTGTCGATAGTTTCTACTTCGAGAACTTCTCGTTCATGCTAATCTTGTTAATAAAAGAAACGAGATTACGATTGTCTTTGAAAATTTACCAAGTTATATCTTTCGATTTTTAACGACGTAAATTAATTGTAAGCTAAAACGATTTCTTATTTCCATTCTCTCGGTTATTTCAAATGTAATTATTTCCTTTCACCTGCTACATTTTTCATTCTCTCGGAATTAAAATATAATCGTAATTGGAGCTTAAACGAGATTAAAATGTTTCATTATTATATACACGCGCGCGCGCACGTTTATCTTTAGATCGAATAATATTTTTAGTAGAAAATGCTGCGAATAAAATGTTATTTATTTGGATACAAAGTACTAATAGCTAACAAAATATATTAATAATACCCTAACAAAAATATATGTAATGTAAATTAAAAACCGGAAGTCTCGTTACAGTAATATTAACTACACGAGTCATCTAAATTAGATAACTTGAGCAACGCGGGAAAATATTGAAACGTTAAATAGTCACAAACTGTGAAAGAGACGATTACGACGACGAAGATGAAACGGTTGAAATATATATAGATATATACCTATAGATGGAAAACGGGAAAGCATTTTTCTCAGGCGTGAAAAAAAAGTTAAATTGAAGTCGGGCGTGTACAAACACTTCCTTCGATCAAAAGAGTGAGAGGAAGCTTTAAGAAAGTAAATTCTTTTCTCGCTCTTTGCAGATCGTCCTTTGCTTGGAATTCAGCCCCTTACGATATACCGGACATGCTTTCAAAGCCTGGCACACCTTGCAACGACTACAATGGTTACTGCGACGTTTTTCAAAGATGCCGAGAGGTACATTCCCCTCTTTTTTATCGATTATCAAAATAGAAAATATAAGAGAGAGAAAAAACTTATATATTTATTTAGCTTACCTTTAAGACGAATGACTTACGTCGTATCACGCAAGTTATCTCCTCCTTTTACGTGCATAGGTTGATCCGAGTGGACCCTTGGCTACCTTGAGAAGACTCCTTCTATCCGATGCGAGTCTTGCTAACTTTCAACGATGGATCACCGATCGTTGGTACATAGTCGCCTTGATGATTCTCTTTCTGCTATCCATACTGGTAAGACCTGTAAAAAAGAATAATTAAACAAAATTAGGCGAAACTTGAACGACCCTTGAAATCTATAATTTTGTAACTTTGGTTGTATTCCAGTGCGTGGTGACGAGGCTATTGAGTAAACGGCGAGTACCGCGTATGAAAATCCTTCCAATAGGTCAAGAAATTCGAGAGGATGCAGCGAGAAAGGATGAATCTTTGTCGAAGGAGCATGCAACGTCGAATGATGGTAGAATACAATCGATGAACATTTCGGACATCAAAAAGCGTATAGTCGAGGCTATGAAAAGCATCGTCTCGCCGCGTGGTAAGAGGAACGACGAGGAGTCCTTGCGGGCGAGTACCTGTATCTCCAGGATTCTACGTCTTCTAGAAAAAGACGGTACTCGAGCGGTCGATCGTTCGGAAAAGCAGAGCTTGAACGAGATCGAAGAGGTGGAAGGTAAGAGGAGAACAAGTAGGAGTGAAAAGAAACGAGAGAATAGGAGAAAAGAAATGGAAAAGAAAGAATTGGAGAAAAAAGAAAATAAGAGAACGCTCCTTCCTCGCGTCGAGTGCCAGGAGGGCGAGAGGAATCCCGGAAGATGGCGAAGAATTTCCTTTATTCTATCGGGAAGAAATATTCCCACCAATTTGACTTCCACCGAAGAAAATATGACAACTAACTCGTACGACATCGAACGAAAAGTTTGTCAAAATTCGATGAATTATCAAAGCGAATCATTGGTAGTACCGGACACACCCGATACGCCGATCGATATGGTCGAAGGAAGAATACAAACGTCAGATTTGACAGTCCTCTTACCAGAAAGTTAGTCGTGGGATAGGTTTCTCTTATTCGACTTCTTTATTACATTATTGATGAACTACGAAGTTGGATACAACTGGGTGTCCCGAAGAGTTTGTAAATGTTGTATATAATCCTCGAATCGATAAGTATATATTCCTGTCGATCGTAGAAAAATGCATCTAGAATTCGATATAAGAATGACAATGATCGAATAATATGGATATGAAAGATTCGTATTTTAATCGAGTATAGAAGCGGACCAATCGTAGAGGAGGTCGTCCCGAAGTTTAGTATCGGTGTATGTATGAGTGTAGAAGAATGTATAAGTAATCTCGATCATTATTGTAAAAAAAATAAATCCTATGCTACTAATTCATTATAATCATACTCTCTTAATCATTTTTAACCATTCTAACTTATTTTCAATCTCTCTTCTTTTTTCCCGCCGATTCCGATCATCGTTCGATATACAATGGTAACGCCACCTATGCATCCTTCGCTGTTTAACCTCTCGATCGATTATTCATTACTTCAAAATCCAATTTCAATGAAAATTATTCGAAATATCATGTTACGGCAATACGACGTTAATCAATAATAAAAAAGAAAAACAAAAATAAAAAGGATATTTCGGAAAAAAGTTCTTCGTGCAAGCGCACTTTTTTGTTATGCCATTTGAATTCAATTTGGACCGTTCGAAATAAATGCTTCGCTAAACGAATACTGTGTTCACTCTCGAGTACTCTCTCGAATATAATATTGCGAGGGAAGAAAGTTGATTCACTTGTAATGAGTTTTCGAGCAAAATAAAGTTTAAATCACGATCGAAACATAGTCGTGCAATAATTTCTATCTCTCTTTCTTCCTCCCTTTCTCCATCCTCTCTTTCCTCCTTTAACTATTCAAAGGAGGCTATAACTAACGATATTTTTCCTTTAAATCGAAGCATTATCATTTGTAATTTGGAATAATCACTTACAATCACCATTTCAACGAAAAATCATTTCTTCAAACAAATATGAACTCTCGGCTATATCCGCGTACTTTCGTTAAATTTTTACGATACGAACTAAATCCGCGCTAAAAGCCATCTTGTTTTTGTTGTACATAGGCGGTTAAATACGAAACTGAATAATGCTACCATTGTAAAAATTTAAAAAATTGATCTTAAACTTGTAAAAGCATATTAAACTTCATTTCTCACTGTTTTAATCTTTAAATAACGTGTATTAGAACAATTGTTAACACTTTACCGACCGGTAGCGATTCAACATCCTGAGCACTTCCTTTTTCCAATATTTGTTGGTTACCATGGCAACCGATTCATCGGCTACCGATCGGTAAAATATTAACATACCGCTAATTTTTGAGAAAATGTTCGCGTATGCACATAATAAACATGATATTCTTACAATTAATCTTTTTCTCAGCCTAGTTACCAATATAATACTACTACATATTTATTTGGTTTCAAGTAATCTCTTCATTTCACCCTTCCTTCTTCTGCTTTAAGCACACAATAGCACCAAGGAATTCAACGGCTGCGTTATCACTTCGAAGTCAAATTTAAATATGTATTTTGCCGATTAAGCAATTTCCATAACATTACGAATTCTACGCATATTTACACGCACAACTGATTCCTTTTTTATTACTTTTAACTTTCGCGATTATTCATTTATTTAGTATATGTATGTGCATATTTTTATTATAATAACCAATTAAAATTCATTGTAATATATGGAAATGAATGACTGTAACTAGTTCAATTTGCGATATGTTGCGCCATCTACCGCAAGTGTTATCAACATAAAAACGATTATCGATACGAGGATAGTTGGAATTCGATATATCGTATCGTATCCACGTACAATAAGTTACTCATACACGCGTGGTGTCGTCATTAGCTTCTTACAAGTGAAATCACGTAACGCCTATATATGACACACAGAGTACACATTGTGTGTTCGAAGAAGTGTAGTTGTAGTGGTAGTAGTGTAGTAACAGCGATTGACTGAGTCTCTCGTAACGGGTGGGAATTTGATAAAAGTATAGTAACAGTTTTGAAGCGGTTAAGATAGCGTGCTGTTTAACGTGAGGACGGATTCTTACGTTCCTTGATTCATTTTTTTAATAGGGCAATGAAAGGATGAACACTTTCAAGTGTTTTGTGTTCGTCTTCGCTCTTGCGGTTAATTCATTAACAAATGCATGTAAGTAACAATCGTTGATTAAATGACCCAGCGCGCGACATGTTTCAAGCGTGATTGTTACGACCAAGCCCACTTGAACATGGCGTTCGAGTTTACTTTATGACAGTACTCTTCGACAAATAAAATCTTTCATCTTTCCTTTAATCTAAATAAATGATTGATATAAAATAAAATCTTTGAATTATGATATTTACATATGTCTGATTAAAATCTCTAGTCATTTAATTCTATGTGTTATTTTAAATAGGCTATGGTCGAAGGATTCGCGCAAGCGTGTACCAGATATGTTGTTTATTTTATTATATTCATTTATAAACAAATTATCGAGAATACGTAAATCATCATTATTTATGAGACTGTAAAACGCGTCATTGTAACATTTTTCGAACTAATCTTAGAATAACTAACCTAGTATCAATAAATAAATGCGAATATTACATTGTGATGTAATTGGAATGATTAATCTTTATGAGTAATCTCTCGTTAATGTCGATTATCTTTGGTTTTTAGATGACTACGAATGTAATGTGCCTCTTTTGGATAAAGCCCATTTAACAGCAACTACATCTTTACCGGAGAGAGGAGCTAAAAATGCAAGACTTAATGGTATGATTTCATTGACTTATTTATACAAGTGTATATTTTTATGATTCCTTCTATATCTTAAGCTTTCATTAAATGGTGTGAGTTTATGTATTATTTCTTCTACAAAATGATCTCAATATTTGTGTATACTGCATAAAGTATATTAGCTTCTTGCTTGCCTAGCTATTATTAGTTAAATCTATCTTGCTATCTTCTGTTGCACACTACAATTGCTTTTATCTGTTGGTGACATCTCTACTATGTTCTTGTATCCGAGAAAAGTATTAATGAGTAAATTCCTAAGGCACGCCCAAATTAAGTACATCTTTGAAACACCCACACTCAATTATGAGATATTTGAACTTTATTCTGATTCGTATATAAAGTGTCCTGTAACCAGTAGTACAAGCGAGTAAGGGATGTTTCTACATTTAAAAAAAACTAAGTTTAAAAATTTTGCCTTGTTCGATAAGCATAGGAATAGAACCGATACAATAAATATCATCATACTGATAATGTCTGTAAACATATTAAGAAGCACAAAAATGCTCTCCGAAATATCTGAGAGTAAGATAGCGAAATCAATCGACCTAAAACTGAATCAAATGCACAAGTGCTCAACAAATTTTCAAACATATTCTTTTCGAAAACAAAAACTTAGATTTTTATATAGAATCAACTCCTACGCGTTTGCCCCACCATTTACAGGACACCTTTTATAAGTACTCCAATGTTTTATTTATTTAAATACAAATTATTTAAATGTAATTTAAGAAAAATATATAATATTAAGATTCCAAGTAATTTATATATTTGCTTCAGGTGGATACTAACAAAGAACAGTAATAAGGCCACACGTATAAAGTAGAATACATATATGTATAAATATTATAAATTTGATAAAAATTTAATTTAATGAAAAGATATAATATCAATATCGATAAAATGAGTCAGAGTGTTCGCTGGGCATTTAATTGGAAAGAATGGAATCCAAGTGAAAAAGAGTTTTCACATGCAATTTCTTGTGTACAACTAGAAGAGAAGGAAAGATTAGATAGATTTGTATTTCGAAAAGATGTTAGGGCTTCTCTTGTAGGTAGATTATTAATGAGAAAGTTTGTCAATGAGTATACACATATTCCATACGATAAAATAGTATTTACAAGGGATAACAATAACAAGCCTATTTTAAATAACTCTGGAATAAATATTAGCTTTAATGTTTCACATCAGGGATGTTACAGTGTGTTAGCTGGTGAAATTAGAGATGTATTATTAGGTGTAGATATTATGAAATTAGAATATACAGGCGGTAAGCAATTGTCTGAATTTTTTCGTATTATGAATAGAAACTTTTCATCTTCTGAATGGGAAGAAATCAAAGGTAATGAGACTTGCATGGAAGCTGAACAAATTGCTATGTTCTGTAGACACTGGGCTTTAAAAGAAAGTTTCGTTAAAGCTTTGGGAATAGGAATAGTTATAGATCTTAGAACAATCGATTTTAAAACTAATTCTAAATTAATTCCTGGTAAATTGATATGCGATACCGTGCTACGTTGGAAAGGTGATATACAAAATTGGTTATTCGAAGAATCATTATTAGACTCAGAGCATTGTGTTGCCGTAGCTTTGCAAGAAAATGAAACAGCACCTAAGTCACAAAATAAAATGTTCGAACTGTTAGACTATAATGAACTTGTAGCGAATGCTATACCAATGCATTCAGAAGATGAACAGTATGTAAAAAAATACTTTAATAAAAATGAAAATCCTTAAACATCTTTGGCAAGCCTATACAATGGTATTGTTCGATGTAAATAATTTTTGTTCTATGAGAAAATAAATTTATATAAAATAATTCATGTAATTTTATAACTCTCCTTCAAAGAATGTTCGCTTTTGAATGTAAAGGTATTTATTTCTGCTGGGATTCATTAAAAGATATTGAAGAAAGTTTATTGATTAGTGGAGATACCATATCAATACACATCTGACATAATCTTGTTAATGACTATTAACCTACTTAAGTTAAAGATATGAAAACTTTGACTTCTATGACGTATTACAATTTACACATATATATACAATTTTAATTTAATTTATATATACATAAACTATAAAAGAAATTACATCACAATATAGTTTTGATATTTATAACGTAAATATTTGTAAGTAGATTATTTTTTTATGTTAAAATATTTTAATATAGTCAAATACATTGCTTATATTTAAAGTTTATTTCTGATATGCTTTACATATTCAAAAAGTATTGATTTAAGGACAGTTAAATTCTAGCTTTCAAGTATCTATTTACCTCTATTAGATATAATGCATTTTTAAGTACACTTTGAGTTGCATGCATGCATACATGTTGTGGCATAGGCGGAAACGCATGGACGGCTAGCAGCTCAGACTTTGGCCAATACCTGACTATTGACCTGGGTCAAGTAATGAATATCACGGCTGTGGCAACCCAGGGACGAGCTCATAAGAATGAGTATGTTATGGAATATGGTATCAGCTATGGTACCAATGGTCTTGATTATGTGGATTTTAAAGAAGAATCTGGTAATATCAAGGTAAGTTACTCATTCCCTGTGTAGCCTATTTTCTTTTGCTTTTAATATATAATATGAAATATAATTATTTATATTTAATGTAGAAAATTAGCATGCGCATTGCTTAATACAGAAACATTAAATTAACATTGGAATTTAACTAGATTGTAGATAATTAACTTCAAATTAATCTGTAATTTCTTACTAATATTATTGATAACACAATGTAATAAGAACAATTCACAATATTCCGCTATATAAATGTAAAGGTAGGTTCTCAATGCATGCCCTAATAATTTATATTTGCATGCTGCTTATCGGTTCATAAAATCTAATTAATGTTCATCACATGCATCATAATATCACGGTTAAATAATTATTTGGAAATTGATGGTAAGAATTCAATGCGATTCTCATAGAAATATAATTGCTATAACAAGCGAATAATTCTACTACAATTTTGATATCTTCACAGTATTGTCTGCTATACTGTTTGTAATGAATAATGCAATTATATTTCTATAGTTTGCGTCGCACTACTATCATTTAATAAATGATATAATATATTATGAACAAAGAGTACTATGAAAATATACACTCATTATCATTATTGTTAAAAATAATTGTATATTTTGATTGTCGATATAATCTTCATTATCACACGTGTCATATATCATTGATCTGCTTTGCTTTCACTCTACTTTTACATCCGGACACGGGGCTGGGCTTTACAGGGGATTCTGCGTGGTCACCAGAACTTAGCAGTTATGATCAACATCTTACCGTGGAACTGAGCGACAGGTACGAGATACGCAGCGTTGCGACACGGGGTCGCGCTCATACTAATGAATATGTGACAGAATATATTGTCCAATATTCTGACGATGGTCAAGCCTGGACTAGTTATGAAGGTCAAGATGGTGTAGATGAGGTATTGGATTAAATAAAAAAAAAAACTAAAAGTCGAGATTTTCTTTTTTTGAAAAATACAATACCTACTTATTTGTTTTTCTGTAGGGTTTGATTAACATTTTTGGGTTGATAAAACGTATCCCAATACATGATTTTTATTTTATCAATACATTCCTGTAGATCTTTTAATTATTTAAATCTAAAATGTCGACATATCTAATCTACTTCAAAATCGATTAGTTATAATTATTCAATAAATAATATAAATAATTTTTAAGAAACTTTATTTTTTTTTTTTTTTTTTTTAATAAAAATCATTATTTATAATCTCTAAGTCTCTGGAGTCTTTCATTGCGCTTGAATGCTTTAATTAACAATTGGTATCCTAACAATACTAACAATATTTACATGCATGTTTCTTATCTGCTCATTATTATTTTAATCGTTTATGAATATGATTATTGCATAAGTCAAATTTGATTTAATATTATGCATAATTTTAGTATAGTAATATTTTATTTTTATTGTTCCTTCATTTTACACAAAATATAAACAATACATAAATTTACTTATCTATAAATAATCAATACGATAATTTGAATAAAATTATAATATATTTTTGTAGATGTTCAAAGGAAATACAAATGGAGATACCATCAAACTTAATAAATTTGAAGTTCCAATAATTGCACAATGGATAAGAATAAATCCAACCAGATGGCGAGATAGAATATCATTAAGACTTGAATTATATGGATGTGACTATGGTAAATATTAAATTACAAAATAATATATAAACGCAATGTGATATATGCAGCTGCAATAACTTTACTTCATATTTACAGAATCTGATGTATTATCGTTTAATGGATCATCTCTGGTTCGTCTAGATCTGTTGAGAGAACCGATTGAAACCGATAGACACTCTATACGTTTTCGTTTTAAAACTAACTTTGCAGATGGTATATTAATGTATTCGCGTGGTACGCAAGGAGATTTCATTGCATTGCAACTACGCGACAACAGAATGTTATTGAATATAGATCTTGGATCTGGTGTCATGACAAGTTTATCAGTAGGAAGTCTTTTGGATGATAACATGTGGCATGATGTTGTTATATCAAGAAATAGAAAAAATATTTCTTTCTCCGTTGATAGGGTATTAATAAAAGAAAGAGTCAAAGGAGAATTTCATCGTCTAGATTTAAACAGAGCGGTAAGTTTGATATGTATAAATAAATTGTATGTGTAAAAACATACACAATATTAATAATCATTTTTATTCTACTTTCACAGCTTTATATAGGTGGAGTGCCTAACAAGCAAGAAGGTTTAGTAATAGGCCAAAATTTCACAGGATGTATAGAAAACTTTTATTTGAATACTACCAATATTATTCATGATTTAAAAGAAACTGAATATACAGGAGAAAATTTAAGATATCACAAAGTTCATGCGCTTTACAATTGTCCTGAACCTCCTGTCATTCCTATATCATTTTTAACACCTGGATCTTATGCACGGCTCAAAGGTTATGAAGGAATCCAATCGTTGAACGTTTCACTTGGATTTCGAAGTTACGAGGATCGAGGAATAATCCTTTATCATAAATTTACATCACCAGGATACGTTAAAGTTAGCATATTAAATATTTATTAATATATAATACGTGTTGATTCATAAAGAAGATACTATAGTTAATAATTTTCAATATTTTCAGCTATTCTTAGAACAAGGCAAATTGAAAGTCGAAATCGAAACATCAAAAAGTGCGAAAGTAATTTTAGATAATTTTGAAGGAAAATTTAATGATGGAAAGTGGCATCAAGTGATTTTAACAGTAGCACAAAATACTCTTATATTAAATGTTGATGATAGACCTATGAGAACTAAACGTCTTTTGGAAATGATAACTGGACCAATATATTGGGTTGGTGGTATGACGGGAGAAGAAAGTAATCGTGGGTTTGTTGGATGTATGAGAATGATAAGTATTGATGGAAATTATAAAATACCAACTGATTGGAAAGAAGAAGAATACTGCTGCAAAAATGAAGTTGTTTTTGATGCTTGTCAAATGGTCGATCGTTGTAATCCTAATCCTTGTAAACATTCTGGTATATGCAGTCAAAATTCAGATGAATTCTTTTGCGATTGTACTCATACTGGTTACTCAGGAGCTGTTTGTCACACTTGTAAGTATCCTATAGTAAATCAATAATTATTTGTATTATTACTTAATATTATAAATATAATAAAATTATTATCTCTTTTTTTAATCAGCACTATATCCCTTATCTTGCGAGGCATATAAAAATATGAATTCGGTAAATCAAAGAGCAGAAATTAAAATTGACGTTGACGGAAGTGGATCATTAGCACCTTTTCCAGTAACTTGTGAATTTTTTGCCGATGGACGAGTAATGACAGTTCTAAGGCATAGTAACGAATACCCAACGCCTGTTGATGGATTTGAAGAACCAGGCAGTTTTATTCAAGATATCAATTACGATGCTGATCTTGATCAAATAGAAGCTTTCTTAAATCGATCAACGAGATGTAGTCAAAGAATAAAATACGAATGTAAACACTCGAAATTGTTTAATTCACCAGGTAAACATCAATTATTTCATTAATTATTCTATTTTCTCAGACTTAACATTATTCATATTAATTATTATTTATAGTTCCACAGAATGAGTACTTTAAACCAAATTCGTGGTGGGTAAGCAGACAAAATCAAAAAATGGATTATTGGGGTGGCGCTTTACCTGGTTCACGTAAATGCGAATGTGGACTACTTGGAAATTGTGCGGATCCGAATAAGTGGTGTAACTGTGATGCTGACTTAGAAGGTAGACTCGAAGATAGCGGTGATATTACAGAGAAGGAATATCTTCCTGTGAAACAATTACGTTTCGGAGATACTGGTACACCATTGGATGAAAAAGAAGGCAAATATACATTGGGATCACTTATTTGTGAAGGAGATGGTACGTAAAAATTATATCATCTTCTTATATGTTTCTTTTATAATTTTAGTTAATTCATTTTCAATTGTTTATAAGGATCTGAGTTACCTTGGTATTCTATTAAAGTAGGATCAGGTAAGAGTTAGGATAGCTAGAATGGATTAGAAATAATTATGATCAGTATTAATTTACGCATATAATCTCTTTGACGTATTTGCGTCTTTTTACTGTGCATAATTTATTATACACAGCTATAATAAGCTAGTTTATCATGTTGTGTAACATATTTGATATCCGTATATTGCTACAATATTAATTATAAACGTGAACTCTTTAACTTGTCATAATTCTGTATTATTATTTTTGTTATAGATTTATTCCAGAATGTAGTAACGTTCCGCATTGTTGATGCTACCATTAATCTACCTACTTTTGATATTGGCCATAGTGGGGATATCTATTTCGAATTCAAGACGACTATTGAAAATGCTGTAATTATTCATAGCAAGGGTCCTACAGATTATATCAAAGTTTCTATAAACGGTGGAAACCAGATACATTTTCAATATCAAGCAGGTGGTGGACCACTTGCTGTAAGTGTTGACACGTCTTATAAATTAGCTGACAATCGATGGCATTCCGTTTCCGTCGAAAGAAATCGTAAAGAAGCTAGAATAGTTATTGATGGAGCTTTGAAGAACGAAGTTAGGGAACCTCCTGGACCAGTGCGGGCGCTTCATCTTACTTCGGATTTGGTAATTGGGGCAACTGTTGATTATAGGGATGGCTTTGTAGGCTGTATAAGAGCTTTACTTTTAAATGGACAATTACAAGATATTAGAAGTTATGCAAGACGTGGACTGTTTGGTGTTAGTGAAGATTGCGTAGGACGATGTGAGAGTAATCCGTGTCTTAACAATGGTACATGTCACGAAAAGTACAATGGATATTGGTGTGACTGTCGTTGGACTGCATTCAAAGGACCAATTTGTGCGGATGGTAAATTTCAATAAATTTTATACTCATATGTATAGATTTTTTTTTTCTTTTTTATTAATGTTTTTTTGTTTTGTTTTAGAAATTGGCGTTAACATGCGTTCAAACTCAATGATAAAATACGACTTTATGGGCAGTTGGCGTTCTACAATTTCCGAAAAAATTAGAGTTGGTTTTACAACGACTAATCCCAAAGGGTTCCTACTTGGTTTATTCTCAAATATTTCAGGAGAATATATGACGATTATGGTTTCTAACAGCGGTCATTTACGCGTAGTCTTTGATTTCGGTTTCGAACGACAAGAAGTTATATTTCCGTCGAAACATTTTGGTTTGGGCCAGTATCATGACGTTAGATTAAGTAGAAAAAATTCTGGATCAGTTCTCGTTTTAAAAGTTGATAATTATGAACCAAAAGAATTTCATTTTGATATTAAAACTTCGGCCGATGCTCAATTCAATAATATTCAATATATGTATATAGGTAAAAATGAATCTATGACTGAAGGATTTGCAGGTTGTATATCTAGAGTCGAATTTGATGACATATATCCTTTAAAGTTACTATTTCAAGAGAATGGTCCAGGAAATGTTAGATCTTTAAGTAATACACCGATTACAGAAGACTATTGCGGAGTAGAGCCAATAACGCATCCACCAAATATTGTTGAAACACGACCGCCACCTGATGTAGACGAAAACAAAGTTAGAGCGGCTTATAATGAAACAGATACTGCAATTTTAGGAAGTGTATTAGCTGTCATTATCATAGCTCTAGTAATTATGGCAGTACTTATAGGAAGATACATGTCGAGGCATAAAGGTGAATATTTGACTCAAGAAGACAAAGGTGCGGAAATTGCATTAGATCCAGATTCAGCGGTTGTACATTCCACGACCGGTCATCAAGTTCAAAAGAAAAAAGAATGGTTTATATAAATTCTATATAGAAATAATATAATTAACAAGTGCACGTTTATCTTTGGATACATTATTAAGAGAAAAAAAGTATACATAGCGAGATGAGAGTTCGAGATTTATACTTTGTTTCTCTATTCCCATGTAATTATAAAGTTAATGCTAAGTATTTGATATATAGTAGAAATGGCTGTCTACCACTTCATACAGTTATAAGATAAATCAACGAAAACATTAATATAATCTTTATTATTAATGTTATTGACAAAGAATTTTCGTTTCAACGAGCTCAGAAAATAATAGAAGTAGAAATAATTGCCTTGATCAATAAAACGCAAAACTACCTGAGAGAATCTCATTAGCGCAGGGAAGAACGAGCCATATTTCTTTTTAATTGTGAAGATATGATTATTTTCTAAAGTTATTAATGGCTCAATTATTTCATATAAATACTTGTATGACTTATAAGTATTTATACTGTAATTATAGATATATGAATATTTATTAACTGTACATCTGGCATTATAATTAATCGAAAAATATAATTTTTAATTATTAATCCAAGTCAAATAGCAGAAATAGTTCAATATTATTGATCCAGATTTTATTTTTCAATTTTTATATATCGTAACTTTTATATTAATTTGGAAACTAACTCGGAGACGTCGTTATTAAAATATTTTGTATTAATTTTGTTATGCCAGTAAATGTCTAATTTTTTAATTTTTCGTACGATTCAAACGTTTTTGTCAATGTACAAAAGCGATGTTATTAGTTACGCATCTCTATTTCTTTTAATACTAACTCACAGTATTAGTTGTAATCTTTACCGTCCAAAGTGCATTTTTTTTTGTTTTTAATTTTATTTTTAATTTTAATTTTAATTTAATTTTATTTTTATTCGTTAATTATATTTTTACACATTTTTAGTTTACGTAACTTAAGAAATATAAATCCACAATGATAACTTAATAATTAACTTAGTATACTACTCTTAATATACTCAAGTATTATACGATGGAAATGTATGTACATATGACATTTTTATATGAGCAACTTTTATTATTTTTATCATTAAACTGTATTTGATAAATTGTAATTAGAACATGACATTTATTGTCAAATAAAGGCGTACATACCGCAAAAAGAGAGTATCGACAAATAACATAAATTTTATTCGTACTTTTTTCCCTTTAAATTGTTTTACACATATGTATAGTTTTAAAAGCTTAATATAAAATAAATAAAAGCAACTTTTTTTTTTTATAATGTATTTGTCTTTTATATTACTTACAAACGCTCATAACAATAAATTTAATAAAATATTTATCAGTCAACTGATGATACATGTAGTAGAAAAAAATTTTTGTCGGTACAAAAATAATATAAATCTTCTCATACTTGTGTGTGTGTGTGTTAAACAAGAATATTAAATTATAAAATTAATATATAAGGAGATCTATTCTTCAATCATTTTTGTATATAATCTTATTGATATAAATGGAAGTGCGAAAGAAAATATTTTTTTTATATATTTGTATGCAGGCAAGTAAAGTGCCAACAATAAGGGAGAAACTTTCTATGCAAATGTAAAATTTATAAAAAGAATGTGCTATGTACTATAACGTTTCAATTTCACAGTAAATATTAAGTACCCTATTCATTTAAAATATAGTATATAATACACATTTTTAAAACATTTACTAAAAATATATAAACATATATTCAAAAATGTGTATATTATATGTGAATTAATCATTAATACTAGAAACAACACTGTTACTTGTGTCGGATGATGATTGTAATTTTGACATATCAAGTAGATATTCCGAATCTAAACAAATAAAAAGAAGAGAAAAGAAAAATAGTGCAATATAGTAAAACATATACATATATATTTCTATGTATGCTATATAAAAAAATTAAGTATTACCGGATTCGTTATCACTGAGTTCACGTGGCGATAATTTACATCCTTTTGCCAAATAATGTTTTAATCTACCAATACTGGCTAAAATTAATCCTAAGAAAGGAGGCGATGGTTTTAAAGGCCTGGATAAATATTCAGGGTGAAACTGAGTAGCAACATAATAACTCTTTTCGTATAATTCTAATATTTCCATACGATCATTATTTTCATCTCTACCTAATATATGAAATTGATATTTGTTAAGTATTTAAATGAAGTACAAAATATAGTAAGAGTTATTAATGATTCGATAATGATTATTAAGATAAACTTACCCACAAATGTTAATCCAGCATCTTCTAATATTTTAATGTATTGTGGATTTACTTCGTACCTATGTCTATGCCTTTCTTCAATATAATCTTTGTTTCCATACAGTTGTTCTATTAAATTATATAAATATGATGAAATGAAGAATAAGTTAAGAATAAGTTAATCATAATGATAAATTTGAACTTACTTAAAATAGAATTTTCACCAGATTTAAAATAAGTAGTTCTTTTTCCAAGTCTCATAGTTCCACCCATCTGACCTGGATTATGCTCTGGCATGTCTATTATAAATGGATCAGTTGTGTTTGGGTCAATTTCTGTACTATTAGCCGTTGGAATATCTAAAACATTTCTTGCAAATTCTATAACAGCGACTTGCAATCCCAAGCAAATTCCTAAAAATGGTACATCATTTGTTCTGCACCATTTACATGCTTCTATTTTTCCTTCTATGCCTCTTTTACCAAAACCACCAGGAACTACCACACCACTGTTAAGTTAAAGTATTATATAATATTTTGTATTATATTCTTATATTTTAACAGAAACACACGATAAACAATTTTAATCTTACTTGCTTTTGCAAAGCTTTTGCCAAGTTTCATGATATAAAACAGGATTATCTAATTTAGTGGAGTTTTCTAGATTAGCCGCTTCTATAAACTAAAATAATTATTTATTTAGAAAAACATATGTGACAAAAACAGCACGTGACAACAAAAAACTCTTTACCGTTAAATTTAAACGATAGCCAACTTGCACAGAAGCATGTTGTAATGCTTTTATAACAGAGGCATATGAATCTTCTAATTTGGTATATTTGCCTACTAAAGCAATATTAACATCTTTTCTTAGATGATCAATTCGATCAGCCAAGTCTTTCCACTTACGCATGAAATAACGTGGACGTGGCAAAATATTTAATTGTAATCTATCGCTAAGGAATTCTATAACACCTTGACTTTCCATAAGAAGAGGTACGCGATAGATAGATGACAAATCATGGATAGTAATAACCTGTCAACAAATTATTTTAGTTATCTTTTAAATTTCTATACTTGCAATTAATATATTTATTAAAAAGAAGAAGAAGACGAAATGATTACTTGATCTGGCTGTACATGACAAAAACTTGAGATCTTGTCTTTGATTGTGTTGCCTATTGGCTTTTCAGATCGACAAACTATTAGATCAGGAGATAATCCTAGACCACGCAATTCTCTTACACTCGACTGAGTTGGTTTAGTCTTTGATTCTCCAGTACATTTTGGCTAAAATGAATAACATTCTATTGATCTATACAATTTTAATTAAATATTAACTCATTTATTGTTATATCAATATCATTTACGTCATTACTAATCCAAAAATAATACTATCTGGTATTTTGGCGCAAGTTCAAGGACTTGTACTATAGTCAAAAAAAGAAAATAATTTTAAATCAAGTTCTTATGTACCTGTGGAACTAACGAAACATGAGCGCAACAAAAGTTTTCCCTTTTAACTTTGAATTGAAATTGCCTAAAAGCTTCTACAAATGGCATCCCTTCGATATCTCCAATTGTTCCACCCAATTCAACGATACAGACCTAAAATTATAAAGAGATTCTAAAATGTTATCATGTACTAAATACTAAATCAGGTACTAAAGATAAATGTTTCATAAATATTTATTACATCTGGTTTATCGCCGTCTTCCGATACTGATTTATTGGCAACTTCTTGAACCCATTCTTGAATAGCATCAGTAATGTGTGGAACAACTACAAAGAAAATTTTACATTATTTAAAAACTTATTTAATTTATCCCACAAAATGATAAGAATTTCTTGTTATACCTTGTACTGTCTTGCCTAAATAATCGCCTTTTCTTTCTTTGGTAATAACATGTTGATAAATTTTTCCCGTAGTAATATTATTTTCCTTGTGCAATATAATGTCTAAGAAACGTTCATAATTTCCCAAATCCAGGTCTACCTCTCCACCATCGTCAAGCACGTAAACTTCTCCTATAAATGAAACATCATTGCACACATTAGTTTTATTCTTGGTAACAATGCTTGACATAGGACACCTATGGTAAAACAATGGAAGAATAACTGGTATTCGTAATCAAAATCAATAAACAAGTTTCTGTTCGAAACAATCTCAAGAAAATGAAATTGAAGAAAGCCAAAGAGAAGCAAGAAATATTACTCTATAAACATCATTCAAATAGAACTTTAAATTAAGAAAAAAAAAATTTAGATTAATATCTTAAATAATGTAAACATCCACAACGTTCTCTCTATTATATTTAAATATATTTCAACGAAACTGATAATACCCGATCGAGTAATTAAAAATAATTAAAATAAAATAAACATCAAAATGATTAAATGCATCATACATTAAAAATTAACAAAGAAGATAAAATAAAATAGAAAAAAATCAAACTATTGATACAATCCTTTAAGTTTATCGTAATTTAAATGCAGTGTGTTAAATTAATAGAATTAGCGCGGTAAATGAAATTAGTTAGACATTTAAGGAAAAAAAAACAAGTTTAAAGAAAAAGCACGTGGTCATGGGAACGAAGGCGGGTAGAATAATACAATATGGCTACTGATAGACCACATGTTTTCTGCTTAATAAAACTTATCCAAATAAAGAATCTATCAATGAATATCGCAAAGATATGAGGGAAAAAATGGAAAAAAAATAAAAATAAAGTTAGCTTATTTTATTTTTTTTACCATGCTCGTACGGTGAAAAAGTACCAGCGTCTATATTTATGTATGGATCTATTTTGATAGAAGTCACTTGAATACCGCAATGTTTCAATATTGTGCCAAAAGAACTGGCTATAACACCCTTTCCTACACCACTAATAACACCACCAGTCACTAAAATATATTTCATTGTTTTGAATTATAATGAAATTTCTTATTTATTTAACAGAATCTTCGTTAAATAATACACAACACATAAAACTTCACACCGGCAGATAACATTAACTAACAGTATATACCGGCAGCATGAGCTTTAGTCTGCACTTAATATTCCCATGAAAGCACACCAATAATTTATAAAGAAAACATTTCTATATTTCTTCTTGTAGAAACCAACGGAAAGTCCTTAGTACTTTTGTCTCGGAGTATTATCGATACCTCGCAAGAATCGATTCAACATCGCACATATCGACCAATAAGTTAAAACATTTTACTGGCGCGCATATACATTAATTATAAATGTTATACGATTACTCATCAAATTTTCTTATTTTTATTCGGTATTTACGTTTATCTTCTATTTACATGTATGTAAATTATTTCTCGTAATTATAATCTTTAAAATTAAATAGAGAATTGCTATAATTCTATAGATAAATTTATACGACAAAATCAGAATAAATGACATAATTTTGACAAGGTGTTATTGAAAGCTCTTACAAAGTAGCTAATGTAATTTTTATCTACTTCGAAATACATTGAAGATCTTGATCTTGAAAAATTTGAAATATTTGTAATAGCTTTTTTAATTCGCGATGGCTAAAAATTTAACGGCAAAAATTGGACCTTCAATTTTAAATGCTAATTTAGCACAATTATCTGAAGAATCGCAACGTTTGTTAAATAATGGTGCGGATTATCTTCATTTGGATGTAATGGATGGTCATTTCGTTCCTAACCTTACTTTTGGCCATCCTCTTGTAAAATGTCTTCGTAGTAATATAAAAGATGCATTTTTTGAAACACATATGATGGTCTCTAATCCGGAACAGGTATTCATTTGTATTCGTTACATTTTCTTGTATTCATCTCTTGAATGTATAATAATGTTATTTTTGTAATAACAATGAAATGTTTTAGTGGATCGAACCAATGGCAGATGCTGGTGTGAATCAATATACATTTCACGTAGAACCAGTAAAAGATGTTCCATCAGTTTGTAGGAAAGTTAGAGAAGCAGGAATGAAGGTAAATGTTTTGTAATACTTCTTATGCGATATCTGATTTATGCATTATAGATAAATTTGTTTTTCAAAAGGTAGGGGTAGCACTTAAGCCAGGTACGCCAGCAGATGTAATTGTTGATTATGTTGATTTAGCTGATATGATATTAGTTATGACAGTCGAACCAGGATTTGGAGGACAAAAATTTATGGAGTCAATGCTGCCAAAAGTAGCATGGCTTAGAAAGAATTATCCTACTTTAGATATTGAAGTTGATGGCGGAGTTGGTCCAGCTACTATAGAAGCTTGCGCAAAGGTGTCTTGAAATATATTCAATTTTATTTTAGTTATGATAAGGTTCTAACATTCATATTTTTCTAGGCTGGTGCAAATATGATAGTATCTGGAACAGCGGTAATTGGTGCTACTGACCAGGCAAAAGTTATAAGAGATTTGAAACATGCTGTTAATTGTGTATTGAATAATTAATATGATATTGCATAGAAGATATCATGGACAAATATTCTCAACATTTAAAGAAGGAAACAATAGGAAAAAAAAATTTTAGTAGTAATATTTTGTAAATATATTTTATAAACAAAAATTTAATGACATGTTTTTGAATATTATATTTTGTTACAATGATAATATAAACATCAATGTTATTTAATCTTTAGCAAAGCTACCAAATTGAGCATTTGGTAGTACAGGATTTTTGGGGAGTAATTTAGTCCTCAGTTCTGCAAGAGAAAGTAAAAGAGCTTCTTCTGTCCTAATAGTTCTCGACCCTTGTTGGGGACATACATTTAAATATTTATGAAACACAGATGATGGATCTTCATTTGGCAATTTCGGATCAACTTCCAGTGCAGCTTCTAATCCTGATAATCCTCCAAAAACTATTAAAGCATGGTCGTACTTTAAACTTTTTGGTGGTATATCGTCAATGGATGTTCCTTTATCAGAAGTACCGATAGTCAAATCGTATCCTTCCTTATAAGAACATTTTGTAAACACTTCAGAAAGATTCTTAGCTAATTTAACATTGTATCCCCAATATATTCCTGTCTCCAATTTTGGCTCTGTCGGAGATACTATAATTCCTTTCATTTTCTTCGGATTTTGTTGATCTGGTAGTATTTTAACGGTAACTCTTAATCCAGGCATCAATTCTTTATCTACTCTAATATCATTGAGAAGTCCTACATTCACTTGGGAACCTTTCCCAGTTTTCACTGGTTTATTACTAACTACACCCTCACGGTAAAGCGATATATCTTGTTGTCTGAGATGATGGGGAGCATCCAAAGGATTCAATAAACCTGCATACTGTAAATCCTTGTGCAGACGGAAGAAGTGTTTCCTCAGATACTGTGGACACTCCAAGTATTGTAATATTCTGACTAATTGTAAACAACAAATTCTCCCTTCGCCTAGAACATCGTCTACTCTAACTTTTTTCTTCTCATTTTCAGTGATCTCACCTTTGTCATCGAAAACAACTATCTCATCAACTTTGTAAATACATGCTGCACGTGCTATTTGTCCTGCAAGATATGTTCTCAATTCAACAGATTGTGCATTATCTAAAATAGAGCCAGGTACTGCAATGGTTATTGTAGAAGTATTATTTATCTTAATTTTCTTTTCAGTATCTTCTTTCTTCGTCTCATTTTCAATTTCCTTTCCCTGCTCTTCTTTTTTTAATTTTTTTATTAACCTCTCCTCTTTCCGTTGCTTTCTCTGTTCCTTCTGCAATCGATTATATTCCTTCCAAGTTTTTACTTGTGATATTTCCGGCGTATTATTTGAATCTGACATTATTTTCACAACGGGATAATATTAAATTAAATAGAAAACAAAACACAATACGAAGTTCAAATATATAAACAAATGCGCGCGAAATGGTTTATTAGGTTTTGTTTTTTAGGTTACAAAATTTCTCTTTAAAATTCACAGTATGTACAAGCATCACGCACTTTTACTTCAATGTATAGATAGCGTAATATGTATAATAAATTTAGATAAAAATATTCTTAAAATCAAGGCGAGTCTCGCGCGAATATTGCTTAATTAAACAAAATAAAAAGTAATAAGATTATAAGAAATAATTTGCAAGGTGCTAGGGACTTTCCGTTTGATCCCTAAAACATTAATAAGGTTAGTTGGTAAACACTTCGACATTGTTAATTGGTACATTATAGAGTATTTACTTGTTTGAACATAGTAGTTGTGAATAACTATCAATAATATATTTATTTTCTTTTTCATCTATCTGTACATTTATTGTAATTTAATTAATTAAATATAATTTATATAAATTTATAATAATTGATAATAAAATATTTAGAAATAAATTAAAGTAGGATATAAAGAGGTTATGTCTGCGGAAGAAAATTTCGAACAGGTAAATTTTAATAACCTTTAACTTAACAACTTAATTCGATTATAAATTATTATTAAAAACTTCCATTAGATAATAGTTAAGCTATTAACATAATTGTATTAATATGTGTATAGTTCGAAGATGAAGAGGCTGAAATTGCTATCGGTGGTACATTACCAGGAGGTAGGAAACGTTTATTTTCAAAAGAACTTCGTTGCATGATGTATGGCTTTGGTGATGATCAAAATCCTTATACCGAGAGTGTTGATCTACTCGAGGACCTGGTCATTGAATTTATAACAGAAATGACTCACAGAGCTATGGAAATTGGACGTACTGGACGCGTACAAGTAGAAGATATTGTTTTCTTAGGTATGTTTCAATTATACTATTTTTTTCTTTCTTTGAATATAAAAGAAAATATTTCAACTATAAAGTATTCATGTCTGTATATCTTTATTTATTTAGTTAGGAAAGATTCACGCAAGTATGCCAGAGTGAAAGATCTCCTAACGATGAATGAAGAATTAAAGAAAGCAAGAAAAGCATTTGATGAAGTTAAATATGCAGGTACTGTTAATCAGTAAAGTTATCTTTGTATTTCATGGTATTTCATTTCATTTATGCAATCTATGTGATTTTCTATTATATTTTTTTTTATTAAAACAACGAGAGTACCACAGTGGGTATATAAAAAGAAGTTTTAAATTCATATAGATTGCAAGTTATTAAGCTTAAGCATAATAAGTATCATAGCAAGACTATGTTTGTTTTTCTATAACATTGTTTGGTTTATGCAATTATTCTTAACATGTTCACTACTGTACCATGGAGAAGAAATTTCAATCGCAGACCAGAACTTATTTGTCATTCTTATTACTGTTACAAATATGTGACACTGAGCTCTCAATGGAAACCGGTGTGTCACTTGTAGTGAATGTGTTAATGAGCTTAAAAATGTAGATTATTGGTTTTCTTTTTCATTTTTTTAATTTGTTTTTTTTATGAATAATTTTTTCGAGATGGAAAAAGTTTACATATCAAAAGTATGTGATATTGAACATTATATGAGCCATTTACAGATCAAAGCAATCAACTTCACTTGTAGAATTTTTTTAAATTTTTGTGCCACTTCGTTGATGCTTAATTTTTTATATTCTAAATACATTTTCTTAATAATAAGCTTAATGCCATTAAATACTAAAAATTAGTATGGCTGTTGAACAATAAATGATATGACAATGTATGCAACTTTATCAATTCTCTTTACTTTTGATCTCATAGAGCTAATCAATATGGTACATGAGCAGCTTATATAGTAATTTTTATAATACAAATGTTTTTTATCTTTTGATTTCTGCATGTTACTTTGCATGTCTTAAACATGTCCATGCTTTTTATGTTTACATTCTATAAACATGCAAAGACTGGATATTCTTTAGTTATTATTCAAGGGAAAAAGTAAAATTAAAAAAAATAAAAAAGTATTATTATTTAGTAAAATTGCATATATATTATACTTTTTAATATTTATATTGTTTTCTAAACAATCAAATTAAATTTCATTATACTATTTCTTAGTAATATTTTAAATATATTATGTTTTTACATTTTATTTCGTTAAGTAGTTAATGCATAAGAAACGCACATGTACATAAAGTATAAGGTATTGTTATTATTTGCTGTAATAAATTGTTTGTAAATTTGATTGATTATTTATTTGATTAGAGATATCATATATTTGTTTATTTATTACTTACACAACTAAATCTTTTTTAAAGGCTTTTTAAAATTAGCTTATAGAATATAATGCATGTTTTCTATTTTATTTTTTATTTTTAAAAATAGTAAGATGTTCGCAACGTGACTAGTGCTAGAAAGAATGCTGTACAAAATTATTACAGTTTCATCTTAATGTTCATTTAAATGTTGCACGATATCAGAAACAGCTTCTTTTGCTGACAGAATAACGTCATTGATTCCGACACCTTGATAAGAAGAACCACACAATGCTAGAGGGATTCTACGTGAAGAAATATAATCACGGATATGATTTAAACGTTGTGAGTGACCCACTACATGTTGGGGAATACAATCCTTTAGAATGGCCACGTTAAAAGTTATCGGATCTTCTTTAATATTCAGAATTTCTTTAACTTGTTTAATTGCTATATTCAACAAATTTTCATCTGTTGGATTTCTGCCAAAATATTTTTCAAACCATGCACCACCCATCATTACTGTTAGTACCTGGTTATTAAATATCTTACATGTAAATACAGAATTGAACAATTGTCTAGTCTAATATAGATTTATGAATATAGATAAAGTTTTACACAAGTTTTTATACATTTCAATAAAGTTTTTAATCTGATATTCAATAAAAGAAAGTAATTTAAAAATGTGTTTACTGGTAAATCTAATGTTAATGTAAATAAAATTTTATCTATTTTTTACATACCGTTGAAGAATCTTTAGGAAAAATACATGAGTCAAAGATCACACCAAGAATTGGAAGATTTTCTCCTGGTGGAACAAGAAAACCAAAAGCATTCATAGGCAACACATTATTTGCAAATTGAAGATTAACTACAGCCACCGTGACCATAGGTATTGCTTTTAATTCTTTTGCTAAATCCGGATGTTGTTCCTCCAGCAATTTAGCTAGTGTTTTTGCTGGTAGACTCGAGATAATTTGAGAACATTTTCTTACTTTTCCATTAATAGTTAATTCAACATGATCAGATTGAAAAAGGAGTTTTTCGCAGTAACTATTTAATTGTATATCGACGCCTCGAGTCAGTAAATTATTTTCTAGAGAACGTGGCAGTTCTTCGAGTCCTCCTTTTAAACCGCATACTACCCACTTTTGTGCGTCAGCCACTGTAGCCAAGTTTGATCTATATTCTGTCTTATTAACATTTTTCTTTTTAAGAAATTCTTTGAATAAACCTTTTGCTATAGATCCATGTTTTTGTTCCGCCTCAAACAAAGATTTCATTAGAAAGTTAACGCTTATCTTCTGCGCATCGCCAGCACATATTCCACAAATCATAGGGCTAATAAGTTTATCGGCAAAATCTTTTCCAAATCTTCTCTCAACAAAACTGTATATACTTTCATCATCTTTACGAACCATTGGTGCTCCCAAGTCTTTAGCAAGAAAACTTACCAAGGAACGATTAAATAAAGAATTAGTCTTAATTATACTAAGAAAAGAATTTGGCAGTAAGTGTAACTTATTACGCGAATAAATCATTCTATTCTTAGCACCAGGGTGATCTGATTTAATAGAGATAAGTTTATCAGTTAATTGTAAATCCTCTAATAAGTTTAATGTATTTTTTCCAGCTGACCCTAAACATCTTATGGTCCTTGGTCCTTTTTCAAATATTATCCCATTTGATGATTCATGACTTCGTATCCATCCTCCTAAACGATTAGATGCTTCCAATAATGTTATTGGATTAATTTTCGGATTGTTTAGTGCATAATATGCAGCTGATAAGCCTGATATACCTCCACCAAGCACTACCGTCATTTTGATATAAGTGCACGATTAAAATATTCATTTGAATGCGTTCAATATAAGGTTAGAATATCAATGATAAGTCTTTAATTTTCTTTACGATACATAATCTAGTCATTTTATTATTTTACATATTTTTAGTCTTTATATATATCATAATGTTTTTATAATACAATTGTTAATAACTTATAAAAAGAATAATATATCGAAATAACTTATAAAAAAACTAGTTTGTTCTGATTGGTTGAATTCACAAGTACATATCGTTTTTTATTGGATAAGAATGATGCCTTATTTCGATTCGAGAATCGAACCAATCAATTTTAAGTTCGATTTCAAAGTTATAATGGTTTCAATATTCTTAAATGATTTTTGTATTTTAAGAAAATCTAAAGTATTTTAATCAATAACAATTGTAATTATTATTGGTAAAATATATTTGATTGTCTTATTTAAGGTTTAACTATTAAGGTTTATTTGAAGTGTTATGTTTTAATGAATAAAAGGTTCAATTTGAACATTGAGCTTTCGATCTTGTATGAATATTATTCGTTGAAAAATTAGGATGTACGTTAAATAGAAAGAAAAATAAATTTCGTCATGTCATGTTGGAGAATAATTCATTTATATTGCGTTTGTATTGATATTAAATTTATAAGTTAAAATTAAGGATGCATGAAATTTACAGTTCATTTGATTTTCATTAGCGTCATGCTGAGAAACTATATTTGTACACAAAAATCAATCAATTCGTAGTAGGTAGCTTTCGAAGACACAACACGACAAAGTAGAAAAAAAATTGTGAATTATGTTAGTGATCAAATAACAACATTAAAAACGTATTTAACATACATGTGTACTGTTCCGAAAAGTCGATAATTCGGTGGAAGGAGATATTGTTATGAAACAAAAATTGTAAGGATTCTTTGCAACTTATGGTTTATATATACTGTACAGTTTCAAGCCTTGTCAGTGACTCAAACGGAAGTGTTTTTCCTTAATTGATATTCAGGATATACTTGAATATATTTATTTAGTATAGATCTCACATATATCTCCAAAATTTTGAAATTATGGAGAATGGAAGCAAGTTGTTAATTGTTCTTTTAAAAGTATCTGAAAAAGCTGCTAATATTGCTAGAGTATGTAGACAAAATCAATCATTGTTTGATCTTCTGGTTCAAGAAAAATCACAGGCAGAGAAAAATCCAATCTTTAGAGATTTTAAAACTTTGGCCGACGTTTTGATTCAAGAAACTATTAAAAATGATATAGCATTAGAGGTAAGGCGACTAGATATTCTATCTGTGGATATTTTAATAGGATAAAGTTAAAAGGTTATTATCTAGTTTTCATTTCATTACGATTAATATATGATTTATGTAAGAGTACGTAAATAGAAAGTTTTGCAGAAATCGTTAGTTTCCAGAGTTAGCGAAGGTTGTACAAGGCGAAGAAAACAATACATTTACCAATGCACTTGGAGAAACAATAGTTGTGGAAGTATGTTCCACTTGTTTGGAAACAACTAATCTATTAGCTAAAGTCATGGGTAATGATACAGAAACAGCTATTTTTCTTGCGGAAGAAGTTCATAAGCAAATTCGACTGAAAGATGTGAATACCGTGCATGATATTCCTAAAGATTTACCTCTACCTATAGAAGATCTTGGTATATGGATAGATCCAATAGGTAGGGATTTATTAACAACGGTCATTACATGCAATATAGATGAAACAATTAGTAACATTGTTATAGATGCAACTGGAGAGTACGTGAATTCTGATGTAAGCAAAATAAAAGGGTTAAATTGTGTTACAGTATTAATAGGTGTATACCTTAAAAGTACAGGATTACCAGTGTTAGGTATCATAAATAAACCATTTGATAAGTTACATGAGAATCAAAAGTGAGTAGATCGTTTTAGAAGAATTGTTATTTCTTTTAAATAATACGTGTAAATTCTAAAGATATTATTTTGGCAGATGGAACGGTTTGTGTTATTGGGGATATTTTAACACCGATACTAGCTTATGTTGCTCAAGCATTGGTAGAAGTTTTCTTAATGATACAGATGAGACATGTAAAACGATACTTATTGGCCGATTTGAAGATGAAGATTTAAAATCTAAGCTTAGAGAGGCAGGTTTCATATTAATGGAACAATCTGGTGCTGGAAACAAATCATTAAACGTTGCTTTAGGCATGGCTGCTGCTTATGTACTTTCAAAAAATTCTACTTACAAATGGGATACGTGTGCTCCGCAAGCTATATTACGAGCTTTAGGTGGGGGTATAGTAGATTATCAAAAATTTGTGAAGTGTAAAGTTTTGGAGGATTTGGATGTAAAATATGTTACTACTAGTGATAATGCAGCAAATAGCGGTGGAATAATAGCATATCGTAATATCGAAATGTTACTTACCTTGAAACAAATTCTATTTTAAATGAAATCTTATTAGATATAATAATTAGCAGAGATTTTTTCTTGATATATCTTATTGTTATGTATTCAGAGTCTATATGTATACTTTTTCTTTTTTCAATAAGCTCGGATAAATGTTTAAATTAAACGTCTAAATTATTCGCATCGTTTAAAATGAATAAAATATAAATGTGTGAACTTAAGGATGTGTATATTTTTATTATGTCAAATTATTTTCTAATCTGCTATTTGATTAAGACTATTGTTTATAGCAAAGGTCGTTTTATTGCCTTATAAATACATGTACATTTTAGTACATGCATAGATGCACACAGAATGAAACAACAATCAGTGAAGGAAATACAGACATACAGATAAGATATCGAAGTTCATTGCATCTGATTTGTTCCTTTATTTTTTCCACTTTTGTTTTTAATTTATATTATTTTTTATCATTTTATATCGTGTTTTGCGGAATTCGAAAATGTTAAGAAAAAGTATGAGAAAAAGAATTTACTTAAATGACAATTCCTACAAATATTATTCGATTAATTTTTTCGAAATATGAAAGTAGACATATATATGTACAAGAAGGAACTTGATACGTAAGAGCAAACACTCGAAGCGATCTCATTTTCTTTTTTAATCAATTAGCGTGTCGTAAAATAATTGAAAAAAAATTTTCTTAGAAGGTACGATCCAAAATAATGTTAATCTTACGAAGTATTTTTTCTAAAATATACAAGGGAAAGTATATATAAAAAAGAAAAAGACTTTGTGACTAGTTACTCGATTACACAAATTCATATTTTCTGGCAAACCTTTTGTTTCCTGCCTAAAGCATTCAAACTTTGAAAGAAAATTTCCTTTTATCTTATTCTTTTTTCTTTTCTTTTTTTGTTGTTTCTTTTTTATATCTGTTCCTCCAAATGGGAATGGAGTTTTGTAACTTGTTGAGATTGTAGGATGTTCGCTCGCAAAGATTCGTTGTTTTGTAAGCTGGTATTTCTCGCAGGTATTCCTTGACTGCCATTGGTTTTGTGCCTTACACTGACGTAAGTTGTGCACGTGTTTTTTCGCTGTAATACGAACTGACCGGATCCATCGAGATCTGAAAATAAATGAAATAAAAAGAAATCAATACTTGGAGTAGTTCTGAATTTTTTGGAGGGTTTTTATTTATTTTTTTTTTTTGTAATTTTTCTTACCCGTCATAGGCATACCGACCACACTGGTATTGTATCTATGATTTCCTCGATTAAATACGAATTTACGCAAATATGGTAAACGTCCGAATGCAGCAATGAAGCCCGCACGAAATCTGACGTTCATCCAACAATAAATCACTGGGTTGTAACAGGAATGTGACATTGAAAGCCAATGAAGGGCTGCCCATACGAAAGGAAGACCCGACCAGTCGTAGAGACTCTTATCAAAGTCTAACGCTATCTGACAGTCAGATTTAAACGAATGATTAGAACTATTTTCCTCTAATTCTAATCTATTCTAATAAACGAAGTCAAATTTTCAATTAGTATAATTTGGATTAACTTACGTGGAAAACGTTGAAAGGTAACCAACACATGGTGAAGACTAATACCACGGTAATCATCATTTTCACCATCTGTAACAGAGAAGGTTGGTCAAAAGTTGGTGATACTCGATCAATCAAAAAATGATTTTTCAATCGATTTTAAATTGAAGCAACCCTTTTATGGCAAGTAAAGTCTTTAGTAACTTCGGTTTTGATTGTAGGAAAATTCAACGATTAAAGTTAAAGCGATTAGATAGTCGGATTTTAATTGAAAGCTCGATCTGTCGAATTCGTATGAGAGGGAGAGAGAGCTTTTAATGGAATACAGTTTCAAAGGGTTCACGCAAGGAGAACTGCTAATTCGAAGGAATCACTTTCGAGTGATTAGAATCGATCGAATTAGAATGTCTTTGCCTTTTCGGCAAAGTGGAGCGAGATCAAGACAATTATTGTGACGCGATAATGAAGATAGTTTCATCTAATAGTATGCTGTATTTCAACCTTTCAAACAAATACCTTATTCAAATATCTCATTTTGGAATACAATTTTGAATAAAACATTGATCGTGTATCCCAATGCATATGGCTCTTTTTTATCGTTCGTCGTCTTACGGGAAAATTCTCGTATAAGTTCATGGAAAATCCCGACGTAATCCGTAACGAAATACGTGGTAACGTAATCATCGCGTACGCACCATATCAAAGGGTGCGTAAGCAACAGTCTGTACGAATAACTTCTGTCTGTTATCAATTCTGTAAGTAAATTATTCTGGTATTAAATATTTAGATGAACCAAAGCTTCGGTTAACTACTGTCTCTACGATCCAACTAAAATTCCTTGATCCATCGTTATTCATCCAATCCATTCATAAACTTTTCGTAATCTGCCATTCTTTACCGTTATTTAATCTTTGGGAAAAAAGAACCTCAACGACTAAATTCAAATACTCTCGTCTTCGGGACGTAACAGATGTCTCAAAGAACTTGTTGTGAAAATGATGTTGTAAAAAAAAAAGAGAGAGAAAGTGACGAAGGGAAAAAGTATAATTTCGATTAATCTCGACTCGATATTGGTCTACACCTCGAGGAAGAGGAAGATGAGAAGTGATCGAGAATAGCTGGGAAAGGAATAGAAACTGCGATTGATAGAGGACCTTTGTTGTTAAAGGATCTCAATGGCTGACAACATAGTTTGCCAACGATTTTCGATAAGGCCGAGTTTTATCACTTTATCCAGGTAATCTCCACTTTATTTTATCTTTCTTCCATTTCTTTTTCGTTTAAATTTGATTCATAGGATTTCAATTGTACTTTACGATGATTCGATATCGTCGGTATATTATTTTTACTATTTTTATTTTATATTATCATTATTATACAGAGGATTTGATTATATATCGAAGATAAAAGAAAAAATATAATTTAAATATTATACAGAGACAATTGTTTTAATCGTTTATCCTGTTTGGAAAAGCTATTTTCTTAACAAGATTTTTTTCTCCTAAGAAAATCTGCAAAGGAACATGAGTTCTTAGATTCGTTCAAAAAGGTATTACATCGTATCAAAACCAAATCCAATTTATATTTCTTGTTATCGAGTATCTTTTCGTACTTAGGGATTTAATAAAGTAGAATCTGTTGGATTATTTGCTTTTATCACGCGAGATCAGGAAGATGTTAAAAGAGAGAACGAATGAAAGGATAACATCTCGCTTTTTTTTCTCTATGCGAATGACTTTCTTCCTAAAATAAAATAAAGTATGATATCAAAAGAAAAGATATCAAAAGAAATAAGAAAGTAGAGGAAAAGAAGGTAATGTTATTCACTCACGAATCTTATTATCTTTATTATCATATATGATTGTCGTCTGTGCTCGTTTTTTAAACATAAGTTTGATAAAGTTATATTTTTCGAAGATCATTATTTTGATTCCTTCATTTTTCTCCTTTTATTTTATATTTCTTTTTTCTCCTTTCGTTTATTTTTCCGAACGAATCGAAACACGCGAACTATGGAGCCAACTTTATCTCCCTCTTTTTCTTCCTTTGATGCCGCAGTAATCAATTTTTGTTGTTTTCAAAGATGAAAACAATGTTTTACGACAGGAAATGATATGGTACGACAAACTTATTATCGCTATATTTCTTTCAAGCAAGCAAACGTTCATCAAAGACTCGTTCGACAAACATATTTGTTTTATGTTTCATTTTTATAAATTGGAATAACGTCCTGTCTTGTTCGTATAATTTAGACGTTCATACCTGCTTCTTTAGCAGGTTTTTTTTTTTAAGTCACACCTTCTTCGATTAGGTCAGCATAATTGTTCTGTCATTTTTTATATTTAACGAGATAATTTGAACGAGTGTAATTATCATTCATTATAATATTTGAGTATATGAATTACTATATGTGACATACTTACGGTTTGTTGATCCGATAGTAAAAAATGTGTTTACTTTGCAAATTATTTCTAAGTGTTTTCCAATTTTGGCTCAAGGTTTAGAAACTTATCGACTTACACCTATTATTTACAGCATGGAATTTTTCTTTCAATTAGCCGTTAAGTTAATCGCTATTATACAAACAGAAAGGTCGTTGTTTGAATAGAATCTCTTATTTTTTAAAATGATTATATAACGCGATAACACCAGCATAAATTGAACATAATTAGCGATATCATTGTTATATAGGAGCGATCAAAGAATCGGGGTGTAGTTTTGATGGCTTGTTCTCATCGATACACCTTCAGAATTACATATCATCATGATCATCGTCTCTCGTTATGTTTCTCTTGTGATTTTGATAAGCGTATTTTTATCTTGTAAGTATATTCAAATTATTTCCTACGTGTATGTCTAACATAGGATAATATTATCTTGAAAGTTGCGTAATATTATATGAATCAATATTTATGGTAGAAGAAAATTCATCTTTTGACGTACATATGAATAGAATTTTTGTACAAAAATAAATATGGAAATTCATTCTGTATTAACTTAATTTCGATTTTCATTTACAGATGCGAGATCTAAATTATTGCATCTTGATACCATATTTCTACGTTATTACAAGTGATTATTTACGACGAATATAATATACTATATGTATTATACGTATGGCCATGGTCTGAGAAGCAATTGAAATTTTGATTTCAGTAATACGCTCGTGGATTTCGTCGACGAGAAGTTGGATAATATTCAATTCCTTGTTTCGAAAATGGATACAAATAAGCCAACGGTACTTTATATTCACGGCTTTAGAGAGGACGTTGAGAACAAGAGCGTGTCTACGGTAGTATGCGGTAAATTTTTTACAAAAACAAAATTACAAATAAAAAATCGAAAAACGCTTTCTTCCGTTAATCTTCCGCCCATTGAAATAATCAAGAAATCTTTATTATACTCGAGATATTCTTGGGAACTGGCTCTTGGAATTATTTTTCCATCTGTTAGCGACGTAGTCAACAACTTTTTTTATTCTTTTTAAACGACGACGACGACGAACATTTGGAGAAATCTCGACTTCTGTTGTAGATTTGAAACGCGTGCATGAATTTCCGTTTCTTCTTTTTTTTTTTTTTCATTTGTCATATTATTTCTTTTATTGTTAGTTGAAGAAAATATGAAAGAGTAGCAGTTATATAAATATAATCGACAAAATCAAATTGTTGCAGCATATTTAGAACGTAACGATCACAACATCCTGGCTGTCGATTATAGAAATATCAGTAAATTGAATTACTTAGAGGTTAAAATGAACGTTAGATTCGTGGGATATGCATTAGCTTTGGCCTTGAACAAGATGGTCGTAGCTGGTTAAAATCCTAATAATCTTCACATTGTTGGTTTCTCTATGGGAGGCCAGATAGCCGGACATATCAAGGAACTGACAGGTTTTCAAATACCGAGAAGCACAGGTGTCTATTCAATTTCGTTCAACTAAATATTTACTTACGTTGATCTTTTTTCAAATCATTTGAATTTGATGCTTTATTAAAATCGAAGAATCGATTACTATTTTGTAGGACTGGATCCCGCGGGTCCCATGTTCAATATTATCGATTCTCGACTCTCCTCGACCGATGCTCGATTCGTCGATATTATTCGTGCGGATTATGGGTTTTATGGGACCTCGATGACGACAGGACGTTGATTCTCCGATGCCATCGTTTGCAGCCAGGGGTAAAAAAGGAGCACCTTTAAGTAGACGGTTAGACATTGTTTTTTTAAAGAAGAAACGTCGATGATGATCTGATAATAAAAAAATAAAATATTACGCGTCGAGAGAATAACACACACATCGTTTGAGAATTGGGTCACAGTCTTATGCGATATTTGAATAAAAATGGAGCTTAGTCTTCTTTCTTGTCTTATTCAAGATTTCTATTCACTTTTCAAGAGCTTTTCCTTTGACCTAAGGAATTAATGTATGCAAAGGTTTTAACATATTTTTACTTAATGATTATCAACGAAAAATGATCAAATTGTTAATAAAGAAATGAATCGAACTAATTCTTTGGTTTTTTGTTATATTTTTCAGATTTCTGCAGTCACTTTATGTCATGGAAATTTTATGCCTTATCTCTGATCGATAAGAATTTATTGATAGCGGTAAAATGTTCTTCCTATCGTGATTTTCTTACCGGAAACTGCAAGGAAAACGTTGAAATTCCAATGGGCTTTGCAACGCCAACTAACGCGTTAGTTTCCTTTACTATCTTGAAAAGATAAATTGGGTTTAACGCGACTTTAACTTAGTCCCAAGACCGATTTCAATTTGCAGTTACATAATCAAAGACATTTCTCCCTTTCGTTGTTTCAGTAATGGAACTTTTTATCTTAAGACTAATACTGACACTCTGTCTGCGCTAAATGGACTTGGAAAGTGCATGGGTCTAAGAAAAAATCGACCTACCGAAGATAACAATTCTTCTCTTTAACATCATGCATCACGGATATGCGTCTACGCATGCGAGCACACACTCGTAGTGAGTACGATAGACACAGAATTGTTTCGAATCAAATTTCTATTTAACAAGATTTTCTCGTTTTATACGATTGAAAGATATATTCTTCCATTTATTCTCTTATTTCTGCTTTCTAATAGTTTGCAGAATCGTTTTTTAATCTTCAGATTGTAACGAATACTATTGACGTTCGAATTCGGATAAATTATGGACCACTTGTGTTTGTTCTCGGGCCAACGACTATGGTGATTCATTGAAACGATCCGATTGAACTTAATTAAAAAATTGTCCTATACTTTGTCGTTAACCATGAGAGAGACCATCCGTTACACCCTTACCACTCTTCCTATTAATTTAAAGGTTTATCTCAAAACGATTGTTTGCGTACCTTTCTCGTTTTCAACTTGATATCCAATCAATCCTGTTTCACGATAAATAACAAACGATCGAACTTTACTCTTGTTTAAATTTTATTTTTCCTTACTTACGAACTTCCATTAAATCGAGTTGAATATTTTTCATAAATATTTCAGAAACGCTTTTCATACTTTCGTCGATTTGTTCAATAGGTTGGAAATCTATTTGTAGCATAGCGATTCATTATAATATTATACATATGATATCCCAAAAGTCGCTTCACTGAACTAAATAATTTGAATATTTTTGTTGACAAGTATTATAGAATAACGGACGCGTAAATTCGTATTTTATTTTCCTTCATTTTTATTTTTTCGATAAAGCAATTTTTGGGATATCCTGTACAATATCATTCTATAGTATTGTTAATGAAAATGGAAACAAAATAAGATAATAAAATATGTACCTTTCTTTTCGAGCGTGCCATTCTTTGATCCCTCGTATTCTCAGCTTCCCCTGGTGGTCTTTTACCCCATACGATTATGGCAATGCTAGTATAAGTGAATAGGAGCACCATCAGTGGCACCAAATACTGTACTACCAATAGGGAGATTGTATAATAGTATCTGGAAAGAAAACTCCTGTTTATTTAGATATATATCAATTATCATCAACTACTTTGTTATGTAAAAAATAAATTAAAAAATATTCAAATAATTTTTGAAGTCAACAAAAAGTAGCATCAAAAGTGAACAATCACTTATCACGATTAATTACAATAAATCGGTGGCTTATAATTGTTGAATTTTGAAGCACTGAAAAAGTTAAATTTCATTGTATACGAAAGTTTACTTTCACCTGTTCCTTTCCGACGTCCAGTTTTCTTTGCAGATGAATCTATTGCATTGTACGTAACGATCTGTTCCATTCACAGGTTGCACAAGTTCCGATACCACGGCAATCGGAAAAGAGACCGTCAATGCCAGTAACCAGACACCCAGTATCAATAACGTTGCTTGCTTTTTACTCATGCGTGGTTTAAATGGCCACATTATAGCAATGTAACGATCTATGCTGATTGCGATTAAAGTGTATGCGCTTACTAGCACGGAAACAGCCTGTTGTATGTGAATATTAATATACGACATTTTCTACATTTTATTCATATTTTAGAAATTATATTTTAGGAGTATTAAATATTAAAGTAAAGCATTCACCTGTCAACGTTGATCTTCATTGATCAATGAAAGTTAACGTTGACATTTGACGATGCCAAAATGAATTTACATATTACATCGACGCGACGAAGATTCAGGGTTATCAAGACAATAAAGAAGATACTCGCCTGTGAATAATTAACGATTGGACAGAGCGTCCAACCAAAGGACCAATATTGAAGAATTAAAATACTGACAAAGGTTGTTGGGACACAGAAAACTGATATCAAGATGTCACTGATCGCCAGATTAACGATGAAGTAATTGGTGACCGTATGCATCCTTGGACTACTGCAAACGACGTAACAGACCAATCCATTTCCTATTAGAGCAACTATGAAAATCGTAAAGTAGAGAAAGTAGATGGTTGCTTGAAACCATCTCGAAGAGAGGATAAAATCCTTGCTGATGAATTCATCGCATATCGAATCATTCCGAGATATGCCGAGGTATTCACTCCCTTCTATAATACTCAACGAATAATCTTTCACAGTCTCGTTAATCTTCATGATGTTAAGCGTATTCTGCTTGCCATTATGATCTAGAAGTACAAATGCATACTCGTCATTTTATATCAAATAATTATCAGGTGGGCGTTTCCGCAATCTTATCACTAATAAACAAAATATTTTTTAACTTTTTCTATAGCCAAACTTTTTGTCCAATTATTTTTCGATTGCGCGATTGATTTATTGTTTTTCATTATTATTGCGTTTTAATAGTCGATTTTATTGTTAGAAGTTAACAATTTGTATATTGTCTCTCGTGTCCAATGTATACGTAATCGAGTTTATAATCGCCTTAAATCAAACTTTAAGGCACGTCGATGTAATTAATTGTAACTTTGAAATAAGAATAATAACGCGTCGTTAATGCTTCGACGGAAAGCTTTTGATCGCATAAACCTATCGAGTAAATTAACGTTAAAAGTATTTGCGAACTTGCTCGAGTTTTTGCGATTCAGAACAAAAAGAGATTTACGTTAATTACGAATTCTGGTATTAGTCTCTCTGTTTTTTTTTTAAGCAACTACTTTGAGTTCAAAAGTACTAATTCAAGTAAAACCAACGGGGTAACTTCTTCGATAATGCATTATCCTTAATAGATATAATCGATTAAATCATTCAACCAAAAGTCATTTAATTCAATTTTTATTCGGTCATTTATTTGAATATTTTATTCGATCATTTTTTGGTCGTTTTTTTATTTCTTATCAAAAAATCCGAACTTTGACATTTCGTTCGAAAATAATATACGAAAAATAATAAAATACGAATCAGTAAGAAATAATTTGATTCAGAAATGTCCTTTCAAAGTGCATACCCATATGCACGCGTGTGAATCAAATCAAAGAAAAATAATTCTAATACACAAGTGCAATTTTAGATTTTATATAGAATCGTGCAATCGTACAAATAATATTCAACAACAAAATAATCAAATCGAATCGATAAGTATCTTTTCGAGGTGTTAAAAATCATATTATAATTAACGTATTATATTTTATAACAGAATAATCGTATTCTCTTAGATTAGTATCTGATAGAATTATGGAAAGAAAATGGAAAACGAAGACTATTATTGGTTTTTATTTCCTTTCTTCGAGATAAAAACATATTTATTAATGTACTCATATCGTTTCTCATTTGATCTTGTCACGTTGACACTTAACGGAAATTACATTTTGCGAAGGTGAGAAAGTTGAGGCAAGAAATAAGAAAAGGAAAAAAACCAAGAAAATTATAAAAGGATAGTAATCAATCTTTCACGATAATTATACTTGTAATCGTGAATATAAATCGTATCAAAGAATACGGATAATTATTACAAAGTCAGATGTAACGTATCGATCAATCGAGTCAAAAAATCATGCGTCGAAATGAAATGAAGTTAATTTTATTCAATTGTAAAGTAATTAATTTGATTTTATTGATACCTTAAATTCACCCAAAATACCTTGACTTCATCGTCGAATGTAAATTTTTGATTACTTGATTATCAGTAAAATATCAAATATCAATAGGGATGACCCACTTACTAATTGTTCTAACTAATAACATTATATTATGATAATATTAAATGAGAGTATTAATTACGAACAACATTACAATTTCAACATTCGATATCGTATTAATTTCGTGTTATTATTAATGAACATGTGTTTCCTTATTTGCGAATCTTTTTTACACTACTATAAGTGATTATTATATCTTCGCGCATGTACGCATTTCTATCATCGAAATTGCCCTTTTTCCCGTTTCTTCGATATTCCTACAAACTACGATACACTTATTTTCTTTTTTATTTTTCACGTAAAAATAGAAAAGAAGTTCCAAGCGAAATCGTGTTTCTTTTCGTTCAATAGGGGAATTGTAAAATATTCATTAATTTATAACTTATTGTTAGATATCTCTCTCGGGATGCTTTCTATTTGTCGGATGAAATGAACTAGTTTTACTTTGATTTCTAAAAAGAACTCTTTGATCGATATAAAAAATTACTTCGGCGAGAATGTGCGCGCTTCGATCAGCGTTCGTACATCTTGTTCGATTTTCAAATAAATAGAGGAAAAGAGAAAGGAAAAAAAGAAAATAGAAAAACATCAAATTAAAATGGAAAAAGGATGACGAGTTTTCTCATATTTCGCGGAGTATTATTTCCTGGATTTAACTCGTTCGAAAGTTGTAAACTATTTTTTACCTTTGGCTTTTGAAAAGTTTTTCAAACGGTGGTTGGTGTATATTTAAGACGTAAAGTCCTCGAAAATAATCGTAACACAGAACAATACCTACGTATACAGTTAACAATAAGTACTCGGTACTTATTTATTACAATATTTTCGCATGATTTCAAATGCGAAGTGAAAATTATGCATTCGTATATACATAAATATCTACATTTCATTTTAAAGCTGAGATTCTCCGAAGGAATTATTATTAAATGTAATAAACGTCCGGAATATATTGTCTTTTATTTTTTATCGAAATTTCCTAACCAGTGTCACGGAATAAGTTTTTGAAATAATAAAACTTTGAAGAAATTACTTTCGTTGTTTAACTGGATAATTATTCTCTCTTAGGAACTATAAATCATAAAATATGCAGCCACAGTTAGACGATGATAATCCAGAACGTGTATATGAATCTTTCTTCGACTTATTACCCACTTTATCGTAATGATCTTTGTTGTAATTGTTTTAAAACACGTGATGTAATTCAAGAAAGAGAAACGGAGAGAAAATGATTGTTCCTGGAACGGAAATCCATTGGTCATTGTCAAGCAAATGTCGGAAGGATATATATTTAATCGCTAAAACGTTCATAATTCTAATATCTCCCTAAAGTTACTCGTAAATAAGCTATCTCCTCTTTGATCGTCATACTCGAAAGGATCCCTTGCTCATTTCCATATTGCCTTCAGGATTTATCGTCTGCGAGATGACACAGTTATTCGATATTTCGTCGTGTTATGAACTCTTCAAATCTCTTTCTCTCCTTTTTTACAAATAAAAATTCTCTTTTCTTTTATTTTGTTTCCTTTTCCTAATAGAAAACGATACCGATAACTTTGGACGTTCCATCGAAAGAAATGTCGGCTTTTCTTATTTCTAGGAATTGGGATGACGAGGCTTCTCTAAGAGCTTTCAAGCACAATGTACGCTTGATGGAGCTTCGACTAAACGCATAAAACATTATCGACGTTTGCGCAAACACAAAGCCTGAGAAACAATGAGCGTGTCTCTATTTAATCCTTCAACGATGATAAATCGATCTATTTTGCAGCTTCGAAGTAAATTTCTCTCGTTAACCTTTGTCCCATTTATTCCTTTTTCGTGTATTCCGCTACGTCATCCGATTACTTTTTGCAAAATATAGGGACAATGATTCCTTCCGCATTTCTACTTGAAAACTATTTTCCTTGATAACAAGAGAAACAGATAAAGAGATAAACATTGACTATGCGCCGTCCGTTTTACATAATGATTGCATTCAAAAGAACTATGAATGGGATATTTGTCAGTAAAATAGCTGGCTCCATTTTACGTGTCCACTCGGTTTCATAATCCATAAAATACTCACTTTATCATACACAGCTTTCTCTTATAGTACTTCTATAGTACTTCTATACATATACACACGTTTTGTAGATATATTTTCATTATTTTACTGTGTCATACGATTATTCCACAAATTTCAACTCCCTATTATAAATTTCTTTGACTGCGTTGGATTTAATTTACGTTTGTAAAGGATAATTCCATCTAATATGGAACATTTGATTTTAAAAGCTTCCCAAACAAATAGATATTATTTTCTATTATTAGGAGTAGTAATAAATTCAACGATAAAACATGACAAGATAAATTTTTGTATGTTAATGGTTAACTTCCTTAAAATGTAAGAAGGGTCTCGAAGTTACGGTCCAAAATGTCACGTTGAAAATAACTTCGGGTTGTTTGCTTGACGAAATATTGCGAGGCCTTGATATTAGATAATCTCCATCCTATACGTTTAAAAATTATCACGCTCGTTTCTTTTAGCTTAATGAAAATAAACGAAGGGATGAGTTTTTTATCTGGGTCAAGGTCAAAGAAAGTGCAATAAGATCAGATCTAAGAGAACGTTTTTTTTCCCGACGAGTTTCACGTGGTATGTCTGAAAAGATATTTACTTTGACTACTTCTCTTCCTCTCCTTCTCTTCCCTCTTTCTTCCCTCTTTCTTCCCACACAAAGGCGTGAACACCCGCACATATACATACGCATTTTCGTCGATCGCGCGTCTTGCCACACATCCGATGACTTTTTCACCTTATTCGTCTTTTCCACTTCGACGAACGTGTCGCATGTTCGTGAGTGACAACGGTTGTTCGCTATAATGTTACGTCATTTTCTTTTTCTTCTTTTCCTTATCCCCCACCCACCATCTCTTTCTCTCTTTTTCTATTTCTTTTATATTTTCCATAACATGACACGTTAACATGACTCATCGCGATTAATTGACGCTTTAATGACCGGAATTTGATATAGTTCACCTATCTGCAAAGTCTTATCTATGCATAACTGCACCCTAACATTTAGCTTTTACAATTTATGATCGATCAATCATTATTCTAGTACCGACTAAAGAGTGGGGGGGGGGGTAATGGATATAATGGATACAATAAATAATCAAATTCGTCGAAATGTTTGAGATATAATCGTTCGAGGATAAAGAAAATTGAAAAAGAGCCATAAAATTAATGCAAAATTTGATTGTTATCATTTACAAATAACTATTATAATGTATTTAAACCAATGTAAATTAGAATACAATGCGTGTACGCAGGAGCGTTTAAGAATAATTACAATCGGGTTCGTTAGAATGGTTAACCGCTAATAATCATTACAATTCAAAGTCATTTATATCGACCGCAAATGTTAAAATTGCATTTAGCACGCTGACTGGTTAGATCGTTATTGAACGAGATACTAATTTGCCGAATAAATTTCATTTTCAATATAATAATTCGATATATGAAATAGTATTTCTCATAGTTTCGTCAAGTATGCACGCTTAAAATGTTAGAAATATTTTCTATCCGAATATTGAAGAAATACTGATTGAACATTTAATCTTCTATCGTCCATGGGCTTAAATAGTATTTTGCTGAATATGAAATTCATTTGAATATTAGGGAAAAAAGCTACTGACCTATTTCTGTCGTGTACGATTAATTACATAAGTTTCCTTAAGATGTGATTCGTATAAATAGTTTTAGTATAAGTTGCACTGGACTTATATTTAATACATTTTCCTGCATTTTGCATGTAAAATTATATTTTTAAAAGTTCAGGGAATTCAATAATATTTCAATGGTGATCATTTATTTGTATTTGGTCAGTTATTTCATTTAAGTTCATATAAATTGTAATAATTTTTAATAATTATTTGCTAAATGAATTTTGTTCAATTTATTAAATACTATTTTTAGTTTTAGATCTTAGAAATGTGTCGCGGTTAAAAGTTTTTTACGAAATAACTGTAAATAGATACAATTTGTTAAGATATATGATCAGGAAATCATTCATGAGATACTTGTATCAGTATTCATGTACAATGTTTACTACCAACCAATCAACACCCACTGCAAAAGTAAAATCCGATTATTCCGAACGTAAGCGCAACGTTTGAAGGGATAAAACGTAAAGGACACTGATCAAGATTTATTGTGAATGAACGTCTGAGTGTCTATGCTTGATAGAAGTACTTTAATTAATTAATCAGCCTTGCAAAGTTTAATCAAGCTACAAGTCTAGTCTCAATATCGTGTTGATATTCTCGAATGAATATGAATCGTACGGGATTAAACTTATTATTAGCTATTCTCATTCGAGTAGTATGATCTTAAATAAAGTAAATTCATAGTAAGATATCTACGTTTTCACGTTTCAAGAAAATATCCTCATTTAATTTACATGCTTAATGATTTTCTTTGTCGTATCCTTTTTTTTTCTAGAACGAGCACGAATATTTATGTAAAGCGATGGACGATGATTTAATGTTGAGCGAGTAGTAGGTAAATAGTTGAAAATGTTTAAAACACTTTTGAGTTGAGTGCTTGTAATTACTTTGAGATTCATCGTTTAAAACTTCACGTTGCTTTCGATAAATGCTTCGAAAATGATACCAATTTGACTTTGACTCTGTTACCGTTGAACCATTTTTTATTTAATTTTATTTCATTAATAGAGGAATTAAAAAATGTTCAAAGAAAAGATAATTAAAATTTCATTATCGTGGTAGGAACATTTTCATCATTATTAATTCAGGATTATGAATTTTAAATTTCTTCATTACTCCCGTATATATGATAACAAATTTATATAACATTGCTTAAATTTTTCAACCTTTAAGTAATTAATGTACATCAATTATTATATTTTAAATGTATAAGTACACGCGATACTAATATTTATCATTTTATTAAAAATCTGTGATATTTAAAAGATCTACACGTATATATTCCATTTGTACGATATCCAGCATAGATCAAATTAAGCTAATGTACCTTGATCGAAAAAGAATGTAATTTTAAAATAAAAATACTAATTACGCTGCTTTCTATTTCATATTATCGAAAATGAACATTTTCTAATTACGAGATGGGAAATATTTATTTTTTACACCGTTTTACCTTTGTGTGCATAAGCAATTAATATGAATTAATCTAATCGTTACCTGATACTTTGGTTTTGCATGGTAATTAGGTATATAGAAGCGAACAAAAGTAAAGAAATTAGTTAAAAGGAAAAAGTAACGTTACTTTATTTTATCTCGACAAAATTTAATCGAGGAACAAATTTTTTTTTTTTATTTATTTCTTCTTCTTACTTAACTTCTCTTTCTCTCCGATTCTATTATATATTTCTATTTCGTCCCGTATAAATTCGAACATACAATGCTACCTGAATTCTTAATTTCATACTTTAATATACATAAAGTTTCTAGACGTTCGCGAAAAAGCTTTATGTATTAAGAAATTCTAAGATTATGCAGATGCGTAAAGTAGTGAAATTTTCAACGTTTCTTGCTATATTTATTATTATCATCGTTTCTTTCTTTCAAAAGTTCTATGCGATTGGTAATAGAAAAAGTATGTTTCTTTGATAATTATCGAATTACAGCGTAGTCCAAAATTTTCGCATGATTGGGACCATATCGATGATTGATTTTTGGATACATTGATAAATATTGTATTGTATGACCCGTATGGTTGATAACATGATATTTTCTATCTCAACTTTGATATTTCCTCAGTTAATTGATCATTAATATTATTATTATAACAATTATTGTTATCGATAACATATTAATAATAAATAGTAAGATTCGTCGATGGCAAATACATGGCAAATACATGGCAAATACATGGCAAATAATTTAGCTTTAAGGATAAAGCAAGATAACAAAACGGTGCCAACATTATAGGCTCCTATTTCAAACTATATTGCGTGTTATTAATATTTGCCTTAGGCATCTTCTCGATGATCGCTCGTTACTCGTTACTAGTTTCAAACTAGTTATGGCAATAATTCATTACACAATCGATAACTTTCCTTGCTACAACTCACCAACTCTCTCTATCTCTCTCTCTCTCTCTCTGCTTGATTTGTTTTTTTCCTAAATACCTAGTAGAACGAGTTGTGAAAATCAATTAAAATCTTATCGAAAGTAAACGTTCGAGTGTCAGTCTAGTTGAAATAATATTTTTGCGAAAACGAAATTGGCGAATCGACTTTGGTCTTTTATTTCGTTGTTTCTATTTTGACGATAAAACGATATTCCAATACGATCGAATAAATCGATACAAAATTCAATAGGTTACTCGGTTCACAATTCGAAAAATCATTTCGACGAAAGATAATAAAGTATTTCTAAAGACCTTGATCGAATATCTTTTCAAACTTGTTGAATTGTTACCTCCGCTTTCGAGACTTTCGAACTTTCAATAGAAAAAGATCTTAGGAAGTAAACGTTATCTTTGATTAAAACTTCAACTTTATACGACAGATTTTATTTAGTTTGATTTGACGCAAATGTTGCAAAAAAAGAAAAAATAAAAAGTCAGGGAAATAAGAAAAAGAGGAAACAGCTAAACGAAGAAAATGTTCTCAGTGATATCTATTGCGTATCTCGGTATTCGTATACTTCTACACGATTACAAGGTTCATAAGATATGAAAGGACACGTTCACATCGTATCAAATCTAGGATCTTCAGCCTGATTAACCGTTTGAGCAATACGAACATGAGTTTGCTTTTACGTCGTATCTCGTCGTTTCATTTATTATATTAAAAATGACCACACATTTCTGATTGTTATTAATGTTTACGATTGTATTAAATGTATAATAATATGTTTTCATTCGCGTTAAAAAAAAGAAAAGAAGTTAATGAAAATAAATGAAATAATATTGTATCTTCTCGAAAATTTCTCTTAAAGATATCTAACTTTACGACCATAACGCATTGACACTATGCGAAAACTCGATTGCTCGACGAGAATTTATTGTCTAATGAGAGAAACTCGTCTACGAGTCAGTCACGAGAGAGCTTTTCAACTTCCTACGTATTTTCTTAATAAGTAGTACAATAAGAACTCGTATAAAGGGAACAAGAAAAAAGGAAAAGAGCTTTTGTTTAATGCATAGTTGATATAATCAAGAATTAATCCAACCAGAATGGCTAGGAACAAACTATGCTGTTATAAACTAAATGTATTAATAGTATCATTCATTTTTCAAAACCACAAGTTTACTCGAGATAAGAATGTGAAAAAAAAAGAAAGAAAGGTTGAGGTTGCTCTCCTCTCTCTCTTTTTTTCCCTTCCTCTTTTTTAATTTCTTTTCTCTTTCTCTTTTTGTTTTTATTTATAATTCAACTCACGTGAATTTCTCCCAAAAGTCAACGCGCGGCTTGAATTCCTGATACACGCAAACAACTAACAATTCCTTCTACATTTTTCTTGTCCTTTGTCGTTGTCACCCTTTTTCACCCTTTCCTAGAGTTCTTTTTTTTTTTAGATTTGTCCAGAATACAAGAATAACATTTCGTTGCTTTTCGTACCATAAAAGAAGATAAATTATCGGAAATAGGTGGATTTTCTAAAGCACATTTGTATCTTCTCCTCTATTTCTTTTCTTCTTATTCACTAATTACGTTCATAAATCACAAAGGATAAAATACATTTATCGAATATGGAAACGCTTGGAATGGAATGTTCGTATTGAAGGTTTCAGGAAATAGAGAGATAAAGAGATCAAAGTAAAAATAGAAATAGAAAGAGGGATAGAGAGAGAGAGAGAGAGAAACAAAGTGAAATATTGGCTTATCGAAATGGCATATACCTTGGAAAAAAATTTTATCAAGTTTAATCTTCCATCCAATCTAAGAATTTCATACTTCGTTTTCCATTATTTCTCTTACTTTCTTGATATTTTCAGCCAGTCATTTTCGATATCCTCGAAAACTTTTCGAAGATTATAATCCCTAAACGATACTTGACAATTTCCTCCGAAAATGATGCCATTAACTAAAATACAAAGGTCCATCAAATCCCTTTGAATAAATTCTTGAAAGTGTCTCTTCCTCGTTTAGAAACCATCTAAGTTTCGATCATATTTTAAGCATCGTCGTAAGTAGTGGTATCTATCGCGAGACTTAGGATAGACTTTCAACGAGAGAGAAAACAAAGAGCTCTGTTATTCGAGAATCTAGCGAGATATTTTCAAGTAGTATTACGTTATCTTACTCCGACTGCAAATGGCAAGTGGCGCATTAATAGAGATTATTATTATTATTATTATTATTATTATTAGAAAAATCTTTTACCATCTATTTTCTATTCTTTTAATCTTGATATTTGCAAATAAAAATTCTTTTCATTCGAATCTAAAATACATAATTTCGTAATAATTTTGTAGCAAAGCTTTAAACTCTTGTTGACAAAGAAAGGGAAAGAGAAAAGGGAAGCAAAAGGAAAGGAAAGGAAAAGTGGATCCTTAAGTTCGGTCGATTTCGGCGACGACGAGGACGAGGACGTAGACGGATTATAGTCGAACACGGTTCGTCGCTGACTGACTAGGAGCTTTCAAGTTACGAAAGCTCATCTACCCTCTCCCTCCGTTAGTCGCGCGCCACTTATTCTCTGCACAGACGCACTGCTGCTTTTTCTTACAACTTTTAATAGCCCAACAACCATCGACGATTAATGTAGCTATACTTATTTTTATCAAATCAGTCGAACCTTCTTTTTTGTCCGCTATAAATAAATGTCATCGTAAGAATTCGCATTTTCATCATTTTTCATATCTTTGTATTAGCATTCAAAAACGATTATATCGATTTATTTTGATTTAATTGCCAATGAAAACTTTTCTTAAGTAATTCAGGAGTAAAGAGAAGAAGATAAATTGGAATATCCGAGACAATTTTTTGGCCGATTTAAGGAACACCAAAGAGAGTGTGAGCAAGGTTTACTTTCTTATTGAATAAACGACATTATCTTCTTGGAAAGAAATTATAAAGTTTCTCCAAGAGAACGACGTACCCGAGAGATCTAACAAAGTAGGAATATTTTTCCTTCCGATCTTCATGATTGTTTGCTCTTCTTTTTTTCTTTTCTTTTCTTTTCTTCTTCTTCTTACAGGATGAATCAAGAATCAAAGGATATTCTTCCGGTGTTTTTTTTTTTCTAAAAGATATTATTTATAGTTATGTATTTAGTTTATCTTCTACTTTTTTTTTACCAGAGATAGAATGAAAATTGGAATAAGAATGCGAGAAAGATAGAAGAATAATAAGCTCTACAGGATTTTCTTTTCTCACTTTACAAAGCTTTTTAGTCTAGTTTGGCTTCAAAGTCAAGATGTCTTTTCGCATTTCTTCGACATTGAATACATTATCCGTCACCTTTTGTTCCTCTAAAGTACTCTAACTATTTCTCCTTTTTCTAGATTTCTCCCTGCTAATGCGAGCTCTCTTACCAATTCAAATCTGTCGAGATTCCTCTTGATACGGCGAAGGAATGAAAATCTCGAAGAATTTTAATGCCCTTGAAATCACGATCGATGCTTCGCGTATGCAAATAAAAATTGGGAAAAAAGGGTGACCAGCGGGTTGCCAGTGTAATGCAAAATCTCTTTTTCGGATTTTCTCTGCAAATGGAATCATTTTTTATCCTTTGTATAAAACGTTTACAAAAAATATATCTACATATATGAACCCATTCGAAAGCCAAAGCGATTAACTTGGCTTTTTTCAAGTTTTATTATCCGACCACTCGACGATCGATACTTAACTTTTTCTTTTTTTAATAATAACACCAGATAATAATAATTTCTATTACCGTTTAATAATAAACGATACGTCAATTCGCGTTATTCCATCAATTTTCTATAGTTTTTTTTCGCGGAGATAATCGATTTGATAAACGAATCACTAGAACTTATCGATCAGAGTTTTTTTTTTCCTATTCTATTATTAAGGAACGATCTTTTTCGTTCTCTTTCGATTAAGTTTCAATCGAGTTGATATATTTTATCCGACGTTTACGTATATTATATATCAACAATTTCTGATATTACTCCGAAATTTGAAAGAAACATTCGAGTAAATCTTCGAAAGATGATTTGTTCTGTCGGTTGATTTCTTGCTACGGTAGTCCCTTTCAAAATTTATATTCGTTCTGATATTGCCCGCTTGTTGTTATGCCTTCGCTTTATTAATGAACCGTAAATATTTATAAAGCTGTTGTCGAGAAAGTCTCCAGCGATTCTTTATTTTTGGCCTATCTGCAATATTTACATACATAAATATAATATACATACATATTCATCTTTTATTTGTACGGGATACAATCGAAATTAAAAGCTAACGATTTACAAAGTAATTCGTTATTTGAACAATCTTTTTCGATCGACAAAATTTCATTTCAATTACTTTCTGAACAATATCAAAGCGAATAGATTTTCGTATAACAATAATTAACTTATTATTAAAAATGAAAATGTAAAATAATGTATAGAAAGTAATTTTTGCTTAGAAATTGAACCAACTTAATTTGCTTGTCAAAAACTTGTACACACCGTCGCACTCAATAATGTTTGAAATGAAATATATCGCATGATTTTCGATAGTCTATGTTATTTACTCGCAGAAAAATTGCATTGTTTTGTATTAAGTTCCACATGCGTTACCCGATATGCATGCATTCATATAAGAACGGGAAAAGTTTTGTTTTCATGTAAAAAAAATCTCCTTGGTTTTTTTCTCTTAGCATTTTTTTTTAGATCCTGTCATATCCGTACGGTTGACAAATAAACGGGACACCCGTACATAATGCTACATATTAATTACACGTCTGCTTCAATGCATTCATCCACATCTCCAACCATCATCTTCTTTATTTCTATCTTTTTTTTCTTCTCTTGTGATTTTAATATACTATATGAACCATATGTTTTCGCGTAACATCTTTTGTTTATCGAAAAATTATACGATCCATCTAATGTAACGCTGAAAATGAATAGAAGGAGAGAGATGAAATACTAGAAATAAAAACAAAGAAGAAGGGTAATAAAAAGGAAAGATGAAACATAAAAAAAGGAAAAATTGTATTTAAATTTATTTCGGATTTCGAGCATTGATTCCTCCTGGCGTATGGTGAAATTCGCCAAAATCAAAAGACAATGACGCTTTTCGGATGTAAATTTGTACGATTCATCGATTTCATCGAAATGACGAACAACGTTGTTCTCGCCAGATGCGTTATAATCGATGTATCGAATTTTCCTCCCCCCCTCTCTCTCTCTCTCTATTTTTTTCTATCCTATTATTTTTTTTCTCCTTTTTTTATCGCGAGATCGAACAACGAGCACGCGCACGACCGTACGTGACCGCGTCCTTTAATCTCTACGAATACACAATTTCGCACCGATAAAATCTTCGAACGTAGCAGGTATATTAATATGGTAATCCTAACTCTTCCGTGGATTCGTTTCTTCGATTTTTCTCAACCCTTGTATGCGAGCTTTAGAAAGGAATGCGAATAAACGCGGGATAAATCAATGCGAAATTAAATAAGAGATTAAGTTCGTTCATTCCTTCTTTCATTTTCGTTCTATATTATTTAACAATAAGAGAGATTTGTAATTTCATTCGTTAGAAATTTGTTTGTAACAAACGCTTTTAGAATTTACGATTTAATGCAAGATGTCTCCGATTCGTTTGGAAAACTTCTACATTTTTATTGTAAAAAAAATGTAATTGAATAAAATTGACAGTGTTTGCGAGTACGAATACTTTTGGGTCTCATTGTACATACGTTTATGCTCAATGGTATTAAAAATAATGATTACTGGATATTGCGTTCTCCTAATAGACGTATGTACAAATCTGAAAAATTTGATTACACGGGAACTATATTTATAATTATAAAATCTTTCGAATGAAATTTATTTTCCATTAGTACACCAAAACCGGTAGAAATTTATTTTCCATCAGTACCAAACAGGTTCACGTCCTCGTTTTCTAAAGTCTCTTTACCCGAAAGAATTTGAAAGAATTTCCTTTGGTCTTTTGCCGTGAAAATATTGCCGGTGCTTGACTAAACGATAATGGTAAATCAAAAGGTCTATCAACTCCGGCGTATGATCGAGAAATTAATAAAAAAAGATTGAAATGATTACTCGTGAAAGTAAAGTAAACAATTTGGTGAGAATTTTTGACGATACGAGTATAGTTACTTAGGTCTTAACATCGCGAAGGTTATTAAAGTTTGAAGGAAAACTTGTAACGCACATTTTATGGAACATATCGATCGATAATATCGATCTAAAGAACGATCCCGCAAATTGTTTATCTTGGAACGTTGCATCGAACAGATGTTAACGGCGCCGCCTTGGTTCTTCGCTCGCAGACCTTTATACTATACCGGAAATAGTGCGTTGCAAAAAGCTGTCATCGAATAATTTACATTACCCACGGTTGGACGCAAAAGATACGATATAAATCAGAACACCACCGATCTAACTCTTTCCTTTCATATTTTATGTTTTTTCTTTTCACAAACGAAAATATTGAAGTATCCCAATGGCACATCTACAACTTTGTAGATTAGATTTTGATCGTGCTTCTTTTACGAAAAGCAACCGGAAAAAAAAACAAATGATGCATTCCTCGTTCTATTTATTTGATCCCTTTATCCGCCCTTTATCCCTAAGATTTCGACGATTACGTTCGTATTTTTCTTATCGCGTAAAAAATGTCAAAGTAATTACGAACTTGGACTGTTATATTTAACTTTGATAAAAGTTTGTTTCACACTCTTTCTTCTCCTTTTCATTTTCTTTTTATTTCGTTTTTTTCCTTTCCTTTTTTGCTTCTTTCCGAATACGAGCGAACGAGAAAGCGTAAAAAGTTCTTTTCAGAGAGATTACATTTTTCTTCTTCTATTCTCTACCTCTTTTCATTCTTCACAACCTTTGTTCTTACCCTCTTTCGTTGATACGAACAACACGCATTCGGTGTACCTGTAGATTTCATTCTACCTTCATAAAAAGGAATTTTTGTTAATGTAAGCGTATAATCGCACATAATTATTCAAAGAAAAACACATTCATCCTTTACCGTAACTTCAATCCAATTTACTATTATAATTATTTATTTTTCTTTCTATCGAAAAATAAAATCTGATGAAAATTAAGAAAAAAATAAATTCGAATCGCGAAGGGATATTCGGAAAAATCATGTTAGAGAATAGTCGTTCATCTCGTCGATGGAACCTACTTTTGAAAATATTGCAGGATTTGCGAAAAAATTCTGTAATTTCAGAATTCGAACACGAGTCCTCTTTATTTTTCTTCTTCTTCTTCCAGCGTCCAAATAGGCATATTGCCTGTTCTTCATCGCAACTCGCTTCTTGTAGGTATATTGTCCGCCCATCGTTTCGTGGTCTTCCAGGGCTTCGTTTCCCTAGTGGTGATCTATCTCTAGCGATCTTCACAATTCGGTCTCCTGTCATTCGGGTTATGTGATCGTTCCACTGAATTTTCCTCCCCAATACCCAATCATTGATGTTGTCGATTTTGGCATGTTCTTCTGAGGGCTTCACTTCTTTGTTCATCCCATAGAGATTTTCCGGTTATTCTCCGGATTATTTTCATTTCCGCTGCCTCCATCTCTGGCGGGTTTTAGATGTCTCGGGTCTTGTTTCCGCCGCATATGTTAGTATGGGTCTTTATAGTGGCCTTGTAAATACGGCTTTTTGTGTCTATTCTGGATGTTTGTTGCGGAATATGGTGTCATTGGTGGTGCCGCAGCTCTTGTTGCCTTAACCACTTGTGTTCTTACTAACCACTTGTGTTCTTAACTTCGCCTACATGATCGTGAGGGTCATGTTGCCGGTCCCAAGCCCGGATAAAGGAGGAGGGTTGTTAGGTTAGGTTAGTTACCTGCCTGACGTAAAATAAAGCACAAGCTCGAAGAAACCACAACGCGCCTTTATTTTTCATTTTGAAATATATATATAGTCTACTTAATATCTATTGCACTTTATTCTTAAGATTTATACAAAGATATTTGCACCATCGAAAAGATAAAAAAACTATATTTTACGAAGGTCTAATTAGACTTATTAATAAAAGAATGTAAATTAAAGAGGTGAGAAAGTTAGTAATAATTTTATTCCGAAGAAGATGAAAAAAGAAAGTATCGATTATTTTTACGTTTAAAGAAAGCACCAAATTTATCTTTCGTTTCATATAACTTTGAACATTTTTACGTACCAGATATCTCAGTTTCGTTTCTTCGTAAAATACATCACTCGATACGGTTCTCATTTTTTTTTTCGATTTTTTTCTTGCGTTATGTCCACAGAGAGGAGAGAAATTTTTATTATAATAAAAAATAAATAAAAGTAAATCGAATGGTGATAAATAAAAAGGATATTTCAACTTGAGTAAAGCTTTATTTACGTCGATGGAAGCGAAAAAAGGAAAAAAGGAGAAGATGCAAAAACGATGGAAACAAACCGAATGAAAAGGAGAAGAAGAATTCTGTCGATTTTCGAGAAGAGTGCTGTCGTGAGTAAGTATATTGCATACTTTTACCAAGAGTCTCGATATACATGGTTTATACAGGATATTTCAACGAAAGTATCACATTTTCTAAAATCATACCGAGGAAACCAAGCATATAGATTTCGTTTAAATATATATTTTGTTAGGGATTCCGAATACGTGCTTTAGTTAAATAAAGTGCATTTAAAAAGGAGAAAGTAAATCTTCACAAATCCGATATTTGTGAAAAAAAAATTATAAAAGATAGTCGCGATTTTGGTGATTTTCTAAGTTTTTTTAATGTTGCAACAACAGTTCGCAGGAAAACGAAATAAGTCCGATTTTAAATTATTATCCTTAACTGCAACAAGCTCGCGATAAATGTAAGTTTGTTCGCAAACTGCCTTGTATTCTTCGTTAAAAAATCTACACGGCTGAGAATCCTCCCTGAAAAAAAATGTACATTAGTATAAAATGTTTCAAACATAGGTGAGATTTTGTTAGTTTGAAATAGGTAAAATAAAATAAACGGGAAAAAAGGAAGCAAAAGTTGTCTTCGGTTGAAATAAGTCCAGGTTGATAGCCATTTTGAGATGTGAGATTTTGAACTAACGGATGCAGATAGACAGCAGTAGATAGAAATTGTTGCAACGATAGTTATACAACGATTATTAACTTACATACAAACTTCGATGCGTACAGCTTGCGCGAATTCTTTTCCATTCTGTACTATAAATAGCCACTCCCCCTTGACAGATTTTGCCGACTTAGGAAGAATTATTTTTTCCTGTGGATCCATACAAAATCCTTCCTTGTTAATAAATTGAATAAAAAATAGAACAGATATTTTGAAAAAGACTGAATTACTACCGGATTACTTACGAGACTTACGCACAGCGATACTTCATTGTCATCCGTTCTGACTGCAAAGTCATCTGTTTTATTTATTAACTAGATGATAAGAAATCGATAGAAAATGAGATAATGGAAAAACGTCAATTTTTCAAATATATTTTTGTTTAGCGTTACTTACTATATCTACGACACCAAATATACCTTTGGTTGTTCGTAATTTAGCCTTGACAAATTCTTCGGGATAATTAGGAACATCTTCGCAATAGATTTCATTCTGGCATGTTGGTAGAATGATATCTTCATCAGCGAAATATATACGGTCGTCAAAATTCTGTACTATTTTAAACAATATTCATTGTTATAACTACAGATATTTTTTCATTGCAAGAAAATTCTTTTTTTTATCGATAAATAGTATGTTTCTCTGAATTTACGTAGATACTTTCATACTTTTGACCGGTAGTATATAGTATAGCATATATGGTATATATGATGAGAATCATTATGATACTTACGTCTACGAGCATTTAGTGCCGATTGATTGTACCAGCTGGGAAATAACGGTCGATCAAACTTACGTTCGTCAAAGAAATTTACTTGTGAATTAGTCTCGCCTATTACCTGTAACTCGGAAATAATTATACCTTGTCAATAAGAAATTAATTAAATCACATTTATATCAAATTGATTTTCTCCATCTCTCTCTCTTCCTCTAAGCAAAACCGTATAAAAAAAAATTAAATTTTATATACCAACGATGAAATTTATAATGGATAAGCGTTAATAAAATCGCGTTGCTTGTATTGAGAAACTCGTCCTATAGAAATTAATTAATAAAACTTTATCGAGAATCGTTCGATCGTGTTTATTCGATATAAGAATCTATTTTAGCATTCTTTAATTAATGACTTTTTTCATTTTTTATAAAGAATATTATATTGAAAATTTGATTATGTTGGTCGAAGGAAACGATTCAATTGAATACTCCTCTACTCTACTTTTGTTTTTTTACAAAAAATGAGATTAAACTAAAATAAAAAAAAAAAAATTAGAACCATCTTTACAGGAATAATATTTATGAGAAACAAACATACCAGGAATAGAAGAACAGCCTTGATCACAATCGTGCGATGATGGTGGTAGTTCGCTCGAGTCTTTGCCATTTTGACGTTCAATTTCTTCCGTAATTAATTGTTTATAAATGTTCACAGATTAAATCACGCGAAAATAATGTACTATTTTTTTTCTGTTTTCCTCTTCTATATTAAATGATGTAAAGAACAAAATGTTCGATTAAGTCTTCTGATTCTTATTCTTCTTATTTTTGATTCTAGAAAAAAAAAGTTACGGTAAACTTGACGGAAGTATAAAAAAAGATAAAATGAATCGCGTTGATTCGTTGACCGTCACCTTGTACTTTGGTACAGTAAAGTTATAAAAATGCGTTATCTATTTTTTAATAGGTTTACCTATCTTTCGTTTTCTATCGTTCTACCTACTGTCCCTGGTATTACTAACCGATTCAACTTTGTTCATTAGCTTGTCAAGGAAGCACTGGAAAAATTTCTACAATGAATATCTGTTTATAAGTATGTCAAACCGCAAAAACCGAGATGCGATTACGGCTTCTTCGTATAAGCTAACGCGTAAAATGTATCATATTTTTTTAACGTTTATAAGCGAATTATAAATGTAAAGAATGCATGAAATATAAAGAATACTCATCTACCAAGGATAAATTTGACGGATTTATCGATCCTTCTCCAAATTCGTAATCGATGTTTTCGAGTCAGTTACGTTGTTCGTACGTATGATCTTTCATATCTCGTACATTTATTTTCCTCTTCCGTAGTTTTCCACATTTACCTAATTTTCGGAAAAGCACTAATATCCAACCGCATTACACGCACGTACAAACAAATACACAGATATGTAAATATGTATATTCGGAAAATGATTTCCGCTTGACGTCAGATCGAGACGGTCTTTACAAATTTGACTTACCGATTTAACGTTTATACCGATGATACACTCTACGATTTCACATACGTGTATTTGCGTGTTTTGCAATCGAGATGGGCCGATTAACTAGAACAAACGTAATTTCTCATGGGAGAAAAACGAGTTTGTGTAATGAAAAAGATGAAAAGACTATCACATAAACTGTTCTTTCACTCGTTTCTGTTCGCGACTGCGGAGAGAACCATCGGAGCCAATCGTGTTTAGTATTATTTATCCTTACTTTTGCTTCTTGCGACATCTGTGTAAAATGTTTACACGTGTCATAATCTGTATATTACGTGTTTCAACGTTACTTGCCATTAAAACTTATAACTATTTTTTAACGCTATAATATACGTTCATCTACCACCGTAATAAACGCGTTACACGTTTGAATTATTTTAGATTAACATTTCTTTTTCCTCTATTTGGTCGAATATAATGTAACGTGCGGCAACAGGTTTTTTTTCACTACGAAATCATCATAAAGTGAATATAATCCTGCTCGTCCTTGTAATCTTGCTAATAGAGATTATATAATTCGAATTTTTAATATGCCTTTTTTTTCTCTTCCTCTCTTTGATATTATCAGAAAACAAATGAATATATTTCAACTATTTTAGAAATGCAAATTTATGTTAATAACATTTATGTATAGGATATCTTCAAAGTTGCTTTATCTACAATTAGATAAGAAATAAAAATAACAAAATTAATATTACGATATCTCGTTTTTCATTTCAAAAAATAAATAATCCAATTATAGCATTGCTAAAAAAGCGTGGACCATCGATGCTGTCAAATATTCGTCAAAAAAGCAATTTAAGATTTTTTCATTCAGTAAAGCTATTTTGGAGACACCTTATATTTAATCAAATATTATATAACGTATTATACTTGTTGTAAAACAGTAAGAAGAGAAGAAACAGAGAATAGGTATTATATGTTGGTCAGACGTATCGAGAACGCAACGATTATTATCAATTTGGAACCGTTTTGATCAGGATACAAGTGAATACAATTGTTTTGGATTTTCCAAGTAGTATTGCTGTGACAGCGTTCGTTGATTAAAGAAGATTGACAGTTTCCTCGTAAATTAATTTCATTCAACAACAACACTGCCACTGGACAAATGTTTTGAAAGTAAAAATAGAATAAATTTTATCCTAAAAAGGAGATATTCTAATAAAAATATTCTGTTTATCGACCTACTAGATAATGATCATAATTTATTCAGCAGAAAGGATCGTTCCATTTAAAATTAAATAGCAAAACAAAACGTGTGCGGAATTTCATTTAGTTAAGAAGGAAACGTGCTAGTTATATACATGAAATAAAAATAATTTCCTTCTTGGATGACGTCAAGGTAAGATGATCACACGCTAATTAATGACTAAAGATCTTCCGTTTTTAACGGGAAAATCAGCAGGTGTATACGTACATAAGTACGGACATGGATTATTTTTCAATATCTTTTTTTCCTCTTTATATCGACGTGACACGATTTTATTTTTAGTGTCTCGTACAATTCTCTGTTTCGATGTCGTTGACTCTTTCAAGAATATTTCCAATAATAACAATAATCGCAATGTGACAAAAAGTAAAATGTACATATTGAATATCATAATAAAATAATGAAGAAACAAAAAATTCGAATGGAAGATTATTGAGGTTGAAATGTGAAGGGAGAAAATAGGATAGAGTTATTATAAATCGTTAAGTAAATTTCTGATTTTAAGTGGATTTCTTTGTTATCGTTGACCATAAGCTCTCGACTATCCATTCGCATTTCCTATTGTAATTTGAATTAGTTTGTGGTTAGAAAGTGTCGGTAAACTGTTATTCACAATTCTGTCTGATACCGCAAACATTAATCATATAAAATCATACATCGAAAGAACGTTTATGAATATGTATGCATATGCAAATACGTGTAGGACTTATCTTTATGGTTACGCTTATAAATATAGAAAAAAAATTAAAAGAAATAACATTATCTGGACGAAGAAAAAATTGATGATTATTAATGGCAAGTAATCTGACATGTTTATAAATCTTTTAATCATTCGTGCGAAGGGGGGAAGCACAAGGCTCGTTCTATTTTTATTAGTATGAATAACGTATGTTTCACAAAGTACGTACGTTGCTTTGAAATTTAATGGATATTATTTAATAGATGTTTCCTCGAATTATGCATCGCGTCTCGACTAAAATGATGGAATACTTGGAAACCGTATAAAACAAGATATGCTATGAGTTTTCTTTCGAAATTATTTTTAATATCGCGATTTTATTTTTGAATAAATAATAATAATAATAATCAATGAATAAATTATATCGTTTTATTTCGTACATCGTAGAATCCATTGTTTCTCGAAATAATGATTAGAAATTTGCTTTAAATTCGTTTGGGGATACGCATGGTGGTAACGAATAGTGCATAGCTATTGTTTATTTGCGATCGAGCTAAGAGAAACAAACGCAAATTTAAGATAAGAGAAAGTTCAATAAACTTGATAGTTCGCATGCATGTATGGATGGACATTTGGCCTGGTGTAAATAAAGAAGAGAAGAACGTCGATGAAAGAGGGGGTGAAAAATGAATCGTACATTTTCTAAAATTAAAATGGAACGGTTATCTTCTCCTTTGTAAGAAATCGAAATTATGCATTTCTATCAAATATTTCGATGGAGCTGATTGTTCTCGTTCGAATAAATAAATCAAAAAATCGAATTTCTTATAATGAGAGAGATATAATAGAATATATAATACAATCTAATAGTTAGTCGATTAATAAATGGAATAACTTGAACTATAACCGAATAACTAACATAAGAGAAAATGAAAGTCTTAGAGGTGCCAATTAAAGTTTTGAATTCGTAAGCCGATCCTCACCTACGTACCGAAATAATGAATCTCGGCTAATAATATTGGACGATGATATTATACTGCTTGTTAAGGGAAGTCTAGATGATAGCGAGCAAAAGCGGTCACACAGCATGCGCCAGCTGTCGAGAATACAGAGAATCCGTCAGATGTGTTATTCAGTAAGAACTTGTGGTAACAAAGTTCTACGAGAGATATCCTACCTTGTGTCAGATTACTGTCATGCAAACAATATTACCGACTCAAACAAATTCCACTCGAAATTCAATCATACGAATGATCGTTTTATCGCGATCAGACGATTTCTATGTCAATCTAACTTTTATAATGCAAATTTAAAAAATATATCCAATCGAAAATCGAATATATGCATTTATCTTCGTTTGGGGGCTAACGTCACCCCTGGGGGGTTTGGAAATTTATTTAAAAAAAAAAAATATAAAACTATCATATAAACACATTCTGTTCCAAATATCGTATTTCAAACTTGATACTTAAATTATCTTTGAAAAATTGCACAAGAAGATAGCGAAAGAAAAAGCAAAGTTAAGTAGCTATCATTACTTCGATCATTGTACATTGCAAATTGACGAATACACCTAATAAATAAATTTGAAAGTTCATTCTCATCGAAAGTATGAAAGGAAACACAATTGATGAGTTTCCTATTTGTCGATTGGTCGTTGTATAATAATACTAATGACAATAATTTGAAAAAAAGCGAGCAAGGATATAGACAATATAAAATCATTGGATTCGATAACGAGAGAAATATTCTGTCGTAACTGACAGGAAGTGGAATGAACAAAAACTGCAAAGTATCTTTTGATTTCTGGGAGTGAGCGTCACAATCTAATGCACACCGGTGACTATAATCATCCTGTTACTTCGTAGAACAATGTTGATGCGCTTGCCTTTCGTATTATATCTCAAGCGAGTACCTACTCGGATAGCAAAGTTTACGAAGTAAACAGGCACATCATAACGACGAGCTCGGGAAAAACGTTAAGAGTAAACGAGTCCGACAATTCGCCTACTTTCTACTCGTCGAAAGGATGAATGACGTGGTACGATCAAATAATCGGACAATAAAATTGTTCGCAGTATATCACTATTATTATCTTTCATTATTATTTATCCTTATGTACACACGTAGTTACAAAAGTACAACATATTGTTGAAATTCTTCTTCGATGTTAAGAATACAAATATTAATAAATCGAAGAAAGTCTCTTACTAATTATTATCCTCAAGTAGAAATAAAATGTTAAGAACTATGAGAGATTAGTCGAGATTAAGAAACGAGTTGAGAGATCTTTCGCAAATTGCAGTAAGAATAATCGTAAACGAAAAAAGAAAAAAAAAGAAATGTTTAAAAACAAACAAAAATAAGAAGAAGAAGAAAAGATTAAGAGGTAGATAATTATGAAAGTTTCATCACAATAGAAATTAACTGTGAGGGTTGTAGACTCTCTCTCTCTTTCTCTCTCTCTCTCTCTTATGGTGCTTTTCAATCTTCTTACAATTAGTCGAGGTTACGATGAATACGTAATAGGACGAGCTTTCCTTGTAATTACAGTCGTCAATGTTACTTTTAATTACTATTACGACAAGCTCAATAAATATATAGAAATTAAACTAATAACGATCTTTTTGGTCGGCGCTGAAAACTTTTCAACACACCCTCGTAAACTATCATTATCGTAAAATGTATTAAAAACAAAAAATTACGATAAAAATGTATCAAGTTTGTTTCCGGAAAACATCAAAGTAATCGATTATGTTAAATGCGTAGTACGATCTCACCTGTGACAAGTAAAATGAAAGAAAGATGCAACGATAACGGCATTTCACCACTTTCATTAGCGTGCCTAGACTCATAAACTTCGATGCAAAAAAAGGGCTTGCCGTGCATAACTTCCTACTTCGAATGCATTTGAGAAAATGCAGGTAACGCAATTGCGAGAATACATTTCATTTGGGATTGCATACAAAGTATGATTGAAAAGGAAAATAAGTATCGAGGTGTGTATCGAAGAATCGAAAGCGAAATTTTCTCCTAGCAATTTTCAAGAAAAAACAAAAATAATAATTTTCAACTTTTAATTGTAGATTATTGACGAACGTGTCTTTATTAATAATCGACGAGTAAAACGATCTCTATGACGGATAAATAAGAGAAATTTCGTCGAGTCGCGTGGTACGTTCTTTTCTCTACGGTTCGTTAAACCTTAAGAAAGATAGAAAAAGACGAAAAAAAAGAACAAAAGTACACGAAGAAATTGCAAGATGATTCTTGGTTTTGCAATGAAGTTCGATTTATACCAAGTTTTGATTATTCGCGAAAAGAGAAAAAATAATAAAAGCGGGACGAGCACGGGGTTCGAAGGAAATTTGGAAGTTCTGTAATTGTAAGTATATAAAAAAAAAGAAGAAAAAAAAAGAAAGAAAAGATCGGACACTCTCTCGCAATTGGTTTAAAGGTGGGAGCTGGTATAAAGTGAGGAAGTACTCGATGGCGCCAGCCAGTGAGTTCAGTGAGAGTGCCGCGATCATTTTGCCGATCTACCGTGAAAGTCACGATCACGTAGTACAAGGTATACTTAAACCTACCCGTGCATAAACCAAATCAAATCATTTAGTTCTTTACATTCGCGAAAAGTGCAAAGTGTCGAATATGCGAATATCCAAATTCAAATGGTGCTCCTAATCGCGAGAAATAATTGCTTTTTTATTTTTTTCCCCCTCTCTCCTTCTCTCTATTTTTTTTTCTTTCTATTTTTCACATTTGAAAAGATCCAAGACAAAATATCAAATTGTAAAAGTCTATGCATTCTCCACTTTGCTCGATAAAACGCGTAGACTCGCTAGACACGTGTCGTACTGTGAAAGTTAAATAAACATACTCGTCAGTGAGAGTTTCACAGTTGACAATAGAGAAAATAGTTCTGTGTTATCTTTCGATCGTTCAAGTAATTTTCTCTCATCATTTCCGACTTTACTTAACATTTTATATATTTACAATGTGAGAATTAAAGTAAAGAAAATGATTTTCTTCGAATCATCAACGATTCGATTAATCGTCTAGTACAGTTCGCATTAGTAAATTATTAATTACAAAGCATGCACCTAGACAATTATTTTCCATCGCGTTCTTCAATGAAATAATGAAATATTCTCGAATAAGATACACCGATAGAGCTCGGATTTATCTAGGTCGTGCCGTCGACTCCATGGCGCAAGATCAAGGACACTATCCTCGATCACTTTCGTTTTGAGAGTAAGACCGGCCTTTGATTCCGAAATCAAGAGAGTACGGTGCTCGGTTTCCTTCTCGAGATCGTTCTTTCAAACGTTTCATTCCACCAGCTGTTAAATACTTCCGTTGGAGCATCCTCGTCGAGTGCAAATCATTTTCTTATTTTATTCTCTTTTATTTGCTTATTTTTATTGAAACTTTCCTTTTACTACTCGTTAAATGTCAAAGATGATCAAGGACAATCGTTTGCTTTCTAAAATCATCGAGAAAACAAATGAAATGTCGTTTTCTTCTCGATCGTATGATCGATTGATTTATTTCTTTTTTATCGTTGCTGGAAAATGATTGGAAAACGATTGAAAAATAATTCTACAAATTTGGATTATCTTTTTTTTGCTATACAATTTGTAGAATGAATGTAGTAGATGTTTTTAAAATGGGGTCAAATGGTAATCGGATCGATCGATTTTCTCCATTTTTCTCGGTCGATAAGGCACACGAACGGACAAAGGTTGTGCACGAAAGATGAAACGTCATGTTTCTTTCTTAGGGGCGTTTCGTAAGACGAGCCATCTTCGAGAATCATCGCGTGACTTTCACCGAGGAGTCGCTCGCTCCACTAACTGTCTACGCATACAACTATGCGACTTTATGCTCTGGCGCATGTCAAATTCGAGAAAATTGTCTAACACGTGCCATATTCTCCTTCTGCTATGTCTTTCAATTTCGCAAAAATAACTTTTAAAAGGAAGGACCGAGAAAGCGTTGACGAAAAAGACAGAAATTTTCTTTTCTTGGGTCCTAAAGAAAATTTAGAAATGTTCAAAATGTTTTGATTGCCCGATACACGTTCTTTGCTTTTTTCACATTTTTAAACGATTGGTAATAAACGTAAATTATTGAATAATTTATAGCAGTAGGTCCCTAGTTTTCTTAATAAGAAAAATAATGAGCACATCTGAATATTAAAATCAATAAAATCAAATATAAAAAGGTAAAGATATATAAGTGTTTAGATATCACCGAATATTTCAGATGTTCCTGTTGATTTTATTATGCTGCTCGATAGTTCCGATCCTATCTGAAAAGACGTCGAATCAGAATGAACTGAAGGAACGAGCCTCGGCACAATTGCAACGATTAGCACCGTATCGAAGATCGATCGATCGAACTGAGTCGGATCCTCCTCCGAGTTCGGAAATGCCGATTATCGAACAAAAGGAATCTTTGGGGAAGTCGAAGGAACAGGAAGAACAAAGAATAGCTATGCAAATTCTCGAGATGATCGAGAAATCAGATGAATTTAAAAAAGCTATGGGAAGTATGAAGAAAATCGATGATAATAAATTAACGATCGATTTTGAAACGGATCCACGGTACGCCGAGTTATTGCAAGAACAGGATAGAATTAAGCGATCGGGCTCAGGTGGTTTTGTTACCGGATCCAGTAGCATCATTTCGGGTATAGCGAGTGGAATAATCGGTGGCCTAACTAGTGCATCGGGAGCAGCTTCGAGAGGTTCTTCGGGAAGCAGTGGTCAACCTACTCATGTTGTTTACGGGCCACCTGTTCAACCGGTAATATTCCTATCAAATATTTCATACACCATAAATTACCTAATTTATTATTTATTACACGTATATGATTGCATAATCGATCGATAGATAATATGTAACGATTAGTTATTATTCTATTTTAAATATAAATATCTCAACTTTTTTCGACGTTACATCATTCGAAGTAAATGTCCCGTGAAAAGTGAGTTTTAAACGTAATGGAACGGAGAAAGGTGCCAATAATAATAATAGTAATATAATATCTTTTTCTTTTTCATTGGTGCGACAATCCAACGCGAATTGTGGTCTTCTCGAGAAAAACTTTTCGGGACTATTCTTTCATACCCTCTACTCTTAATTAGGTCATCGAGATTCTCCATCAAAGGAGGGAAATTCAAGTCAGTCTTCATTCCAATCTCGTGACACGTTTTATCTTTCTCTTGTCAATCTCTTACAATTAGAAATATTTTTAAACAATGAAAAAATAATGTTTACGTGAAATAAATCATGACAGACATACACATCTTTTTGCGAGTGATCGGATATGAGATTAAGATTGGACTCGATTATTTTAAATAACGATAATGAGAATTTAGAAGTAGTTTAGTAGCACGGATCTCGGAATATCATGCGAATATATCTGAAAGGAACATTTATCATAGAAGAAACGTTGGATTTGGAAAAGAACAACAACAAATTGCAAATAAGGAATAAATAAGAAAAGACGAAGAAGAAAAAAGGAAGAAAAAAGGAAGAAAAAAGGAGGAATAAAACGAAGTCGTAAATTTGTATCATGCTCGAAGGAAATCTCCCGAAAATGAGGTCAATGATGCGACGCATCGCCTCGCTTGGTTCATTCTTCTTTTTTTTTATCTCTCTTTTTTTTTCTCTATTACCATGAAGAATTATAAAGTAAATGACGTGTTGTCTAGGCGATCGACCTACTGTTTTTGCTCAATTTAACGAACAACGTTATTACATATCATAAGAGACATACCTACTTTCGTTCTTGCGTTACAAATGATAAATCGATAAATCGCACGATAGAAAAGCTATTTCTTTTTTTATTCCTTATTTTGATCCGCTTTCACTCGATTAACAAAAAATCTGTTTTATTAATATTTATACAAGTGTATCTCGAAAATTCGGATACACTTTATTACGTATCTTGAAATTATTTGAAGTTACGTTTTCCTTTACTTTAGTAATTTATCAAATGATTTTTTTGATTTCAGTATGGCGAGAAAACGTTTGACGTATGGGATTTCAAAAAAGCTATTTTAAATACCGTGATACAAGCATTAAAAGCCATAAGTGGTGGAGTTCTCGCATTAAAAGGGCAACTGATCAAAGGTGGTGGTTTCTTGGTATCAACTAAAGGAAAAATTATCAGTACGACTGGCGACGCCATAAGTTCGCTCGGTCGTCATATTGCGGCAAGTGCTGTCGTACAACCTCCGAAAGTACAATATGCTCCTCCGAGTTATGGTTACGATCATCGACCGATTGGTAAGCAAATAGTTTCGATTAGGGGAAATAAAGAGGAAAGAAAAGAAATCAACGAATTAGACGAGTTAGACGAATTAGACGAATTCAAGGTTCTCCCTTCGCAAATGATCTCTCCAAACGAACTAAATAAGACATTGACAGATCAAAATCAGATTCGATAATTCTACATACGTATAAATTTGATTATTCTAAATTGTTTAAAAATCAGAACACGACAGCACCTACGACGGACCCCCACCCCAAGTAGAGGATTATTCTGGACCAGCTAATCATTTCGACGGACATTATCCATCGGCATCGGACGGTAGGTCACTTAACTGTCAATTACGAAAACCAACAACTACAAAAAAACAACTGTTTCTCAATACTTTCCAATATACGTACCAATTTACATGACATGAACCATACAGGACGTAATTAACAATCAAATTATACGATACTTAACAATAATGTTTCATTAACATAAATTGCAAGACTTACAAATTACAATTCTTGTCTTTAACACTTGTGTGTCTTTAACATTTGTGTGTGTGTCTTTAACAATTGTGATTTTTTAATATTTTTTATTCTTATTATATATTACGTTTGTAATATATAATTATTATATATATTACTCTTATTATATAATACTCTTGTTTTAAAATACATACACGTAATAACTCATAATATATACAGAGTGTTTCAAAAATATGTGGGTATAACTTTAGGAGTGATTTCAGTACTCGGTCCAATATTTTTCCCCTACCTATTTTTATCCTCCCATAATACATGAAACTTTACTGACTGCTTTCTTCAATTATTAAAAAGTATGCTTCTTATCTCATGTTGTCGGTAAATTTAATCAACAGAGTTGGTATTTTTTAACCAGGGAGGGAGAAGATTTATGATAAAACGTTTTTATTTTATTTCAGCGCGCTGAAACCACCTTTTGTTCACGTATTTTAAAACACTTTGTATATTAGTATATATACATGTGTATAATATTTACTGAGATATATTTTAATCGATGAATGAATACTCTCTTTTAAAAATCCATTTCTTCAATACTCCATATATACTTCTATCTACAATACAAACAGGGTTCACGTAAAAATATTCGTCATTTCCGAGAAGGAGATTTAAGATTACGCGAGGAGAATAATTATCGTCGTAATTAAAGTCACATTAAAGTGTCGTCGAATAAGGAATCTTACTGTTTTCGATTATCCTGTGCGTGGGAAAGGCGGAAGAAGATTGGAACGTCATCTCATCGTGATGGAAATCGTTTGTCTTCTGCAAAATTTAGCGGTTTAACTTTCTATACCGTTTGTTCCTTATTTAGTTTTCTTTTTATTTTCATACGAATATATCAAAATTACGGGCCTTTAAATTCCTAAATAACACGATGGCCTACTCTCGCGCGTATTTTAAACTTTCGAAGATTTCACTTTCTTCGAATACCTTTTCGAGAGAAATTAATATTTCCTTTTTCTTTAGACTTCTGTTACGTATAAACTCTCGTGAAATCCCAAAACTTACGTTCGAAAGGAACACATATAATTGAAGGAATTTCGAGACTCTATTTTACCAACTTTACCAATACAGTCAACAACAAATAACGCACATTACAGAGACACACAGAGACACAGTTAACTTCAAATTACAATAATAATGATAACAGCAACAACACAAACAGAATGGATTAGTAACGCTTAAGACGGGACTGACAGACGTCACGGTTTACAGACGATGATCGCTCAGGACCTCTGCTCGTGAAACCGACGAAGACGGAACAAAACGATCAGAATGACAAGGATCATCGACTAGAGCTGGATTTACGGCATCCTAATCTCCAAGATCTAGAGAATAGTTTCGGTGGGCCTCAAATGGGATCTAACGATCAGGAGTTACAAAATCCTGGATATTCCTCGAACGATAATCAAAACAATTTAGGCTCGTCAGCCATGTATCCAGGACAACCTCAACAAACGTTTAACTCGGAACAAGTGATTTATACCAAAGATCAGATTTACCAGTTGGACGGAAAAAAATTACCACAAATTTATCCAAACTCGTTGGAAGCTCAGAAAATAGAACCAAATTTTTCATCCAACTTGGCAACGCAACAATTGTCCATTCAACAGAGTCTAGAATATCCAGCGATTCATCTTCAACAGATTCAATATTCCTTCCCGGAAAAGGATTTATCTATGCCAACTTATAACGATCTCTCTTCGTTGCATACAAATTTACCTTTGGTAACGCCACAATTTGATACCTTAAAAATATCAATGTTGGAACATCAGAAGGGATTAGAATTACCAAAAATACAAGCGCAAGATTTTAACGCTTTGCCAACGTTTTCAAGCGTTCACATTGATATCGCTGCTCAAGAACCCATAACTTTACCATTGTTAAATCCTATTAACGCTCATTACTGGCCAAGACGTAGCGCGTTACAACCTGCCATTCATTTTCCCAATAGGAATATCATTTGGAAGAGGAGTAGCATACAAAGGAAGAGGTTAGCAGCGAGATCGCCTCCGAGTTTTCACGATAGGAGACCATTTCGAGTCTAGAAACTGTTCAGGATAAGACGCAGGTAACATTACGTGAAATTCGGTTGACCGTTTGGACTATAACTCTAACGGAGATTCGGAGTATCGAAACGAGAATTTTCAGACCCACTAATTAAAATACCCCAACCGAATGCACCCTGTATATACCGAGTGAGACATTTAAAACAGGCTAACTCCATTTTTTTTTAAATAGAATAATACATTTTTGAATGAACCATTTTTTGTTTCTATCACCGATAACAATCTATTGGCCTGTTTTAGATTCCTCTATATCCTTTAGATATTCGTTTTCTTTTTTAATAATAAATTGAATAGAAATACATCAGGGAAGGAAAGTTCGAAAATTCTTCTTAAGTTTTTCGATACTACGACAAGTTCAAAACTATAAAAGCAACGCGACCGTTCCGGGCGGAAAGTCTGGAAAGTCGTCGAGTTTACTTTCGTTTCTTTGCTGCAAGAGCTACAAGAAGAAAGGGGCGCCTGTTGATCGAGTAAAAGTCGACGAACCGCTAACGAAGCGAAAGTGTTCATAGGTCTTTGGGTCTTCTTGGAGGACTGGGGGCAAACAGGGGGAGGGGACAGAGAGGGGCAGATAGGCAAGAAGAGGAGGATGAGGAAAAGGGGGGAGGCTTTCTCATCGATTAATATTCATATGGATACATACTCGGCTAAAGAACGACTTTTGACTTCTTTGTAAAACGTGAATTATTTCTAACTAAACTATGAAATGCCACTATTATAATTATATATCTTATACGATTGGAAACTCGAATCGTGACGTAAATACTCGATAAGATCTTTTAAACTATCTTGACAATTTAGACTTTAATAGATAGAAAAGAAAAATATCGACTTACCTAATAAAACAGGTTAAAATCCTTCATTTCTTATTAAACGAGAACGAGATCGCGATGTCATTAATTTCTAGTTTTTCTGGACTTTGATGTCTGTGAAAAGAAAAAAAGAAAATTGAAAATATCTATGCGCATATCAAGCTAGGTAAAAGATACTTAAATCTTTTGAAATTGTAAAGGTAATTAATATTAGAAATTATCTGTTTCAGTGGTCTATTCGTATTCATTCTATCCATATCCGTACAGAAGTTGGTACAAGTCATCGGAGTCTTACGTGGTTTAAAAGCTTCCAAATGAAATATTAGGAAATCTCGTATGGAAGAAGGTGCCTTGAAGAAAAATAGAAAAACCACGTGCGCGAACGTGCCAAAATCCAATCAACGTTGTTATCTCAGTGTTACTTTTTAATCTAACCAGAATGAGCGAGAGAAAAAGTATTACACGCGTACGAGCACACAAGAAAGAGAAACTTTTTTTTTCTAATGAATTATATATAATGAATTATATTTTGTGATACATGTCAACGATCGACTGATGCCATTGACAATTTAAAGTACGAGGAGCACGTGCTTTTTGAATGGTTTCAAATTCGCGAGTGACGCCATCTACTAACGAAAGAATCAACCATTTCGTACATCCATCGAGCATGGAACTCGTTCCCGATCGATTCTTGAAATATTTAAATTGCTTTCAAATAAAAACAAATCAAAAGAGTTAAGTATGTATGTTGGTTAATTTAAGTCTTACGGAGAATCTACATTTTTTAGTATTTTTATTATTATTGCAAATTATAGTGGCATATTTTTGTTTCCCTCTGTTTTTTTTCTGTCTAACAGTACTCTAAAATAAGTTGTAAAATAAAAATTGTAAGAATCTTGTCAGAGAAATTAATGATTGATCTTAAGATAAATCAAACGAGTAGAACGAATGTAGAAAATAGATATAAGCTAAGTGAAAAGAAAAAAAGAATAAAAAATGTAAAAAGATAAAAAATACGTATTGATTATACATATATCAATGACATATTATGATTAAACAGTTTAAATATAAAATCTCAGGTAAGATGGATGGGTGTCGGTCACGCGCGAGTAAACGCGGTGAGTTGCGAGTTTGGTCCATTATCCAGCATCCTTTTAACAAGAGTAAAAGAGAGAGCCAGAAGTTTCTAAGTTCAACGGACGACATTCACGAAATAAATCGTACGGATCAATGTCCTCCGTCGATCTCCTTTCGTTCGTCGTCGAGGTCGAGAAACCTGCGAGTAAAACGCAAACCGCAAATCCGTTTGTGGATTCATCATTTTAAGACAAAAATTTACGCAAATTATAGATCCGTTGTTGCGTCAAAGACAAAAAGAAAGCAATTCCGCGATCGTATTCTTTTGTAATATCATCTTTTAATTCGACTGTGCAAATAAAGATGAAAGAATATTGAACTATGGTAATAAATCAAACACACGCGGCGATTTCTAAATCGCGTGCGAGCACCGAAGAAAATCGCTAACGTGCTTCGTTGAACGGAACGTCGATAATCGCGAAGATCGCTAACTAACAAACATGGCGACGATACATATTATACATAGGATAATTTCAAAAGCTTACATGTGTGTGAGTATGTGTAATGTCGTAGAATACAATAAAGTAGGTCACTGGATCGCACACGCACCTCGTTCGCGATCGTTTCTTACAATTAGTCTTTTGCCAGTGTAGTAGTAGTAGTGTTGGTGGTGGTGGTGGTGTGGTAGTAGTAGTAGTAGTGTAGTAGTAGCACCAGGGAATCCGGAGAGTCGAATATATGGAGAGAAACGAAAGACGACCAGTCGATCGATCCATCGATCGATCGATCGATACATATATGGTCGGAGGATAATGCACCTGCTGATTCGTCCCTTCGAATTGCCATTACGAACTTTTTTAATCAGTAAACTGTAGTTAATTTAACAAAGAAATATTGCATTATATGAAAATTATAATACATATTTTATATTTAGCGAACAATAATATCAATAGGAAATAATAATTAGTTTGATGACTAAACAAATGAAATGAAATATTTAAAATATAAATATAGTATGCGAACGCGTCTCTCTCTCCTTTAAAATTACAAGATGTTTAGAAAGGTAATAAGCATTTAGATTATGCACAAATTTGTAATTACTTTGATTAATTATTGAGACACTCAAATTATTCTTTAAGATTCGTCTTTATCTTAATTTTCATTTAGGACGTTTAATTGCATAGCAATGAAAATAATGTCAAAGAAATAAAGAATTTCTTTCCGCGATGAAATTCGCTGGGTAGTGCACTGAACGCATCGAAGCGAATGCGAGAGTAGGAGGAGTAAGTAGTAACCTTTTGGCTTCCCCGATGATCAACGTACGTCCGTCGACGAGTATAAATGAAGGACAATGACCTAATTGCGTGCAGAACGCGCAGTGCTTCCTCGACGGCCAATAACCAAGGCCACCAGAAAGATTACGAAAACCCGGTTTCCGGTTTTCCGCGTTCGAATCGCGAGAGGAGAAAAGCCGGTCGTTTGATATTTCTCTGTGCGACACATATTTTTCAGGGTTGCATCAGGGTTCATCTCTAACTGCTGATTCCATCTTTTTTCGATCATGAAGGTAAGTCTTTTTTCAACGTTTCATAAGCTTTTCATATCATTTACAAAAATAATTAAATACAAAATTGTTCACCATTCCCCACATTACTTGCATCGATTTTAATTAATGAAATGTTCTCATTTAAAACTCGTTATATTATCTTTTGAAATGTCATTTTTCTATTAATAATTCTTACAAAGATCATTTCCAGTTTCTTCCTAATTTCATTATACTTTCAAATACTAATCGTATCTAAAAGCAATTTTATGTATTAAGACGATTATACCTGTTAAACGAACGTTGACAGCATCAAATTTGGATGATTGTTAAACCGTAAATAATGAAAAAGAGAATTGATCTTCGAAGTCACTGTAAGCAACAGGTGCAGAAATTTCTATCATGTTTACGAGCACTCGTTATACTATACACATATATACGATAATTTTCACGGTTCGTCGTATTTTCTTCTCTTCTCCACTACTCTCTCTCTCTTTCTCTGCCCCCTCCGCTCCCGTCCTGCTTATCCTCGCTTTTCTTCGCATCGATGTGGGACAATGTCCCACTTCGATTCGTCGACTCGCCACGAAACTTCTGTGCCTTCTCTCTTCATCCACTAGAGCATCACACGAGCGCACACACGTACATACATCATTCATACTTAAATATATAAATACAGTACATATACGAAGCCAAACTTATATGCTGGCTAGAAGGAAAGAAGAGAAGCACGTGCCGATATGAAGTACCGTAACATCACGGTATCATCTTAACATACCTGGATTTCCGGTTATGAATGCTCGAATTCGTCTCACGTATCGTTTAACGAAAAAGATTGTCGGAACATAAACGTCTGAAAGAAAAATTTGATTATCGGAAGCGCATTAAACGATGTTAAGCTGTTGAAAATTCTAGGTGATCGGTTGGACTTGTTGGCTCTTGGCCATGTGTATCTGTTTCTCCGAAGCAAGGCAAAAACTAAGAAGACCTTTAGCCCCTTTGCCTCATGCACCACCGATATTCAAGAAATCATGGCCGATGGGACCTAGAATTTCAATGGGAAATACGATACACATTGGTGCAACTTTTCCTCATAAAAGAATATCTTATAAAGCTCCAAATTATAGGTAAGAGGAAAAGGGAATGAAATAGGAAGGACGGTGTTCTTCTTTATTCCCTTTTCAAATGTTTCAAAAATAATACAAAAATACGAGCCTGGTGCATCAGGCAAATCATTCTCGATCTCAGAATTAGACGGCCTCCGATGTTCAACGTTCTTCCTACTACCTGGAAAACTCAAATGCCAGTTCTTGGAATCTTGAATAATCATGCTGTACTCCCGCAACGTCCACCGATCAAAGAATTTCATACAATGAACCAAGTTCCGGAATATAGTCCGGAATACAGGTCCGAACCTATAATATTGCCACCGACTCATCGAGGAACCATCGACGACGATAAAGGCCCTATTCATACGATACCTGCACCTAATCTTAGCCCAGCGGATAAACCTTACAATTCTGAAGCTAATTCTGGACAGCAAACCGTTTCTCAGCATCAGTATACTAACGATCTCAATTACAATCTCAATCTACAGAGTGAGTTTGAAGAAATAGATTTATTTAATGAAATAATATATGACAATGATATTCTATTGATTTCAGCTAATACATTGGCAAACGATTTCGGATTAGCGACTATTGGCACTAGTTTAGTACCTCAACGAACGGTAACCAGTCCAACGCCTGCTCAACATCAATACGAAGTAACAGAGAATAATGATCTATCTCAAAAAGAGTATCATACTGTACAACCAACGTTTTTCACTCCGGAATTTGACGTAACCAGGTTGGCTACTGTAGTCAATCCTGACCTACAAAGCAACGAAGTTTTCCTCAATCATCCACCTATAACCAACACGGGTCTAGCGAATATTCAATTCGGTCAAACTGACACACCGATGCAAACGAACTTGCGCAGTTCTCTTCACGTGGGTTTCCCTGGTACTGCCACTCAGGCAGCTAATACGATTGGCAATCAAATTCCTGACTTGCACGTTGGACATCCGGTACCAGCTGGACCTCCTTTATCCGCTACTCAACTTTACGATCTCTTAAACAGCTTCCCGCATAAACTTACGGAACAATATACGGCAGGTTCGTAATTTCATAGAAATGTTAAACCGACATATCGAGAAATAACGAATTTTAGTAATATTTACATTTACAGGTCAGCAACCTCAACTACAACAACATTTACTACAGCAACAACTCGGCCAACTTCTCCAACCTAACGGAGCTACGAGTTTCTCTCAACCACAGATGCATTCCTTTAATTATGATGAGCAAGACAATCAGCAACAGCAGCAACAGCAGCAGCAACAGCAGCAACAGCAGCAACAGCAGCAACAACAGCAACAACAGCAACAGCAACAGCAACAGCAACAATTAGAACACGAACAGCAACAGATATTATTAGATCAAAATTTCGCATCGAGTAGAGTTACAGCGGATTACAATTTGGAGGCAGAACCCTCGTCGAATATACAACAGACTGATCTACAATTTGACGACGAATTAAGCTATACCGCTGAAGTACCGGTCGAACAAACAGAAAATAATATTGATTATGAAGAAACGAATAATCGAGCTGCACAATCCACATATTTCAACAAAATTAACAACAACGGTGCACTATCGACACAATTTTACACATCTTTACCTAGTCGCGAAGCAGCAGAGAAATTAGCTGCATTAGCTGCTGCTGGTAACGTAAATAGTCAGTTGATCGAACATTTACGAAAGCAACAACAGGAGAATCAACAACAGCAAAGCGAGACTATGCCGTCTAATCATAAGGATGAGAGTTATCAAGATGCTCAACAACAACAGCAACAGCAACAGCAACAATACGAATCACAGTACGAACAGCAACAGCAGTATCACCAGCAACGTATTCAACAGGAACAGGTATACCTGTAATAGAATTATAAATATTAAAATCTAGATATATTAATAATAATTTCAATTTTTATAGACTGAAAATGAAAGACGTGATAAACAACGTTTTCTACAACAACAGCAACATCGAAGAAGATTAAATCAACAAAATCTAAATCAAGAAAAGCGACCTTTACGGATAATGGTACCCGATGACGAAGAATACATGAATGATTCCGATTCTCAGAGCAACGAGAAAATAGAGTACGAATACGAGATTGATGAAGACGACGCGAAGGATTCTCGAACAACTACTTCGTCGAACGAACGAGTTGTTTATGATCAAAATTCTAAATCTGAATTCGGTACACGACTTAGATCTAAATCTGGAAAATGAAAATATTTACTAATATAACACGTTATATATGACGATTATTTATCGATGAGTATCAGGATATTGTTAACAGGTGATTTCCATGATCAAAACGATTATGCAAAAGCAACAATCGATTCTGATAGCTTTCCAATCATTCTTCGAGAGATATCGTTCTAAAGCGATCCTACGAATCGCTGGATTAATTTAATTTATTCGGTATTATTTATTTATTTATTTATTGTATTTAGGCTATTTGTTGACTTATTTATTTCTACCTGCAAAGAAATAGAGTATTTCCATTGTCTTACATAATTTTAATATTTTATTTTGAACAACCCGCGTAATTGAAAGGTAATTATACTCGTGTGTATTTACATACTCATCATTTTGATGAAATATTAATATGATACAGGAACCAGTATTCTTTTCCTTTTTGGGTAGGAAGAGAAACGTTAAAAAAAACTGTACTGGGCACGGCCATTTCCATTGGTTTCTCTAGTCTGGTTAGTCACTTTCAGTTTTGACACAATGCTTTTTCAATTAACAAAACAGGCACGGAAAAAAAATCTTAATTTTACTGTTAAAAATAGAATACGCACAATCTTGATGACGTAATTTGATTTTCATCATTGTTACGAAAAACTGTACTAAGAATGATCCATGAACCATGGTTTACCGTCATTTGTCAGACGTTTTGTTAGAATATCACAACCCTTCTCTGTGACCAAAAGAGTTTGTTCGAATTGGGCTGACCATCGACCGTCTGCTGTGACAGCAGTCCAACCATCGGGCCACATTTCATCCCTCCATGTACCTTGGGATATCATTGGCTCTATTGTGAAGCAGTGACCGGGTTTCATAATGCCTACCGCTTTATTTTCTAAAGAAAATCTCATGTACTAAATGAATCGCAAGATATATCTTTGAAATTATAATAAATAGATATTACTTACTGGCATAATGCGGTACATTCGGTGCAGTATGGAAAAGACGATGTATGCCATGTCCACAATAACTACGTACGACGCTGAAACCATTAGCCTGAGCATGCTTCTGTATCACATTACCGATATCTCTGTATTTTTCACCAGGGCGTACAATATTTATAGCTTTCGATAAACACTCGTATGTTACTTCAACTAACTTTTTTACTTCTGGCTTAACATTTCCTACCAGAAAAGTTTCATTCAGATCTCCATGAAAACCTTTATGATATACGGTGACATCGACTGAAAATAAAGAGATCATTTATTAAATGTAGAAATAATAATTTATTAATGATCGAATGATCAACTCTTACCATTACAGATATCTCCATCTTGTAGTGGCCTGGTATCAGGTATACCATGGCAGATTACTTCATTGACCGATGTGCAACAACTAGCAGGGAACTGGTAATAGTTCAATGGAGAAGGATAACAATCTCGTTCTATACAGGCTTCGTGGACAACCCTGTCAATTTCCGCTGTTGTAACACCTACGTCGCATGCTTTTGCAGCCTCATCCAAGACCTCTCGACCAAGCTATGTACATTATTCTAATTTTAAGACCAACTAATTAATAGCTTACATATATAAATACGTAGATAAAAATGTCCTTAGCGCATTTAGAAGATTTAGGATTTTATGTGAAATTTGACAAGGTGCATTACCTTGCAAGCAACACGCATTCCTTCAATCTCTTCATCGTTGAGCACTTTAATTTGAGCAGAACCTCTGACTGCTTGTTCGCTAATAGGAATTCCAGTTGGATGTCGAGCATAGTCTGGACGGCCAATATATTCTGGTACTTCACGACGTGGTACATTCTTGAAGGGACGTAGCTTTCCAGTGTAGTGAAAATTGGGCCAAGGATTGAACTCTTTGGTAGTTTTATCCGTATTTTCTCCTTCTAATTATATATATATAAAAAGAAGAAGAGAAACCCTATTAGTTTCTTACTGTAATAAGTTATAGTAATATCTGAAAGGAAATAGAACCGTACTTACTTGCAAGTTGATGAATTACTTTATGCGTGTTCCAACTTTGTTTAAAGCATTTCTGTAAAAAGAATATATATATATATATATAAAAGTATTGTAAATTAATTAAAATTAATTTAAATATTGTGTTTTATAGTAAAAGAAATTAATCGATTATTTGAAATAGATTAAAATGATAAAAAATGTAACGTTTCAACCGAAACTTCCTTATATCTATTTTTTTTCCTCATGGTTATACTGGCCGGATTGGATTACATAGACAAAAAATATACTAGTCGGTCGACTTAACCTATAAATGTACGTAACGAATCCTTACCTGAGTACAAAAGTATGAGCCCTGTATACCAATTTTTAAACAGGTTGGACATTGTAAGCTAGCCTCTGCTTCGCATCCAGGTGTTTCACATTTTCCAGGAGCAACCGCCATTATCGAATAAAAGATATTAATATCAAATAGGTTTCGTTCACGTCGTGACTACGCAAAGGAGGCACGGAACCGTGATGTAATAAACTACACCTCCTTCTTCGGCTGACCAATTGGAGCGCGGTCACGTGACGCGGGATCGGAAGAAAATTCAAAATACTATTCTAGTTAACATCCTTTTGCAAATCGATGCAAACGTATCGTTTCGTTACTTGCGATATATTTTTCTTTGTTTTACGATATGTTATTCGTTATTTTTTCAATTTTATTTTTGTTTTTATTTCTTTTACAATTAGACATAATGAGGATAGCTATGTATGTTGCGAGTTACATTTGTAGTTTTGTTTTGAAACTTGGAATTACCGTTTCTCGTTGTATCAATTTTTTGGATGAAAACATTTATTTATTAGCTATAGAGTCAATATTTTAGATAGATTACTTTCTAGTATCTTTCGTAAAATTTCAATTTATATCTTTCAATATAAATACGTTCGTAGAATATTTTACATTAGTTGGCATTTCAGTAGATATACTCTTTGATGCAATAACGTTTCCTCTGTTATTGATAATCGAATTACAAAGCACGAACTCGCTTTTATTTTCTCGAAAATTTAATCGAATTTACTACTTTACCAGATTCAATCTCGCTTGTATATGGACGATGGTGCATTAACATATGTATGTCTAACGAATTCCTGCGTATTTTCTCGCAACAAGCTTCGTTTATAGATTTCCCGAATGGAATAACGTTGTACCACATATTTCTGTATATTAGAATCGAGAAAGAATATAAAGGATAAATCTGCTGACTTTGGGTCACTCGTGGATGGCTGTAAAAAAAAAGAAGAAGAATATGCATACTCAACGATTCCACGTATTCAAGAAAAGTGGCAAAAATGTTTCTAATAGATATAAATCAACTTGTAGAACAAGTGAATGAGGGTTCCGGATTTTATGGCACGAATATCTGACCTATTTTAGAAATAGAACTTTGTTTGATTATTTTTGAAATATTGAAAAATGTATATATTTTTCCTACGCAAAATGATTGCAAAAGAATAGATTCTATCGGCATTTGGTGTATATGCCGTAAAGTTCGATTACAAACGAGATCAACGGTTTGAATATAGTACCTACTCTCACAAAGCACGTTTCACGTTTGATCATACTCATCATATTAATTAACGTAGTCAAACGTTTTAAAGCGAGGCATTTATCATCCCTCTGTTCGACGATCGTTTTAAAGCTCTCTCCGTCTCTGTCTCTGTCTATCTTTGTCGATGAATGGAAACTGTGTGCTCTGTGCGTGTCCTTGACTTTTTTACGTTATCATCGACAAAAAAAGAGGAGGAAAAAATTATTAAAATTGTTACTCGGAATTCCATCAAGCTCGCATGGGCCTATTAAACGAGCTGTCGCTTTATCAGAACCTTCGTAATTGAATTATATTTTATACATCTGTACAGGGTGTCCTAAAAATTGAAGAAATATGAATTTTCAGTTAGTGTTGTTAAAAAAATATAGGCTAACGATGCTTCCCACAAGAAATATTTATCATCAAAAATATTTTCATTTACGAATTCAATAAAACGATTTTTACGACATTCTTTTAATTAATTAATTTTCGATTAATTAATTAATTAATCGACGAAAGAAAAGATTGGATAAAAAAAATGGAACAAATTATTCTAAAACGTCGATGTTTAAGAGATTAAGTTTTAAGTCTTAAGAGATTTCGTTTTAGCGATTATTTCAAAAAATTCTCGTCTAACAGAAGTAAAGAAGTTTTGTTCGAAAAGTTCGACGAGCCAACAAGGTTTATTATGCGAAGAGCAAAGAAGAGTGCCTGTTAACGCTGATTAATTACTAGTTGGCGGTTCTCTTAAAGACTCCTGTATGTTCGTTTTACTGCTTTCTCTGTCTGTCTCTTTTTTTTGTCTTCCTTCATTTTTTCTTCCGCCATAGCATTTCTCTCTTTTATTCATTAATATCAATCTCTTAGTTTTTTGTCATTCCTCTTTTCCTCTTTCTACAGAATGTTCTTTATTTAACTTTTCTCGGATTTAATTTCGCGATCCAAGGTAACGTATTGGACATGAAAAATTTCAAACGCGAATAAAATGTTATTTAAAATAATAACTAATTGTAAGATATATATATATATAAATGTAATCGTTAAGTTTGATAGTTTCTCTGGGTAAAATTAAAAGAAAACAATAAAAATTTGGAACGAGTCAAGCTTGACCGTTTAGATTTGTTCTTCGTATATATATATATTAGATGCAGTATAGCCGACGCGTTTCATTCGTTCTCATTGCTCGCTAGGATCGAGCAACAAATCGAGAAAATATAGGCACGAGAAGGGAAGAGAAGAGGAAGCGAATAATCGCGCCAAATTTTACGTTCGATCGATTTCATTTCCATTCGAAACGGCTGCTAGCTATGGTGATGTTGCTCGTTGGTTGTTGCTCGAATATAAGAATTTATCGTTTGTGCGGTGTGCTCCACTCGCGCAGCTAGCTTTGCTGCCTATCTACAGTACCTACCGACCTACCTAGCGTATTTCCACGCGCATGAAATATTAACGACACGAGTGCGATTTCACTGAGGTTCCTTTAATTTTGCCCACGAATATCCCACGAATCTCCCACGAATATTCCACGATTTCTATCCAATCGAAAATCTACTCGGGTGATCAAAAAAAGACGAGAGACGTGCACATTTTTTTCCCTATTTTTTATCTATAATTAGAACGCACGTGAAATAATTGAACGCAATAGCATCGCTTTCTTCTCGATCGATCAATTTGTAAATCCAACTAATGTAAAAGGCTTAAACCATAAACCAAGCGACACCTGTACAACAACCTATCGAATCACCGAAAATCCTATTAAAAAATAAATCACCGAACGGAAGGTATAGTCTCAAGGAGAGATCAGGTATTATACTAACGTCGATAGAGGATAAGTTAAAGTGTATATAGAATGGTTTGGTCGAATCAGTGACGTAAAAAGAGATAGAGATAGTGTGAAGCGTGCCTGTTGACGACAACAATAGTCGAAACAATGGTCGTTCGAACGATTTGTTTAGATAAGCGACGTTGGGCGTATCGAGGGAAGTTGGCATGGGGATGCGGAGGGTGCGGAGGGATGGATAGTCGTGCTTTCGGATGTGACACGTTAAAAGAGAATTCGGTATTTCCCTCCTATCGTCAGAGATTATTCTTGCGGAGGGTTTCCGGGCAGCGTCGACATGCACTTACCCTTCGACAGACAGACTGACAGGGTTCCTAAAGGGTGATCCCATGACAGTAATCCGATACTTGACCGATACACGTTCTCGCGTGGGACAGGGAACACGTGTTTCTGTGGGCGAAGGGCCAAACTAACAACAAGCCGTTGTCTCTCTAGTCGAATATTTATCGGTTTAGTTTGTGTGCGTGGCTCGTTGAAACGCAAAGGAAGGAAGGAAGGAAGGAACGAAGCGTCCGTGGTCTCGGCGTTTTCACCCTTCTCAGATCAAAGCTACGAGATACGAGTCGAGTGTTACGTAAAAGGATATTGCCGAGTTACCGAATTAGCTATTCCCTCTCTCTCTCTCTCTAGCATTTTAGGACCAATGGATCGGGTTATATTTGTAATTCGTGGCAAGAAGATGCTCGGTCAGTGTCTCGGCCACCCTCGCTTAGGGGCATAGGGGGGTGGTGGTCGCGGGTCGCGGGGCGAGGAGCGAGGGGCGGCAGTCGTAGGCACCCCCTCGGTCGGTTCGGTCTACCTATCCCTTCCTCCAGCAACTCTTTAGGATCCCACCTCTCTGTCACTCCCCCTATCTCTATCTCTCGCTCGACTTAATGCCAGTACGAGCGCGCGCTTTCGAACGACGCGTTCGCAGGCAGCAGTCGCGAGGGACGACGATCAGTCTGTTCTCCACGTTCTCCACGCAAGGACGATTCGTCGCCGGTCGCGTCGAACTTTGACCGACCACCGAGATTTCTCGCTTTGCTTATCGTTTTTTTTCTTTTTTCCTTTTTTCCTTTTCTTTTCTTCCTTCCCTCTCCGCTCAACGGTTTCATTTTCTTCCGCGAAAAGTGATTGCGACAAACCGAGATTAATAACAAACGGAGGAGTAGGAGGAAGAGCAAGAGCAAGAGCTTGGGATTTTGCGCTATTCTTACGTCACATACCTCGTGTCAATTTCTTTTCTCAGTTCTTTGATAACGGACACTAATTGTAAGTATCTCGTTTAAACGACCACGCGATAACATTCGCGCGAAATTTCAAAAAGATATACTCGCGGAAAGAGAAGAGAAGAGAAGAGCTTCGACGATCGCGGATCGATCGAAAGAACATTCGTTTTTTACGAAGCAAGTATCGAAGATTTTATACTCCAAAGATGTCGCCAAACAATCGAGGAAAATTTGTTTCGCGTAGACGCGCTTGGTGATTTTCATTTCGACCAGTTTTCCCGCCACTGCCGAGAGAGAGAGAGAAAGAGAGAGAGAGAGAGACGAAATGAGCGTGGTTGATCCGTCAATGTGAATAGAAATTATCAAGAAAAGAGAAAGGAGGAAGCGTTATTGCAACGATAAAAGAAAGACGAAAGAAAGCGAGATAGCGAAAGAGAGAAGAAAACAACGGCAAATGAATTTATTCGAACGGTAGTACGATCGGTCGGTGATGACCGAATCGTCGATCGAATTCCTCCTTTTCGTCTCGTTAATTCGATCGATCGACGCGAGATGAGCTTCAAGATGGAGATCATCCTGTCGATACTGTGCTTAACGGCGGCAGGTCTCGTTAACGGTCGGGCCGTTGACAAGGATTCATATCAATTTGAGGAAACGAAACACCATCGACATCATCGTCGTAAAAGATTTACCATAGAAGAGCTAACCAACACGAGATTTCCTCATGCGATTACCGGCGACCTGGACATCGATGTCTGCAAGGCAGGTGAGCGCTCTCCTTCTTCTTCTTCTTCTTCTTCTTCTTCTTCTGCCCTTTCATTTTGCTTTTTTCTCATTTCTCCACTTTCCTTTTGCGGAGAATCACATGAAAATTAAGATTTCTTTCAAATTTATTCGATCGAAAGGAACAAACGATTACCCTGCATCATTTCTTCCTTCCAAACTTAATTCTAAACCCTTCGTACCTTTCTTTTTTTCTTCCAACTCCCTCTCTTTTATTCTTTCGTATTATATAAAAGCAAAAAACGATCGAAAAATCAGATGCAATTGTCCATTGGAGTTAAAGCTTTGTACTAACAAGGTAGGAGAAAGATAGGAAGGGAACAAAGGGACAGGTAAATTGGCCAATCAAGGACCAAGAGTCGGTTAGAAGGCAGCACTGACCATTACGGAATGAGTTCTCCCATTCCTACTTCTCTCTTTTTCTTCGATAATCTCACTCTCGCCGTTTTTTCTTCTTTTCGTAAAGAAGGTAGGAAGGAAGGAAGGAAGGAAGGATGTCTACTCATTTCCTTTTCTATCTTTTTCTTTACTTTTCAAAAGCCTGTAAGGCTCGTTCTCCATCGAGACGATTTCGATACTAAAGATTACGTAAAAAAAAAAAAAGGAAGATGCAAGAAAGGAAAAGAGGAATAAAGTAGGGAGAGACTCGGATGAACGAACCTTTCATCCTTTTCGAGTAATTATCGTCGACGCGTTTCTTTTCGTCCTTCGATATTTTCCATCTGAAGTATCGGCAGATCTTAAAAGAGTAAAAAGATAAAAAAGAAAAGCTGCAATTGCATCGATTACTTGCTCCGGGATCAAAATACGATTCGTCGAGTATTTTGGAATATTTGTACATTTTATCTTCGTCATTCGACGTAATCTATTCAGTTTGAAAGCGTAAGGGAGACATTAATGATAGAAATTCGCGTTAAATGAGAGAAGGATAAATGTAGTAAGCTTCGATATTCGCTATTTATCTCTATCCTATATCCATTTGTTCGGATATCTTATGTTAGATGTTTGCTTTGTGGAAAACGAAGTCAAAGGGTTTTACGGAAAACTAGGACAAAGTGTAAGCATGCGAAAGGAGAAAACAAGACCTTTGCGACAAACGTATCGATACTTTGGAAACTTTGCAAAAGCACGAGTCCGATTGACGCGTATATATTACGGTACAAATATATCTGCATATAAAAAAACGCGTAGCTTATGGTAACTAAAGTAGGAAATAAATCTTCGAGCGAACTTAGGATAGCCGATAGTTTGGAAGAGCGGGGAGGCTGCGAAGCACCCCATCCCGTAGACGTATACGTTGTCTTTTTTTAATGTTGTTTCCTTATTTCCGTTTCATCGAGTTTCGAATCGCAACGATTCTACAGAAGTTTTCGTTTCAAAAAATGATATTAAAATCGCTTTGGAAAATGTTACTTTGCTACTCGAGAAATCGTTTCCTACGCAGACTCGAACTGGAAGGATGGAGAAACTTCCATTGGTCAACCATAAGTGTTAAGAGAGAGAGAGACAAATGCAACTAACAAAACTACGGCAAATCGTCGAGGGCCGAACGATGGGCCCGTTCCGAGCCATCATTTACTAATTTGCGTCGAAATAGGGGCTTGCAAAAGCGAATTTGGCTCTGCTCTCCTTGTTCTCTCTTGAATCAACCATCTCTGTTTTCCTCCGCTTCTCCAACTCGAATGCAAGTTTCAGCAATTTAGATCGAGATCAAAAGCCATCGAATAACGCCTCCTCGATATGAACGTGGTACACGCCACCGACGAATCTGACTCGGACAACTGCTTTTACTCATTCACCTCTGTTCTCTATCTTGTTATTTTTCCTATTTCTATCTCCCTCTCGTCGCATTTGCTCGTTAACAGTTCTCCTATAATTTCAGTTTAGGTGCAAAGTTTCAAACGACGCGTAGGACTACATTAACGCGGTGGTAATAATAAATGATGTATGAAAAAAGAGACTATCGGTAGAATTCTCATAAAGATTTATTATAAGTCTTAGACCCTGTCATTAATCTTTTTCATCGAGAATATCCATCTCTCTATCTTTTTTTTCTTGTTTTCTCGTTCTCTTTGGGTAGTTATTTCCACGCTCGTCTGGTTTGTTCATATCTGCGACTTACACTTACCCCTTCGTACGTATACACGTGTGTACATATATCCTTTTATCCAGGACGACTTCCATTCTTTTGTAACTAATGATCGTTCGGAATACTTGGCGAAGTGTGTAACACGTAGACACTCGAGGGAAACGCGTTTTCCTTTCCACAAGATTACAATGTTATCGTATAGTGCTCGAGTCCTCCCTTTACCTTCAACGCGAAAACCAATAAGAAGAATGAAAGAAGGAAAGAGAGAAGACAAAATAAAATGTCCTCGAGATTTTCTTCCCGAATGATTTTCTACGCGAAGCTTTTCTTTCCCCTTGCACGAGAGCAACTTTCTTCCTCTTCGTCTACTTTTTCTTCTTCTTTTTCTTGTCCTCCCTTTTCTTCATTTCATCGACTTTTGCCGGTCATCAGGAACGAGTGTAATTATCAACGCGACTGACTTCTCTATCTGCGAGCACTCGAGGCAAGAACTTTTCGCGAAATTACTACTTGGTTCCTATAAAAAGAACGATTTTCATCTTAACTGCTTCTTCTCCGAAAGCATTTTCTTTCTCTTTCTCTCTTTTTCTTTTTTCTTTTTTTTTTTTTTGATTTATTCACCCGAGGGTATTTTTCTTCAAATTCGTTTTCGGACGTTACATGCGCGAACCTTTTCTTTTTTCTTGCTCTCGACTTCTTTCTCTCTCTCTCTCTCTCTCTTCGTTTCTTTTTCTTTATCGTTATGCTCGAAATAAAAATCCTAAAAATATATTGAAAACGAAGAAAAGAAATCGCGCGTTACTTAGTATTTTTGTCGAAGCTGTTAAAGATCGAGTTTTAGAATCTTTTTAGTCATATTTTTGCCCCCTTTGCATACCTTTAATGAACCGAGAGGAATTTTTGGCATTCAGCCTGAGAAAATTGCCACGGTAGCAATCGACATGCCGCCATTCGTCGAAGCACGAAGAACGAACGAGTTGCTAACGAGCAAAAAGTCTACCTTTTAAATGCATTTGGTAAGAGTCAGCTGGATAACTACTCGGTTCATTCCGAATCTTTCTCTTCATTCGCATAACTGTAAATTCTCGTTGTATTAAAATTGCACTTTGTTTTTTATCCAGGTCTAAAGGAATTTCTATTTTTTCGTCGAAACTATTAGGAGATCGCAACCTTCCTACTTTTCATTCGTACGATCTCACTCGACCTTCGTTAAGTAGCCGAGGCAGCTTCTTTCGAGAGGATAAAACCAAGAGGATTATAAATAGAGTGCAACGAGTTTCTCGTCTTTAATGTTATCCTACTATCCTTACTCTCCCTCCCTTTTTTATACATTTCAAATATTTCCTATACAAAGTGATCGAAAATCCTTTTTTAAGCCGCTTTTCTCTACGTAAAATTCGTATTATGTACTCCATCGCGTGGAATTAGGATCGCGCGTACGTTGAGAATGAATACTCGAAACAAATCCATATCTTTATAAATCATACGAAAAATGATTACTTTTATACTCTCACAGACACACACACACAGACTCATTTCTATAATAAATTATTAATTATTATTATGAAGATTTATCCGACGTAAAAATATAATCGAATTGGAAAATGTTCGAAGTAAATCTATGCACGCGCTCGCTCGCTCGCTCGTGTGTGTACGCGTACGCGTGTCGAATAAAAATGTGAAGTGGGTGTAAAGCGACTGTTTGACTCGAAAATATTTCCCTTTGCAATTCTCTTTTCAGAGGATTTATTCGCACACGCATAGACGCTTTCCGCATACAACCGCAAGCAAGCACTCACCTACGTACACACCAGAGAACAAATGGTATGTCGCTTACTGGGAGATAATACCGTTCAAAAATCCGACAAAGGTAGATGAGCATTTCGTCGAACGAGAGACTCGAGTCGCCTTGTTATTCGAGTGATGTTAATGACGTTCGGCTCGCGAGTTTCTCCGTTTTCTGAGAGAGGAACAAAAATAAAAATAACTCTTACTCTCTCGCGTGCTTTTTTTGCTACTGCATCCTTTCAGACTTCTCTTGGCGCATTTGTTTAGTTTCGCGTACAAACTTTTTATCTCTTTACCGAGCGTGCCAATATATTTTCTCTCTTTTTTTTTTTTTATTCTATTTTAACTTTTAAAATACTGTCTCCTAAATGCGAGAGCAAATTCAATTAGCAAATAGCTATTTTATTCTCTTTCCTCGTCGTTCGTCCGCGTTGATGATCGATAGAATATAAAAAAACATCTTGTTTGGTTTGTCATTATCTGAGAACGACGACGGAATCAAACGGTCCTCCACGTCGGCCTCCCGTGTCCTGTTGGATGAACGAGCAAACATGCGTTATGTTTGCCAATTAAACATTCCGGCTAATCCGTAGGAATTAACGTCCGACCGATGACGATAATGGCACGCGAATGAAAAAATTCTATTACACATTGGACCGTCGCAGTCGAATGTGCTAACAACCAACATCGATAATTGTTATTATTTATAATGAGATTAATAACGGAGAGCTACTTTGCGGCAGGTATTATATTTATGCTAAATTACCTAGAAAGCTAAAACTTTGTTAGAAATAGAACGATTAACGATATTCTCTTTCCGTCAACATTTTTTCGGTTTCTCTTTTTTTTCCCTGCTTGTTTAATTTCAGTACGACGATGGCTTGGAAAGTTTTGATCCAACCAAATGACCAAAAATCATTTTTTCCTGTACCTTACGCGTACGCGTATACGTATTTGATTTTGTTTTCGTTATCGTAGAAGTCTTCCCGAAGAAATTCTACGCGGACTATCACATTTATTTTGTTATTATTGTCGAGACGTTACCTTTGCGAAGGTATCTCGTTACTCGACGTCGTTCGAAAAGCCCCGAGAAAAAAAGAATGTGCGAGGGAATAAATTTAACGAGAAACAACATTGCAGATAACTAGACTTGAATGGAGGAAGAGAAATAGAAAATTGTCAAATATTTCCTCTTATAAAATTTCAAAATTTTCCGTTTACGATATTCATAGATCAACTCGATCCGAGATTCGATAATAATAATGATTATTATTATTATAAATAAATACCCAGCAAAAAACCAACAATAATAAGAAGAGAAAACAATTTCTCGAAGAATTTAAAATACTTCCGTTCCTCTATTTTTCTTGATTTTTTCATTCGTCGAACGAGTCAGTTCTCCGTTGGAAACGCGAAATCTCGTGACTCGTACGCTCTCTTGCAATAATAATAATAATAATAATAATGCTAATACTACTACTACTAATAATAATAATAAAGAAGAAGAAGAAGAAGAAGAAAGTTCTTTAGGAAGAACTTTGTACGTGGGTCAAGCTTTGTATATAAAAAGTGGAAGGAAAGAAACGAGCTTATCGGTCACGAAATGCTTTCAAGGCCCCTCCCTCTGACCGTTCCTTCTGAACTATTTACAAGCGGATACGAAGGACCAACGTCATATTGGAATTCCATTGAGAATTCCAAAGCCCTGCTTCGCGAGCATGTTTCTTCGCGGAAAAATAAGGAATTTCGAAGGTGGACTTGGGATACCTGGAGAAGAAAGAATAGCGGACGGGGAGGAACGGGAGAACCTGGCTTCTTCCCCTTATTAAAATGGAAATCTCCGTTGGAATAGCCGATTGAATTATCTCGAAAGGGTATTCCGATGTAAATTATCGTCGCGAGGACCCATTAAGAAGAACACGGCGAACGAGCCAGGCTCGTTCGTAATAACGAATTCGATCGATTTCGTTAAGCTTAATGACATTATTACAACTGATCAAAATGAAAAAAAAAAAAAAAGAAACATCATTTGCCGATTCTCTTCTAGATGGCTTTCAAATTTACAAATGCACGGGGGTACTTAAAGTTTTATGTTAGACGATGATGCCATCGGGGTTTCCGTCAACAACGAACAACGACAACTTTTATTAAGAGTTAATTAAAAAAGTGGACGAAAATCGAAACGATTCGTTCTTCCGTGCGACTTGGCACATACGTTCGATTAATTGATCCGGGAGTGTCATCTAGAGCGCGAATAAACTCAATTCTTATACATTTTTATAAATATATATATATAGATATATGCATCCTACCTCTACGGTATATTTCATATTAATAAATCGGAATATAAATGAATACTCGTTGGTTGATATTATCGAAGAAGGCACATATCGTTTCTTTACCAGCAACTTTTAGCTTTCCTCCTCCGTAGGTTTGAAGAGTTCGGGAGAACTCTCGGAGAATTCATTTCGAAGTCATCGAAAGTGCGTGGAAGCGTAACGAGAAGCGTATACGTATATCAAAATATTATGTAACTCCGACGGAGTATGACATTACATGCGTATCTAACGATGCTCGCTATCCGATACACGAACAACGGGGTGAAAGGGGTTGCCTGAGAGAGACTGACAAAGAGAGAGGGAGAGAGGAGTCTCGAGAAATGCCTGTCTATCTCTCTCCCCCTTGCCCTTCCTTCCCAACCCTCTCTCACTCTCATTCTCATGATGGTCGTCAGAGATTAAGGTCGAGCAGGCATGTAAGCACGTACCTGGAGGGTGTCTGGAAGATCTCAGGAATTTCAGTTACGTGCATGCGTACTTGAATGTTCGTGTATATGTCTTTCTATATACGTATGTAATTCTCTCTCTCACTCTCTCTCACTCTCTCTCTTCACAATGTGTCGTCAAGTGGTTACGGATACGTAAACGTGTAACACGAATGCGACTCACCTTGATACCTTCCGCGTGGATATAAATAGAGTAAAAGTTACGTCGAGTTGGGGATAATTTTACCAAGTAGTAGTAGCAGTAGTAGGAGTGGTGGTGGTAGACACGGTGTTAGGGAACATAGACATTTTTCAAATAGTTTTATAAATGTGATGAGAGAGAGAGAGAGAGAACAAATAATAATAGATAAGAAAAATAAAAGTAGGAATTATGAACGCATAGCTCCTATAAACATTTATTAAATTAATTAATATACGTATCGCGGAAAGATAAGAAGGAAAATCTTGTAATAGAGAAAGTTTAAGGTAGAAAAAGAGATAAAGGAGCAAACGATCGCGTAACCCAGTTTGAGAAGATAAGAGACATAATCGAGATCTTTCTTTCCCATGGGTTAGGACGAGGTAAACAGAAATTAAGGGTCGCTTCGACCCCACATCGATGGGCAATCCCTCCAGTTCTGCGAATGGCGTTTCTCTGAACTTGCACTTGGCAGTCGTCCAGTCATTTCTCTTTCTTGCTCTTTCATACACGCGAATACAAACGCACGTACACTTATCTATACTTATTCTCTCTTTCCACTTTTGAACTAGCAAAACTAATACCAGTCGAGTCGGTAAGAAAGAAAAGTTCCGAATAACAGGCTCAATAATTATTCCATTCTACTTAACCGCATTCCACGATCGGCCGATTTCCTTCCGGTTGCACGATAACGTCTTTATCCTCCTTTTTCCGGATGGTTACCTATTCCGTTTTTTACGTAATTTTCTTTAAAGACGGCAACAAATTAAAACTAGTCGGACGCGAATATTATTTCAATCCCAAAATGATTTAATATTTATCTCCAATCGGTAGCGAATAAATCGATAGTTTCATATAGCAATCGATAAAATGTGTCGAGCCATTAGAAGGATTTAAGTTACATCAAATGTAACTTCAAGCGTTCTATTTTAAAGTTTGGCTAATACGAGTTCGCGACCAATATTATCAGATATCGGTATTAATGAAAGTCGATTAATGAAATTATTTAGGAGAATGGAAAGAGATAAAAAGGATGGAGAGTAACTGAAACGATGGAAAGTGCGGAAGAAAATTTCATGGAAGGAAGGAGGGAAGGAAGGAAGGGGAAAAAAGAAAAAGAGAAAAAGTAGATGAAGAGGTTGGGGGAGGTGAACGTTTAATCGTACCCTCGAAATTTGATTTTCGCACGCGCGTGTTTCCTTTGGGACAGCGAAAGATGCACTTTAACGCGAGATCAAAGAGGGAAATTTCATTTCCCTCTCTGCCATCTCGGTTGTTGCCACGAAAGCCAGTAAAGCCGTTCTCTCTTTCCCTCTCGCAGTATCCTTTTTCGTCGTTGGCGTACTTAAAATCAGGGAACACCTTCCCAGAGGCGGTAGAGAAGCCATCCCTGGTGTATCCTAATAGAGTACAATTAAGACGTAATTACACTTCTGCAAAATCCCTTGAAACCTCTTTGTGCGCTCGTTTGACGGAGGTTTCATTGGATCCAACCGCTCTCTCGACGGAAAGAGATTTTCTTGCTACTCTCTCTTTCGTTATATCTTTTATCTTATAGGCTTATCGAAGTGATCCCGTTATAACCGTGCAAAGGCAACTCAACTTTTTCTATCCAACAAAAATCCCCTTTTATCAAATTTTCTATCGATAATTGTCAAGGTCGTTTTCTAACGAGAGAAATAGAAAACTTTCGACCCACATAGCGCTTTGGTTCAATTGAAACCGACCGTGCGGCCGAACAGGAAAGTCGTAGCGGAAACATCCAGAAGAAACGGGACAGATAAAGAAAGCAAGTGGGTGGGTGGTTTGTAAACAGAAAGGGAAAGAAACAAAATAAAAGAAAAGAGAAGAAAAGAGAAGAAAAAGGAAAGACGAAAGTTAGAAACCCCGACGACGACGACGACGACGACGACGACGACGACGACGACGACGACGAGAATGGAGGAAATGGAACGACGTGGACGAAACTAAATGAAACGAGGTTGACTTCGTACGTTCCTATTCTTCGACCACTCGCGTTTATGGCTTTTTGTTCGCGTGCACGCGGGTGTTCCATCTCTATCTCTTTCTCTCTGAATTCTACTTCGGCTTTATTTATTTTTTCTCGTCGACGCAAAATCCGTGTCTTCCTTGTTGCAAAAATGATTAAGATTATTCTTTTCCTTCTTCGTAGTCCTCATTGCAAAGTCGCGTTAATTTCGCGATTTACAAAGCGAACAGAAGCTCCACCGGCGTGAAACCGTGCCGCTTTGGAGGCGTATAAACCGAAGCTGTATCAAAGCTTTCTAAATCCGTCTTAAAACCGCTCTCTCGCAAATAAGTGGATTTGTCGGGGAAAAGCGTAGAGGAGCTAGGTATATACGCTCTCTCGCCCTCTTTACATCCATTCTTATCCGTTTCAAGGATAATGATTAATCGTTTTAATCGCTCCTTTGCAATTTCATACGAAAGTAACCGAATCAACATAACTAGAGAATTATATCGGCCGACGATTAAGTCGAAAACAACAAACGTTTCGATGGACGCCAATATTTTGCGAGTAGATATACTTACTCGCGAAAAATCCATTATTTCGTAGACGCATTAATACCCGGCAAGAAAGTTGTTAAATCGAGCGATATCCAATAAAAATCATCTCCTTATCCAGCCCTTATCCTCCCTCGTTCTCTTCTCGTTTCCAGCGGTGAAAAATCGCGACGATAAATTTCCGAGAGGATTGATGTACCGAGACTGTATACGGTAACGTTAACTTAAACCGCAATATGGCGAACATTCGTTTCTTTCGTCGAAAGAAAGAACAACGAAGGAACACTGTTGGATCGGTGAAAGGGCCAACAGTCCTATATATTCGACGTAACGTTGGGAACGTATTACCTCTCTCTCTCTCTCTCTTTTTCTCGACGAAATAAGAATCTAGCGATCCGCGAGATTAAATTTCTCTACTCGAAGAACAGAGAGCCGCTTGCTCGCCTTTCTATTTTGAGTTATTACCCTGCGTCTCGATACGTTACGCGAAACTTGCGAACGACGTCTTTTCTACGAGGAAAAAGAAATGCCTTCGTTGTTCCACGTTCCACGATTTTCTTTTGAAAATTTCATCGAGATTTTTCTCCGCGATTAATTTCACCATTCATATATTTGAATATTCGTGGCAATCGTTCCATGTATACACATATATATCTAGACATACTTAGTTAGCTTCGTTATAGAGAACTAATTCCTCTAACAAGAATCGTAAACGACCTCGATACGGCACTGAACTCGAAATCGCGAAGGAAGTTAAACGTCCGCGAATCGGTTCTCGCGTTGTCGGTCGACGCTTTCGAGATTCTCTTGGCTCTTCTTACGCGCGCTTTTCCTTCTGTTTATTCACCGAACGAACGGAAAGATAGCCTTTCAACCTCTGACACGTCTCAACCGTTCTCCGATCACCAGCATTCAGCTACTAGCTTGCCACGGATGAACTCGCTCGATGACTTTATCGTACTTTTCCTTCCAATTTTCTTTTTGGAACGTCATCAGAATTATATATATATATACAATAGCAAATCATTTCTTTTTCTAACACTATTTTCATTAGAAATTGTATTTTCTACAAAATATATCTTTACGATGCTTCGAATAAATGAAATATATTTACGGTGACGCGTTTCGATGCTTGAGAAGTCTGACGTTTGAATAATGCATAAGTATTGTACGTATATATACACACACACACACACAAACGAGTAAGAGAATGAATTCTTCTTCGAGGAAAGTGTCTCTTCTGGTATTTCCGAAAATTTCTTTGGAAACCTTAACAATTGATCTCGCGATAAAATATGTAAGACTGCAAGCAACGACGCGCTTTAGCGATCATCTTCAACGCGAATCTTTTCTCGTTCCACGAATCGCGACGTCGAGTTAACAAGAAGGAACTTTTAACGAGCTACGATCATAGTAGCGTAGAAAAAGAGAGAGAGAGAACGAGGCGAGGGATGGCAAAGAATTTTTCTTTGGGGAAACCTCGATCGTGGATCATTGAAGGGAAAAAAAAACTAGAAAGAAGAGTTCGTTCGAAGCTCGATTTCGAACGGACGTGGGAGATTGGCATCGGCTCGCATCAGAGTCAGGAAGTCGAACGTCGGGTGACATGCTGGATAGGCTACTCAGACGTGAGGAGGACTTATCCCTTGGGATTAGGTCGAGTTCTCACCTGAGGGTAAGAGACCAACGAATAGCTTCGAATGCGAGATAGAGATGGATAGATAGATTGATAGATAAAGAAAAAGTAAGGGAGAACTTAACAACGCCGCGCTAAAGCTTTTCATCCACAACGACATAAACCCTAAAAAGCTTTGCTCGCGATCGAACGACGATCTTCCATCCTTCTCTATTACTTTTTCTTCTTCCCACTCTTTCTTCTTGACTCATAATATCGAACAAAGTCGGACCGAAGCTGTCGTTTCACAATGAATCATTGTTGACTCGACCGCGATGCGATTATCTCCGATGAACAAACAACAACTGTTTTGTCCGTTCCAACGACTTCACCGAGAACAACATTTTTTCAATGTAATACATACACGCGTACTCGATTTTTGTCCATTACTTTCTTTGTTTCTTCGAGACGTTTACGATTAGCTAAATGAATTTTCTTTATCTCTCTCTCTCTCTTTCGTTTTCCTCCTTTTCAATAGCATGCGTGTGCGTATCTTTTATCTCGTTACTAGAACACGAGGCTTCTTATTAGTAAAGTACGTTCACGCTTGTTGCGTGCTTCTAAACGACGAATTAGTTCCTTACGATCCGCACCTCCCGTGACCTCTCCTCTTCTTCTTTCCAACCTGTTATTATTTAGATGAGAAACTTTCTTTAAAAAGTAGTCATTTACGAAAGAAACGCGTGGAAAAAATATCTCTTTGAAGAAAACAAAAAAAGAAGAGAAAAATAATTATAATTAAAAATCTTCCGTAGAAGTCGATCGTACGAAGAAGTATCGTAAAAGAACTTATATCATCTCGTTATCATTGTTTTTTCGTAGAAAATTCAACGACAAAACTGCACTTTGAATTACGTTAAATAAAAATGATAAATATATTGTCATTTTATCGTACGACTAGAAACGAGTATTTAAAAAATAGATAGACGCGCGTGTATCTATTGTAAAGGTAGAATTGGAAAAAAATGGGGAACAATAAGATAGAGCAAAGAATGGAAAGAAAGAAAATTATAAAAGGGAAAAAAAGGGAAAAAATGAGAGGTTGACGTTAGTAGCATACGCAAGCGTTTAATCCGACGCGATCGAGGTTCGCGTTGCAATGCGAGAGGCTTCTCCATTCGAATCAATACGACACACGCACACCACGTATGCTCTCTCTCTCTCTCTCTCTCTCACTCCTACTCTTACGTTTCACATCTCCATTATACGAAAGTACGATGACATTGTCGTCGAATGAAAAAAGTTCAAAGTGCGATCTGCACTTTCCCGCGAGAAAAAAAAAGTTGTCCGAAAATTGAAAATGGAACCAAATATTAATATACTAATGAATATGATGCCTTTTCGAACAAATTTAGTATTTATTTATAAAGTAATCAAAGATAGTCTCTCCGTTATAAAAACGTGCCGATCTTGATGCAACGAATTTCATATCGCGTTACTTTATACCGTTAATTGCTAAATCGAAGAATAATCGAGGTGAGAAAAAAAGAATATCATCGAAGGAAAATTACCACGGATATTGAATCGAAGTTACTACGATTTTTCATCTTGTTTCTTTTCTTTCTATCTTTATCAAAGTATCGATAGGTTCCCCTCTCCCCCTAGATAGGAAGAACTAGAATAGATTTATTCGACTAACCGGAAGTACCTCTCCTTGTCCGTTTTATTCCGCAAAGTGCTTTCCATCGCTTCCCGTTCTTTCCATTCTCTTTCTATCTTTTCCTCAACGTGTCCCGTGTACACGTATATCTATCTATCTATCTATCTATCTATCTATCTATCTATCTATATATATATTTTGATCTCTTTCCACATCGTTCATGGACTCTTGCAAATGTCCTGGAAATGGAAAAGTAGTCTTCTCAGATCGATTCGGAGATTGGACCACTTCCGGCGTTCTGATTGGCTCTTCGCCACAATCCTGCGGTTATACCGCGATCGTAACTTCGACGTTTGTTCGAGCAAAGTCTCGCGTATACGTTTTATCCCGAAAGATAAGGTTTTGCTAGGTGAAAATCACTATGGGAAACTACCTTTGTACTTTTGCGTCTAACTTGCTTCAGAAAGTCGATAATGGAAAAACCTTAGGATTATCCGCAATCGAACGATGTTGCTTTCGATCATTATCTTCGAATCGACTCTTTTTTAACGCGCATTGAAAACAATTAAAGAAGAGAGATAATAAATAAAACAAAATGAAATTCCACATTCTACTGTTGGAAAAAGCAAGAAAGGTTATACCGATCGGCCTTTTACGAGAGTGGCTTAAAAAGTTTTCGATTTCGACGAAAAGACCCTTCAATTTTATTGTTTTTTTTTTTTTTTTTAATAAAAGTCACTTTGACCGAAATTTGTCTATGCCGGGCTCAAAAGTTTTCGACTCAGTCGGATATACATGCTCGTATATGCGTATGTGCCGATAATTATGATCGTGGACGAAGTAAAACGATTGAAAAAATAACTACCAGTCGCATAAATCTTTCTCGCATGTAATATATAAATCTTTCAGCACACGCACATCTTTACGTATAGATATCGAGAAAATTATTATCGTCGTGATTACAAGTCGTTGCGATAAGAGAAATAAAAAAGAATGCACGAGGATAGCTTGTACTTGACTTCTGATAAGGAATTCTAGTAGCCGTCGAGAGAATATCGACGAGTTCTCGACTCAAACTGGACCGGACGTTTTCGGCTTTTCCCTGATCCACGAGAGACTTGCCCCGACGTAAGATAAATGTCCAAGTAATCATCTAAAAAAACGTTATCTTCTAACTAACGTTCAAAGATATTCTCGAATGACCATCTATTACTTTTTCTCTCTTTTTTTTTTCTTCTTATCTTTGGACGGAATGTTAGATAAAACATGAAAAACGCGAAAAATTAGTTGGTCCAAATTTAACTGGAGATTTCTGACGAGTACTACAATGATGATAGAGGATTGACGTTGTTATGCTAGTAATTGAAGGGACAGTTCCAAGAGAGAGAGAGTGAGATGCTTCGGTATTACGTGGTTTGCATTTGACAGGAATCTGGTAAACATAAACGGGCTATGAACGAGCTAGAAATTCACACGATCACCCGACGATAAATCAAAGTACAGGAGGGGAGAGGCTTTTCATTAGCCGATATATCATTTATTATCAATAGATTCAGGGCTATCGCCGAACTGTTAAAAATCGTATAACGTCCCTTGCAACATTGGGTTATCATCCTAAAATTGTCATCGTCATTGCCATCGTCGTCGTCGTCGTCGTCGTCGTCGTTGTCGTCATCATCATCGTCATCGGTTATTATCGTCGTATCGTCCACGCCAATACCATGAATAAATTACACGCGACGGACCATTTTCGTGAAGGAAAAGAAGAAAAAAAAGAAGATAAGAGAAAAATATAATAAAAAAATGGTAAGTGAAAAGGTCGTAAATTCGATAAAGGAGAATTCGATATGGAATTTCATCGATGTCGGCCCCGATAAATCGACGATTTAACGAGAAGAATAATGCATCGCATTATCGATGCTACGCGGCATTACTCGTCAGTGGTGCTATTAATTATTATTCTAATGGATGATATACCATAGGGCCGATCTGTACGAGAAACACGTAGGACAACGTTGTGTCAATGTTGGCGTTGGTGTTGGCGTTGGGGTTGGTGGTGGTGTTGCCGTCGCCGTAGAGCACCAGCAGCAACAACGCCGGCTTTTGCAGATACGATGAATCATCGTCAGGCAGCGTGAATTAATAAATCGCAGGTGCAGAGGGGAGTAAACGAACGCGAGCGTGTGCACGCTTCGCTTGATCCTACCTATTTACGTACCTTCCAACGTTTCGCGAGCGAGACCTCCTCCTCCCCCTGTTGCGCGACCCTCCTCGATAGTCGTCAGACAAGGGTGTCGTATTTTTACGAGGGGCGAGGAGAAAGCACGGGGTCAAGGTAGGGGTAGGTCCTCGCGAATCCTCCTATTTCGATCTCGTTAATGTCCACCCTCTATCTTTTCCTCTTTATCCCTTCGCTTTCCCTCCTTCGGCTTGTTGCTCCGCTCGCACGTTCGTCCTAATAGATTAATTAATTAACCAAAACATATATCAACGCAAAGAGATACGTTAATTGACGAATTATTTCGACACGAGTAAATACAATAAATGATAAAACGATGTTTTATAATTGTAACTATTATGCTAAAAAAATTGGCAATCGTTCAAAGCAATGTTAATTTTGTTCAAATCTTAAATGAACTTATACCAAAACGATTTTATGAAGCACCGAGCGAAAACGAGAAAGAGAGAAAGATTGTACGATAATCGTTAACCTTTAATCTGTTTTATAATAATTATAGCATCGTACTCGCAAGGAAACCTTTTTTGCTGTTAAAAGAGAAGGAATATCCGTTTTTATTACAGCTCGCTCGGCTGCTGCCACGGTTATTACACTTCTCGTAAGAACGCCGATATTATAGTCGATTTCTTACGACGTGTTCTCGGTGCTTGCTGAAAAATCGATTAATGAAATTAATTAGAGATCAAGATGGTATCGTACCGAAGAGAAAAGAATTCATTAACTTGGATACGGATCGATTAATCGGCTACTTATTCCATTTATGAAAATAAAATTACACCTGCCGATAAAATTGACGCGTTAATAGTCAAATCATTTTATTCCCATTACAGGGAAATTTTCAATAATATTATACACTTATTACGATAAACTATTGCATCTTGCAATTAAATAGCGACGTAAAAATTGACGCAATATTACGATATAATCTGTATCATCGCACCTACGTAATCGAATAAATGATATACAACTTGATTGCATAGAGATAAAAATACGAATTCAATTGTAAAATACTAAAATCAAGCTGTACTGTTTAAAGGGCTATGTAAACGAAATGGGTAAAAAAGGGAGACGAGTTAACGATAAATATCTCCGAATTAGTTAGGGGAAATCCGATCGTATAAAATGATTGTCCTACGGACAAATGAATTGACTCGAATCGTAAATTGGTTGGCCGGGTCGCAAGGACGGAACGATGTGCACGTACTCGCGATTGATGGTTCGCGAATACAACGAGCTAACGCAGGAAAATCGCAAGCAGACGAGTATTTACGAGCGTTCGCGAACAGCACCAGCACCAGCGCCAGCACCAGCTCGTCGAGGATTCGGCCGATTTCGTGCTCGTTAACGGCGAAAGGGCGAACTCGGGTGGCCCTTTCGGCGTGTTGTAGGGACGTGCTGATATCGGAACGCGTCCCGCTAATTTCCACATCGACAAATTATACGACGCGACTAATGGGACACGCGCCAACATTACGGCTCGTGCACACAGACCGAATATTCCGAGGAATACGATCGGTAACCCCTTCTGTTCTCGTAGGCATAGATACATAGAGAGAGAGAGAGAGAGAGAATCGCACGATCGGGTTAATTAAGGGAAATCGATCGAGGATGTTCGGTAAGGTATCCCTACGACCCTACGACCTCGCCTCGCCCCCTCGATAACGCACCCTGCCATGAGAAATACCATTGCATTGCTCGTTGAATTTATGATCCCGTTTATAGACGCGTGTACGGTGATTATCTATGATCGCTACCAGCTGTCTACCTACTTCGATCATATTTATCATTTATCATTTTATTTTAATCGACGATGCGTTAACTTTCCAACAGCTCGAAACTTAATCCCTTTGAACTCGAGGTCTTTTTCGCTCGAACGAAAGAAACTCTAATATTAGCTAGTTTAAATAACGCAATTCTATGTATTATTTTGTCTTTTTTATTTTTCCCTTGGACGTTTTATTTCATTAAGTCGTTGGATGGATTTTAAATCGAATGAAAGAAAGAGAAAAGAGAGAGAACAAAAATGAGAAGATAAAACTCGTTACATGAGAAATCTCGTAGTAGAAAATCGCGTGATCGCGTCTACCTCGATTCGATGCATACAGTATCGACAAAAAGTTTGGAATTATTACTACATTGCGTATTTACTATAGCTATATATATGCATACTTATGTATATACTTAACTAACGAAGTTGCACACAAAGTAAAAAGAATGACAATCGTCGGCCTCTCTCCATTTCCAAGGATCTAATTACGGCTTCTCTCGAAGCACCCGTTCGACCACCATCCATCCAGACAAGCACTATTGTGAGATCCCAATGGGAGATGTCGATACAGAATTCGATACGGAATTCGATAAAACCTAGCTGGCCTTCTCGCCAGCTCTCTTTTTATCGCGATCTTCAAACTAACGAACTACCTCGATCGTATAACGAGATCTTTTTTAACAATCGAAAAAGGGATCGCTGCTCGAGTTGGTGCCTTTAATCCGAACTTCGTTTCGTTTCGCGTTTCGTTTCGTTTAGTCGAACGATCTTTGACGCGTTCAAAAGTAATCGTTAGGAAAAATCTCGCCTTTCAAAATCGTCTCGAGAACAAAAAACAAATTGGAAATTGGAAAGCGATAAATATCGAAGAGAACAGTATCGATCAAACAAAAGTTTATTTCCTATTTTCTTATTCGTTTTCGAGATTCCAAATCGAATTTACATATTTAAGTTTCTTTGTATATCTGTCTCTCTCGCTCTCTCTCTCTCCCAAGACAAAACCGGCGCGACTGCAACGGAGTACCGTTTTTCTCTCGTGCCACGATGGAAGATAGCAAAGTCTGGCCGAGATGCTGTTTACGTCGTTCGCAACAAACGCGATCGGAGCAAACTCTCTTTCGACCGATAACGCGTTCGATGATTTATGGTAACCGATAATAGGTCCATACTACGTTCAATCCCCGCGGGAACTCCGTGTCTTGGAAAGGCGATCGACTTTCCGGGAGATTCCTATACGACCGAGATACACGCATAATCGAGATTCCCTCCTATTTTCTCTTCCGAAATTTAAGATAACTCTTGGAATTTTCTTCTTTAAAATCGCCACGAAATTATAAGAAATAACATTCGATTCCAGGTGGATTTCTCGGTGACATAGCACTGCCCAATATAAAATACGAAACGGAATGGCGGCAACAAAAATTGAACAAGTCCTACCTCGAGGAATTGGAGAAATACAGAGAGGAAGTTTTAAAGGAGGGTCTTCAAGTCGAAGAGGAAGGACTTACCGGTAAGTAATCGATTTTTCTTCGTACACTTTAGCGATATCCGAATCGACGAGAGATAAGATCAAAAGGTATCTTCGCCGCAGAGATCCTGCAGTTCAAAAACGAACACGACGCGAACAACGAGGCCCATCGGGAGGAAGGAGAGAGCTTGCTCTCTCGCGGGAAATCCGAGCCGATCATGGTGGACCGCAATCAGTATAACATGGGTGCTGAATTCGAGGATGAGTTTAGCTTCAACGTCAGAAACGAGGATACTAATCCTGAAATAAAAGAGGAGGGTATCGAGATCAGGTAACGACAACTTTTCTCTCTAAACGTTCCATCGAGATATCTTTTAATTCGTTTTTTTTACCATACCACTGAACAACATCGCAACGCGTATAATTATCGATCGAAGAATAATCAATGAGCAAATAAATCGATCAAAATAATATTTGATTATTATCAGCGGCAATCGAACATATTTATCGTGTCCAGATTAGAATCCACGACTCTCCCGGCGAAAAAGAGACACTCGGCTCATCGACAGAATTATTTAACGATTAGCGAAAGTTCTAACATCGGAGAAGGAAGGATCGAGCAAACGACTTCGAGACAACCCGACGACGTAGATTTCTCGATCGGCTCGACAACGGTAAAGTCTGGAAATGGCCAAGAAGGTAACAGCGCTACCGGAGGCTATATATCTACGATCAGACCGGAAACGACGACGCAGGAAAGATCGAAACAACGCCATCGTCGTCATCATCGTAGAAGGTACGTTTACCGAATGTAACGATGAATATTTTTCAAGATTTCGATCATTTATCTTCGACTCGAGAATTTGGGAATAGTACGAAACATGTGGGAATAATTAGTTTTATTATAAAACAAAAAATATATAATCGAGAAAAAACTTGAGTTAATAATTCATCATTTTTCGACACACGAACCGATCAAACGCGTTTCGAATTTGAACGCAAACGAAAATATCCGAAAGAGAAGGAGTTCCGAGCAATTATCAGCCACGGGATCTCCGTGTTGATAATTGGTTGGAAAGTTTGTCAGAGTTACGTCAAAGATACAGGCTTATGGCGGGTCCAGGAGGAAACTACGACTAGGTGGTGACTTCTAGCGTCAAAAGTTAAGTCCATTAGACGCGAGACGTAATAGATTTTAGCGAATTATCAAAGTTAACCGCACTCGAGCTCCAACTCCGTACGTCTCTCGCAATCGGAGAAGCCACGGATTCTAATTACGTCACGCCAAGGATGCGAGGATCATTAATTTGAAGTTTACGTCGGCCACAAATTTTCTTTCTTGTCCGAGCATATCCTGTCACCCGCAGAAGAACCGTCCTCCTTATTTGTCTTCTTTTCTTGCCCCTTCCTTGTACGGTCGAACGATCGAAAAAAGCCGAAAGAACGAACGAACGAACGAACGATCGAGTGCCTGCTCGAAGTACTTTATTCGAAGACACTAGAGAGAAAGATAAAGCAGAGAACGGATTTGTCGTTAATTTTTTGGCGTATCTAACCCAATTCCAGGGGGAACGATTAAATCGGAGCACGTGACTATGCTCGTGGCACGTTCGTTCTCTCTCTCTCTCTCTCTCTCGCAGACCACGAACACACGTAAACGCGTATATACCTATACTCGCTCAGTCACCCTTTTCCAATCCACCCTCTTCCTCTTACCACTCGTCTTCCCGGTGGCAGAGCCAACCGGCGATGCCAATAACAATGGCCGTCATCGTAAACCTGGAAAATGGGCTCCGATACTGCCGTCCGAGCATTTTCAGCCCTCCAACTGCCAATAACCTGTCAGCATCGGCAACGCTCCACCCCCGATCAGGTACGTCGATCCTATTCCTACAATTCGCTCTCTGTTTTTTCATCGACTGGATTTAACATCGAACACCTGCTCGGTTCCTCTTTCTCCGCTTTTGACACGGCCATTGACTCGCGTTTCATCCTCGAATCAAATACAACAACGATAAAAAACATTCTTGTTACCTGCTTACTCTCTATACTTTTGATCGTTACAATTTTTCTAATCTTTTAACTATCCACGAGAACAACAATGTATATCGCATGCGTAAGTATACGAAAACCAGTACTATAATGGTAAAAACAGTACGCAAAGGTAATATTCGCATAGATATTCCTGGACCAACGACGAGTGACAGTAAAAGAAAGTAGGAGAGGGGGAGAGAGAGAGAGAGGGACAGACGTAACGTATCTCTCTCGTAGTAGGCAGACGCATTTATGTGGGTTTCTCCTCTGTACGTGTTCATCGTCGACGGGCTCACGAAAGCGCCTGTTTACGGCCTGTATCCAACCCCGTGAAACACGATCACGTAGTGATTCTCCAATGAAGCTCCCGAGAATTCCGAAGAGGATCAGACTGTCAGACTACCGACTCTCCCTTTTGTTCTTGATAAATCGTGAGATAACGAAATTGCGGTAACGAGCGCGAAAGTTATATATGTTGCTGCTTAAGATCGTTAAGATCCTTGCCATTGAGATCACCCGGAGGATTATCGAATAATTATCAAGGAGAATAATTCGGATAAAAAAAAAATAATCGAAATGATCCCACCAAAGTTCTTCTGTAAAAAAATAAACATTATAATATCTAATAAAAATAATAAATATACATTAACGTATCACTTATTATCAAATGGTTATAAAAATTATAATCATTCAGTGGCATTAATTATTAATGAAAATTATAATTTAAATTTAATAAAGATCGAGCGTTATCACGCACGATAAAAATAAAATTCATATTATCGTGTGGAAAATAATTACTCGATTCATACATACAGCGAATATCTTTTCAAATCGTACACCGTTACGCTTACTAGATTTTTTCTCGAATGCATTAGTATACTTCAATTATGTATTAATGAGTTTGACTTGAAAGCTTCATCTATAACGAGTGAATTAAACAAATATAAAAATAATGTACAAGAAACACCCGTACTTTAAATTCGTACACGTTGGTAAAACAAAGGAAATACCAGATTTTTTAATGTCTAACGATTAATTGGTCATCCTTTGTGCTTTCCCTATTATATAAATTATTAATGTAAGAACAATACTAAGTTTATTAGATACAAATTTTCGCGAGCAGGAACGTTAAAACAAATGTATCGTTAGTTTAAACGATCAAAAATATTAGTAGAGTATGCGATATATCTTAATTGATTGATAATGAGTCGAAAAAAATGTGTATCGTAGTTAAAAAGCACCGAATATACGTTTGGTACACCCGTCCTCTTCGAAATCCACCGTTGAAATGAGACATTGTCCTCTGCGTAAATGCTTTTATTAAATGTTGTTTATATGACTTTCCGAATAAGAAAATTCTTTTTATTACGAATATTATTGATTTTCTACAAATGAGGAACGTTCGAAAGTCATATAAACAACTTTGAATGAAAGCATTTACACAGAGGACAATGTCTCATTTCAACGGTGGATTTCGAAGAGGAGGGATGCTCCAAACATATACTCGGTGCTTTTCAATTACGATACGCATTCCCTTCGATTAATTAACAATCATTTAGGGTACATCGAAGATTCTCGAAGTATGTCGCATCCCCACTCATCCATAAACGAACGCATAGCGCAATAACTATCGATCAAAGTTTATTATATATACATATATATACATCGCATTAACGCTAAAACCTTACATAATTATTAATTTATATTTTATATTTTGTTTCTTAATTATTTTTTCCAGTTGAACTCTCTTGGACTTTTTATCGGGATATTAATCGATAATAAATCAGATGAATTTATCTTGAAAGTAAAGGAAAGAAAAAGAAAGAATTGTAAGAGAATTATCGTGTAGCTATAATTTGTCTTCCCCCTCCTCTAGCTTTTCTTCTATTTCAATATGATTATAAATCTTAGCGGATAATCGTAGGAAGTTTAGCGCATTTAAGTGTGAGTAAATGGGAGTGGGTAGGTATGGAAGAAGGGCAGCGAAGAAAACGCGTTCTTCTTCCTCCTCGAGTGAGTTCCAGCTGTCGACGGCAAGACCCTTCTTAAGCAAGGTCATCTCTCAAGGTCCGTCCCGAAAGTGCCGCCGGCCGGTTCGAGGTATCGAATTAAAGTACAGACTAAGTCACATTAATCTTACCAGGGGACCAATCTCAACGGGGTTTAAGCGTTACTCACTCGCTCCCACTCTCTCTCTCTCTCTCTCTCTCTTTCTATCAAGGGTGTCAAGGGTGTCAAGGGTGAGAAGGCTCGTCGACGAAGGTGTTCGTACTTTCGATGTAACTTCATCCTATCGATTTCTGCATCTTTCCTACTTCTACTTTTACACCCTTTCTTAGTTCTCTCTCTCTCTCTCTCTCTCTTGCTCTCATATTCTTTCTTTCTTTCTTTCTTTCTTTCATTTTTCCTCGCCTGTTTCTCCTTTTTTATTTAACTCTCCGTCTTTTAAAGTAGAGAAAAGTGCAAGAGACCGTAAGACGAGTGATTTATCGAGATCACCGAGAGAAATTTCCTATTCAGCGAATAGCGTGTTCCATTCAGCCACGGATAGGCCTTCGTAACTCATCGTATATATCTACGCCTCTCTACATATTTCTTTCCTTGGTTTTTTTCATATTGGCCAGTCGTAGAAAGAAAAAAGAAAACAAGAAAAATGAAATAAAAGAGCAACCAACGTCATCGGTCTTTGTCGTATATTTTCTTTTTTATCGTTCTCGACAAATTTACCGACCGAAAGAAGACGAATTTTTCTTTCTCATATTTCGTCGAGAAAATCGAGACGATTGATGAAGGACTCTTTTAAAATTCACATTCTCTTACGTTCGATCGAAACCAGTGGTATAGATGGTATCGCACCCATACGCGTGCACGTGTATCCGTATATTAGGTTGTCCCATAAGTTCCTTCCTTATTTTTCACGCGAAATCAATAGACGATATTTATCGTTTGAGGTTGATTTACCGTGTCATATATGAACCGTTCCGCTCTATTACCTTTGTACATCTCTCAGGAAGCATCATTATGCATTACGAAGCCTGCGTGTCTACAAATATAGCCGGCTCGAAGTTGTACGTAACGTGGCGCGGAAAGAATTTATGGGACAACCTAATACAATACGTATACGCGTAGGAAAGATTCGATAAACCTTTCCTAGACTATAGAAATTGGAATAAAAAATTCAATATTCATTTCTATTAGCTTTATCCGATTCTCAAGTACAATTATACATGAATACGTTAAAATATTGAACTCATCCTTTGGGAAAAGGGATGGGACCACCGAGGACATTGGCACCATTCCAATGACCACAATACCTCGTTGATTCTCGTTAGAATATTACTCCATTGTTTGCTCGACTAAATCGTAACATTCCATTGTGTTCTGATAAAATAAACAAAGAAATTTTATAACAAAAAAAGCACACATTTAATGGACAACCGGTTCGCGCTATATACTCCTGCCCCCTCCGTCCCTTTCCGTTAGGTACGTCGACGTTTCTGAAATATTCGCTATTCATCTCACCCGAGTTATATGTATATGCATATAAGTACATACCTGCGTATAATACATATGTACATACATTTATTGGCTATATTCTACATCGAGCCAAGCGATGCTGTCAGCAGCAAGGCTACGCGAGAGATCCAATATTCCTATTTACAGATTCATTGTTTGACGATAGCGCTATATCTCGTACGATTTAAACATCCCGCGCTAAAGCGGAACGCGAACGACAGAATATCGAGAGTTATTAATCGTCTCGTTTATTATCGCCTCGCTTTGCAAATGACTCTTCGCGTTAGTCCGATTATTTCGCCTTCGGAATTTTTTCCTATTTTCTTATCGTCGATAGATTTTTCTATTTTTTCCTTTTTTCCTTTTCCTTTTTTATTATTCCTCATTTGACGTGTCGTGCTGCTCGCACGTATGACGATCACGCGAGGGGAAAAAACAAAGCAGAGAAAGGGAAGGAAAAAAAGAAAAAGGAAGGAAATGGAAAGGAAAATTGGAGCAACGCTAGCAACGCGAGCATCGCGAGCAACGTTCTCTTCGCCTTGCCTTTTCCTCGCCCACGTGCTTGGGGATGAAAACAAGGGGAGAACAAAAAATCGGGGAAAAAAAAAGATTCTACTTTACTGACGCATTTTCTCGCACGTAAATCGTTCCGACTACCACCAACCCCGAGGGTTCGTTTTTTTATCATTTGTTCGAAACGAGAACGGAGCAAGTTGGTCGTCAAACAAAATCGCTAAATTGCGATCAAAATCATTCGTAAATTGTAATAAACTGCATATTCGTGGAGTCACCGACGGGAGACGAACTCGTCGATGTTTTTCAATTGAAACGCATTTGCATCGGGGATCGGAAAAATTTCGCTTAAATTGTAACAAATTACTTTGCAGAGTTTTTCAAGCCAATGCGATAGCAATTTATTTCCGACGTAAGAAGAAACACGCGTATATAAGTAATTCGACGCGAGTGCGTTAAGAAAAAGAATAAGATAGGAAGAAATTTTGGAAGAGTAAATCGTAGTATCGTAGTTTAAAACGACGCGTTGTGAACTCTCCCTTAAAACGAAACTCGCGAGAGTGCAGCTCGTTAATTAATTGTAATGCCGTACCGATTCAGAAACCGTGCAGGCTTACTGCCGGCGCACTGGGATTGGAAGAGAGGGAGGGTGCTTGCGAGAGAATTACGCTCGCGCGGTAATTAGTACTAATAAACGAGGGATAGGCACACCGGCACCGCCACCGGCACCGCCACTTTAGTCCAATGTTTACGCGAGGGGAGAGAATTTTTTTTCAAAGTGTCGACCACCCACCCCCTTCCCCTTAAACTACCGCACACCAGCGCAATTACTTTCTTTTCGCTTCCCCTCCGAGCAAATTCTGCGATAGATGGTGCCAATTCGTTTAATGTTTCATAAATTTATTTCATTTCATTTTATCGACAACATTTATTGAAACTAGGACAGTGATATATCGCAGGTACACCGAGAAAAGAATAATTGGAAAGAAGAAGACGAATAGAGAAACGGAATGACGATAGTTGCTTCGTCATTTTTTTACTTCTAACCCCGCGTTCGTTTTTTTTTTCTTTTTTATTCGTATCTTTCGAGCGTACTTTTACTTCGTTTCCCCGCTATCTCTTTTTCGAATTTATTCACTGGCAAAGCCATGAAAAGCGTATTTACCGCGATGGCAATTTCGTTTCCTCTCCCGTCCCTACCCCCGAAGAAGCGTCGTAAAAAAAACCGCAAAGCCGCGACGCGTTCGATTCGTGCATTAAGTCTACCTTTGTTGCAAGCTCTTGCGAGGGAAACGAAGAAAATTTGGTTTCCCTGGTCTTTTTATTCCGTAAGAGAGAATTGACACGTAAAACGAACATTTTACGGAAACAACGAACGATTAATTTCTATCCCACCAGGATTCGAACGTTTAATCGAATTCCCCTTTCGACTCCGACCACCTTCATTTTCTTCTCATTTTCCTAAAGTATTATTTTCTAGCTAGAGAAACTTTCTCCGATTAGATTTACGACTTCCTAGTTGATCGTTGAAGGAACAAGACGGTGGGGTAAGGCAAGTAAATCAGCCTTGAACGGAGAATGCGCTATTAAGAATGAAATATAAACTTCTCCCAGGTGCGTTTACAATTTACCTTACTGATTTGTTTCTTTACTCGTTTCGTTAAGCGATTTTACTGCTAACTATTTAACCGACCGAGAAATGATCTATGTACGGAGAAAGAAAGAAAGGAATTCAACTTGCAACCCCGCGATTTAATTATTACCACACTTGAAAATATTATTTTTCTATTGGAAAATGATCGAATTACTTACTATTATTGTTATTTTACTCGAGCTCCCCCATAGATGGTTTGTTTCCTCTGAAACGGGAACGAACCAAGTTCCGTAGGAGTTTATCGTTCTTGTTTGCGCAAGAACCTTTATTATTATCATTACTATTAATATTATAATGAGTTGGATAGGAAATTGCGTAGGATATATGCGGTGGTTTGTGGGTCGGATTGCGGGTTAAGACATGATTTCTCCGGATTTTTGGAAGGAGGAGAAAATCAAGGCTCGCGTGGGCAGGGTCGCATCCCTGAAGTAAACACCTGCGCGTTTACCCGCTACCCATAGCATATATAACATAGCAACGTGTAGAGGGTGGTAAAAAAGATAAGATATAACCGGTAACGAGTAAGATCGTAATAAATTGACGACTCTTTCGTCCGAGCAATGTCGTGGTCGTTTTTCAGAGGTTCTCGACGACGAAATCACCGTAGGAAGATTGTCCCTTTGCCTCGGGACACGACGAACGATGTCTCGGACGAGGTCGTCTCGCTCCACGATCGTCGACTACGGTCCATCGAGTTTTACGACATGGACCACAAACCGAAGTATCTTGCGAACAACGAACGAGGTACCGAGCCTCTTCTTCTAGTCCATGATTTTCCAACGAGAAGTCGAAGAGCTGCGACTGCCAGAAAGGAACGTGTTTGGGATCACGGGGTCATACCTTACGAGATAGACGGAAACTTTTCCGGAGCGCACAAAGCACTTTTCAAGCAGGCCATGAGACACTGGGAAAACTTTACTTGCGTCAAATTCGTCGAGAGAGTGCAACGAGAACATCCTAATTACATTCTATTCACCGAGAGACCCTGCGGGTAAGTAGACATTCTTATTGCAAATACAAAAAATACGTAGACATATATATATATATATATGTTTTATCGTTTAGTTTTCACATTCTCGCGTGCTTTTAACACGAGTTAGATCATTAGATAGAATAATAAATACTCGAATAAAATGTTAAGTCTAGCGATTAAAAGAGAGATATTTTTCATTTTAAATAGAACACGTGCAAGACGTTGGTATTTTGTATTCCTCGTAGTTTGCATTCTCGTATACTCTAGTGTACTGATAAAATAATGAATAAATAGTTCGCTAAAACATTGGGTCAAGCGATTAAGAAGAAAAATTGCTCCTCGACAAAATGTTGGCAATTAGTATTTCGTAGTTAAGGACATTTGTTCTTATCTCGAAATTTCCTTCCAAAACTGAACCGCGTACATTGCGTTTTATATGTTTTTGATGTTGCATCGTAGCGTATTCGTGCGTTTCGTAAGAATTGATCATAAACCGATACGTAATAATAGTGTTCTAGGTAGAAATCTATTTCCGATAATACTTCTCTGACTTATATCATCGCGTTTCTTTGTTACGCCATCTCCAGATGCTGTTCCTTTGTTGGCAAAAGAGGCAACGGACCGCAAGCAATCAGTATCGGAAAAAACTGTGACAAGTTCGGTATAGTCGTTCACGAACTGGGCCACGTCGTTGGGTTCTGGCACGAGCACACCAGGCCGGATCGAGATCGACACGTACAAATCATTCGTGACAACATCATGAGCGGTGAGTAAGTGGACGACGACGACGACGACGACGACCCTTCCAGAGGAGGGCGAGCTTTCAATTTCGCGCAAAGCCGATGGAACGTACTTCGGCCTGTCTAATTAACGCGATTATTTGGAAAAGCGCTCGTAGCGTATCGCAATTACACGACGGTCCATCCGACGATCCATCCGACGGTTCGTCCCGATTTTAAACGGAAGGAAAGGTCAAACCTTTTCAAAGCTAGGACGAGAGAAAGAGGGAAATTTCATTTCGATCGGATCAAATTAGGCCGAGCACGTTCCATTTTTCTCCAATTTCTCGGTAATTGCCATTTAGTTCGGTTCTCGTTGTAAAAATAATTATACTCGCTTTTCGCAGCCTAGGGAGTTCGAATTAATGACGTCGATTAATTTTGGAAATATATTAGGTATGCGCATATACGCGTAATTGATCGCGTTGAGAAAGACGAAACTGTCGAAGTTGCGATTGAAACGCGCAAACGGAAAGATGTCCCCCGAGCGCGCATCGATCGCAACGGGATCGAGAGTTTAGCTTCGTAGCAAATGACTTTGTTTGCCAGATAAATGGGCCAATTTGTGGCGGCAAATCTTGGTAATCCTTAACAACGTGGAAGCCGGAAAGTACCTAGGTAGCTACTGTAATATTTGCTCGCAAGTGGGATAACGCGGCGCCGATCGTCCTTCGAAAGTTAAACGTATCCTACCTGTGTAAGAGAGATCGAGCCATCGCTCGGCAACTATTATTTCAGAGGGACGCGTACAAGAGACCTTTGTCTCATTCGTTCGATTTTCCCTGCTCGAAGCCTGATCCATATAACGTACGAGGGTGCATACTTGGAAGAATACTCGTTAATTATTTTCAGGTCAGGAATATAACTTTAACAAATTGACGGAAGAAGAAGTTAATTCGTTAGGTCTGCCATACGATTACGATTCCATCATGCATTACGCCAAGAACACGTTTTCTAAGGGCATCTACTTGGATACGATTTTACCTATAGAGAACCATGGGAAAAAACGACCCGAGATCGGTCAAAGGATAAGACTGAGCGAGGGCGATATCGCCCAAACTAATCTTCTTTACAAATGCCACAGTAAGAATAATTGGAACTGATCGTTCAGATAAACTACTCGATGGGGGAAGATGTTAATTAGGATTTGTTTGATTATCAATCGACTAGAATGTGGCAGGACTTTCCAAGAGAACAGCGGGAGCTTTGGTTCCCCGACTCACCCGAATAGTTCCCCAGGAATCGACGGAGAAAGATGCGAGTGGAGGATCACTGCTACGCACGGAGAAAGGATCGTCCTGAATATTACCTCCTTGGACGTCTTTAAGAGCGATTATTGCCGCACCGATTATCTCGAAATTCGCGATGGATATTGGTACAAAAGTCACGTACTAGGTAGCTATAATTATTTTTTATATATAAGTATATAGAGAGAGAGAGAGTTATTCATTCGACAAAATGGCCAAGGTAATATAGAAGAAATATAAATTGCTCTTCTCGTCGCGGTTCAATTCCAATATCTTCCCACCAATTTCCCTGACAATTTCCCTGACTCGTATCAATTAGCCCGTGGAATTCAATTTTCTAATGGAAATTAAAGTTTTGCCCGTGTCTCGTAGTTTACTGTAATTAAGCTGCTACGTATATCGCGCTTGAAATGGTTGTTACTCTTTGATCTCGCATACGCGAACATTTATGCGCGATCGATAGGTCGTTTTTGCGGAAGCGGCAAGATCCATGAACCAGTGGTATCTACCGGAAGTCGTATGCTCGTAACATACGTTACTTCCGAACGTCAAAGCGGACATCGTGGTTTCACGGCCAGTTACGAAGCTGTTTGCGGCGGGGACGTCGAATTGGATGGCGTTGGTCATCTGGAATCACCGAATTACCCCGAAGAATATCAATCCAGCAAAGAATGCGTTTGGAGACTTTCCGTGCCGCAGGATTATCAGGTTGCTTTGAAATTTCAATCCTTCGAAATCGAGAATCACGACAATTGCGTGTACGATTACGTCGAAGTACGCGACGGTCACAATGCTGATTCCCCTTTGATCGGAGTCTATTGCGGTTATAAAATACCGCCTGATATCAAATCGACTGGCAATAAATTGCTCGTTAAATTCGTTAGCGATGGATCCGTGCAGAAAGCTGGATTTTCGGCAACTTTTATGAAAGGTATATATACATAGGATTCTATCTATAGCTGTTCGTAAAATACGCGTATTCCAAAAGTTATAGATTTTGTTCTTAACTAGAATTCGACGAGTGCGAATTGACCAATCACGGCTGCGAACACGACTGTATAAATACTCTCGGTGGATTCGAGTGTTCTTGCAAGATCGGCTACGAATTACATTCCGATGGGAAACACTGCGAAGGTGAGTTGTTGCCATCGATCTTCGTAATTTCTCCCTTTTCGATGAAATGAATTTATCGCGAAAACTTTCAGACGCGTGCGGTGGTATTTTCGACGATAGCAACGGGACGATCACCAGTCCATCTTTCCCCGAGACTTATCCGGGAAACAAAAATTGTATTTGGGAGATAATAGCACCGCCGCAATATCGTATCACTTTGAATTTCACTCATTTCGATCTCGAAGGCAACAATGCCTATCAGCAAGAATGCGAATACGATTCTTTGGAAATAGCGAGCAAACTCGGTGACGATATTCTCAGGAAACATGGGATTTTTTGCGGTATCAGGTTACCATCGATGATCACGTCGGAAGGCAATTCCATGAGGATCGTATTCACGTCGGATAACAGGTAGGTACCGTTTTTTCCAATATACGGAAACCCTTATCGTTCGTAAACTTTTGTAGCGTGCAAAAGACTGGCTTCGCCGCGGTCTTTTTCACGGACATGGACGAGTGCGCGAACAACAATGGTGGTTGCCAGCACGAGTGTAAGAACACGATAGGCTCCTATCAGTGTTCCTGCCACAATGGCTTTACGCTTCACGAAAATGGCCACGATTGCAAAGAGGGTGGCTGCAAGTACGAGATTACGGCGCCCGTAGGCACCATTACGTCGCCCAATTTTCCCGAGTATTATCCTGGCAGGAAAGATTGCGTTTGGCACTTCACTACCAAACCGGGACACCGTATCAAACTGGTCGGTCTACGTTTTGATCGCTTACCAAGGAACGCAACAGATCGCCCAAACGAACACACGTTTTCTAATTTTATTCGAACGATCTCCTAGGTGTTCAAAGTATTCGAGATGGAGTCTCATCAAGAGTGCGCTTACGATCACATCGCCATTTACGACGGGGATTCGCCGGAAAGTCATACGCTTGGTCGCTTTTGCGGTACCAAGGAACCTCATCCGATCTCGGCAACCGGTAATCAGATGTACATGATCTTCAAGAGCGATGCCTCCGTTCAAAGAAAAGGTTTCCAAGCCATGCACAGTACTGGTAAGTTAACGCTCCTTATCCGAGTACTTTTTATTTCAATATTCGAAAGCGATTATCTTTGTTTCAGCGTGCGGAGGATACTTGATGGCAACGGATAAGGTGAAACACCTCTACTCGCACGTCAGATACGGATATAGTAATTACGATCACGGGACTGACTGTGATTGGACTATCGAAGCACCCATCGGCAAGAACGTTCACCTATCTTTCTTCTCTTTCCAATTGGAATATCAAAGCGAGTGTGGTTACGATTTCGTAGAGATATTCTCGGGTTTGGATGCCTCGAATCCATCCTTTGGTCGGCTCTGCGGCAATTTGGTATGCAACAATTTTTCAACCAATTCCCTTTCGAAGTTATACTTTTGAAAGCAGGCATAATAGCTGATCGATCGGTTTGTTTCAGAACAAAACTGATTACGTATCGACGAGCGAGGCACTTTTGGTAAGATTTCGAACCGACGACACGATATCGTTCAAAGGGTTCGTAGCTATTTTCGTAGCCGTAGACCGGCAAGACAGCGACGAGAGTCACGGGGGCGAAGACGACGAAGACAACGAAAATCTCTGATCCGTCGCCGGCCTCGTCAATCGATTGGGTTACGGCTTTTGAAGAGCAACCCCTTGCGATAGATCCTTTTAAACGAACAATTACAAACAATCGGATCTCTTTCGATCGTCGAGGTCTCTAATTCTCAATAATATTACCCATTCTTCTCTCTATTATTCATTTTTACTTAGGAAAAATAATCCAATGTGTCCCAGTATTTGATTATTCGAAACTCACGAGTCGGTAGAGACGATCTACGAGTAATTTAAACGCATATCACCTGCCAAAAATCTCTAATACTCGAATCGTCCAAAATAATGTCTACGTGTGGAAAATATTATGGACAATTATTTTTCTTCAACGAGATCCATGGCTCTCATTATTATACATATTTAAACTAGACATATCGAGTACTAGGTATACTAAACGTATGATTGTAACAAAGAAAGAACAAAATTTCGAACGATAGGAAGAGTAGAAATTCTTTCAAAATGTCGGTACTCGAATTTTTCAACATTCTGAACGTTCAATCTAAAATTGAAAAGGATAAACAATGGTAAGATGTAAAATAACGAATGGCCAAACTGCCATTGATTATACTTAACTTGTATTGTTATCGACTAGCGTTTACGCGATGTTTTTTCGCGACTAAATAATTGTACTTGTCTTGAATATTATATATATACATATATATATATAATAATATATATATATGTATATATATATATATGAACTTGAACTTCGGCCTATTATACGGCTAATTAACGTGCCATGTATATTTAGTTATAAATCCACGTTTATCCGAATATTAATTAATTCCTTGTCCCAAAAAGAACAATTTTGAAAAGACGAAGATGATCGTCCAACGATCTTCGAAATAACTTTCGATCGTTTTCCTTATCTATCTTCCTCTAGATCATTTTTCACCACTGCCTCGAGATCATAGCAACGATCGACTCCAGATTTCTTTTGGTGTACGAAAATTTGACGAACATGTCTAAAAATATACAGTGTCACGGGAGTATTCATACGCTCTCTTTCAATTTTAAATAATAGAAGAAGAAGAAGATAATTTTACATAAATGATACAAATATTTGTCTCACAAGAGTATGGTCAATCGTTTTTGAAAACCATATAAATTATTTCAAATTGTCAGTAGAGATGGGTACGAATATTCTTATGAATCGCTATATATATTTAGTCTATTTTTATTATTATTTTTCAATAAATTTTCAAACGGCACACATTTCAAATGTGTTTAATCTTCCAACATGTTCAACATATATATCAGAAGACTAATACGACATAAATTTATTCTGTATAATATAGATGTCATTTTATGAAATAATCCACATACCGATCGTAATTAAAAACAAAAAAAAAATCTTGCGATTGATTAAAAAAAATTTTTAATCGGACATCGTATGTTATACATATATATATATATATATATATATATATATATGTATCCTTAAAAATACACAGAACTTCGTTGTAAATAATAATGTTTAATCGTAGATACACTTTCGCGACGTTTTATAGATGGTTTTAGATTATCTAACTTCTTATCCTCTTTCGAACAAAATCGAGGAAACAAATTTTCTTAATAATTAATGTTAGAATAAAAACAGCAGTGTTTCAATGGCAATAAAAAAAGAAGATAAATAAAGAATACAAACAAATAAAGAAGAAGAAAAAGATGAGACAATTATTCCGCAATTCGAATGATACTCTATTATGTATATTTAATAATTATCTGTTTATTTATTTAAAAAAGTAAGAAATAGAAGATGAAAAAATGTGAAGTTAAATAAAAGTAAAGATGAAAAACATCTTACTCAAAAAAATCTCGGATTCCAGATTCCGTCGGCCATTTTTATGTAAATAGCGCACTACCTTCTCTTCTCGTGTCCTTCTCAAAATAATATCTTTATCTTTATCATTTTTAATGCTAAGATATATAGATAGATAGATATATATTTACTAATAAAGATTCTTCCCCTCTCAATAGAGTCAAAATTTTCGAGATTACAATTGAAACATTATTCGCGTACGTAGAATTTAGAATCTAGATTTATTCGCGGCAGTATATGTGAGTTAAGATTATATATATATATATATTATGTATTTATATACAAATATAAATATATATGATGTGTGTGTGTGTGTGAACACGCATAGATAAAAAAAAAAGATAAGGAAAAAAAAAAACCTCTATCCTTCAAAGGAACATTGCATATAGTCCATAGAGATCGATCATGAATGTATGTAGAGAACATTTTTTGCGAGATATAATTGTAAGATCAATTGGTCGCATCGAGTTCCTTTTTTGTAAATTATATGTGATTTCGCTCTCAGAAGAAAGAAAGAACAAAAGAAAAAAAAAAATAATGGAAAAAGACAAAATAAACGTTGCAAGTATTGTACCTCTTATCTCGATCACATTATATTATACTATATTATTATATGAATATGTATTTATATATGTGTATATGCATCTTATGAATACGAGTTAAGGATTACAATTTTATGTAACACTCGTTATCACAGGTCGACTTATCGTACTTCTCTATCGTCCAACGAACACGTCACTTTTATTTCAAACAATATTTCTTCAATAAAACCGATTGACGAATTTTCCTTTTTTTCTGCTTTTTTTTCTCTTTTTTTTTCGTTTTTCATTATAAATATAAATCTAATAAAATCATGCGATTAATGATATGTTCGATAACGTAGGCGAATTATCGAGGTCTTAGAAGTGATTCTACTGGAAAGACCCGTTCGTATTATTAAATTTTATTTCACGCTTTCCCATGCCAATCATTAAAGAAATCTCCTATTATACTTTCAAATGGGTAGATCTCTCTCTCTTTCTCTCTCTCTCTTTTTTACTTTCTAAATATCGTTCTTTACAATATACATATATCTATATAGATTGTATAAATAGTATTCATAATAATACTAATTCTCAATGTAAAAAAAAAAGGGGGGAAAAACAAAAAGATAAAAGATAGAAGGAAAAAAAACGAGAATATTGCAGCATAAAAACGCAAGAAATGCAAAACTTGCGTGGGTGATTCGATTCCATTACGCGTCTTGCATTTTGAATGACACGAATGGCATAAAGCTTTGCCGATTTCGACTATGTCTTGGCTCATAGTCAATGTCCTGTGTCGATAATAATGCATTATGTCAGCAAAGTCTTTTTTTTACACTTTGGCTCGAACACAAGAAAAAATCCATCGCGTTTAACGATGCTATAAAACACTTTTTAAGTTTCGCCCAATTCAGGATCCTTATCCTTTGGCTGACTTGGTCCAGCAGCATCGTCATGCAGTTTTGGTCCGGTACCATTGGGCATTCGATGATATTGACTTTTCCAGGTAGTACTCAACGGCCTTGGATGATCTGGATGATCGTATTCCGATTCATTTTGTTTAATCTCGTCGTAGACGTGTTCGACCTTCTTCCCATCTAACTCATCGATACTATGGTAAATATTTAAATTTGGATTACCCAAATCGGCGTCTCTGTTTTTCAGATCGTATTGCAATCCATAAGCACCTAAATAACAAACAAAAAAACAGGTGCATTAGTTTTGTTCTTCTAATTGAACCGATTATAAACGTACCTTTACAATCTTCTTCTTCTTCAAGAGGACTACCGAAACCAAATTTAGCTTTCTCATTGTTAACATTTTTATTCGTACCAAGATCGTTCTTGATTTGGCGATTATTCAATAACGTAGTCGTACCATCGTCGTACCTCGAAGAACCTTGATAGGCGTACACAGGATTATCGAATTGGTTTCGATCTATAACGAGAAAGAAAATATTGTTCATATGTTCAACGTGTTAATATATTTTTGAACAATGAAGTACAAATTATTGATACTCGCCAGGTATAGGATCAGCAATGTATTGAACTTGGGCAATCTCATTTTTCAAATCTGCCACCCTACGACGATGATAGAACCAAGCTGTGACAGTAACAGCGATCACTATGATCGCCGCGAATATACCTGCTATCATGCTACCATAACCGGCTTCTTCCTTTTGCTGAACATTTTTTGAGAAGAGCTGTTCGTCGCAATTTTCACCTGATAACAACAAATGCGTGTTTTCACTACGGTAACGATTTCTCGAGAAGTATTCATTTATCGATTATTATAAAAACCTGTAAAGCCATATCTACAGATACACCCATCGGCAGGATGACACGTGAAGAAATCATTCTTACACTCGCAAGGTTCCATACATTGATCACCGTAATAACCCTCGGGACAAACTATTAACAATTAAAATAGAACAATTTGTCACGAATAATACAAATGATTCGATAACTCTGAATCAATGACTAACTTAAACTTACTTTCCGTACACCTGATACCAGTCCAACCACGAGAACAACGACAATGACCATCGTTGGTTCTACATCTACCATGTTGACACTTACAATGCTGAGTGCAATTGACACCGTAAGTACCCTGCTGGCAAGAAGTTTGACAGAATTCACCTTGCCATCCTGGCATACATTGACATGCTCCAGTGACGTGGTGACACTCTCCGCCGTTCTTGCAACGACAATGATTAGCGCAGTTTAACCCGTATCTGGTAGGTGGACAAGGATGTTCACAAGTGAGTCCCATGTAGCCCGGACGACATACGTATTCGCCAGTTACATGATCACACGTTATATTACCTTTAAAATAAAACGAATAAAGATTGCATATATACAATCAAACATAATCAATATTTTAAGATTTCTCATTGGATTGAAATATTATTCTTAAGATTAATTTGAACAACTTGAATACTTACTAAAACTCTGTACGACAAGTCTTTCTGGCGAAACAAATAAAAGCAGAAAGTGGAAATAAAATTAGGCGTGTACAATGACTACTGTTAAAGTAGAAGAATCAAGCGTACAATAAACACAACCCATGACTAAAAAGTTATTCGCTACCGATTGGTTACTACTATTACACACATACACCCGCGCGCGTAATCTGAAAGTGTAATAATTACGACATTCCATTTGCATTCAATAAAAATCCTTACCATATTTCTTTTCTGGACACTTTTCTTTGCAGCGTACACCATACCAGCCTTGTTTGCAAGGCTGAGAACAATCCGGTCCTTCCCAGCCTCTGGCACAGATGCAAGTTCCTGTGTTTGGATCGCAGGAACTATTGTTCATGCAGTTGCACTGCGAGTGACAATTCTCGCCGTAAAGACCCTCTGGACACTTAGTTTCGCATCGGATTCCTACGTTTTGACATTGCAGTGTCAGCAGGGTGTTGCGAATAGTATCCGCGAATGAGTCCATGATGATGATAACGATGATACGATGAGAACGAACGTTCGGTGGATGAGAATCGGTGAGGACAAATAACGAAAAGAAAATACAAACCTCGCCAATCTGGTTTGCAGATGCAATGGCCGGTTGTTGGATCGCAATCGATGCTGTTTTCGAAATCACAATCGCATTCCTGAGTACAGCCATGTCCAAAGAATCCTTTGAGGCAACGATCCTTGCAGAGCTCGCCGACAAAGCCAGCCGCACAAGTGCATGTGCCTATACGATTAAATAACGTGACATGTGTTCTCTAATTTTCATCATCGTTTTTCCTTCTTTTCTTTTTTTACATAGGTGTGGGTGCAAACGTACCAAGTTAAATGGAATAAGAATTTGTTCCGATAAGATGCAGCGATTTAAAATATTAGTGATATTAATCAGTGAAGATGTGTAAGTAAATATGGTGCCAATTACGATTTTACAAAAGAAAACGTTACACCCAACTCCCTTACCATTTTGTGGATTGCAGGATGCATTGTTAAAACAGTTGCACTTGTTCGCACAACCCTGGCCGAAAGACTTGTCGTTGCAGGGACGATCGCAGAGAACGCCTCCCCATCCTATTAAAATATTACAACAATACGTAATAGTGTATTACTTACCTTCGTCTGCTAGTTTTCTTTATAAATGATTTATCGAAATAATAGTCGTAATAATAAACGCAATCTCTAGACAAAATTTCTTCAAAAATAACGATGCGAAAAGAAGAAGAAAAAAATACAAACAAATTCTTTTCACGTGCATCGTACAAATGTTCACAAATACTCTATCAATTTGTATTTTATTTCTTACAAGATAAAAAAAGTAACGAAAAAGAAAGAAAAAAAAAAACAAAATCTAAGTATGCGATCTTTTCGACAAAAATTATCCAATAATTCTGCCTTACCTGCAGTGCAATTGCAATGGCCATCCTCGGGCGAACACTTGGCACCGTTTTTGCAAACACACCTCTGAACGCAATCCTCTCCAAATGTATTTTCGGGGCAAAGTTCGCTGCAGTCCTCACCTCTGTAACCAGCTGCACAGATGCAAGTTCCATTTATTGGAGAACACTGAGCGTTGTTCTTGCAATCGCAATGTTCCCGACAACCTTTCCCGTAAGTATATAACGGGCAAGTTCTACTACAAGTTTCACCGTCCCAACCGGGTTTGCAGATACAATTGCCAGTCCATGGGTGACAGTATTCCGTGTTATTTTTATCACATTGGCAAACCTTTCGAATAAAATGTCATTTTATTATAAATCGTTTGTCGATTACATTTACAATTTGAAATGGCTTTACCTTGGAACAATTCTCTCCCCAGACGCCATCTTCGCAAATTCTTTGATCGCATTTCTCTCCTTCCCAACCTGGACTACAAATGCAAGTACCGTTGGTCGCTAAACAAGTGGCACCGTTCTTACAATCGCACTCTTCCGTGCAATTTAAACCATATCTGTCTTTCGGGCAAATCTTTAAGCACTGTTGGTAAGTAGAAAAACTCGTTAAACACGGATAGAGAAAAAAACGATCGGGAACGTAAATGGTATCTAATAAAATACTTACTTTCTCATCGTAAAAGCCAGGTTTGCATTGGCACTCTCCGGTGACGTGATGACAACCACCACCATTGTAACAATCGCAGATCATCGAACAATTTTTGCCCCAAAAACCTTCTGGACAACGATGAGCACATACGGAACCCTACGATAATTCCAAAATAATTCTTTCTTTCTACGCAATATTATAAACGTATTATACTATTATATTAATAATCGATATCGTAATTTACAGAGAGAAAAACGAATTATTCGTGCACTTACCATCCAACCAGCTGGACAATAGCACTCCCCAGTCGTTGGACTGCACAATCCGCCATTTTGACACGTGCATTCCGACTTGCATTCATTCCCATGTTTACCAGCAGGACAAAGATCGTCGCACCTAAAAGTTACAACAATTCGTTATATATTGTCAAGGAAAATGATTAATATGAAAATAATTCATATGTAAATATATAACGAATAGACTCACAAAGGACCTGTATAACCAGGAGCGCAATGGCATTCTCCGGTTATGTGGTGGCAACTTCCACCATTTCTACATCGACATTCCTCGCCGCAATCCTGACCAAATTTATCCGATGAACATGTTTGATCGCAGTAATCACCTTTCCAACCTCTCGTACACATACATTTGCCATCGAAGGGATCACAGGTGGCATTGTTTTGACACATGCAATTTTGTTGACAATTTCCACCCCATTTTCCCAATGGACATTCTACGAAAAATGAGAGTTTCATTAAAGATACGAAGTATTCGAAGGTATAAGAAACTTACTGAAGTCGCAGCGAGGTCCACCATAACCGGATTCGCATTTGCAGACGTCCGGGGCAATACAAGTTCCATGTCGACAATCTTCCGAACAAACGGGAATGCAACGATCACCGCTTGTTGTTTCGGTATAACCCTTGCAACATTCCTCAACCGGTTTTGTCTTAGTTATTTCCTAAATCGTAGCGGAAATTGAAAGATTGAGCAATTGCTAAAGTTTATAGTTACATATGTATATGTAATAGAGAGGTGGAACGCGGTAAAAGTGGAGCAAAGTAAACGAGTTGGCAAGCTGACCTGTTCTTTGTAGATGGTCTTGAAAACGATTTTGTATTTAGAGCATCTCGGTGGGAAGCTTAGACACCATGTATTCTCTCGCACGGTGTAAGGTTTCTGCTCTGTTACTTTTACAGTGGTTTTATATCTAAAAATAATTATTCATTTCTATGTATATGCAATAATCCTTTAATAACATGCAGATTCATTTATTAACGCGTTAATGTTCCATACCGATCAACCACTTAACGATTTGGTCTACACTTCATTGCAAAATATCCAAATTTAATTACTACGAGTATACGTCAAAAGCTACTCGATATAAAATTTGTTATGACATAGTAATCGAATAAATGTATAAAATAAACATTTCATTAATTCGGCAAATAATTTCATTCATTTTCTACTCATTAATTATTTATATTCAACGCGTTAACAGTTGTTATTCATCATTTTCGTTTTCATTGTAAATAAAGGAGCGAGAAAGCTTAGTTTTTGAAAATAAAATAAATTATAAATAATAAGTTTAAACTCACGTATCTTGGCGCGTACAAACGTTCGGTCCTTCGAGTGCAGCCAACGTATTTGTAAAAATCAAAACCATCACCACCAATAAAGATATCATTCTCTCCGATAAGATAGCCATTTCTAATGAAAGGCTATGTGCGTTCGATCGGAAGGAAATATTATTATAATTATTATTAAACGGATTCTTCATACAGCATTACACGTGTAACAAGATACACGTTCTTAATCGAAGATTTCTCTCAATGTATAGGCAAGCGACAATGCATCCTTTGATCTGCAAATGTACAATATTTTTCCTTCAAAAATGAGAACAAAAGATAAAATATTTTTCTCAATGTATATCCCGGATGGCAAAGCATCCTTTGATATGTGTATTTAAAAAGACAAAGAAATAATTAGCAGAAATTGAAATTAGAGCATATTTGAGTGTATAGTAAAACTGATATTATGTATTTTATATTCTACGTTTTATTCTATCTATAAATTCCAAGAAAAAAAGAAAGGAAAATTTGTCGAAGGAATAATAATTCATACACATATATATTCAAGTAGAAAAAGGGATAGATATTATGCTGATATTCATTAAAAATACAATCGGTTATAGTTACCAACGTCATTACGTTACAAGAACGTAATAATTCGTGGAACATCCATCTCGGGTGCATGCTCGACTTTAAACCGCGAATGAATCATATCCGATCTTGCTTTTTTAATGAGATTAATGAGATTTAAAGAAAGAAAGAAAGAACAAAAAATAAGGGAGAAGGAGAATTTGTTTAAAATACTTAGATATTAAAATCAATTAGATTAAACTTTGAACATTAAGCTGAGTACTACTTATCGTTAAAAATGAAATAATTCCATATTTTTCACTGCAACAACGTTTTTTCCGGGATAAGCTAAAATAAATGAATTTCCGGAGTTGCCTACTCCTATGGAAAAAAACTCGATAGAGCAGCGTTAGCTAAACATTTTACCAACCGGAAAGGTCTGTTAAAGATCCTATATACAGGGTTCACGGAAAGAAATTTAAGCCGAAAGAGTGGAAACATTAGTAGCCAGACTACCCAAAATCTGACCTGCACAGTCTTCTCTTCGATGAGAAGTTATTGTAGCTAAGAATAAAATCAAATGTTTAACGTCTAATTATTATATTGTACATTCCTACTATATTATTATATTATATTATTTTACTCATTTTGTTTTCTCGATAAAACTACGATTTTCGCAATCAGTAATTTTCGGCAATAATCTAAAAATAACGCTGAGCATATACTCAGATCCAGAATAAGCGAATAGCAACTCACGAGATGGATGAGCATTCGCGAAACGTGCCAGGTTTGTTGATCCGCCTTTGATTTGGCTGATCGCGATTCTCCTACAACTTTATTTTTTGCGATGGCGCCATAACGCTTCAAATTAAAAGAAAAAAACGACGTTTCTTCGATCGCGAACCGAATTCTGATTCAGATACTTATGCATATATTTTCACATGTGTTGGACATGCTTTGCGACAGCTATGATCATTTTTTTTTGTCATCGCGTGACTCGTTCCATGATTCATATAAGCGACGACAAATCAATTGGCTTCTTTTGCTCGAGTGCTCAAGACCGGAAGTAAGAAATCAACGAAAGATGAGCTTTCGCAAGAATATTTAAACAAAAAATAGTCTATTGATATGGAAATAAAAAGAGAGAGAACCAAAATTATAAAAATTTCTTCATTCGGTTGTTCAAAATTGATTCATTACAATGAAATTACTTGCGAACGATTAGCCACAATTTTTCTTCGTTATTTTACAAAATAAATTATTTCTTTTGTTTCTTTTTTCTTTCTTTTGAAAAGTTGCATGCAATTTTGTACGAATTACATACACACGCTATCGTGTTTTGCAATTAATAATCAACGTGAGATTTATGCGACATGCGACGTGCAACGAAAAGTCACGGAATGATTTCGTGGAACACGATTAAAAGTAAACAATTAAGAAATCCTGGGAGTTCATAATAATTATATACATAACTTTAGCCTATAATTATCAGCTATGCTTTGTATCATAATTTAATGATCTTTTTAAGTAAAAATGTTTCATGATAGCGAATGAAAGACTGATAACTTCCGAATAAAACCGATCGATTCGATGTAACATTACAAATGACAAATGTTATCCTTGAAATAACGATGTTAGTTGTCATAGAATTGCAACGCATGAATCGAATGATGACTAATCTTTCGAGTACGAACGAATGATTATCAATTTCTTTATATTTTTGTACTTATTCATACCATCCAGAAAGACGCGGGTTAAATGATAAAAACCATATATCAAAATGATAGAATAATAAAAAACTAACGAAACTACGATAAAAAGAAACACGTTAGAATAGTGTTTTTAATTATTATCGAAGTTTTCGTTGTATACTCCGTTTAACTCTTACTTTCTTCAACTCTCTCTAATTCTTTGTCTTCGTCCTTTCGAATATTACAGAAACATTTATGCATTTCGTACTGACTCGAGTGTATCCTATATTTTTGTATGTATTTTTAATAAATGCACGTATACATTGTATATCTATGTAGATAACCAATTGTCATGCATTGTAAGATATTCTCATTATTATCGCGTGCATTATATACGCATGTACATGTACAACATTATTCATTAATCCAATGTATATAAATATAATGCAATCGATTTATAATTATTACCATCGTACAATATTTAACTCATTTGTATCATACGGAGCAATGGAAATAATGATCATATATAATCAATTCTTTATTTTATTATATTTAAGTAAAAAACTTCGTATTTTAGTATTTTATACATGTGTTAACAATTTGTCTATACTTAATATATTTTTCGATATCAAATTCAAAGCGCTTCGGTAACAATAATCAGAATAATTACTCATATATAAACATTGATGATGCAAATGGATTAATAATATTCTTTATCAAAATATATTCGTAAAAATAGGACGATAATCATTGAAAAAAAATGGAAAAATTTATCTCGCGAAAGAGAAAATAAAACGATTAAACGATGAAATACGTTTGATACTTAGCGAATGGAGTCTTGAAAAAATCAAAATCATTGGATTCCTCGTATCCAATTATACTCGTTGATCTCTCCTTCCATTATCCAGTCATTTAAGACGATCTATCCTCGCTTCTGTAATTTACACTTCTCCAATCGCGAAATCATGCATTTCTTGCAAGTTTCTCCGATTTAACGTAGGTTTTTATACCTCTCTCTTATCTCTCGTATGAAGCATCGCACGAGATAAATGTAACCTCAGCACGTTTCAACTTTGTTCGTCTTTGTAAAAATATTTGTTATATTCGACGAAATGTACAAGCCACGCATGAGACATTTTTATCAACATTATAACAAATCTAATCGCTTTCAAAGTAATTAAGGTGTCATCATTAAACGATTTTCCTATCTCGAGTTCGTTTAGTTCGTTAAAACAGATACGACGATACTAAATGTCAAATTAATTTGAATGCTCGGACATTTCTATTCTTTCTATAAATATTCGTCGAGTGTTACGCCAATGTTCGAGCCAGCTGTGTAGCACGTTCGCATTTCGATTAGGAACGCATCACACGTGTTTAACGCAGAAACATACTGCATTCTATCCGATAGACGTTTCCTTTTCTAATTTCACGAAATAATTGTAATAATAATTATTATTATTTATCGTATGATTTAATAGAAAATATAAGTTCATTGTTTGTCGAATGAAAATAAAAGTTGAGCACCTCTGTTTTAGATCCAGACAGGTCTCTCTCTCTCGCGCTCTCTCTCTCTCTTTCTTTTGTAGGTGCATACGCGCAAAGAGGGATCTATAGAGCCCCTCTAATGACGAAGCTGTACGTATGATGTACGACCGAATAGTCGCGCAAGAGAAGTGCAATGAGAGAGAAAGGCAGCGTAATAAGCAGCCTCAAATAACGAAAAATATTGATTATCGTCGTTTTTATTATTCTCTACGCGCTTGCGACACACGTACCTACAATGTTCCAACAAACACTTTGGTACGCGCCATTTTGTTAACATTTATATGATTTTACCGTTATCAAAATTTATCAAATCCTTCAAATCGTATGTAATAAGCTTTCGCGGCAACCTGTACTATTTAACAAATGTTCATTATTTATGATTATTTTTACAAAAACTCGAATACAAAAATAATATTTTTATTAACAACATCGAATCCTCATCGTTAATAATAAAGTCGAACTCATTATTGTATACAAAAATATTATTCTTTTCGAGTGACAAGGTGCATGCGTCTGCTTTAATGAAATATGCATGTATGAGTGCGTTTGTACAGTTATCAAGAATGTCGAAGCAAAACACTGTTTTCTTAAAGAGGTACACGTGTATGAATATGATATAAAGACAAACAAGTACGTACAAAGAGATGTGAACTTTATGCGTAGGCGTCAAAACCACTTGACTAAATGTGGATGTTAAATGTACGTATGTCGTGGAAGGTAATATCAAATTGGAGCTATGAATAGAACATTACAGACGTTTTATATGTAATCGTAACGTTCTAATTTATGAATTATTTATTTTCAATGTTTACATTGTTTTTCTTTTCTTCTTTTTCCAACGCTAGCGAGAAGAAAAATGAGCAAAAGAATTCATTCTCGTATTCTCGAATGATCTAAAAATTGATCCGAACATTGACAGTCGATCTATCGATAATTTCATGATAGTATCCGAGTACCTAAATAAAAGGAACTTCGTCGTGAGCCAAGAGAAAGTTCGCCTTTGAATTTCTCGCTCGGCGATTTAATCAACTGTGCAGCAACGTTTTTCTTTATTTTTTCCAAAATAATCATCCGGTTGCACGCCACAGAATTTGAAAAGTCCATATACTTATTTCTTCAATGTTATTTTATTTGATTCGCACGATATTAATTGTTACTTTAGTCCTATTCGTGATTAGCAAGTATTATACAACTTTCATTATATCATTTTTGTGTAGAAATAAAAGAAGACTGCATTTGATAGAAAATGATTGTAATAAAATCACTAGTACGATCAGAATCGAGACGATCGAGACTATCGAGATATCGTTCGTGAGAACCAAGAGGGGTCCGACCCTTTCTATACTATGACTAGAAGGGAGTTAATTCGTTTACGTCGAAAAAGTAGATGTAGGGAGATAGACGACGAGCAAAGAGAGAGAGAGAGAGAGATAGTAAACTTTCAGGAGTACCATACTCAGTACCATAAAACTCAACTCTGGCCAGTGTTGATCTCAAAAACGTGAGTCACAGGATGTGGGGCGACTTCGTGATAAATTTTTAACAAAATCATCCGTGTATCTATCTTTCTCTCTCTTCTTTTTCTCTTTTATTACAGGACATGCATCATTGCATATAAACTTCTTGGTAAAAATAAAGGATGTTGAAAGAGAAGAAAAAAAACGATTATCCGATCAATTCCTGAAGTCAATCTTTTTATAACAAGAAAAATGGAATTATCTGACTTGGAAAAAAAGACAATATTTATTCTCGGTCCCTTTCGTTTACTTTCTCTTTCTGTCTCTTTCTCTCTCCCTCTTCATTCACTTATCTAATCATTGAAAATATATTTCGAGTTTCCGAAGAACGAGATAATACAAAATTTCGACAATTCTAGTTATCAGGAGGAGGAGATAAAGAGAGCAAAATTTCGAGTCAACGAATACTACATTTTATTGATTCAATGGTTAACACTAAATAACGAGTTTTGAAATACAAAATAAATTGTAAAAAAATAATATTTATGATTTCTTTAACTCTAAGTATGTTCGAAAATATGTGGATCTTTTGAAAAAGAAAACTTTTCAGCCTATCTTCGCATCTTTGCTAAACAAAACGAGTAAAATCAGTGTTCGAAAAATTGTAAAGCGTTTTATTCGAGGTATATCGATGATCGATAAGAAAAAATTCGTCGACAAGGTAATTTATTAGCCGAGTTATTTATTTTAACGATGCATTTTGCGCAATCCCCAGAAATGCACACGGCTTGGCTAAGAAGTGAAAGTTGGTTTGACGACAACTAACGTAATAGAGAACCGATAAGGACAGAACAGGTGGTGTATCAAAAATAAAGGATCGAAATCTCTCTTTCTCTTTTTCTTTCTCTGTCCTGTGAGATACGAAATCTACGAGGTGTCCCACGTATAATTCGTGTTACGCGAACCTAACCCGGAAACGTTAGCTTTCCGACTTGAGTATATTAACTCTATTATATCTTCACGAGAACTTCCTGGACAGCCTAATCTTTATAACTTAGAAAGTTATTTACTTATATATAAACGCATATGCCTCTAATAAGTGCGATTACCGTAATCCGTTACATAAGTATATATGTATATTAATTAATGCGTAACACTTATACACGCATGTTTTTTTTCGTAGAATGCAGTCCATTACTCGTTTGAAAAATAAAATTAAATTAAATATAACGGGGAGAAAAGTAAAATATTGCTTTGATTCATAAATAAATGGTATTTTGTTAAAAATCAATTGTCAACTTTGCGAGGAACGTAAAAACAAGAGATAAAAATATAGGCAATCTCAGCTCATACATTTGCTGTGCATTTTATCGTATGTCTCGATTTAGTGTGGTACCTGTCCTTGACCTCAAAGGTAAATCGATCGACACTGCAGCGAGATGCTGAACCTGACACACTGCGGTTAATTTACATTTTTCTATAATCTCGAAAAGAATAAAATCAAAGATTTCAATTCAGGAGAGATGTCGATGTTAACAATTCTCGTTGTACCGCAAAACTATTTGATTTTTATAAAGTTTTGACATAGAAAAAAATCTACTCTTTGTCTACATAAATTTTTACATTTCAAAGAGATTAAACATTTTATTTACGTAACTTTTAGACTTATAAACTCTCATCGTAAAACGAAAGATAACGATGATAATCTGACTATCATCTTAAGATAAACAGAACTATCAGGATAGTCGAGTAAGAAAAGTAGATGAAAAAAAAGAAAAAAAAGAAAAAGAAGAAAAAGAGGAGGAGTTGAGCAGCTCCAAAGAGTGAACGTCATTCCTAAGTCTCTCTCGTTCGAAGGCTACTACAAGGTGCCGCATTCTTTCGTGAAGGAATGCAAAGAAAATCCCTAACTTCGAATTTTCAACGGTCCTCTCTGTATGTTTTCACCCTCTCCCTAGAAAAAAAGGGACAAATCAAATAAAGAAAGACAAACTTTCGAATTTCTTGGTTTTCGATGAAATTCTAAATAAAACTGTAAATTCGATGACGGAAGGTGACGAAGCGTGACGTTCGTTTAAAATAATATTAAAATGATCGTTCCGAGAGCTCGCGAGTTAGTTCCCCTTGTTTTTACGAATCCCTTAACGGATGTAAGGGAACGTTGACCCATGGACAATACTTAATCGGACGAATTCAAGATAAACTTTAATATTCTTACTATCGGAATTATCAGTTGCTATTATCTTTGCATCATGTTTACGAGTTGAATCTGCCGATAGTACGTCGAAAAAAGAAGACAAAAAATTAAATGCTACACTCTCCTCGCCATTTCTTAAGCGACAAAAAAAAAGAACGGAATAACAAATTCCACTAATGAATCACACTTTTAAACGAATTCTATTGAGAATTCTTGGAATTTTTCTATGCAAAAATGGCCTTCGCGTAATTCGACGTGTATTACGGGCGCGTATTACAGCCGTTATACGCACTTATATGCTCTTCTCTCATTTAATATTATTCTACGAAACATGGCTGTTACGTGAGAATTTAACCAATGAATGAGAGAGAACGTTGTTCTTGTTCCAAAGTTTACTTCGTTATCACGTTGACCATTGTCATTTCTCTCGATCGTACGATCGAACCGAATTGATCTTATGTTAATACCTTTGATGTTTGTATCGAACCTCGAACCTTTTTTGCTTTGGGTGAGAGAGAGAGAGAGAAAGATATTCTCGAGTTTCTTTTAACGATTAACGCGTGAAACTGTTAATGCGTACATACGTATTTATATACTTATGTACGTACGTACATATGACATAAAAGGCTTCTCCGTTCACTGCGAATTCGGTCAACTAACGTTCTCCACGCCTTCTCGCAACTAGTCGCATAAGTTTCCACTCGAAAGCATTCGTCCGACGCGCGCGATGTTCTAAATACCTTTCACAAATAGTCGCAATTATTCATATTTGAATATTCTTCTAAAGCATTAGAAAAACTCGCAAAGAGTATTATTAAGAGTATTAAGAAAAAGTAGAATAATCCTCTCCTCCCAACCAGTAGCATTAGCACCCCCGCCTTTTTTCCTCTCCTATATTTGTTCTTCTCTCTACTGGCATTAATAATACGGCAGAGCATTATTCGAACGAAGCAAAGGACGTAGCAAATATAAAGACCAGCCAGCAGCAGCTCATTGAGCGAGACTCGATGGAAAGCATACGGGCAAGATGGCCTCGTTCTCTTTCTCTCCATCCATCGTTTCTTCTTCCTTTCATTAAGCATTACATTTCAGTGAGCATTGTCAAGGTACTCTTTTGCTTCCATTTACACGCGAGGAAACGCGACGAAATGGAGCAGGTCGTCGGATTTATTCAACGACAGTATTCTTTTACAAGCATTTATAAGTATTAAATCAAAAAATCAATCAATCAATACGAAAGAAAACTATAAATAATTATTATTGGCACAGTACTTAGAGCTAGAAGGCGATTGATAAAAGCGCAATTAGATCTTCCGATTGACCGATGAATGCGATCGCATCGCATCGCATCGCATCGCAATGATATACAATAGAAATAAAATACGAGAAGTCAGTGTACTTAAAAGAAAAACAAGAAGAAGAAGAAATATTATCGGAGTACTTTGACACAAATGTACATTTGCGATGCAACAGCACGATCGTTTGACTCTTCATTATTCGCTTAATTTATTCTCTACTCGCGAAAAAATAATTCACGAAAAAGAAATAATAATATCAAACGAATGCGTCATCGTTTCTACTTCAATGAGTTTACAAAAGAATTTCAACGTATAATCAAACAATGTTATCGATCTTTGACCCTTAAATTCGAGAACTAAATCTACTAGGATTTACGAGACATTTATGACTGAGATATACCCGCATTTATATTTATTTACTTATAATAAGATCAAATTTGTTTTAACCGTATTATTTAATTATTAATCTATTATAGAAATAATTCGTATCGATATGATATCGAAAGAGTTTGCTCGTTTTTCCATCATCATCGATTACATTTTTACCAATTGGACGATAAAGTATCTGCATGGGTGGGTTGACAAATTTTTAGCCTAACAAACTCCCTTAAATTTAAACAACAAATATAAGTAACGAAGACTTGTCAATGCTACAGGTACCGTTATCCGTATTTGCGTAGGACGTAAAACATCCCTATTCTTCCGTGTTTATCCTTTATACGAGGAACTTGGACGTGTTTTGGAACTTTCTTTGGTTCGAAGAAGAGACGTGATCATTTAAGATCGAAGAACGTAGGCAGGGAAGGGAAAACCGGTTTCTTCTTTGCCGTTCGTTCGTATTTTTACTCGAATGAAGAACACTCGAGTGGTCAACCTTCTTGGAAAAGTCAAGTCGTACAACCGAGATTGCGGTTGTAAACTAACCGAGTATCGATCCTTCCAAAGTAAATCGCTCAATTTAAATATGTCTACGAGCCAATGAAGAAGAAATACTCCTTCTTACAAAAATTGATAAACAATATATAATTTAATATCGTAGGAAGCATTGAAGTATAATAAAATATCATTGCAAGAAGAGAACAAAATCATTCGTAATGAAACTAAATGCGCGCTATTCGGTCTACCGAGAACTTCCTGATAAAGTACCCAATTACGTTCTTAAAAATATTTATTAACTTCCTTCAATTTTCAAATGAAATTTCTTCTACTTTAAAATGAATAAATATTGAACGTCTCATTAACGTGATAAACAACTCCGTTGATGAGAATTTAAAGAACTGCAACAAGTAGTTTCAATCTTTACTTGAAAATATTTCAAAGTCAAATGTTTATTATTCATTATTTTTAACTTACTTGTTCCTTTATCCTTTATCATAATCCGATGATTATTCCAAAATTAATTCACCTAGTTTATGGTAGCTCTTGGAAACACTCACAAATTGACTTCACGATTTATCCAACAAACTCTTGCATCGGTGTCCGAACTTACACTGTTGTGTTCTATTAAATTCTATTGTAAAATTCCTACCACTGTGTAGAGGTGACCAGTAGAGCCTCTAGTTTATATTCCTGGAAACTGCTTGTGACTTTTTGTTTCCGTCGATCAGTAAGGAATCTCACGAGTCCCCTTTTTTATCTAACCAGATTCATCTTAGTACCTACTATCACCCACTGGTGGTCCCGGTTGTAACTAAGATGAATCTGGTTAGATAAAAAAGGGGACTCGTGAGCTTTTATGTACTTCTGTATTCTTTGTAGCACAAAAGAGTTGGCATAAATTATTTTTTTATTATGGATTTTGGTTGAGTAATTATTGAGCAATTAAGAGCACTTATTCATTTTTTTCTGCTGTTGCAGTTCTATGTCAACTTTGTGTGTGTGTGTGCTATTCTTTGTTCTGATTATAAACTGTTTTATAATTGCCTTAGTAATGAATAAATTATTTCACGAATATATTTCTGGGAAAAGAAATAGAAATTTATTTGATTAGATACACGATCAGTCAGGTATCGGTAGTTTGTCGAAATATTTAAGAGCATTCTCTGCGGCGGACAGCACCAAATTATAAACAGGATGAATAATCTCTACTGTGTTTAAACTAGGTGGTCCAATTATCAAACGGCGTGGCGAATTTTGTGCGATTGATAAACCACTCAGCGCGTAACAGGTATGATATATATCACGATTTCTAAAATTAATGAAGTCATATAACTCTCTCTCACATATATAATATACTAACAAAATGATAATAATTGTTCAAAGAAAAAAAGAAAATATATACTTTCCAGGTTTGTCCACGAGTCCTCCAGAAGAATGCTGGCAACAAATTAATATATATTCTTGTAAGGCTTCTTGATTAAATAACCAATAATTAGTATTGAATACTTTTCCTTCTTTTGTTAAAATTGCATGGATCAATGGAAAAGCTCCACCTTGCCAAAACGAATAGCACCCATCTACTAATTTGTTAGTACGTCCTTGGAAACCCCCTTCCAAACGCATCTGACGATTAACTATCCATCTCTGAAATCAATATTTCACATTTTCATAATACAATTATATATAGATACAAGCTCTTATCTATAATAAATAATAAATCAAATGAAGTAGTACCAATAACGATGACATATTACAAACGTTAGTTTTCCCAAGAAGCGCAAGGGCTGCCAAGCCACAATATGCGTAGCCACCATGTGCCTCCATACCTGGGCAACCTCCAAATCCACCTTCCCATGTTTGACATTTTGCAATCCACTCTTCTGTTCCTTTGAACAATACAGGGGTGTAGATATTTGTAAGTCTGGCCACAGAAACGGCACAATATACTCCTCTGATGTCGACTTCTCCATCCACGTGCATGCCAAAAGCACCATCCTCTCCTCGCAAGGACAATAGGAAATTGTACAGTCTTTTTCTGGAATTACCGCATCCTTTATTTAGAGAAAGAAATTATTTAATTGGGGGGATATAATATTAATAAGAAATTAACCATGCTAAAGTAACATTAACAAATTGAAATGAACAAACTCAAATGATACTAACCTTGTGAATTCGAATACATACCTGTCTATTACCGCATATGCTTCTGTAGTTCCTATAATGCATAAAGCATTAACAGCGGCATAAGTTGGCGCTAGATGAGGATGCTGCCCTGGACCTCCACCGAAGCCTCCCTTTTCAGATTGACATTTGCCAAGAAAGCCGGCAATTTTTGAATATTCTTCATTCTCTAAAGATTCTCCTAATATATGAAGCGAATGAAGTATCCAATAGCATAACCATGGTCTGCTGGAATCTAAACCCTTAACATAAGATACACTTAACATTAGATGGGCAAGCTCGATGAATTTTTACAAACTTTGTTATTGTAACTAATATACAGATGTCTATTATTTTTTTCTTTACGTATACCTCATAAGGTTCGCTGAGATGAATCAATGATTTCTTTAATAAAGTCACATGTTTTTGTCTCGTCAAAATAGGCTCTTTGTTCATTTCATAAATTTCAAGTATATTTTTTTCTGTATTGATCTAAAAACAATATTATTAAAAAATAAAAAATGGAGTGCGTATATATCTTTTACATTGATATTATGATACCGCTAACTAACTTGTTCAACTGTGGATGCGGTCTCAATACCCTCTTCATCTTGTCTTTGTTCTAATAATTCTGTATAACTTCTAATAGTCATTTCTTCATCGAAGTCGTTAAACTCTGAATTCCACATAATCTGCGAAATATAACGCATCATTAAAGATTCATAAGATAACATGTTATAGGTTAAAATAAATTATGTTACTAAAATGACTATTTCGTATATTAATTTTGGTGCTAAAAAATATGCATGGTCAAGTTTACTTCAAAGAATGAAATGAACATAATATTAACGATATGATATGTTTAAATGACATATTAGAAAAACATTTGAAACACCACAAGTAACAATAATAACAATGCTAATAATAATTTTACTCACGTTAAAATCTGTTCTTTTCTGCAACACTATTTCAGTAACTATTTCATTTTATATGCTACAATAATTTGTTATTCATCTCAAATTATAAAATATCCAAAAATCCTCGAGATTCAACAGAATTATAAAGAACAAAGATATTTAGCCACTCGTTAAAATAGCACACATCAAATTAAACGAAGCATCCAAACACTAGATGGCAGCATGTGAGGAATTTTTAGAAGCCTCTATTTTTCTTTTTTTTTATTCCCGATTTTATTTAAATATAAAGTTTATTTTACAAATTTTTAAATACCATCCTCTCAATTGAATTTTTATCTTTTAAACGAGATCTTGTTCATTAAAATCAGTTAAAAACTACACTAAAATTAGGAACGAACGTTAATACTATTTCAAAAGTTTTTAATGACAAATAAAAGTGGCGCCTCTTAAAATGCGTAATGATCGATATGTCGTCTCGAAAGGATTAATCGATAGATTAAGTCGAACTTTATTTCGCAATGTTGTGTTTGAAAATGATTCTAACCTAAATGTTGCGTTGTTGAGATCGAACATTATCTGAAATATTTGAATTAGTCATCCTTATTTATGTATATGTTGAGTGGATAACATACGTCTGTATATCGAGCTTACTTGTTATGTATTTTACTAGAAGATCTATTGTCATTGCGGTCGCAGAAGGAATCTTTGAATCAAAAAGATGTACAACTTAAACGTTTTTATATTCTTCTTTTCTCTTTCAACAATTAGTTTGGTATGAGTGAATTATTTGCATTCAAAACATATATGCATATATGTGTTTCTAATAACATATTAATGTACTGTTTATTATCGTACAGGGTAATATAGTAATTAATAAAACTAAACCATACTGCGAATTCAACGAAGAAATCTTTAGCCATTCTTATAATTTAACTAAATTGTCTAAACCTGGGGAGGATATCGTCATTCATCATAATTCTAATGAAACTATACGAATGCAGTTATGTTTACCATTGATAAAGAAATGCAATGGGAAGGATGGATATTCTATATGTTTAGAAAAAAACGACAAAGAAATAGGAATAGGTGATTAAACTTTTTCTTATTCATTTATATTTCATTTAATAGCACTTAATTGTTATTATTTATGATAGGAAAAGTAATACCAAAGTTGTCAACTAAATCTGGAAAAATACATTTTACTTTTATCGGCGATGAATGCAAACCAGATGTCAATTATACAGTGGATATCTTAATAATGTGCGATTATTTAATTAACAGTCACTCGACACCAATTACATTTGAACAAGCAAGTAATTTTACATATTTATCAAATATATGTTTGTCGTTGAGATTCTTTTTATCTTTGATATACCAACGTAACGATTACTTACAGAAAAGTAAATGTCAATTCCATATGGTATGGAGCAGCGCTTTCGCGTGCGCTAAAAGAAAAGAAATCAATTGTACTGTGACTGATCCTTCCGATGGCTCTCATTATGATCTTTCACCCCTAAAAAGATATTCGGATAATTATGATATATATGTTGGAAACAATACCTCTGTTAATTTAATATTAAATGTTTGTCATTCCGTGATATTCGGATACAACGTTCTCTGTCCCATAAGTTCAGGAGCTTGTCTTCAAGATCCTAAGAAAGAACCTAAATTGAGGTATAAAAATATAAAGAGTCTTTAAAATATACACTTTTATCAAAGCAATAAATAAGTAATTATAGATTTATGTATCGTTTTAAATTCAGATATTTAAATTTGGGAAACGTTCAGAAACCTCTTACCATAGATTCTTCTAAAAATCTGATATTAGAATACGAGGATGGAAGTATGTGTAAGAATGGACAACAGATAGAACATCATATTCGAACCACCATTACATTTATCTGTAATTTGGACGCTAAAGTGAATATTTTGTCGACGAACTTGTTACTTAAGGATAATGATTAAAAAAATTCTATGTTATTACGTTTACTTTACTAGGACACATCTCCAGAGGTAATAAAAACTGATGGCTGTCATTATCAATTGAAATGGATAACCGTGGCTGCTTGTAGCTTAAAACTTTTACGCGAATATAGTGCAAAGACAGTTGGAAAATGTACTATAAATAATCCTATAACAAATTTTATGTAAGAATTTCATTTTCCATATAGCAATTTCAATTATAATTCTTGATACTAATTCATATTCTTTCGTACAGGTATGATTTACAATCTTTAATGAATAAAGATTTTAATGTCACTTCATCTCAGGGTAAAAAATATATATTTCGAGTATGTGGACCTGTTGCAACTAATAAGTGTAAAGAAAAAACAGGTTAAGTATTTTGATATATCTAATCGATATTTTATTAAATTATTATATTCTGCGAAACTCTAAGGTATTGCTATTTATCGATAAATGGTTTCGCGAATAAATCACTCGTATTCTAATTTACCGGTAAAGTATAATACCAACGTTAGCGTAATGAGCTTCGTTATCCCTACCTTTCCGACACTTTGCTTATGAATATTTTATCTTTTTGCTTTCTATACCGAAGATACGCGTGCATTCTATGCATTGTATGCATCTTCGACATTTTTTGACACTTTTTGAGAGGTATAAATATAATAAAAGAACAATGCTACATAATACTAGATGACAAAGCTCGATCAAGTTTTTAGCTTCATATTAATTGTTTTTAAATGAATGCAAAATTTTCAGAAGAAATAATATATAATCGTTGTTAACAAGTAAAGTATAGTTGAAAAGCTTATAAATATTAACAATCACACATTTAGGAGTTTGTCTTAAAGAAAATGGTACATCTCTGGGTATGGCTAACACAAATCTGATGTGGCAGCAGGGTGGACCATACTTAAATTACACGGATGGTGACAAATGTAGCGATAGTCAGTACCATCAAACATTGATTGCATTTTTATGTGGACCCGAAGGATCGACAAATGATCCAATTATTATTAAAGAAAGTCCTTGTCAGTTGATCATTCATTGGAATCTTAATTTGGTTTGCGAAAATAAAGTAAGTAATTGATGTCACAAATTGTTTATATAATTATTATTTCAACTCTAATCAGATATTTGATTTTAGATCAAATGCGCTACCGTAGATAATGAAATTAATTTAACTCCATTAATACGTTCGACAAGCAATTATATTGTAAATATAAATAGTACCGTATTTTATATAAATGTATGTCAACCTATAGTAAAAAATACAGGTTTAGAATGTGAGCATGGCAGTGCCATTTGTAAAGCTTCATTAAATGCTAATAATGAACTAGTAAAAGAAGTAAGTAAATAATATATTATCGAAATTATATATCATTTCTAATATGTAATATTTTATTTTAGAATTTAGGTTTTCCTAAGAATGCACCAGAAATGAATAAAGATCAAATTATATTACGTTACCTCGATGGTTCCGCATGTCAAGAAAGAACAGATACCAAAATTTCATCAGTTCTTCTATTCGTTTGCGGAAACAAAAACGAAGTAATGATTTTGAAATTATCTAATATGTTCTCTCTCTTGTACTCTTTAATTTAATTATATATTGAATATATTATTTTATTTTCAGGGCGCACCAGAATTTAAAAATTATAGTAATTGTACATATACTTTTGAATGGAAAACTAGTATCGCTTGTGGAGCTGTTATGGGCGATTGGATTCCACCATGTATGATAAAAGATCGAATTTTTTTAAATCAATTCGATCTTTCTTTATTGTATACAAAACAGCCAATGCATTACGTGAGTTTTCTTTCTATTCAAGTACATTAATCTAATTGTAAGACTTGAAAAAAAAAAAAATAGAGTATAAATAATGTAAAATTAAAATAATAGGTTAAAGGTAAAGAGAAAAATTATGGCATAAATATATGCGGAAAACAAAAAAATTGTAATGGTTCTACGGTGTGCCAAGAATCTAACAATTATGGATCTTTATCAAACGTTATTTTTGATTATAATCGAAACTATACCAAACTTGAATATTTGAATGGCAGTAAATGTTCTAATAGTAAGTAGTAAAGAAGTAAATCTATATTTAGTCATTTTTCTTATTTTTCTTATATTCGTATGTTAATTATTGCAGGTTCCTATATGTCCGAAATCAAGTTTATATGCAACGAGTCCAGTGAAATTGGCGAACCGAAGCTGTCATGGGTAAGTAAGATTGCTTCTTCCATTAGTTTGCTTTTCATTTTTATTTATAATGAGATTCTATTATTAATCTTATTTTTTGATATCCAAAATATAGTTTATATAGATATTCGATGAAAATGTATAAACTATATACAAATGCTTAAACTATACTTTTCCTAAAAAAATTTGATTCAAATATATAGATAATAAATTGTATATAAAATGATAATAGATACGAGAAGATTATTATTTACACGAAAAAAATAATAGGGAATGTAGAAGTAATTCACATTAAAGCGCAATATTGCATATTAAAAATAAAGAGTTGTTTCAAAATTCTCATACTCTCACTCAGAGTATTTGCTTTTAATTATAAATAAGAAAATATGACAACTTTGAACACACTCTGTTCAGTATTTCTATGATATGTTTGTTTCAACGATATATGAGTAAATATCGATAAACAAAGATATAAGTAGGTAAAAAAAAATTATACTTATAATTAATATTACGATTACATCGTTTGGATATCGATCCTTTCAGTCAATAGATTAAATTTAAATTAATTATGTTTCTTAAAAATAATATCTATGTATAATATATTTATAAAAAAAAAAAAAGAATGAAGTAACTCAAAGTTATTTTAACATTGCACCACTTTGATATTACGTATTTTGGAATTAAACGGTAGTCGTGCTTTGCATTTTATTGATCAAGTTCTTATGAATTGCTTCGCATTCTGGTACATTGTAAAGTATATTACTGTCACTCAATTTAGTCACCTCGTTCTCATCGCTGTTGTTAACGTGAGGAAGTTTCTCAATCGAATCACATATAAACATTTTAAGCGAATCAGCAGGTGGAGTAGTCGCGATAGGTGTATCGGGGATTCCACACGAATATATCAACTCTTTCTTTTCTCCATTGATTTGTATACAAGGATAATGTTTCTCAAAGATTTTCTTTTTAACTAGGTTTTTGGTAAGTTCTGGTGGATGTGGTAATGCATATCTCAACTTATCCCAGAACCACGGGTCGCCCCATTTAACGTACGTGTTCATATTTAAATAAGCTTTGAACTCGGCATCCAAATTGTCCGTAGGGCCGATATCTCCGTATAAAATTAATATGACTCTGGCTCTACCTTCGCTCATAGCTTGCCTATGAGCTGCACGAAATTCCATCGCCCCCCAAATACTTTCCAAAAAGTTAGGCGATACTATCACGATCGTTCTCTTTGATTTTTCCACCGAACGCGTTATTTGCGTTGGAATCCATTCACCGGCTAGCCAATCGCGATAATGCAAACACAATTTGTATGGTCTCGGACCACTTTCTAATTTTGGTACTAATTCCTTCACAACAAAATCTTCGTCCTTATGGGAGTAACTTATAAATGCATCGTATATCTTTTCCTTGTCTAATTCGTCTTCTGTGACTAACCATAAACAACATTGATGAGCATATAACCAAACTTTGATCTCTTGTTGGTATCTGTAATACAATGCCACTAATCCCCCGATGAACAAGCACAACAATGCTACCGTAAAACTTATTCCAATTATCATCATCGTCTCGAACGGACAAAAGTCATTAATGCTCATCTCCAACATAGAAATATCCATGTTATTGCACATGACTTTCCCTAAATCTGGAATGTCTATTAGTTTTGATTGAACGAAGCTAAGTAAGTCGCGAGCATCGCAATCGCATTTCCATGGGTTCTTATGCAATGTAAGTCTCTTTAATGTAATAGAATTTTTCCAATAGTCCAGCAGATTCGAATCGATCCTCGATATATTGTTGTTATGCAATTCTAATACCTACAAACGAACAAAAAATGAAACTTCAAATTCAAGAGAGAAATATAGAGAAATTAAGAAATATTTGACAACATACCTCGAGATTTTTGGGCAATTTGTCGAGCGTAATTCGGGTGATATTGTTATTGGACAAAATGAAATCCGTCACGTATTCCGATCCTAAAAGTTCTGTCGACGGTATCTCAGTGAAATTATTTCCACTGACATTCAATTTAATATGATAACCATCGACAGGTTTTTTGTCGCTTATTCCCGTAGTGTCGATTAATAATTGAGTTAAATTTCTATTAGAGCAATCTATTAAACGAGCCTTGTCTTCTGGTTGTATCCGACAAGTACAACCAGTCGGACACTTGCTTTTAATTTGCAAGTATGCCGTCTCGGCACATTTCAAAGTCTTCGAACTTAGTTGACTAATTTCTATCTCACTCGTCCCATTTGATTCCGAGCACGTTAAATTTCCCGGAATAATGTGAAAGTAATTTTGTACTTTTGGATGCATCCTGCCTTCGAGATAACGTAAAAAATTGTACAAATTACAATCACAGATCAAGGGATTATGCTCAACGTAGATGATAACGTCCCGTGGAGTCTCTTGATAAATTCGAATACTTTCGGCCAATAATATGTATTTTATTTTATTATTAGTCAGATTGACTTTAATATTGTTCGATACGAATTGCAAATCATCCGTCTAGAGAGAGAGAGAGAGAGAAAGAGAAAAAAAGATGAAGAAAATATAAAAATGATTGTATTATTTTGTAATCTTATCATTATGATTAAGGAAATATTTGTAAATTTATGATTGACATTGAAAAATCATATTTACCGATATAACACTAATGTCGTTATAACTCAAGTCTAATACGTGCAAATTCATTGCATTTAACGACCAATCGTTAGATATCGTCGATATATAATTGTTCGATAAGTATAATTCATTGAGTAAATAACATTTATGAAATGGCGACTGATAATCCTCCTGCATTGCGTATAAATCAAACGTAAGCTTGTTATGAGAGAATTTGGCTATTCGTAAATTTCTTACGGAAGAAAATGCCAATTGGTCGATGGTTTTTAATTGATTATTTTCCATATTCAATTCGGTTAAGGATTTCAAGCCGTCGAATAGATATCTGAAAGATATTTCATTTAATTGATCGAATAGCTAAAGAAAGCAAGAAAGAGGAAGAGAAAGCATATGAAATATTGAAAAAAAAAACTTACGGAGATATAGAAACCATACGATTGTTAGACAAATCGAGTTTAGTCAATTTGTTCATGTCGTAAAAGATTCGATCGGGAAGAACTTGAATGTGGTTGAAATTCAATTCGACTTTTTCAACATTTGTCAGTCCTTTAAAGATGTCCTTTGGTAGAGTATAAAAGAAGTTCCTATCCAGACTGATGTTCTTCAACGATTGAGCACCCCAGAATAGATTTTCTGGTAATTCTTTCAAACCACTATTTGTCAACGATACTATTTCGAGTTTTGTCAAATTGGCGAACAAATGATCCGGCAGAGTGGTTAAATTTCTACGATTATTGGACAATTTGACTTTTCGTAAGAATTCGTTATGATCGAAAAGTCCTTCCGGTAGGGAAGAGAAATTATTGGAAGAAAGATTGATGGTCTCTAGTTTATTTAATTGACTAAAAACTTTCGGCGATAGGATCATTAATTTATTCATGCTTAGATCCAAAGATCCTAAGGAAATCAATTTGTCGAATAATCCAGTTTCTATTTCCGTCAATCGGTTATCCCAAATGTTTAGAAAATGAAGTTTTTCTAATTTATCGAAGGTCCCAGTTTTGATCGTCTTCATCCCATTGTTACCTAATTCGAGAACTTTGAGATTTGGAGTTGCATCAAAAATACCAACTGGTAATTGGAGATTATTTTCACGTAGATCAAGCCATTCCAATTCCGGGAAATCCATCAACAAATCCTTTGGGACCTTTGAGAAGCCGTTACTGGATAAAATTAATTTTTTCGTCTTTGGAAAACCACGAACTTGATCTCTCGTTAATTCATCGCCAAGCTTAGAATAGGATTGAAAGAGAAGCGTGTTGACACTTTCCACTCCCATTTGTTTGGCCACGTCTCCTAAACTTATGTTCTTCGATAGCCCGCATATTCGGAATCGCAGCGAATCTAATTCTTTTCCAGGTAAAGTGCTCGTGAAACGAAATTTCTCCCACCCTTTCCAATTCTGACAAGTGATCTGTTGATTAATCAAATTATTTATTAGAAAGAACAAGGTTCCAAGCTTCTTTCGCGCGATACAATATTAGTTAAATCAAAAATATCATTCGTGTATACGTACCTGCAAAAAATCTTTAGGATAAATGTTTAGAATGAACTCGGAATTATTTTCAGCTTGGCAAAAAATTTGTATTCCACTCGAATAATTTGGTTGGCACGTGCAATTCTGGTCTCCTTTACATTCAAAAGCAGAGGTATAAGTTGTTGAAAGTGTAAAGAACGATATTATTCCCCAGATTATGAAAATCATTGTTTCTTGCCAATGATTTTCAGATCCGCTAGAAAAGAAAAAACATAAACATCGTGAATAATAAGAAAGGAAAGAAAGAAATGTTATTTACAAATGTTTATGTTTTAGATTACAGTTAAAATCGGAAATAGCTTGTTTTGCAGCTTTGCGGATAAAAAAAGATGTTTCCTCTCTGACGTGATAAGCCAATTCTCGTTGACTTTTTTCAATGATTTCCTCGGTTACAATTAGAGATACATTTTAAATATAAGGAATATTCGAAATTGGGTAATACAACGAATTATATATTGCAAATTTATTTCGTACATTTTTTTTCGGCCACTCTGTATATTTATACTTATTTGAAAATGTAAAAAATTCTAATCAGACGATTCCATAGTGTCGTTGCAGTTATTATGACGTTATTCTCTCTCCATCTCTCGTTCGATGATTTCACTTTTGTGAAATCCAAATGATATCTATATATCGATGTTTTGTATACAAAATATTTTTCGTTTGCAATTGTAGAAAGAAAAAGAAATACCATATTTTATCATTATCAATAAATTATTTTGTTTTCTATCTTTTGGATATGCATCATCGAAAAAGCATTCGAGGGTGGGCAAGAACAAAGTGTACGTTAATCGAATTTCAAAACAAATCATGTTCCTTGTCGTCGTCGTCGTTAGATCCGGGTAACGACCTAGTACTCTTGTGTAAATACGTGTGACTATACGACACGCCTTGAACCTATACGCATGCCGGGGCACGCATACGCGCACGCACACTCACCCGCGCCGACTACTTATATACTTCGCAGTAAGTAAATGAGCCTAAATGAAATTGAGGTGGGGTCCGTAGAGTTTCTTTCTTTTTTTTAACCAAACAATTTTTTTTTCACCTACGCCGTAATTTTGTTATGTAAAGAAAAGAGAAAGTATAGAACAATGTTACATTTATTGTATATACAAGATGATTCACGCCGATGAAAAACATCGAAAAACATCGTTCGTTTATATCATGCAACTTTTGCATACATTTTTTTCAGTCAATTTCTTCTTACATTAGTTTATTATTATTTCAATCTTATTTGAACTAACCTTGTATACCTGTATGTTTATTGTTCTAATATCGAGATGATTTATAATTTTTACATTATTTAATACAAATTCAGAACTCTAATCTGGACCTTTTAGATTTGATTTTATTTCATTTTTTATTCATCAAAGTTTCATAATTATAACAAAATTTCGGTATACGGTAATCGATTTAAACTCGACACCTTCTCAATCGTGAAGTAGGAGTAGAGAATTGGAGAGAGAGCCAGTAAATTCGAGGTCATCTTCTATACTTATTCGTCGAACAATTCGATCCTACGAAGAATTCTGTTAGGAACTATTATCGATTGATTAAACGATAAAAAAAACCTTCCAATTCTTTTTCTTCTTTTTACTTTTTCCTCCTGTGAATTGTAATAAATCAAATTAATGTCATCGAGTCGAGATCGGATATCATTTTTTGTTTAATTTTTGTATCTAAAAGTGAGAAACTTTATCTGTAATATTATTGAAAATGTATAAATAAGATCGCGAACATTTTGAAGATTGATTAAAGAAGAAGAAAAAAAAGAAAAGAATATCTAACGAAAGTGATTAATTTACGTGACGATAATCGATCTTGATTGTTCCTTTTGATTGATCACGAATACGTAAGTAAAATAAATACAACGATTATGACAGACGATTTTCTAAGATTAATGAATAAACCTGAAGGATATTATGAAACATTATTTCTTCTTTGATAGGAAAAGAACAAAAATATGTAAGTGATTATATATTTTTACAAACAGGAAAAAACTATAGCTGAAAGATGAAAAATGAGAAAAATAAGGCCACCGTTGTGTTTTTTTCTATCGATGAAATTGATTTTCATTTTCGCGAAATAGACGTTTGTTTGAAATATTGACAAATGTAATCGTTGTCTCCATCATGTTCGAATACTACGTTAATGCGGTTTTTGTTTACGCGATCTGAATTTTTGTTTTCCAATTATGTGCAATATTAATAGTATTATTCTAAAATTAATATCACAGCTGTTATTTCCGACAGAATCTATTTACGCGAGTTAAGCACACTCCCTCGTTCGGTTTGAATAATGATACTAATAATCGTCTTCGAAGAATTCTGTTTCTCCTTAAATCTTAATTATACCACGGTCTGTACAGTCTAGTCAATTATTTTGTCAAGGATACAAGCGTAACAACTTTTTACATACAAGTCTTTGGAATATTCTATCCTTATATAGAAATTATAACAAAATGAATGATTAATTTATGATTAATTGTAAGTAGCAAGAAGGGATTAAAACCAGAAATATTCCCAAGGTGTAGTTAATCGAAGATCAACAAATTGTTTGTTCTCATTATTCGACTAATAATAAGAATATATATATATTGTGGTTTCAACTATATTTTAATCTTTCCGTGCGTGACCGTTTCAAGGTTTTATTTCTAGTAAATGCAGGATGATTCAAAAGTCGTTAAAGTAAAATTACTTTTTGACTATTAATTATTTGTTCGGAGTCAAGACAAAATAATGATGTAGATATAAAATCAGAGAATGTTTCGTTTGTGGTTGATGCCAGGTTACGGCAACAAAGACATTTGATTAGCTTCGAGCGATATCGTCAATGGAACTGTTGTGTGATACGTACGAGTGGGGTAGATTTGGAACGAGTATTTTTAAATATTACGCTTAAATATATGTACAGTCGTTCCAAAATTAATTCAAATCGCATCGTGTCAATTCAATCGCAACTTCAGGGGCGACCTTTGTTTCAAAGCATAACCGAATGCGTTAACAACAGAATTAGTACTCGATTATACAAAATATCGATTCTTTCTATCTCGATGGTTGTAGGATTAGTTCGAAATATAGAATGAAATAAAGCACTTATGCGGTAATGAATTCGCTGCTATGTGTCGTCTAGGTCAGCGATTAAGACGTACTCCAAAGTTCCTATCTCTCTTTCTGCACAACACACAGGCGTGTGATATACGAGTTAGAAAAAGAGGAATCGATAAAAAATAGGAGGAACGACAAAAATGATAATAGATAAGGCCAATAATCTCCTCCGATATTTTCCCTTCGCAAAAAGAAATAATCTTCTGGTATGAAGTCACTTCTCGCTTTGTAAACTTTGTCAAATCTTTGCTCGAATCTAAATACTCGGAATACAATGTTGGCTACGTTGCAATATTGCGCTGTGTTCGATTGACAAATAATGATCTTCGTCACATGTGTTGATTGTATTTCTTCAAAATTATATAACGGGAACGGCATTTTTCTACATGAATTTCATTCAAATCTCTAAAATATACTGTATTTAAAGATTGGGATTGGGGCGAGGGGGGAAGCGGACAAAAATTAATTAGCGATTTATGCTTGCTTGGATCGATAAATTGTAAGGCTTTTATGAGGAATACAAATATTACATGTTTCTCGGAAAGACTCGCTGCGAGAGAGAGAGAGAGAGAGAAAGTAGATATATATATATATATAAGAGACTATAGAACGTAACTTCGAGATTATGCGTCAAGTTCTATCTCGAACAATATTGCAACCGATTTCGCGATCGTGTCTCTTCTACAAAATTGGATATCGCGGATAGACGCGATAGATCATTGACTAGAATACTAATTAATTATCAATAGCGATTTCGTAACGTTAACTAGCATATTTAATCGTCGTTTCGAACATGAGAAGAATTTGTAAAATCAAAAATTGTAAAGACGACTTTTTACTTTTCAAATGAAAAAAGAAAAGAACAAATAATGGAATTTTGAAGCAACGTGTAATGGCAGCAATAAAAACCGGTTTTCTTCATCCTCTCGCGATGACGCGAATCCGGAATCATGATTCTACTATACTACTCACCAGAATCAATTTAGATGTTTTTTCTCGATCATATATCCTCGATGCTGTTTAAAATTGGAATCGTAAACAGTAGATCGTAGGCATCGCGTGCCACTTTGTACTTCCTTTGATACGATCTCAACAAAGATAGTTACGTATTAATAAGCGATTAAAATCATCAATCGCTAAATCTCACAAAAGATAATTAAACACGAGACACTTGAGCATAGGAGAAAAAAAGTAACACGCACTCTTCGTATACGCTTGACGTAGACTGACTATATCGTCTCGCGAACGCTTAATGTACTTGTCTCCTTTCGATAGCGGGCATTCACGTGACCTCCCTAACAAAGCACTCCATTGGTCGGCGCTCCCACGTGACTCGATGACTCAAATTGCTCCTTAAATTCGAATAATTTATCATTTACTATTTACCGATTATTACAATCATTTTTAACATCTTTTCGCTGCTATCAACAAAAATTATTATATGTTTGAAAATAATGATCTTCTTCAATTTATCTCAAGTCGCATAGTTTTTGAATAATAAATACCCCCTTCGCATTATATATACTCTCGCACTTTTTCGAGTATAAAAAGTATACTTATTTAAATCTATGTGTAAATGAAATAATGTTAAAAAAAAAGTATCAAACAATAGACAAATGTCTTAGAAAAATTTTCTATTTTTCGCTATTACTTTCTTCATGACTTTTCATTGTAAAAATCATTCGACATACCTGTGGCTTTTTGATTGTTCTTTTATAAACGCGCTTCCAGTATTCCCATTAATTTCTGGATTTTCCAAGTGGTCACTAAACATCATCGATTTATTGACTGCATATAGAAAATAATAGTGAAAGTTTTTTTCTAAAGAGAAATTTAATAGTAACAATAATACGTTATTTTTATAATAAAATTATTTTTCTCCAGGGTAATTCTATTAGATTGTTCGGAAAGTTCGTGCCAGTTTATAAATATAAAAAATATAAAAATCTTATACTTGATTTTTCTTTTAAAATTAGCAAGATCCGCAAATGTGGACGAGTAACAAGTATATAATCATTTGCCATTAAGGGCTAGTTTTTATCCGGAAACTTTAGGAAAAACCCAGTAAAAATGTTTCTGGCAAAAATATACCAAGCAAAAAGATTCTTATTAAATTAAAATCGTCAATGGTGGCGAACGTATTAACCGATACTTAACCGGTACTTGCTCGATTTAGATAAATTATATTTGTAAATACCGATTCTTCAAAGAATATTATCTATGAGACATGATTCGACGTGTTGGGAAAATTGATAAAGCATTGACGGTAACATTGGTAATTTTCTACATATTTACGCATTAAGAGAAGATGTTTTGAACGAGCAAATATTTCTTTATAAATAGTTTTACAAAACTCTGAAAGACTTTTGAACTTCTTATCGATGTAATTACGTTATACTATTAAATTATCAAACTATGAAATGATGAAAGAAAGACAATTACATAATCATGTTAAATTATATATTATTCTTATTAAATATATATCCTTTTTTCTTCTTCTTTTTTTAATAGGAATCGCAGTGTAGGGCAGAATTTGAATGGTACACAAACTTAACTTGCATTCATCGAGCCAACATGGAATCAAAATTTAGTTTAGCAGATAAACAACAAAATATTCAGAGTTCTTCTAGTCATGGCAAGTAACTATTATCATTATTCAAATGAAATTCCTTAAAAATTTCCAAATTTATTATGTAAGTACGAAGAAATAATTGATTATTATTAACAAATAAATTTGTTCTATTTTCAGCCGGCCTAATCGCTGGTATCGTAATTACCGTATGTATGTTCCTCCTAGCTTTATTGTATTATCGCAATCCAAATAAAAGGGCCTGCTTGCATTCTTGTTTTCATTACTGCAATTCCAGAAGAGGAAATGGACGCGTCCAATACTGCAGGGTAACTTCGTCATATTTAATATTTCCCGTTCAAAAACATATTCAGATATGTTCGAATAAAGGATTTAAAAAATATCCATTTTCTTGACGACTTTATCTATCATTTTATTTTTAGGTAGGCACTACCGAACAGGCTCATCTTTTATTAGATCCTAACAACGATCCGACGCAATGTCAATCGGATAGCGATGATGATATTTTGGATGCATAGTTGTATTATTATTCAAACAATTTGATACATATGTTTTATTTCAAGAACAAAGCGATGCGGCGGTGCTTAATATTTTCCAATATTTTAATCGCATAAAATAATATTACATTGTTCTTATTGCACAGTGATGATCTAAAAATTATGAATATCTTATAAACCAAATACGTGTTACCGATAATAATCGTGAAAAAAGAATCACGCATGTAGATAACAAAAACTAATTGTGAACAAGAGTGAAATAGCAATAAATTGGATACAATTATTGTGTATATAAATGTTAACTTATATTATAAATAAATATTATTTACGCTAAAAAAAAAAAGATAAAAAGAAGAATTTCTTTAAAACGAACATTTAATTTTTAATTACATCTCAAGGATACTTTAATAATGCAATAAAAAAACGATGATACGCAATACGAGATAATCTTTCGCATGAAAAGATTTTTTAAAATGTTATCATCACTGTAATTAAAAACAGTTAACATTTTGTTATAATACTATATTTCGAAACATTGAATATATATATATATATATAGAATTTTACCAATACATTTACATACAAATAGATATGATTATTGATTATCAATTAAAATATTATTGATTGTTATTCATTTGTTGATCGATAAAGTCTAATGAAATATACAGCAAATTAAATGCATTATTTATGAAAAGAAATATAATAAAATTATATAAAGAAATAAATAGAAAAATTATCCTATACCTGTACACTGAGCAAGTATAAGCTGTACATACATTTACTACACAAGCTGTACATCTAACATAAAGGAATAATTATTTTCATTTTTCAATCGTTAACGACTTATAAAGCAACAATTTTATATATATATGTATATATTTAATTGTTACTTTATTTATCATAAATGTGTTGATACATATACGTATGGACTATATATGTACTTATTTGCGTAATCATTTAACAGGGATACAACTCCTTTCTTTTTTTACATTTTTCCATTATCATTTGTACATTTGTTATATATTGCAAGGAGAAAGACATTGTCTATAGTTGCACTAAATATTTCAATACTATTGCAAATTTGTACACACACACATATATAGAAATTGAACAACTTTACAACAACTTAAGAATAACAATCGTCAAAGCTAAATCAATTCTATAATACTTCTTTTTAACCAAAATCATATTAATAATAATATTTTATAGATAATTTCGAATAAATCTTATTAACTTGTATTATTACATAGACGACTATTATCAATCTTATAATCTGCAATCAAATAATTACTTTACTTTACTTTATCAGAGACTCTGTTTCCATCTCATTAATTACGAAATCGATCAATTTTGAAGGAACATTCCTGTTTTTGATTAAATTATATATATGATAGTTCTTAGTCTTAAATAAACGTAAGTAAAAGAATATTTATAAAATCGATCTATCTTACATATTTTATGAATGTAATTTGTTCGCTATTTTTTGATGATTCTCATCAAGCAACAATAATTACAAGATAATATAGAATCAACTATATGCATAGATTTAATAGCGTTTGATTAAAAATGGATGCTACAACATTTATTTCTGCCGATGGATAATCACTGCAAGTTAAAAGATCATATGATAAACATAGATATAAAAAAATACTTTCCGGAAGTACTTCTTTCTTGTAAATGGTCAGACTTCATCGATATTATTTATTACGTCATAAATCATATTCTAGGAATGTAAAAATCAAATATAATAAACATAATAAAACATTAACGTTACTTCAAAACGTGATCGATTTTGAAAGGAATTATTTGAAGAATGAAATGAAAGTATCATTTCATAATGACACACTTTGGAAGCCAGAATCTGTATGACCGAGATGATTTACCTATAAAATTAAATTAACTAAATACATTTACTTTCACAAAAATCATTTATATGATTATGTAAGAAAAAAATATATCAAATAAATATAAATATAAATATATCTACATCCTTTCGTTTAAATGGTATAAAAAATAGTTAATACCATTTAAGATGGAAGATATTTTTCACTTTCGCTAATGCATAACCATTTTATAAAGATATTAATATTGTTAGCTTTACTGATCTTATCAGTTTTGTCTCCTCCTGATCGCAAAAAAATACCTACAAAGGAATAATATTTGATATATCAATTCTGCATTATATAAATCAGTATGCACTTTCTATCAAATATAAAAATGTATTATACAAACCTATGGATAGCTACACAGTTAGAATTCAGAATATAGTTTCTTTGTTGTTATTGTTTTATCTTTATTCTAATCCACCTTCTTCTTCTAATTTCGAGAGGAATTTCGGTACTCTGTAGTTGGGCTCTACTTGACGAGCCATATCTATCAGGCTTAATAATTTCTTTATACCGATAAATATACTAGAATGAGAAAAGAAAAGGTAAAGTTACTTTATAATCTGTAAACAACAGCAATCAGTAAAAAATAGTGATTTAATAATGCGTTACCGTTTCCCTTGAAGTTTTCCATGTAAAGATGCCATTTCTTTCTTCGAGAATAAATCTACTTCTTCTAAAACATTTAAGAGATGTTCGGGTGTAGATAAATTAGGTACGTGAATGGTACTACTGAATGCTGATAATACTTCCATGTCATCCAATACTTGTCTGCAATGAAAAAAAAATAGATATATTAAATAGAAATTCTATATAAATTATTTATTTTACTTCGTACAAAACATTATTTACCTGCGACTTGAAGTGCAAAGAATCAATAATTTACGACCACGCGGTGGTTGTTTCTTTAACAAAACAAGAAGTGCTTGCAACGTTAAATTCGAATAACGTGGCCCAATAGGTCCATAATCTAATAAACGTTCAATATTGTCAACCAAAATGCAACTGAGTTGCGAACGATATGCATCATCGAATACCTGCAAGATATTAGAAAAAATATTTTCATTTGGTTTTATCTGTGCATCAAATTTAAATATAAATAAAAACAGTAATCGTACCTTCCGTATTAATAGACATTTAGCTGATTCGGTGAATCCAACCATATCTTCTGGTGTGCAAACCTTAACAAATGGAAAGTCTGAATTTTTAGCAATTTGTGCTGCAAGAGCTGTTTTTCCACTGTTAGGAGGTCCCTCTAAGAGAACCGAGACAAGACCTGAACCTTCCGCAGCACGTGCTTCTTGTATATAAAGCAAACCATCTGATAGAATTTCGGTAACTGGTCTTCCCCAAGAAATAATGCCACGAATAAGTAAATGGTCAAGAGCTTCCGCGCTTGTACCGAATGCCTATAAAATTATTCATCATTATTATCTCATCTAATGTTTATGATTTGTTTACTTTTATAAAAGTATAAATATAAGTAAAAATTTACTAACTGGCTTAACGTCATTTTCAAGAGCGTGCAAAAAGTCGGCTCTAGAAACCATAAGTTTTTCCATTGCAGCTGGATCTACTTCGACTTTACTCGAAGCTTTTATTAATCTGTTCATGGCTGTACTTTGTGCAGCTCTTACCAGGCCTTCGAGTTCAGCACCACTAAAATTCTTAGTTTTTGTTGCCAATTCTTTTAAATCTACATCTGGTGATATTTTCTTGTAATCCTTCATTCTAGACGTATGAATGTTAAGAATTTGTAATCTTCCATTTTCATCTGGTAAACTGATTTCCATTTGTACCTTTAAATATAAATAGTTTTAACGTAACGATATAAAGGTGGATTTTATATATTGCGTTTATATTTTGCCTACCTCCAATCTACCAGGACGTAAGAGAGCTTCGTCAATCATATCTCGTCTATTGGTCATACCAATGACAAGTATATTATTTAATTGCTCGACGCCATCAATTTTTGCAAGTAACTGATTGACGACCGTATCATGTACTCCTGTATTACCGGCTACGCTGCCTCTAGACTTACAAATGGCATCGATCTCGTCAAAAATTATAATGTGTAGTCCGCTGTTTGGACCAAGCTGAAAATTATTTAATGTTATAATAACTATTCTATACATATTAATAAATAAAACAGACATACCCTCTTTTCTTCATCTTCCGCATCGGCAAATAATCGTCTAACGTTGGCTTCGCTTTCTCCAACATATTTATCCAAAATTTGTGGACCATTAACAATTTTCGGCTCTCTTGCATTCAACATGGTACCTATTTGTCTTGCCATCAATGTTTTTCCTGTTCCTGGTGGACCATAAAGTAAAATACCCTTAACGTGTTTGCAACCCAATTGAGTTACAATTTCTGGGGGGAAAACTCTTGATGCAAATGCTCTTCTAAAGATAGCACTGAATTCCTTATCTAAACCACCAATCCCCATCTTTTGGAAATCCCAATCTGGATTAATAATTGACTGTCTAACTATTTTTCCCTTTGCTTTTCCAATCAGATTTATACTGGAATTTTCTGCTTTTTCAAATTGTATCACGGTATCACCCAAGCAACGACCCATTTCTGTTTTCTTAGGCGTTGGATTCTGTCCTGATTTAAGCGCAGAAAGGTCAGCAGCTTCTAAACTTTTAACTACAAGGCCAAGCATTTTTTTGTCTTTAAACTGAAATACCAGCTGCTGACCAACGGTGAATGCCTGTCCCGAAAAGCGTAAAAGGAAATCTTTGGCCATCTCATCCGTATTATATGGTTCCAACGATGTTCTATAAAAACAAATAAATGTATATATATTTATATGGAATATCTTCTGCTGAATAAAAACCAAATAATAATGATAAACAAGACGTACGACTTCTTTTGTAAAAAGTCAGCTTCCAAGATGATATTGCATAAGCATTCCGAACTGGATGTTGGATCAAAGTAGTAAGGCCGAACTTCGATCTCTTGTCCAAGAGAAAGTGTAGCCCACTTGCGTTGAGGCAAGCTAAACCCGACTGCTCCATTAGGTACATCGTGATGATGTTTTACGGTAAAGACAAAATGATGATTTGGGTCGGTGATTACTTCTATGTGTCTAGAGATACGAAAAGTTAAATATAAAATTGGTTATAACGTTGTTACTGATATTAAATTAGTGTATATAATTCGAATCTAATCTTACTTGACATCTTCTGGAAAATCATCAGGATTAATGATAGCACAGTTGGTGAGACTAAGCTCGTCTGTAGGGCATCTCAATGCGTTCATGCGCTAGAAAAATGAATGACGAATTAATGTTAAATTTAGTATTTTATGCATAGTAATTAATTACTTATGCACAGTATTGAAGTAATGAGTCACAAGACAGGTCACTCAATACTATCTCGTTAATAAAAAATGAATATGTCCTAAAATACGAAAATTGTCTTTTTTGATTTTGACTATTGACACATAAATAAATAGCACGACAAAACATAACGAAATAGTTTAGATATATATGGGAAATGAAAATGAATATTCTTACCATCGTGAACGTTATTTTTGACAGAAACGTGTAAGCTCAGGCCCCTACGTAGTATGAAACCTGCAATGCAGGCGAGTAGGGCTACCGCTATTGTCTGGAGAAAAATCCCTATTACTATCAAATATCTATCAAATATATATATTCTCTAAACGAATAATTATATAATCTAACGATTGTTCAAATGGAATATTTGTAATGTTTTAACAATTATATAAAATAAATCAATAACAGATGAAAACTTTAACGCGATATTCCCAACAATTGAAAATATTCAAGCATAGGGATTATTTTTTGGGAATATTTCCTGTCTTGCGCGGTTGTAGGACAAAATAAGAAAACAATCAATAGGTTTTGATCAGCTGACGAGTATTCGTTCTATGTTCAAAATCATTGATTTTTAAGGATAGATACAAGTGCAGTCAGATTTTCTCTAGCACTTTTAAGGATTTTTATATATATATATCCATTATCATAGAATACATCCCTATAATAGGTTTTTATTAATGTTATTCTTTAAGCCTTGCCGAGAGTAATTTACTAATAAATAATCGTAATTCGTAAATAAAAATTACTCAATATTCTTCCATGAAATTTAAAACGTTTTATTTCAAAATATATATTGAAAGATATAAAAAAGTGATTTATTTAAAAGCTTCCGGAGGTACATCGTTCAGGGTATACATTTGTGTAAAATTAATGATTGCCCGTCTTATATCCCAATTAACATCATCTAAAAATTTGAAACAAAATGCAGAGTTCATGGTTGTTAGTTCTTGTAGAAATACAATTAATTGATTTTTCTCTGATGGACTAAACATAGTTGGAACAAACGCGTATATATTTTTAATATCTTGTTTGGTTTTGTTATTTATCTGCATTAGAGTATTGGGATTAGATCCATCTATAAAATATTGATCGTTAGTTATACAATATTCGTTGTCCTCTTTACCAACTATAATAAATGTTCTATTGAATATCATAGGAGAAGAAGAAATGTTTTTATATAAAAATATTCCTTGAACGGATATAGCTAAAAGATCATTAGTTTCGTATAATAAATCTATATTAAATGTATGGATGTCGTGCGATGTGGAAGGTTGACGCTTCAACGCGGATATTATTTTATCAGGACCGCGTAATAAAAATTCATGACATTTGGCATAATCGACGAATTTGAGTAAATTTCTATTAGTAACAAATACTTTAGCTACTTGTTTATGCAAATGATTAGTGACGGTTCCTAAAGTCATAGAGTAAAGCGCATTTTTATCGTACAGACCGTTCATTATGGATCTGTCTTCTTGATCGTACATAATAAAAAAGTGTTTAACAAATTGTTTTATTAATGGTAATTTGGAACCATTTCCTAGATAATGAGTTTGTAAATTTGGTATAAATTTCTTCTCCATACCTATTATTACTCCGTCCAACTTTTGTAAATGTTGGAAGATATTTTTGACCGCTTGTATATACTCTTGCGCATTCTTATATTGAGCGCACAAGGGATTTCCATCTAACCAAAGTTCGGTTATCTTAAATTCGGAAAAATATCTTAAATACTCGACATCTAATATTTGATTAAATCTTAAATCTAGTTTAGTTAAATGAAAATTAAAAATCTTTTCGAATAATATAATGGCCGTCAAATTGTTATGTTTCATATTCAGCTCGCGAACGGATAATTTAGATTCACGATTATTGCCTGCAATACCTTGTCTGATAGATCTTAGAACAATATGAAATATCTTAGGTATAGATATAGGGCAATATATAGAAGCTAATAATTTATCGTTCTCAAAATCGTCCAGATTAAGTATCTTTTTTGCTGACTCGTATCTTTGGTAAAACGTTTGCGCTATTATTTTGTTAGGATTAATAGGTAATTCTCGTTTAGTAATGAATCCTAATACAATGTCTATATATATTTCAAAACCACCAGGTAATAATATGCACAACTGTTGCTTTACAAGATTCTCTATAGCATTAGAATTGCATTGAGCAAGGAAAGTACTTTTACTTTCGTTTTCTCTTTTATATTTGACAGGTAGTAAAATATCTGGTTCGCAAGCATTTATAACTGCTTTTAATATCTCCGCTTTTCCATGAGGTTGATAACTAAATATAATAAATTTATGCCATACATCTTGACGCGATGCTAATGCAAGTTTTTCAGTATCCAAGGATGGTTTCAAGTGTGTTAACCTCAATGGTTCTCCAAACACGTCATTATTCTTCGACGTTGACATTTTAATATTATCTACTTTTCAAAATATATTTCGAATTACGATTATTGTACAAATTGTATTTCGTTGATATCACTTAGTAATGTTTGGTTAAGTGCAAACTAGTCTTGTTTACTTCGATGCACCAATGAAAGAATGCAATTTTTTTCAAGGGAGACGATTGGCGCGCGTCTTATGCACAATCGATCTATCGATCGATACCTCTTTCGATCTTAAGCCTCGATATTTGACCATCTTAACGCGAGAATGCGCTGTAATCGAATCTTTATATTAGGAAGAGGAGTATTTCTTCTCCGTCATTAGTGCTGTGGTAAGGAAACTGATATTTGTAGTAGTGATTAGCAGTAAAGCGTGATTAGAAGAGAGATCTCTAGAGAAGTATACGGCTGTCAAAAACGTTACACACCTTTTAACCTATTCTTCGCGAGAGATACCTTTAGGTAAGAAATTCTACACTCGCTATTTCTATATTTATCATTTTCCATTATATCGAAAATAAATGTAACGTTACGTATTGCGAAGCGAAGTTTTATTGATTTTCTACTTTTATGTTACTTCGACATTTACTCTGGTGCCATTTAAAGAGTCGACTTATTTTAATCGCATTTGTCAATTTAATCACAATTGTTCTTAGAATCTAAGCATCGGGTACGAGTATTTTTGTATTTTTTTGTAGACATTATTTTAACGATAACAATAAACCTGGACGTTATCTTTAACATTCCCAAGATTTTTCTTCGAGATCTTACAAACGATTGCATTCCATCGAAGATACATCATTGGACTATTCTACGAAATAATTCTTCGTAATATTCTTGATTTTTTGGTACTTTTTTTCGCTTGCTTTTCAAATTGTCATTGCAGAGTATTTCAATCTCTCATAATGCATAAGGTTAGGAGTCATCTTCTATCGTATCCTGTTTCACATACATATCTCTACCATATTATCTTTCCTTTTACCCTCCGAATACCTTACGACTCGTTTTAATTTCATATTCAATTTTAATTAGAAATGAATCAAATTATAAACAGCAAATATTTCTTTTATGTACTCGTATATACGCTGGTTATCACGATATGCAGTATTTAACGGAGTAAACTGATATGATTTGTATAATAAAGATAAGAGAATAATCTTTGCTATTTATGCGATATTATCTATATCGTATTAATCATTTAAATGAAATTCTTTCACTTGTAAGTTGTCGAAAGAAGAGGTGGTGAGCAACATTGCGCAACGTAAAATATTGCACAATAATATTGATCGGAGTCATTTAAGTCGATGAGGTCAAGTATACTAAATACATCGCTATAAAATTAGAAACTAATTAGGAAGAGTCGAAATATTTGGTATTTTTTGGTTTTAATTCGAACAATCGATTACTCGCAAAGAAATGTTTACATATGCATCATGTACGCGTATTTATTTCTATACACGCGCGTGTACAGTTTCAAAATTGCATTATCAAATGAATGTCGAAAAGCGACGCTTACTAATTGCAATGACGTAGCCAACGTCATTACGTGTCTAACAATAAGTGTCTTAAAATATTGATTTTCTCACGTCGCGTTTGTATTCTTCTCATAGAATCTAGATTTTCTTTCTAATATGTCACACACAACAAGTGTCAAATAAAATATTAAAAGAAAAAAGAAAAATAATGAATTGCGTTAAATTGTAGCGATTTAAAAGAAAATCGTTGATTACGTTTAGCGTTAACATAGCGTTCTTAACGATGGCAAGTTGAATTAACACGAACGCTGCTCTCTCGCGCATGCTAATGCAATCCTTATGCATTACGCACCTTCGCAGTTGCGATCATCGATCAAAATATTATATACGTACATATATGCATGCACATGTAGTTCCGGTAGATGTCAAGGTGATGTTCATTTTTATTCGGGAAAGATCTTATTGTTAGTTTTATTTTTTATAGAAATATCGAAATCTCGTTGGTTTTTTTGTAACCTTTGATATTACGACCTAGTTTTCGTTATCATTCATCTTTTGGACGCGTTTGTTCGATTGGGTTTGCTCCTCATACGCGGCCGTGATCGACCGTGATCTTGGCGTGAAAGATCGGGGGAGTAAACTTGGAACCGAGCCAGGTATCTCAAGGACAAGGACAAAAGCACTCGATTGGCAGCCTAAACTACCCTGGGCTCTACCTCGATCATCCCTTTATCGCAAAAATTGACAAATATCCGATCGAAATGAAAAATAAAAGTTCATCGGTAGGATATATGGAGCAGATAAGGTTTAACGTCGCATCAGGGTCGCATTCGGGTCGCATTTACGCATATAGATAGAAATGAAAGAGATCGTAGGTACCGATCCCCATAGGCATGGAATATTCCCTAATATAAATGAGAATTCCCTCGTGGCGAAGGGCAGAGTAAATTCCTGACCTGTACGCGTATCCCAGCTGATCGTTGCGGGCTGGTGCGTACAGCATTGCCGTCGTGGGTGGTTCGCGCTTGCGCGGATTTCGGTGGGTCGCCGGTGGGTTGCTCGGTGGGTCGCTCGGTGGGTCGCTCGGCTCCTCTGCTTCGGCTCCTCTGCTTCGGCTCCTCTGCTTCCCTCGTCCTCGGGTATTGATTTCCCTAAAAGGTTAGGAGGCGGCTTAGATGTGTGTTGTCTACGGTGCCGTTAGCAGCACCCAGTTACGTTTCCCGTAACGCGCGCGCGGATTCGTGGCCCGGTCTCCAAGTGTTGCGCCAACTTTCGCCATCCAACAACGCGTGTGGTGTCTTTTCTCTCGGTTATTTCGTTTAGTTGCTAACGATACATTCGATCCAAGTGATATCCAACTTTCTCATTTCCATTGATTTCTTTTTCCCTCTGTGTTGCAGGTTGCTGCATCGGTGGACACAGATTAACACGTGAGAGATCTTATCCGATCTGACTTTCTTTCTTTCTTCCTTTCTTTCTTCCTTCCTTCCTTCCTTCCTTCCTCTCTCCCGTTCTCTCCGTATTTCGGAAAAGGAGTACACAGGCGAGGGAGAGATTCCTCGTTGCACGAAAGGACCTTCGATCCAGCAGCACTTCGGGCACCTTCCGAGATGCCTGCACCAACGTCAGCGGCGGGTGCGGCCGAATGTGGCCCACCTCGCACCGAATTGCAAGAATTACAGCTAAAGGCCGATCAGACCACAGATGAGGTAAGCTTTTTATTCATTAACATCTTATTCATCAACACCAAATTTCTAATCTTTACCCATACATTTTTCTTCTAATTTTTTTTTTCTGGTCTTTTTGGGTGATAATAATAAACAATTTATCTTGTTTCAGTCCCTGGAGAGTACGAGGCGTATGCTGACGCTATGCGAAGAGGTGAGTTCGTCTCGTCGCTTTCTCCTAAAAAAAACCTCTTTCGTATAAGGATAAAAATGAAAAAAAAAAAAAAAAAGGAAATGAAAAAAAGGAAAGGAGTCCCCCGTTCCACTGTCGCATATTAACCCTTCATCCTCGATCATCCTCGATCATCTTCGATTACTATTTATTTACTAATCCTCCGTATCAGGAATCTCCGTGTTTCCCGCCATATTTCATACGAGTCTGACTTATCGTTAGATTCTTTTCCGGGTAAATCCTTCGGCGAAAACTCCCTTTTGTCTATCATTTTTAATAAGCTACGTCAAAATGTGTTTTTTTTCTTCTTATTGTTAGATTACGAAAAAAAAGAAAGAAAAATTATATATATATATATATATTGCAAGTATAAACGAGTAGTCGCGAAAGAGAGGAACGTCCCCAAAGCCCCTTTTTTAAGAAATGATAAAATTAGGAGAATTTAAAAATACGTGCGGAGAGACGAGAAGACTTTCTTAACTTTTTTCTTATCGCTCGGAGAGGAAAACCACGAAAAATGAAGAGAGACGGTTATTTTCGTAAAATATAAGCGAGAATTATTGTTCTCTAAAAAAAATTCTATAGAAAGGAACGTGGAAAACGAGAACAACGAGGAAAACGAGGAAGATAAAGGCGAGAAAGATGAGGAAAATAAAGAAACAACAACATGAAATAAACAAATAAAATACAATGATTGAAAGAAGAAGAAGAAGAAGAAAGAGAAGCGGAAAGGGAAGAAGAAAACTGTGGCGAAGAGTAGGAGGCAAAAAGAAAAGCGAAAAGAAAAATTATTAGAGATCGGACATCGAAGTTGACCAACGTAGAACCATTGACCATCCTACGAAAGAGGATTAAAAAAAGGAAAAAAAAGTCGAAAAAGTTTAGAAAACGCGATACTTTTTTTCAATTCTCCAAAAGTTTCGATCCGCCAACCTTTTCCTGTATATATATATATATATGCATATGCTTATATGTGTGCATATATTACGTTTACACGAATTCTCTTTGAAATTCCTATTCTTCCTATCTCTATCTCTCTTATTTTTCTTTTTTTCCTTCTATCTATCTATCTCTCTCGCTGTTGAAATTCTGACTTTATTTGTATCGGAAAGTGGCAGCACTGCGGGAGAATTAAAGGCTTTACTTTTACTACTTCGGAAGCCTTGGCAAGATTTACGATTCGAAGGAAAGGCGTGTGTAGAGGAAAGAGAACAGACAACGCGTATAAAGGACCTAGAAAAGAAAAAGAACAAAATAAAATGATCTTCATTTCGCGATCATAGGAAATGATAAACGAATTTCAATATATTTCCTTTTTATCTATCCCGCTTATTTATTATTTCTTCTTATTTTTGTCGTTTTATCTTGCATCGAGCCGAATGGTCGATTATTCGCGCGATCGAAACATATAACGGGACTACGATTCGATGAAATAAATACTTAGAAACGTAGCGTTGCGCATTGTTTTCAATGCAACTCGCAACAAGCAACTCGGTGGGCAACAACAGCGTTTATCAATAAAGCGTTTGCGAGCTCGCGAACATTGCGAGAAGATTGAAATAGCATTGTGTATTCCGTGACGACGAGAATTATGTATAGATGTCGATCGATTTGTTGCGCGACCCCTTTCCTCGATCATTTTTCTTTTATTTTTATTTTATTTTTATTTTATTTCTATTTTATTTCTATTTTCGGGGGAGAGAATAATTTTTAACCCTTTATAAATTTACGGAACAATCTTTGATCGGTTACAAAATTAAACGAGTAATATTAGAGGGTTGTTTGTTTGAAAAATATAAATATAGCGTATTTAATAGTATACTATATTATATTATATTTTGTCTTTTTAACAGGCAGACAAAACTTGGATTATAGAGGGTTAAAAGAAAATGTAGTTTGATTTTCCCATTGTGTTTTGTTCGTAAGTTTTTTCTCGGTTGCCGACGCGCGACACGATAACTCCGTTTCAAAGCTTTTGAAAAAGAAATCAATGCGTGGACGTTGAGATGAAAGAAGCGAAACGAAGGATTTCCCTCGAATATATATACGAATATATATATATGTATGTGTCTGTGCATTTTTCTATGTTTACATGTATATATTTATACGTGCGCGCGAATCGTATTTTTCTCTTTCCTTTAATTTCGTGGATTTTCTATTATTATTTTCCGATTAATTGATTTATTTCTATATCGTCTATCGTTTTCTCTGCATATTCTACGTATGATCGTTTATGTAATTAAACGTGCACTCTTTCATATTATACGTTTCTTCTTGTTGTACATAAGAAGAGTGTTGCGATATACCTTTTTTCTTGCTCTTTTCATCGAATCTTTGTTCACAGGTAAATGTGTTTTATATCGTTGTTTGCATCTTGCTTATTATTCGCGTGTCCTTTTTGATGTCTCTATATCTGTCTGTATTTATCTTTACTATTCTCATTTTTCCTGGTAAATAGTCGATAAATAATTTATCTCGTGCTCGAAAATTTCCTATGTCCCTTTATATGTATGAATGTAAAAATGTTTCTGGTCGCGAGAAGCGTTCTCTCTTATTTACGTTTCGTCTGCGTATGTTAATGATACTTTTTTTTCCTAGAAAACAATCGAACCGACTTACTTTCTCGGTAGATTTCGTAAGTTTTCGAGAATGGATCATCCCATTCACGTACGTAACTTAATTGAATTTGTTCGCCCGACGAAATGAAATTATACGAGTGGATATCGTTAATCGATATTTTTCTTCTCGAAAACGTTGAATTTCTTCTTCTCGTTCTTGTTTTATTAGCAACCCAACCGTGTTCTAATCTCTTTTCGAGTCTGCGCGACTTGTCTCTCGCGCTTCTTCGTATCGATCATCGGCGATTCGAGTATCTCGACTTGGAGTTTAAATAGACGAGATCAACGCCATTGTAATTTGTTTAAAAAATCATTTTTCGCTATTTACAATAATAATCGATGCCAAAATAATCGAAATAAATCAAGCTATACGTTTCGTCTTCTCTTTTATTATATTTGAAAATAGTCTAGCGACTTTTGGATCACTCTGTACACGCTTTGGAGTTAAACATTCGACGCAACTCGGCTTTAAATCATTTCTCTTATCTCAACTGGGTCGGCGGGACAAACTGTTTAAACGAAAAAGCTTTTATACGGCGAACGATTTAAATCCTATTGAAAATTTAGATTTAGATTTCTTTGTAGGTCACGTAGCGCTCGAAAAAGAAATAGCTTCGATTTTCATTTCCTTACAGTTGTTATACTTTTTTCTTTTCCCCTATGTCGATCCATTTTCTTTCGAGATATATTTTATCCTAGTTCTTCTCTCCGATCGATTTCAAAGAGTATTACATATCCGTTCGTGTATCTATACACATGAATACCATGTATTACTTGTTCGCTAACCCTTTATAGTTCGATTTCTTTCCACGATTATAAACAAATAAATACGAATGAACGATGAGCGACGAATTTTGAAAGATATTAAATGAACTCTCTGATATTTCGAGCTAGAGTCGAATACGATAAAAACATGTACGAACATTAACCGATCGAGTCTCGATATCGTTCGATTGAAAATTCTTTCAAGATTAATAATAAACAGAACAGGATGTGTTTTATACGATAGTCGTCATACGTCGATCAACGCGTCGACGAACTCGTCGTTTCGGAGAGCAAAGTAAACGTGCTGCTGCTGCTGCTCTGGGGGGATTTCCAGAAAAAAAAAACGAGAGAGAACGAATTTACGTACTTTGGTTTTTTAATTCGAGATATCACACGAATTCGCATCGACTTTGTATCTCGCGTGAAAACGCGAAAGAGATCAAATATTTATAAAGACAAAAATAATATAAAACTTATGTGAAATGACAAATTAAGGAAAAAATGAAAAGCAGAAGCGTGTCAAATCCATGTTAATGTGGCTGTAATCGGGCCTCTCGATATCGGCCGTTGCGGAATGCGTAAATATCTACGTGTACATTTATATCTGTATTTGTACGCGTGTAATTCACGCGTACATTGTGTGGCCGCGTGTGTCCGCTTGTCTGACTGGCAAATAACTATAATAAATGCCTGCTTATGCCCGATAGCCGCGCCCGCCCGCCCGCCTGCCTTTTGCCTTGGAAAAGTCTTCAAAGATAAAACAAAAATTCTAAAAGTTGCGACCCGAAATTTGAAAGATTCGATGCAACCCCGATACAATCGTGCCGCGGATTATTTTCCAAAATGAATATTTTGGGTCAACGTTCTCGAGAATATATTTGCTACTAATTGAAAACGTTAGAGAGGAATTTTGTTTTATCTGTTAACTTTACTTCTGCCTGTCTGTCTTTGCTGCCTGGCTGCCTGATCGTGAGTGTTTGCCTGTCCCCCTTCTCTCTCTTTCTCTCTCGCAAGCCCATCCACGATTCTCCTTCCTCGTTACATCGCGCCATCGTTCTCTTATAGCAAACGTCTTTTTCCAAATTCCATTTTCTATTACCATGGGACCTGGAATGTTCGCATTCGTTGAAAAATCGTCCGAAGTAAACAGATCGAAAAACAAAGGAACTCGACAAATTCCATTTCGTCGAGCGTTAGAAATCTTCGAACGTCGAAGGATGCTTTCAATTTATTTCGGACCTTTTTTCATCTCACGTTTCATAAACAATCACTCTTACACTATCACGGTCACACAGATTGAAAGGTAAACGAAACGAGAAATCCATGCCGAGGGATTTGTCGGATCGTTGCGGACGGTCTTCAACGCGAGGGTGCTTTTTATTATTTGGAAATAATCTCAAATAAAGGAAAATAGAAGAATTTCGAGTAATTCTAAGGTAAAATTGATATTTCGTTTAAAACAAAGATATAACCACTGGTCCGCGTTGAAGGAACGAGCGTTGCGTAGAATTTAATTGATGGATCTTCTTTAGGCGGACCTTATCGCGTACGTCGATCTTTTTCTTCTTTATTTTTATCTATTCCGCGTATATTTGATGCTGTGCAAAACAAAAGGGAAACGTCTTCAAAAATATTCTTCTTTTTATTTATTATATCATTATTATGAATATATTCCATTTGATTTGACTTTCGAAACTAAAGAATAATAACGGGAGGAGTAAAGATAATCCAAATGTTGACATATTTGGAGGTATCGATGGTGTTTCGTAAATCGAGAAGAAAAGTTTCGAGTCGTGCGTTACATCCAATACCCCCCCCCCCATCGTCGTAACCCTGAACCCTGTTAATATGGAAGGGCCGTTTCAACAGGGGATTTGCTTCGATCCTTCGCTAGCTGGTTCATTCACTTTTTTTTCATCCCACGCTCACGACGATGTTAAGCTACCCTCCAACCAAACCTCTGTCAACCCAACCCCTCGATCTCCGCCCGAATTTATGTGTGTGTGTGTATACTACTTTGCATTTTGTTTGGGTCTTCTTTACGACGAACTAATTTTATCTTCGATGGAACTGCACATTCGTCATTTTTTCTTTCGAGAATATTTTTCAAACTCTTCTTCTATTTTCTTTTCGTTCCGGATCTTCAAATTTATTTAACAATTTTTCTTTTTACTTTTTTTCAGTTTCTTTGCTCTCTCTCTCTCTCTTCGTCTTCTTCTTCTTCTTCTTTCACATATACACACACGTGTTCGCAGAAAAACGTATACCGAAACAAAAAGTACACGTACAAATAGCAATACGTTACGCTCTTGTTTCACCGTCGTGAAAAAACGATAGAGCGAGAGGGATGCAATGTTTCGTAGTTCCTTCGAAGACGAATTAAATCGATCCGTGGGAAAAACCTATGCAAAAAGCGTGAACCAGCAGACAATGAACAAAATAACAGTAAGATAAAGAAAAAAAGTTATTCGACTAAACGAGCTAACGGTTATAACGTGCGTGGATTTTACGGGATTCCGGGGGAACAAAAATATAACGCGTAATCTATGCGAGATGTCGCACCGTAACAAATTTCACGTCGAACGTTCTAAATGATTTAGCATTGGATATCGTATATGGAATGTTATTTTCTGCGAAAGAAAATTTCCAAAAAATAAATAAACGAAACTAAGAATAAAGTACACAATCAAAAATTAAAAAACAAAAAGAGAGAAACAACGGCGACGACAGTAACAGCAACAGGAACAAGTACAAGTACAACATCATCAACAACAACATCAACAACTACAACAACAATAACAACAATAACAACATCGTCACGACCGGTAATAACATCAGGAACAACTATAGCTAATAATGACAAGCCTAGTTATACATACAAATATATATATATATTTGCAAGTAAATGATATAAGATTCGTACACACACGTATATATGTATATATCGTCATGTGTGTTTAAAAAAAAATATATATATATATATATATATACTCTTTGGACCCTATACTCTATTGCCTGCCTGCCTGTCTGCCTGACTTATCTGTCTGTCTGTTTGCCTGTCTGTCGTCTATATCTGTCTGTCCATCTGACTCGACTACCTCTATCTATCTCTCTCTCTCTTTCTTTCTATGTATATATATAGTATATATATAATATATAATATATATGTATATTATATGTATAATTATATAAAAATATATACATATATATATCTCTCTCTCTCGCTCTAATGATAAAAAAACATTTAAAAACAAAAAAAAAACAAAAAGAGAAAAAACGAAATAAAATTTGCAGGCAGATTCGCCACCGTAAGCGCGTCAGAAGCGACGACATTTCGCGTTCTGTCGACGCAGGCCGAGATTATTATTTTATTTAAACAAGACCGCTCGAAGAAAACGGACACAAAAAAATAATTGAGATGGAAAACCATGAGAAAGATTTTACTCTACCCTCACTACTCGTAAAAAGAACCTTCTTGGTACTTATAAGATCCACGAGCCCCTGCTTCCTCGTTTACCTCTCAATAACCAAACATCTTTTCTATACGCTCGGATTTTGTTAATTACGATCGTCCATCTGTTTCGCTTGTTTGTCCATTGACTTCTCTGTCACACCCTCCGTATTTTTTCTTTTTTTTTTCTATGTATATATATTTACATATTAATATATACATAGATATATGTATATCTCCCAGTACCCTACGCTGTATACCGCTGGAAAAATACTACTACTAATATTACTACTACTACTACTACATACTTACTATTTACTAATACTGTTACTGCTACTAAATACTACTACTAATATTATTTACTACAACTACATACTTACTATTACTAAACTGTTACTGCTACTAAACTGTTGCTACTGTTACTGGTTAACTATACTACCATACTACCGTTACTGCTACTTCTACCGCTGTTACTACTACTACTACTACTACTACTATTACTACTGCTATTACTGGTACTGGAACGGCTACAACTACTACTAAAAAACAATTCACTAACACTGGTGGTGGTTGTCTGTGTTGTGCTGCCTCTGTCTGTCGTAGAGCAAGGAGGCTGGCATCCGCACTCTGGTCGCGCTCGATGACCAGGGAGGTGAGTGGAATCGCTTTTTAGCAAATAAGTCAAGATAAACACAAACCTTACAACCAACTGCGTTACACAATTTGACACACAAGCATATCCTTGCTACCTCTGTCTATTTCTATTTCTCTCTCTCTCTCTCTCTCTCTCTCTCTTCTCTCTTCTCTCTTTCACTCTTTCTATCTCTCTTTCTCTCTTTCCCTCTGAGGCTGGCATCCGCACTCTGGTCGCGCTCGATGACCAGGGAGGCAGTGGAATCGCTTTTTAGCAAATAAGTCAGAAACACAAAACTTACAACCAACTGCGTTACACAATTTGACACACAAGCATATACTTGCTACCTCTGTCTATTTCTATTTCTCTCTCTCTCTCTCTCTCTCTCTTTCTCTCTTTCACTCTTTCTATCTCTCTTTCTCTCTTTCCCTCTATCTCTATCTATCTATCTTTCACTTACTGTCTCCCTCTCTATCTATATTTCTTAATCTTTACTATCTCTTTCCTCTAATATATAAATATATCAAAATATATTACTATATACCTATATATTTATATATATTTATCTATCTACTTTTCTTTTTCTTATAAAAGTAATAGTTAACGTTAAACGAGAAGGGAAAAAAGAGAAGAAATTTCTTTCGCGAGAGAGAATAACACGTTGAAATAATAGAGAAAAGAAAAATACAAAGAATTTCAACTATTAATCTCTTACACTTTAATCACTTAATCTCTCTCTCTCTCTCTCTCTCTTTTTCTTTCGCGATATTTACTTCTTTCACGAGAGTTGTTCGTCTCGACGAACCCGCAACCTGAGCCCCCTTTTCATTCCTGTTTCTGGAATAAATCCTAAAGGAAAGTGACGACCCAAGTTTAAGAGCATGGATACAACGAATACGCAGAATTTCTTTGGTCTCGCGCTCGTTCGTTGATATATAATTGTTGCGCGTTTTCTATTATACTATTCCAATTATTATTATTTTTAATGTCATCTTTGGTATCATTGATAATATGCAAGGAAAGAAGTAAAGGAGTTGTACCCTTTTATTGTTAATATTTCGCACGGACGATTGCTTCACGTTAATTGTTCTCTTTATCTTCTTGGTTTTATTTCTGTCTTCTTTTTTTTTTTTAATAATATATCAAAGTTACGTATTAACGAGTCGCTCGTAATATAAATAAATCCTTACGGTAGGAAAAATTTTGCTTTATTTTTTTATTATAAAAGTATGTACAGTCCCGAAACGCGCTGCTGCGATAAACGAACAACCAACAACCGCTACACAGATTTGATCGTTATACCTAAATATATAGTAGGTATTTATTAACTCTTATCATTGTTGCAAGTAGTCGATTAGATTTGTTCTTATTTATTATCGATACCTTTATTTCTTTCTCGTTCTGACTTACGTTCCTTTTCCATTGAACCACCTCTTGGGCCCCTTTTGTATTTAATAAAGCCTACCCTTTTAACATCGCCTTGATCACTAACTATATAAACCACTGTTACTAACGTTAATACCAATCATTACACTCTACGACACTGCCAGAATAAATCATTATTAATCAGTACTAATAATTACTTACTCTAAACCGATCGACGACACCAACTAACGATAAGCATTCGGTGGTCTCTCTCAGTATTTACTAGCATCCGCTGCTGCTATCGCTGCTGCTGCTGCTATTGCCAGTATTGGTATCTATATATATATAATTAAAAATGAAAAACATAAGCCTTTTTCGATACTAACAAAACCTAGAACCTATCTCTCTATCTGTATCTATTGCTTTCTTTCTTTTTCTATCTCTCTCTCTCTCTTTTCTCTCTTTGTCCTTCCTTTATTGATCGGGAGAAAACACAAACTCGTTGCTCGCTACCCTTTTTCATTTTTCTTCGAACGAATATTTTTATTTAATTATTTATTGTTTTTTTTTGTAAGATAAAAAATTAACTCGTTGAAAAAAATGTATCATTGTCAATGTAAAAAGAGCAAGGATCAACCTCGTCCAAGTAATGTCTTTGAAATTTTCCTCGCGCTTCTTTCTTTAGTAATCTATTCCCGCACAACAGATAATGAATAACGATAATAGATAATGAATATATATATATAGTGTAATCGTGTATGTGTATGCATATATCTTGCAGGCGCATACGTATGTATTATTAAATCTCCCTTATCTTTATTACTTTTCACAAATACTACTATACACGTTCTTCTTTGGATTGTGTACTTATATATATATATACTCTCTGTAGCCTCACACGAAAGCTTTTAGCTGTGTCGCTTTGAGTCAACGTGTAATACCTACGTACATCTTTTTACGTATATGTATACGTATAATATATATATGTATACATATATTACGTTTATTTAGTGTAAAACCCCCGAAACCGTATTTACATACTTCGTACACGTCTTAGAGGTAGATGTCTGTCTCTGTCGTATACAATATTTATTATATATAAAAATATATATATATATATATATATATACTGTCAATTTTAAACAATTAATATTTACTCGTAATACAATATTACAATATTTTTCTATACAGAAACATATTTTAAGATCTTTAAACTTTCAAATTGATAACAAAATTGATCTCACGAGAGTATTTGCATCTACGCGAGATATGATAAAATTATAGCGATTATTCTACAATTGGCTGAACTTACTTTGCATTGCTTTTCAGACGATTGTTTATGTTTCTGTGTTTAAAAATTTGGGAAATATTGATTGTTTTAAATTGACAATAGGGGTACGAATACTCCTGAAACTTATATATATATATATATATTTCTTGACTTTCTTTTTATCCTTGGTTGAACCTCTGCATCTCTCAAACGTACTATTGTCAATCGCTATTTTACCACGTAGGTATTAGTTCATCAAGTTCGTGTTTTGCATTAAAAAAAAAGGTGGCACGTCGTAAGCAATTAGAAGAATTTATCGCAGTCGCGATTAGATAGATCGTCGCGCGTGCGTCTTTAATCGCATATCCGAATAATTAATAAAAAGCATCGGCAAAACGCGTCACCTATCGATTTTTCATACTTTCTTCCACGATCGTTCGGGTTCCGTATAATCTTATTTATTACGTTTTTCTAATATTCCATACTCGCATTTATCATCTTTGTCATCGACGTATTTTATCGTCCATTACTTATAATGAATTTTTTTATTTCCTTATTTTGATTTAATATACATTATCATTTCGTCGAACAAAATGGTCTGACAGAAATACGTTAACCTACATTTTATTTGATATCTGATTTTGCGTAACATTCGACGCCTCGATTATGCTCTTAACGATTACTATCAAATTTGATAATTATTTCAAATGACCATTTTCTTCGAAATCTATTTTTTTTACGTGCAATTCATATTATTTGATTTTGCAAAATCGTTATGTTTCTTTTCCAGCAACGTGGTACGTCTTGTCTTAGGATTTTGTTAATTATTAAAATGATTATCGTTGTAGGTTGTAAACTCGTATAAATTGAATGATTATTCGATTATAGTTCGCAATTGCTTTGCTCTTTTTAATTGGTGTTTTTTTTTAATGTACAACAACCATCGACAAGACGTGCACGCGGTGTTTTCTTGTTTTGTATAATTTTCCAGTTATTCACGCGAATCACTCAAAGATCTTTCATTTCCGTTAACGTGTGGGCCCTTTCGACCCCATCATAGAGCGAGGATGTCGCAGCGAACACACTGATGATGTTAGACCACCAAGGCGGTAAGCAGTAATCTCCAAGTATTCAAACTTCATTTTAAATCGAACCAAATGAACAAAAAGTAAGACAAAAAAAAATGCAAGCAAGGGATAAGAGGATCGAAGACTTGGAATTTCATAAACATATAATATGATATAATATATAGAGAAAAAGAAAAAAAAAAGTGGACGAGAGGTGGAAGCCAAAAATCATCCGTCTCTTTCTTTTGACTAATTCTTTTCCCCTTTTTTTTTTCTTTCTGTTATATATTTTTTTTCTTCATTTTCAATGATGGATACTATTGTTACGAGAAAAAAGGAATCGTGCGGCGAGTATCTCTACCTTTTAATTAACAAACCCCCATCTTTTAACGAATAATCCTATGATAAATAGTATGCTTTTAAATGTGTAAAATATCATCCCCAGTAATTACGGCGGTATTTCTTTTATTATTTTATTCCCTTTGAGCTGAAAAAAACCTTACGAACGGAATACAATAATATGTCTATTATTTCAATGATGTGTAATTACTGATCAGCTAATTGGATTTTAAATATCCGATTAATTAATCTTTTCCTCTTAAACTCCCAGCGTATTTTCCAAATTATTATCCCTCATCCGTGATGCAGTATCCTTTATTTACCCCCGCTAATAATTACAGCTCGATCTTACTATCAACGGGGAAGCCCTGATAATCACGTTTGTTAATAAAAAAAGAAACAAGTAAATCATCGCCCACTATTTCTATTCATTCTTTCTAAGACTGCAATTCATTCGAACTAATTTTCATTAGATGCTTGGCCGTCGAACGAGATTTCTCAAATATTTATTTAACGATACTTCGAGTTTCGTTCTTAGTTCTTTAGTTTCTTTTTCCCTAGTAAGCAAAAATTTGACATTCGAGACGAAAACTCAACGATTGATCCTTACAAATCTAGAAAGGAACGTGTTCAATTGGATGACGTTCGCTCACTGAAATTCGTGTCAAAATGTCGCGGTTAGTCAATTCGATGGCCATGTATCCATTTCCGAGGATCAACGGATTTACCTTAAATCCTTTGGTAAATCCTAGATCGTATCGCTTTTCTTCTATCTATCTCTCTCTTTCTCTCTCTTTCTCTCTCTCTCTCTCTCTCTATCTCTTTCTATCTCTTTCTATCTATCTATCTTTCCATCTATCTCACATTATCTCTTCGACACCCTCAAACTCGTTATCCTTGATTACGCACATTAGAATGATACAGTGCTGATCAAAACATTCGTCGTATGCGCCCTCTCGCTCGTTCGCCGATTATGCGCGCGCGTATTTTCTTCATATCTCTCTCTTTCTCTCTCTCTCTCTCTCATACTTTACTTCTCTATCTCTCTTTCTTTCTCTCTCTCTCTCTCTCTCTTCCTGTCTCAATCTTACTCTCGATATATCGGCTCTTTCGTATTTCATTATCAACATTAGTAAATCATGCTAATCATGGAATATTGTAGAAAAAAAAAGATGAATCGAAAGGAAGGGCAAGAAATGAATTTCATTGTCATAGGGCAATTTTGTTCTATCCTATTTGTCCTCATCCTTTTATCGTTGTCCCTTTTTGGACTTTGGTATTTTGGGACCGCGAAGCTAAGCGAACCGAAGCGAGGGAGCGTCGACGGTTAATTTGTCTTGAATGTTAACACGCCGCTGATTGATCGGTTGCCTGTTTAGAGCCACGAGGTCGGGATGAAAACTCTCGTTATGCTGGACGAGCAAGGCGGTAAGCCATTTCAATGTAGACGTAATCTTATAATTCCTTTCAAACACACGCCTCAGAGACCAAAAGTACTTTGAGTACAGCGAGTCGCAGGAATGTTCCTAATTATTATAAATTGCAAATAATTTCTATTTTCTTCTAATGCGATATTTATCAATTCTTTTATACGGTAACCAATGTAGGACAATTCTAGGACCACTTTTTTCAAATCGATATCAATTTTATTCCCGTAGAACGTTTTATTCTTTGAAAAATATAATTCGACATATTTTAACCGATTTTATTATCTTACATGTCAAATTAAACTTTTCTCGCAATAAAATACACTACGGTAATAAAATTTATATATCGATTTTAAAGTTGAATAATCTTCAAAAATATATTTCTACGTAGAAGAATTTCGAAACGTTGCATTACAAGTAAATATTAATTGTTTCAAATTGTCGTTAACAGTGGCTACGAATACTTCTGTGACTCAATGTATATGTAAATGTACGCAACTCTATTTCAGTCAGTTAGTTAATACTTAAATAATAGTAATGATAATGATAAAATATGACGACGATAATTATCAAAATACATACAATCACGCGTATCGCATTAAAGTAAAAGAAAATGATGAAAATAAACAAACATACCTATTAAACAAACGAACAAATGAATAAATAAATAAAAAAATAAATTACCGACATACGTATGCGCACACCCTCGGACACGAAGTACATTCGATTATGTCGCGAGTTAACTTTTTCGTTATAGATACCCATCGTAACATTAATTAAAAATAATAATAATAGTAATAATAGAAAATATTAATTTCTTAAACGTTCATCGATACGTAACCCGCTTCCCAAAACATTATTTAATCTCACCGTCGCATTCACCACAACACACTGCCATTGAAATACATTGCCGAGTATCTTTAATTTTTCTCTCTCTCTTTCTCTCTCTTTCTTGCTCTCTCTCTCTCTCTCTGTCTCTCTCTCTTTCTATCTCTTTCTCTCTCTCCTTCTTCTTCTATTTTTGTTCTCTCTTCCTTCCTCTTCTCTCTTTCTCTTGTTTCCTACGATCGAAAATCCATCCTTTCACTGAAATCTTACTCACGTTATTTTTTATTGTTTTTTTCTATATTACCCTGTTACACCCATTACCCCCTCCTGCCTTTTCCTAATTTTTGTGCTTTAATTTAGTTGTTCTTCGCGGTGGACCCCCAATTGGACCCCCAATTGGACCCCCAATTGGACACCCAATTGTTCCCCAACTCTTATTTCTACAAATTCGAAATATTACGATTGAGTCGCGCGATCTTTACGATTTCATTTCAAATCGGACGAACGGAACGACAAACTCGTGAAAAAGTTACACTATTTAGCGCGACAGAAAACTGGTATCTATTAAAAGTTCGTCGATATTTCCAGTCGTACACAATCCGTGAAATTCTGCGTGTACAAACTCTGACCAAACTCTCAATTCCAATGCCTCAAATCCATTTGACATATCTCCCACTATATGTGCCGATAGTTATGACAGTGGACCGAGTTAAACAAAATTGCAAAAATTCATTTACTCGGGCTACTATCATCATTAGCGGCACATATGTTTATATGATATATACATCACAAAATCAATTACTCGAACCGTAGGAAACATATATATATATATATTAGTATATATGTGTGTATTTATTTAGTAGCGTATAAGACTTTTGCCGAACAGGCAAGGAATACAAAATCACATATGTCAAAGTATCGTAGCGCTTTCGTTGCAAACATACAACAAGAGTTTTCTTTATTAATCGATAACGGTCACGCGTGTATAGGGTCGTCAAGCAGCTGCTGTCAGTTTTTTAATTAAATATTCGGCAAAATTTGCAAAAATGTTCTGATCGCGACGAGACCGTTCTCGTGAAATAAAAAACAAAATCGTCTGGTTGGAATAAGAAAGGAGGCTTCTGTTTTAATTACTTTCCTAATTACTTTCCTAATTATTATTTGACGATGAATACTGCTGCCTCGTTTCTACGAATTCCATAAGACGCGCTTTATATTTCCGGAGGGAAGGAAAAGTTCTCTCTCGTTTGAAAAAGGAGCGACAAAGTTAAAGTTTCGTTATCCCTCCTTTTTCAAAATCGGTGGTGTGTGCCTCTGACACTTTGAGCTTTGCAAAGGCTATAACGGTATCTATTTTGTACGACGAAACAGAGCAATTGGATCGAATCGAGGAGGGCATGGATCAAATCAACGCGGACATGCGAGAAGCCGAGAAGAATCTTACCGGGATGGAAAAATGCTGCGGACTCTGTGTTCTTCCGTGTAACAAGTACGACTGTTGCATTACGTTTATTACTATTTATTAGAATTAATGCGAAAAGCGGTAAAACGTTATCGTTACCTTCGTTATTTCTCTCTCGTTGATTATTATTACCCGCGATAGGAGTGCAAGTTTCAAGGAAGACGAGGGAACGTGGAAGGGCAACGACGACGGTAAGGTCGTCAATAATCAGCCGCAACGCGTGATGGACGAACGCAACGGGTTGGGCCCTCAGGGCGGGTACATCGCTAAGATCACCAACGACGCGCGGGAAAACGAAATGGAAGACAACATGGGACAGGTGTCAACGATGATCGGCAATCTCAGAAACATGGCAATCGATATGGGCAGCGAGCTCGAGAATCAAAATCGACAAATCGACAGGATCAACCGGAAGGTAAGACGATCGCTTCCTTTTATTTCACTCTCTATTTTATTTTCATATCATTACTTTTTTCAAGATCTCCATTTGCGCGCTACTTTTTATACGCGAGCAAAAAAAGTATTTTTCTTTGAGTGCGATTTTTTCTATCTCTCACCACGATGCACGCGCGTTAACCGACAGGATGCACACGTTCTTCGTCGCTTTCACTTTCTCAAACTTTCCTTTCCGACCGTCGAATAATTATTCTTTATTCCGCTATGTCGTAAAATTTGTTACATGTACGGCACCACAACCTTATCTTCGTCTTTCGTATACTCATCCGAACTTTCTTCTTTTTTCTTTTGTCAAAATTAAATACGTACGTAAAATGTGTCTTCTTACGTTAGGGCAAAAAGAACAAGAAAAATTGCAAGATATTCGCTCGATCGCCCTGTTCGATTTCAATTCCAATTCGATTTCAAATTCCGTTAACGACGAAACGAGTAATTCATTTGAAAAACATGCGTTTGGTGTTTGCGCGCGACTTCTTTTTCTCTTTCGAAAAATAATAGATCGATCAATATTATTTCTTTCCCTTTTATCTATTTGAAATTATTCGAAGAAACGAACGAACGGATAAAATCAAAGAAAAGTCAATTTATATTATGCATTCTAAAGCGTGTTCAGAGTTTAGCCCCCAACTACGCGCAAAAATATTTCATCCTCGGCGATTTTTTCAACTTAAAGCATTCTCTAGTGAAAGAATAAAAAAAAAAAAAGAACAATTATCGGCATACGCTTGAGCACTAGCATCGCACAAATGATCTAATTTTGGATCAAATTTCAACCGCTTACGCGCACTTGATAATACGATAAGATATTTGATCATTACATAAGAATATTATTAATCAAGATAGAAAATCAAATTTCATCAAACGTTAGAAACGCTTCGCATAATAATCCTAAATAAATCCTAACTGTACGTAGTTGTTTTAATTTTCATCGCTTACTTATTCTCCGACATCGAAATATCCAAGCACCCTTTACGATTCCCAAATGTACATTTTTATTCAAGTGCGCATGACACGCGACGCATCCAAAAAAAAAAAAGCCACACGCCTTTCTATAATGAAAATGAAAATTGCTAATCCGCAGGGCGAATCGAACGAAACGAGGATAGCGTCGGCGAATCAACGGGCGCACGACTTGCTCAAGTAAAAAAAAAAACTTTCAGCGTGTGCTACTCAACAACCCGGGTATATTTCAATATATTTCAACTTGTTAGAAATAAATGAAAACACGCATATCACATATATGCATATATATATATAGACATGGAATAAAATATATATATATATATATGTCTTCTATACAAGGCTCATATCTATACAAGGCTCAGAGAGGGTTTTGCTCGATCTATACAAACTCGAGGGGAGAAACGTTTACCGAAGCATATTTTAGAGATTATCCGAAACTTGTTAACAACGCTGTGAAAGAATTTGTTCATTTCTCAAACAAACCTGTTTCACTTACACGTCGCCTTGGCGGCCTCCATATATAATGGTCTAGGAAGTTTTGAGCATATATATCCGTCTCCTCTAAACCTCTAGAGCAACCCCCGAATATAAAAGAGAACATAAAATATGTAAAAAAGAAAGTACGAATATCGGTGCAAACGAATGAGAATGGAACCTGGAGAAAGAAACATCCGCCGAGCAATGCGACATTTCCTCTCCCCTTTTTGTATTCTTTCGTTATTGGTCGAACGGAGCTCGTCCGATAAATGTGTCGACATTTTATCCGCTATATAATAATATTACTCTTCTTCTGCTTCTATTTTTTATTTACTTTTATTCCTTTGCAACGAATTTCTTTTTTTGTTCTTCGATCCAATGCGATACCTGTATAAAATTCAACAGGAAAAAATATATTTACTCGTTGAAAGTCTTTCCAATTTTATTCTTCGCGATATCTCTCTTGTAGATGTACATATAAAAGAATAATAGTTAATCCTTTGGACATCCTATAAAGTCACTAAAGTACACTATTGTTGAACGAAAAAAAAAAGAAAAAAAAGAAGAAGAAGAAGTGTACTTTATAAGAAGTGTATTTTTCAATTAATTATTATTAACGATGTGTGAAAATAAAATGAGAAAATAATGTAAAAAATATAAAGAGAGAAAGAAAAAATCGCACGGTTTGGAGAGGATTCGTTTGGTGGATCCTTGGAGGAAAGAAGATGGACGCGCATTCTAATGGACGATGTTGGTGCGTCCGTTTGTAAAAGATAGGAATATTTTTGACACGCAGGGCGACTCGAACCAGGCAAGGATACAGGTGGCCAACGAGCGAGCCCATCAACTGCTCAAGTAAAGACACCAATCACGACCATCTCTCTCTGCACCCCCGTTTCGGCCACCGTCATCACCTACTAGTACTATTTACTACTACATCATTATCATCGACAAAATACAACACCCATCACAACTATTACTTACAATTTACACCATACGTTTTTCTTTTTTCCTTATTTCCTTGCAGTATTACTATTAATATTATTATCCGCTGTGAGATACCACATGCCGAAAGGATAAACGGAATGAAAATGAGAAGCAATATTATCTGCGATAATCGTTGATCGACAACATTTACTCCCATTTCTTTTATTTGATATTTTTGAAACTCGATTTATACGATTGTAGTTTATCTCAAAAAAAGAAAAAAAAAAGAAAACAGAGGAAAATAAAATCCAGTCGTATCGTTCGATGAATCGTTTTCTTTTTCATCGATACTGATAATAAAACGCGCGAGAAGACATATCGCTTGGTAATCGATTTAACTGTAATTTTCCGTACTTAAGGAAACCTTCCTTCCTTCCTTCCTTCCTTCCTTCTAAGTCAAGATACGTATTAGAAACTATAGCAATGCTCTCTTACGGTGTCTAACCGTGAATTTCATACGTTGATTCGTTAAACGGTTTTGTAACATCGATAGTTTAATCCCCGTCCATTAAAAAAAAAAAATAAATACATATTTATTTATTTATTCTTTACTCTCGTTCTCGTTTTTCTTTTTTTCTCATTTTCTTTTTCGATAATCGTGTCAATTTACACGATGTACATACGCAACTCGCACACAGACAACAACACACGTACACGTCTTACGTTCACCCTACCTACGTCGCTTACAAAAATGGAATAAAAAATTAAAAGAGAGAGAGAGAGAGAAAGGAACCTTGTTCGCGACGAATTCGTCATCCCTCGTAAAAAAAGATTTGAAACGAGCTCGTCGTGCACTTTCAAAAGATCGCGTCATATTTTAAGAAATCCTTGAAGAATAATACGGCGCTTAATTAGAGATCAGCGGAAAGTAATTAATCCGCGATTATTAGAGACGCCGAGAAGAAGAAATTGTAAATTTTCAAAAGTCGACTCACGCGACGCGCGTTAGAAATATAAGCCAGAGAATAATAATTATTATTATACGAGAGTCAAATTTCTTATCTCGACGATCCGCTAACGAGTACAAAGCTAATTAAAAACAAAGAAAAAAGTAAAAAATACAAAAATAAAAAAGTAACAAAAAAAAATCTTTGAACAAATAAATAAAGCAATTATAATAAATAATTATCATAGATCGAGACCGTATAGTCCGAGATTTTCCTTGTAATCGTCATTATTATTATTATTATGATTGTTACTATTATTGTTCTTATTATTATTATTATTATTATAATAATATTAGAAGCACGATTTTGAATTATCGGCGCTATTATCGAGTGCGACAACTCTCTTGTATATGAAAAATCAATAATTATCAAATAAAATTATATATAAATAAAACAAATGAACACGAGAACCAACAATTTATAAAAACAGAACACCACGTATGAAAGAAAAGAAATAGAGGAACTCGCGTAACGAGAAACTCGAGTTCTTCTTACTCAACGTGTTTCGAGAATGACACCGACATGCACACGTGCGAAATCTATACGAAGAGATATAGAAAACAAACGTAATTACGACACGATCCGGTTAATGAGAGAGAAAAGATGAAATTTAGGCAAAGGCCTATACAAAAGTCTATAGGTACAAATAGATATTTTAGAATTTTTGTCTTCATCCTTGTTTCTTCAATTCTTTATAGACCGATTATACGATCCTTAATTACAAAACAACAAATATTAACCTTTCAATACGTATGAATAATTTGTCAAGATATTAAATTTGCTTCCACATTTAAAACTAGAGTTGATAATCGGTATAAAATATTGTATGCGACTCGAAAGTTATACGGAGAAGAACGTAGAGCATAAATTATTAATTAAATACATTTGACGTGAAATATTGAAAAGATTTAGTATTATAGGGTGACTCGCTCTTTCTATATATTTGCGTACGTGCATGACGATTTTCATCGCATAATCATCTTTTTCTCTCGCACTTATATTACCTTTCGCATATACCGAGGTATATACGAAAAGCCACATAAACACAATACACATATATACGCGTGCGCGCGCATATACGACAAGGTAAAGGGTGAGAATAAGGGGGAGGAGCCGCGGATAGAAAAGGAAAGAGTGGGGGAAAAGTGGTCCTACGAGTGCTCCTACGGTTGGAGGACTCGAAAACAAAGAATTTCCAACGCGAACAAAGAAACTAAAGAAAATGGCGAAGGAGAAGAAAAGAAAAATAGATATCTAGAAGGTCGAGGAATAAAAATGCGTCCTTATGGTCGCATAGATAAAAAGATAAAAACTAGATAAATAATAATCTTCTTCTATTTTTCGATTTCGATCTCGTCTGGAAATAAAATGGCGTTGCACCCTTATGCACGCACGCGAAAGGACGCACACCTACTCTACACACACCCTACACACACATACAAGCGCGCGCGCGCGAGAGAGAGAGAGATACGTAAATCATAGAAGTTAGGTGTTCTCCACCTCCTCCCAAAGTTGACGCGCCCACGCGTTCTTCGAGGTCACAGTAAGATATAACTCCAATAGTTAGCTGATTAACCAAAGGAATGGAGAAGGAGGAAGAGAGGACATAAAATATTGAAAAAAGAAACATACGAACAAAACCAAGTTGTTAATCCTACAGAGCAAAGGGCACAAACTATTAAAGCGTTGACCACCACGATTATAATTGTAAAAACACTTTGTAAACTCGCGTGGTAATCAACGTGCTAATGTAGAGAAAAAGATAGCGAAATCGAATGTGAACAATAGAGGGAGAGAGAAAGAGCTATATATTCATATTTAGGAAACTTTTCCTTGCACTTTTGCTTGATACCACTCTCGAATATGTCAGCTGATAAGCGTGCCGGTAATTATGACAGTAGACTATAAAGTCGCAAAATGATAATTATGAAATATTATAGAATGAAATAAATTTCTATAATTTTGTAACTGAAGCCTCTGTCGTAATTACCTGCACAAGTCATTTTTGGACGCTTCGCTGGACGAAGTCGTTTAAATTCCCTCTCGTAGAACGTGTTACTCGTGTGGGGGTGTATACGCGTGTATGTAAAGAAAAAAAGAAAAAAAAGCGATATCGGCGGCGAAGGAGGTACCTACAGAGATGACGAGAACGACGAGCAACGGCGAAGGCAAATGTTGTTACGTGTGTGTAAATATACATCCTGTATATCGATTATAAAAATATATTTATACGTGTGCGTGAGTAATGTGTGTATCGTAGACGCGTGTGTACATTATGTAAAGATAAAACGCACGCGCGTATATGTGCCGGCAATTACAATAGTGGCCCAAGCCAGAAAACGACAGACATTTATTTCATAATATAAAGTAAATCGCATAGTTCGACAAATCAAACTTGATTTTTCCTATTTTTTCACTTACGATTAGTCCACTACTGTGTCCACTGTCACGATTGTCGACACGTATGTAAACGGAGAGGGGGCGCGATTTCGAAAAAATATGAAGAAAAAAAGAAAAATAATAAATAACGCTGCGAGGAGTCCCTTTTGAACTATCTCCAAAATTCTAGAAAATCGTTATTAGTAAAGTAAAGCGAAAATAACGCGGATGGAAGAGGATCAATGAGAATATGTAAATGCAAAAGTGTAGGATCGAGCAATATTATTACTATTATTATTATATTATTGATTATCTATTATACGATTATATTATACCATTAACTTTGTTGTTATCGTCTCCTAGAGAATGAGAGATTAAAGAAAACTCGAAGAAAAAAGAAAAGAAAGAAAAAAAATAATGATCGACACGTACATGCAAATACACAGAGGCGCGCATATAACATATACAAACATATAACACGAGAATATACATAAGAAGAAAAAAAATCCTTGCGTTCGCTAGGTTTTCGGGAAATCCATCTCTTAGCCCGGAAATTGACGCGAATAAATATATTATATATTATATAGCGAGAACTAACGTGATTAAAATGCGTTATTTAAGGCGCATACTTTTAAATACCTACTCACAAATGTATAGATAAAACGCAGGTAGATTTTAGCAAAGAAGTAGATAGAAAACGATAGAGGAGAGTTACATTTGGAGAGAGAGAGAGAGAGAGAGAGAGGGAGAGCGAGAGCGAGTGTGTGTGTATGCATGTGCACGAGTATGTGTCAGAAGAGGAACGAATGAGAGAACGAAAAAGAAGAAAAGATAAATAAATAGGGAGGGGGTAGGAACGGGAGCAGAAACGGAGGCAAAATGAGGTCAACGAAGAGAGCTTCTATACCGTGGTCACTCGAGAGAAATCCCAGGCTTTCTATCGAAACGCGATCCAAGTGGGATGGTATTTTTGTCGACTAATTGAACTTATTTATTTGACGATTCCAACTTAACTGCGCCAGGGTTTGTAAAGTAATAGAAAAGCAAACGATTAGTTCTCTCGAGTCGAATTATCGCGGAGTCATTTTGCAATATGTGCAAATGAATTGTCGTTGCCTCCAATTAACGATACGATTCAACGAATTTTCTGAACGGTTAAAAAAAAAGAAACAAGAAGAGAAAAAGAGGACAATTCTTGTCTCTTCTCGATGAAATCAATGCGCGTGGAACATCGCAAATATATGCAAATATGTACTCGGTTGGTCGGTTGGTTCGAAACTTGACAAAACGGATGAAAATTCAAAGAGCAAAAGGGAGAGGAAGAGGAAGAGGGAGAGGGAGAGAGAGGCTTAAGCTCGTTTGAAAATAGACGAGTCGAGCATATTTCATCTTTTCTTCTTTTTCCGTTATCTCGCGATGTTGGTGGGCTTGGCCCAGTTTCCAAGTTTGCGTTCGTTAACTATTCTCTGTTCTTTTCTCTCTTTCTCTCTTCTGAATTTCTGACTCTGTGAATGGAAATTAAGCGTGTTACCATATCTACTTTTCGTCTTGTTTCTTCCTTTCTTTCTTCCTTTTTCTCCCTCGAGGTCTCCCTTTACGTTTTTATATTTTATTTGAAAACTAATATAAGATATTCGAAAGAATTATTATTTCATGTTTGACTAAATACATTATACGTATGAAGGGAAAAAGAAAAGAGAGTTAATAAAAATATGAAATTTATTTGCAAGACGAATAATCGGGTAATATCGCGTAATATTGAAATATTATTGCGAGCGCGTGCTCGCTTCGAGATCGATTTACGGGACCACCGTTGCAAATGTTTGCAAGGTGAGAGGAGAGAAATTTCTTGTTAGTTTGCGAATGATAGAGAAATGAAAATGTATGCGAGAGAGGGAGAGAGAGAGAGAGAGAGAAGAAGAAAAAGAAGCAAGAGTGATGATCGATCGGTTTCTCGAAAACAAAGGATACAGAGTGAGAATGTGCTCGTGCCTATCCGTGTTCGTGTGTAAATGCACGTACCTAACACACGTATACGCGTACACGCGTGGATATTTCAAAATAATCGAGATAAAAACCATTAAAATTAAGCTTCTCTCTTTTTAGTATCGATACGTTGCTAGATGTATCTCAGAGATCGTGGTAATAAGAAGTATTATTCGCCAGAGTACCATTATTATTGTTATTATTATTATTATTATTATCATTATTATTATTATTATCATCATCATTATTATAATTATTCTTCTTCTTATTATTATTAATAATAATAATATTATTATATAACAAATGCCTGTGTATTTTACTTCTCGGCAAATAAACAGAATATTGTACGTTGCCGCTGTAACCCTTTCATCTTCTAATCATATCGCAATACCTTTCCTTATTCGTCCCCAACAAATGTAGAAAAGAAAGCATAATTAATAAAACCTATTTGAATTTCGAAGCTATTTTGAACGACGATAGTTTTGTTTAAACGTCGAATATTCTTTGTTGGCGTTAAAGAAATGTCGCGTTTGACAGTGTATGCAATTGTTATTGGAAGGATGCGAGAAAGAGGTAGCCAAAGTCCATGGCGGTGGTTGATGCTTGTCGTTGAAATTCCTTTCGAAATTCCTTCCGAATTGTCGTTGTTGCCTCCGTTGCTCTTGTCGTTGCTCTTGTCGTTGCTGTCGTCTGATCAAAGTTGGCCTTGGATAACGCGGGGATGCGCAAGAAGCGTGTAAAGCTAAAGGTATTGGCGGTGGAGTCGGAGGACAAGGAATATCTGGGAGTAAGTTTGTTCGTTGAACGATTGGAAAATCTTCGGGATCAACGTTGGACGTCCGTTGAAGAAGTTTGCATCTAGAGGATCCGCGTTTCGCGCAGCAAGCGCACAGCATTCGAGGTCTCGCGGGGGGTCGTCTAACCGTCCTATTCTGGACGCGAGGATTCTCTCGTCTCGACAAAGTGTCTTGTAGCGTACCGCGAAATCGATCGTAAGCATCGGTTGCTTGAAATCTCGAAAGAACGTGACTTTTCTCGCTTCCTCTTGAACTTTGATCAACCTTTTCAGGAGAATCGATACTTCGTTGAACCAACTGTTCCCAAGGTCTGAGAATCGATTAACATTGAAGACGATGAAAAAGGAAAGAACGAATGGGAATAGGAAGATAAGAAACGCGTTTACCTTGGAACGTCAGCCCCACCGGATTCTCTGCGATTTTTGTCCTCGATCTTAAGAATTTGTTCGAATTTGTTTAACAGTTTTTGCCGATCCTGTTTGCTCGGTTTAGAAATAAACTCCTTTTCTATTTTATCGTTATCGGTGAAACGAAAAAATGTCGAAGGCAGCTTCGTATTTGAAAAATCTTTGCTTTTTCCAACAAAATTCTTTTTTTCTTCGTACTCCTCGGATTGGGGAGGAAACGGAGGAGGTACGGGTGCGATAATTGCGTTAGATAGATTTTTATTTTCTCGAGATTTCAAATTCGCTCTCATAGATATGTCACTTTTTTTTCCCGATAAAATTTGATTGTCATCCTGTGATATTTCTTGATCGCGTTTGTATGTAGTTGTGACAGGTTCGTTTGTTGACAAAATTGGACTAGATCGAATTTTTCTGAGACGATCTATCTGCAACAGTTGTACCGATCCACGCGGGGTTAATACAAATTTGTGTTCCTGTTGACGTTTCCGTTTGCTCGAATTCTTCTTTTCGGAAGAAACGATAGGCGGCGATTCCAACGTTTCTCGTACCAACGATCGCGTTTCTATAGTATCTTCGTCGGATTCTTGGTATAAATTTGTATGATGTTTAGAACATGGGCTCGATGTGCGACTGAAAATCCAAGCGCGATAATAAAGTTTTTCCGGGCCGATATAAAATTCATTGCTGTGCGCGGTCTGAACTAAACGTGACAGTATGCCGAGTAGAAACTACAAGAAATGAATGAACATTTGATTCTACAAATACGTGATACATGGAATCATATTATATTCTATAATTAAACACGAACCTGATAAAGTGAGAGACAAATTAAGAAAAATATTAAAAATAATCCGATCACTCTAGCGTGGGTTAAAATGATGGAACGACATCCAACGTTCCAAACAGTTTCTTCCTTATTGAGATCGAAATTACAAACTTGACTAGCACGAAGAATTTCCCGATGTCCGCAGGGTTCTACGAATTTGTTGGTACAACAAGAAAACGGTACATCTTCGACAGTTGCTATTTTTCCTTCGTCCTTTTCCATCGATCTTTCGAAACATAAAATACAACTTCAATCTTCAATCTTAAATTTGTATCTTTGGATAGGAATAAAAGTGAGATAGATAATAATCGGTCCGATTATACCCACTGCCCCTCCTGTTGTCGTTCGTTATCCGCATAGTCAAAATATTCCGTTGATCTTATAGCCGCCCAACTGACGTGAAACCAATCGCGATAATCCTTGCTGCCGCAACATTGGAATTCCATTTGAACGGCATCTACGCAAGATCTAACTCGATCGTCGTTAGCATAATTGTCCATGGCTTCGATCAGATTATCGAAAGATCCATCGTCGCGGATCTTTTCTTGAAATGTAGTAGATTTTAGAAAGCAAGCAACGTTGATGGCACCAACGAGACATCCAGATATCAAACAGAGAATTGCATGGAGGAATAATATACGGTTGGCTTCCAGACCATTGTTCTTTTCATTATTAATATCGTCGGCAGAATCTTGAAAGTCCGAGTGCTCGGAATCGTCTTCTTCGAATTGACTTTTGTTTCTTGGTGCGCCAAGATTAAGACAGAGGTAGGCCTTCAATCCAAGCAAGTAAACAGGAGCGCATGGTACAGCTGCGACGACTATCACCGTTGGCCAAAGGTGTCCATCACCTGCTCGTCGTGATCTGCTCGTTAACCCACGGCGTAATACAAATTTAACGAATGTTGCGTTTAATCGGAGCTTTTTAACAAATGCACTAACCTGGGACTGCGAGATTAAGATAATCGCCAATGTCTCGTCTAAGTTTTATTGCCCACATTATGCCAGCGAACACCACGATCAAACCGATCGCGCTCATAGTGGATACGATCGCTCGAAGAACTTTAATCGACCTCCAAGTAAAACTAACATTAGGTACACCCATGTATCAACCCGACGCGAGGTAGTTCTGTATCGTCATTTTGACTGAATATACATGAACATGAATATGATCTTGGATCGAATATTTTTTGCGATATATCGATATCGTATGTAATTAAATATAAAAGTATATACATATATATATATCTATGCATTTGTTTCTATACTATCTAAAATTAAGTTTCAAATTGTTACGCTAATCGCGATATATTTATCATGCGTTTACTATTTTTTTAGGAGGATTTTCGTGATAACGTTTATACATTGTTAGTACAAATAAGGTTTCGTCTATATGCAACTCCGTAGCACTTAATTTTTTAATCACATTCTGCACTGTTTCCAACTGCTGTTTTTCCGAGGGCGTCATCAACTCTTCGATCTCTGCCAATTGTTCTTCAGATGCTCCGTGTTCTTTCAAATTACTGCTAAGCGTTTGCATACGTAATTTTTTCTCTATCAACCGCTTATTGACGATCATTTCGTGTTCTCTCCTTTGTCTGACGTTATACAAGGCGTGATGACAATCTCGAATTACTTGTCGGGTAATTCGATCTAAATCGACGTGATATAATAAAAATACTTTAGCCACCGCAGAGGAACCAGTAGTCTTTTTCAATTCTTGTAATTGTATGAAATTATTTGCAACCAACAGGAACATCAAACATTTGGCCTCTTTCTGACACATCATTGCTAATTGTAAAATCTGTGCTTGTTCAATATATTTTTTAGTAGGTATTAACCTGTCGATAAAAAAAAGAAAAAAAAATATATGTATATGGGATAAATCTATATGGATGGACCTAATCTATAAATGTTATATTTAAATACTACCGAAATATCCTGACTGCGGCAGATCCGAAACGTTCTAACACAACGTTTTCTAATGTTGACCACGCCAGTTGATTAAAAGCCTGCTTCATATTTATACTGTATTGTCCACCACCTGAATCTCCTACGCGTCTTATAAATTGACATTTATCTTCGGCTACAATCATACATTATTGCTATAAACAAAAAATAAGGTAAATGATGCTTATTCTTGGCATTCTAATACATACCTAGAAGAGTTAAATATTGATCCAGATATTGTAAAAGTCTTGGATATTCTAATTTTCTTACTGCATCTTTTATCTCCGTATACGGTATAGGATTAGATGTATCTGCCCAAGATGCCGTTCTCAGGTACATAAGGAAAAGTAACTGTCTCATTAACTCTGCGGCATTATCATCGAATCTTGTACGTATGGCTGATACGATAACTTGGTCTCTACGATAAACAAATAAATTTATTTAATAAATTTATTTAATAAATCTATTCGGACCGGTCCGAGCTTATTTCAGTTCTTCAATAATTCACCTAAAATCCTGGGTAAGTCTATCAAAATTAACTTTCCAATATACTTTACTGTCTCCAGGATCATCTTTCGCTCCTTTAATTATATTTTCTATTGCGCTTAAATTAAGTTGCGGTATAGTAAACACAGGCTTCTCATCGCAGTCGCTTGTTTCATTTGTACACAAATCGCGCATAAAGAATTGGTTTTTTACTATTAGATCGAAATTATTTTTCAAAGATGACACAGATGGTTGCATATTACTGCCAGCATCTAAAATATAAAATTAATGAAATTCCTGAAACTGCTTCGTATAATCGTCTAAATAAGAAGAATGATTACCAGAAGATTGTTGAATCTTTTTGTACGCATTTATTATAATTTGCGATGCAGTTAAATATCCTTTTTTCAGCACTTCCTCCAGCATTATCTCAGATTCATCTCCGCATACATTTTTAATAAAAAACATGTATCTTGGATAACGAAGTATAAAAATAAATTTATCTTGCTGTAAACTGTATATTATAGATCCCTCATCTCGACGATAACTTACTAATCCATATTTGATAAGAGAGCATAAAGATTCTTTCAGCTAAACGTTGTTAATACAAGACTTTATTAATGAAATTCAACATAGTATATTATGATATATTTAAAGAATTACATTTTTTTACCTTAACGAGAGGAAGACGAATATTCTGATGAAGGAGTTTTAAGGTTCTAGGTCCACGTGTAAAAAGTTCATCTACTACACTCTGTACAATAGGTCCAAAGTGTTCTAATGCAATACTTGAACATAAATTGGCATACCTCGCCGTCATGTTTGCTATGCATTCAATAACATATAACACTTAATAACTTAAATATAATTTTTAAGTCGTAGATACACCTACAAGACAATTTTAATATCACTGTAGAAAAATAACTTTCTAACATAACCTTATTCGTACTCCATTGCAACGAGTGTATATGCAATGGTTTATTTCGTTTCTGCTAATTGTACACTCTGTCGGTAACTGCAGTCGATTGGTACGATCGGTAAGTATCGATTTTATTATCATCGATTAGTGCCAGTCATCTCATACGAGATGGCAACACCAAAGGAACTCGATAATGGCTCCAAATTTAACTGCATGTAAAGGGACGCACATTCTTCAATGTGCATAATGAAATTTCTCATAATGTTAAAATGAACAAACAATGAACAGAAACAACAAAAGAATGTTCTGTTAATAAATTCATTGCACTCATCTTAATATTTAAAAAGAAAATAGATCATTACGATTTCTCTCGTCAAAACTAGCATTTATTTTCGAAATCGTTTCATAAACAGCAAACTAGTCGCGAGCGGGTTGCGTGGTAGGCTCTTTATACTTCTAGCAAATAACTAAATAATTAACGTTGCTACGATTAAAGGGAAATGCATTATATTAATCGAATCAAGTATCTTATCTTGTAATCGCCATTAAACCTGCGTTTAAATAAAAACGCGGAAATTAAAATAAAAAACAATTTATTAACGACATAATTACAATAGTATATTCTGCATGTGGTAAGCAATATATCTTTTCTTTATACATCCTTTCCTTCTCCCATCACTTGGATATATCATCTCGGCAATATTTCTTTTATTTAATCATCACAAGCCTACCATAAAATATCCGCACTCGCACACTTGACATGAATTTTTCTTTTTACTCTCTTTATTTTTTTTTCACCCACCTTTTTTCTAATCCGCCCCCTTCGCGGTCAATATTCCTATTAGAACGATTCCTAAACGCAGCTGTGACTGTAATCGTGTAAATCGATTTTAATAATATTTTATTTATGTATTTATTTATTCTCATTTTTAGATTTATTCATTTATATATATATATATACATATATATGTATTACATATAAATATATATATATATATACATATATGTAGTATATATCGGCTCTAAGCACGGTAAGCCAAGTTCGCAACGAAAAAATACGCCTGGACCAATTTTTTTCCTTAAATTTTTAATCTCGCAATCAAGATTCTTTCTTCGGACGTATTTTATCATCTCTTTTTTTACTCTTCCTCTTTTTTTGTCTCGCGATGTTTACATATCTAATAAGTGCCCTTTTTTTCTTATTTCTTATAATAAAGAACAAAAAATTTCCACAAACCTCGTGGCGTTATATTTATATTTTGTATTAAATTTATTTAAAATAAAACTCTGAATTAAGTCATGAAGTTGAATTAATTTAGATTTAAATGATTTTTAACTATGCATTTTCGATCGTGCGTTGTGTCGAAGAAAAAAAATAAATTCTTCTAATCGCGTGCATTAAAAAAAGCGAATAGAGTTTTGAACACGTCTCAGGAAAGGGACGACAAAACGGTTCGACGAAAGACGACTGCCTTTTTATTTACGCCGAGTTTTTTTTTTCTTTTTAACATCTAATCGGTAGGAATTAGCTAAATACAGAGAAAAGGATAGAGGGATAGAGAAAGAGAAAGAGAGAGAGAGAGATAGAGAGAGAGAGATAGACAGAGATTTATATGTCGTATGTGCTCCAAATTGTAACATTTCAAAACCGATATTTTTCATTTCTCTAACATTAGAGTGATATTTTAGAATTGTTAGGAGATATAGAAGCGAAAAAGAGAAAAAAGAGGACGAGACGTCATTATTTGTAACGAACCAAAAAAGGAAAAGAGAAATCTAATATACATACGCATGTACATACACGAATACACGTTATCACCAATAAACATCATTTTTCTATATGAAATTAAAGATGTAAAAATAAAAAGAATTCAATTAAAAAGAAAACTATTGTGTGGATTTTTGTGTGAATCTATTATTCGTGAAAGAATAAATGAACGTACTAATATAAAATAATAGTTATTTAACACGCGTTTAAAACATCGCCTCGTTATTTACAGTTCACGAATAGAATAACATTATCATACATGCGCGCACATACACCGACGAAATAATATTTTATGATTAACCATCGACTAGGTTTTTTCTAAAACCTGTATTTATCCTTCTCTGCTTTTATTTCCTTTTTTTTTTCTCTTTTGGTGTTCATTTTCTTTTCTTTTTTCTTTTTTTCTCCATCGAAATACACGTTTTACATAGTATAAGTATGCACAATTAGTTCTCGCACACACGTTAAAACTCATGCATACACTTAGCAGGCATACACAACATACGTTTCCTCCATTTTTGTTTTCAAACTTTTCTCGATTCGCCGATTTTCTACATAGTATACGTGCAAATCTACATTCGGTTTTACGTTTCAGTTGCTTTGGATTAGAGCACATGTTTTCATTGGTTTTTTAAAATCATTTTTTCTTATTGCTCTCCTTCTTCTTTTCTTTTTTTTGTGTTGTTAAATCGTCCAAATTTAAAGTCTTTCATACGCGCGTTTCCTCCTTCTCTTTTTATTTATTTTCTTCTTCTTCTTCGACGTATCGCCATTTTCCTGTTTCTATATTTCAAGTCCTTTTTATTGGCGTGTATTGAAACTACTCCAGGGCACCAAAAAAACTCTTGCTGTATCGAAGGCATCTCGTGGCTATTGTTGTATTTTTTTTTTTATTTTTATTTTTACTCTTATTATTTGTTTTTCTTTTTTTTTTGGTTAATTAGAGTTCTCTTTTCTCCGCGTTATTTCAAACTTTTAAATAAATAAATTGCGATCTCGCGCTTCGTATTCTTTATTATTTATTTATTATTATTTTTTTTCTTTTCCGTTTCTTATGCAGTTTTTTTATTTTTTACTTAGGTAGCATGGACGTCAGAGCATCTGTACTTTGACAGCGACTTTCTACTTTCTCTCTCTCTCTCTCTCTCTCTCTCTCTCTCTCTCTCTCTCTCTTTATTTCATCTCTATTATACGCAATTGCAGAAAATAGTTTCACTTTTTAAAAATTACTCTTGTCCCTTAAGTTTATCGTTAAGTTCTACCTCGTACTTCTTCGTAGTTTTGAAACTATATTATTATTATTATTATTAATATTAATATTATTATAATTATTATAATTATTATTATTAATATTATTATTAATATTATTATTATTATTATTATTATTATTAATATTATTGAAGTTCTGTTTCTATTTTTCATTTAATTTTATTTTTTTTTCTTCTTTTCATTTGTTTCTCATTTAATCTGTTTATTATAATGATTATTTGTTAAGAGAATACGTGGGGTCATTCGGTTCGTATGAAACTAATTTTTTTCGTCGAATATACACACAGGCGATTAAGATTTATTAATAAGATTCGCATTTTTTACTTTTTTTTTCTTTTTCTTCTTATGCGTTCAGTCGCGACGGAACGTACGAGAGAGTAGCATAATAATATTTGTTATGCTATATTCTGTCTAGCTTTTTTCATTTCTTCTTTTTTACTTGTTTAAAATGTCTCTTTACATTTCCGTTCAATCGGTGATACGTTTCGTGTATGCTTATTCGTGTATGTATAATAGGTACTCTCGGTATGTCGCCTCTCTTAAAAATTAACTATTTATATATCGTTATTATACTATAGTTTTAAATATTCATACCGGTGTGCCCTGGGCGGTCAAAGTGAACTACTAGAAAAATCTTACGATTTAAATCTTGCGACTCGGTTTCACGGGTGCCATTTTATTTATTTATTTTTTTAAAAGAAAAGCATTTCGCGTGTTTTTTTGATGCGTTTTCTTGGTGGTAGATTGGTAATAAAATTAGTCTGTCTTCGTCTATTGCATCTTCTGTTTGTTCTTTTTTTTTCAAAACGGCGGATCGATCGGTACCCCCTCGCTCTTTCTTCCATCTCACATGGCCTGCTTTTTTCGTATACAGATTTTTGTCTAGGAACGATTTTTCTTTTTCTTAGTGCCGTACACCTTAATTAATCGTTCGTAATTATTATAGAATGAGGATGTTCGAGAGTGATGCAGCGTGAGATGGGGAGGGAGGATAGTGCGATCCATTTCTTCAACAATATTTCCTTCCTTTTCTTTTCTTTTTCCATCATCATATACATTTTTTAGGTCATTCGTTTATAATCGTTGACAAATAATTGACGATTAAGGTGTACGGTAAATTAAATAAAATAATACTAAACTCGATTGGTTATTTTTGAGATCTATGGAATAGTATTATTTGACGATTAAAAATTAATGTCGCTTCTAGCAACGACGTTTCAAAATTTCTAACCTGAACTTTCGGTCTTCTCCTTTATTCCGAAAATTTTTTTTACTCCTGAAACATATTATCCACATAAAGCAGATCGCACATTTTCTTTTCTATTTTAATTGTTACTGTTGCTTTTATATATTATATGTTTTTGTCGTGAATTTCGATACCCCTGGATACCTCCTCCAAAAAAGCGTGTCTTACATACATTCTCTAAATATTAACAAGTCCTATTATTAGATATCGCTATTATCTAATAATATGTAACGAAAATAAATAAAACACAAAGTATGGATATATATTGGCTTCGGGAAATTATTGCTTCGCCTAATATTAGTTTTATTTCCTTTCTCGACGAAGTGTCCTCGTGCGAAGAAAAAAGGAACAAATAAAAAACAAAAAAAAACAAATAAGCGAAGCAACGATATCAAATCAATTTCGAGATGACGAATGATTTAACTATATAATCTATGATATAAACGACACAAAAAATAATTCGGTGATACGGACATGATTACGATCGATTATATTTAAAAATGATATTTAAGAAAAAGAAGTAGAAACGAATAGTAATAATAATAATAATTAAGAAGAAGGAAGAAAAGAAAATAACGAAACTAATAGCCACACGAAAGAAGCATCGCGTAACAGATTCTTAAACAATTTCGTATCACAGCATGCATTTATACAAATGACCTTATGACAGAGAGAGAGAGAAAGAAAGAGAGAGAGAGACAGAGAGAGATAGAGAGGGAGGGAGAGAGAGAGAGAAAGAGAGCTTTATTCGACAACTCAGTCGTCGAGTTAGTGTTTTTCACGAATAAAAAAAAGGAGAGAATAAAATTAGTAATAATAAAAAGAACAAAAAATCTACTAAATGATTCTAGTATTCTCTAAATTCTTAAATGTAATTAATTTCAAGGATCTCTTTCTGAAATCCGAAGCTTCCACTCCCTCTGCTCCCTCTTCTTCCACGTAATTTTTGTCATACAACAAATTGAGTGTGTGTGTGTGTGTGTGTGTGTATGAGAGAGAGCGAGAGAGAGAGAGAGCTTATCATACTACAAAGAAAAAAAAAAAAGTCCAATAAGTCAGTCCTAACGTGACGAAACGAAACGTCTTTTACTTTAGTTTTAGTTTTACTTTTTGCTATTTAAAACTAATCTTCTTTTTTTCTAATCTTCTTTTCTTTCGTCGTCATCCTCTTCTCTCATTAATTTCTCCGGGTTTCTCTCGTGATCGACGCGTCAAGTTGTCGTCGTCGTCGGCGGCGGCGGCATCATTTGTTCCTCGTCGTTATTTATTTCTTTCCGAGAATTTAGTAAAATAGTTCTCTCTCCGAGTGACTTGCCATCGTGAAATCAATGCAACATATTGTGCAACATATTGTGCAAAATATGCACTGGTGTTTTATTATATGAGAAGGAGAGAGAGAGAACGTCTTAAAGACGATAGATCAAGAAATTGTCTTTAGCCGTCCATTGTTGCTGTTGTAGTCGTTGCCGTAGTTCGCGACGTTGTCGAGGACAACGGTGGATGATGATGAGGATGATGTACCAAGGCCGGAACTCCCCCTACCCCTGTTCCTCCCATTGCATCGCTCTGGTGATCTCTGGTGTTCGAGCAAGGTATCGGGGGTTGCTATTTTTTCGTTGGCGTTCCTCGTTGCGTCAAACCCTCGAAACGCTTGAACGTGTAGTTTATGAACACCCAATCCTTGTAGATCACCTCACCGTCCTGTGGCATTGGTGCTGATGCTGTAATACAATGCGCGTCTTTTTCTTTCCTTCTCTTTCTTATTTTTTTATCATAATTCCTACATTCAAAGCTAAACTCTCGTGTCTCTGATATTGGCAATAAAATAAATAATTACTTTGGAAATAAAGCGATGAAAGATAGGTAAAAAAAGAAGAAGCAGCAAGGCTCTCGTTTGTAGAGAACTAAGGAACGTTTATCAGAGAAACAGATAACAAGTGGGTGACGTATACGAGCTAACGACATCCAATATATAGGAGAGCACAAAGAGCAAACTTCGTTCGAGTGTGGAAGTCAACTCTGTAATAATGTATCCACTTACGTATCTCTAACTTAACGTCTGGGAACTCGTCGAAATTGGATGTGTCGTCGATGGATCGTACTTCGACCGGAATCGCTGCTGGTCTCTCTCTTATGTGTTCCCAATCGACGCCACGGAAGAAAGGAGCTAACTTGAGTTCTTCGATACCTCTTTGAGATCCTAATCACGTAGAAATAGTACAACGTTATAGGCAACGGTTAGAGAATGCACAAGTAACTACTATCTCATTGCATACGAAAAGTATTTTTTTCTCGTCTACCTAGTCTTCTATCAGCTTCGCAACAAAATCTGATAATGGTGTCCTTAGCCTCTTCGCTGATGGGCACTTCGGGTGGAAAAACCAAGGTCTCTCGCCAATTCATCACCTTCCTGTACGTTTCTTGTGGGTTCTCGCTACAAAACGGTGGGTATCCTGCAATTATCCTCGATCAATAATAATTCCAATGACGCGTTAAACAATGCGTATTTTGCATCGTAGATTAAAGATAATCGATAGTTGCGATCGGTCAGACCTACCTATGAGCATTTCATACATGATTACTCCTAAAGACCAGCAATCGCAAGCTGGACCGTAACCAGTTTGTAGAAATACTTCGGGTGCTATGTAATCGGGTGTTCCGACTGTGCTATAAGCGAGAGCTCTTCTATTTCTTTTCCAACTTTCAGCCCTTCTTTTACTGTCCATCGCCCCTCCGCTTCCACTTCCGCACGACGTCACTGCAAAACAAGAATCGCTAGAATAACCGTTATACGTTGTCGATCGCTTCGAGATAATTACGTACTGAAATCGGAAGGTTTAGCCTGACTTAGGTCACGGTAAAAATCAGTCCTGTGAGATTTCTTCAATCCCGTGCACAGCCCGAAATCAGACAGCTTTATGTGGCCCCGTGCATCCAACAATAGGTTGTCTGGCTTAATATCTCTACAATTGGAAATTCGTCGAACGATCCGATCTATCGAAGAAAATTGTAGCTTTTTTTTAAATCTTACCTATGAATAAAACCTAATTTGTGTATGGAGTCGATCGCTAACGCCGTTTCGGAAATATAAAATTGCGTGCATTCCTCGGATAGCGTGTCCTTCTTCATGAGAAGCGTCATCATGTCGCCTATATTAATTACGACGAAGAAAAAAGGAAATATTCATTGATCTCATCTCGCGTCATCGTATATCATAATAAAAGCAATAGATTCTCCATTGGACTAAAGAACTCTTACCACCCGGCAAAAACTCCATTATTAGATAAAGATTAATGGGATCCTGAAAACTGTAATACATCTTGACGACCCACTGATGATCAGCTTCGACGAGGACATCCCTTTCAGCTCTTACGTGAGCCACTTGCTCCTTTTCGAGCATGTCTGCTTTCCTTAGTATCTTCATCGCGTAAACGTGACCAGTATCTTTCTTTTGAACGAGTCTCACCTATTTTTCAAACGAACAAAGTCACTTTTATTTATTTTCTTTCGGATCCCCCGAAACTGCTACCGCATTCGTTGATTTATCTTTTAGCAATTTTTAAACGGAAACTCGTTAAAGGAAAAACAAAATGACGCGACATTGTCTACCTCGCCGAAGGCCCCTCTTCCGATGACCTTGAGTGGTTCGAAATCTTCGACGCCAAGCCTGGACCTCTTCAACCGCAAGAATTCCGTTTCCTTCTGGGCATGTTGCAATCTCTTCTCCTGCTTTTGCTGTTCCGAGAGACCCTCATCCTTCAAAGATTCCTCCAACTTTGCTAGCCTCTGTTTTCTTTCTATGTGTTGGGCTATTAAATTGCTGTAATAATTCTCCAACGTTACCTAAAGGGTCAACAAAACGAAAAGAAAAGAGATCAGAGAAAAATAATAAGCGCGGGTGCTGGCTAAAATCAATAACGTTTGATTTTATTCGTTGATCGATAAGATAGCGATATCGAATGAAGAGGATAGAAGAGGGAAGGGGTGGGGGTGTCGGAAGATAATTGTTCCGAGTTTACTTTGCGAGTCTCGATCGATCCTTTATTAAAAAGTGACAAAAGTGACAAAGGGACGGGGCGAACGACGAGATAAAATACGATTTGCGAAGATTTTCCTAAGATTTCTTTCTTACCTTGGCCTTGGTAGCTTTGTCCAACGTGTGCCCGCTAAATCGAATAGTACTCTCCGTGGCAGCCATCTCCAAAACCCCTGAAACAGTATTAAACCAAAGCTAATGCGTTCAATTATTCCTTCAATGTGCTCCATTTTCTTCTTCTTTTTTTCTTTTCGAAAAAAATACGTTATTGAAACGTAATATCTTCTATGCAGGTAAATATAGCATTATCATAAGTGTTAACAATAACCGTTATCTATTTAAATGTCTTTAGCATAGTAAGCGTGGCAACTTTTTCAAGTCCTTTTTAAAAGTCGAATAAAACGTCATAGAAAAGTTTAACGTTGAAATAAAATTCGGTCGTAAGAAGATTCGCGATACCGAATCGCGAATTGGGCTTTTTTATGAAACATCGAATTAATCGTCGGTCGAAAATTCCCTTAATCGAAATGATTGCAATGTATATTACGATTAGGGAGATGACACGGCTTAGGTTAGTTAGACGATCCGGCCTGTCGAAATCAACTGAATAATCGTTATAGATCCGTCAAGATGTCGTTCGGATCCTTCGATCGTTTATTATTGTTTATATCAACGACGACGATCAAGGTTTCCCATCAATTGGCAAATTCCACGAACGCGATTGTTTAGTTTTCAAATATGTATCTAATAGTAACGTCATACCACGGTAACCTTCCAAATGATTATTTATGATCGATTGAAAAAGAATTCAATGGAATTGTTCACCCAATTGCGACCGGTCATAGGAAAATATCTAATAGGATTTAAACCGAGCCCCAACGAATTTTCTATGATTAATGTTAAAATGATAAAAGATTACTAACTATAAGTGTTGGATAAATAATTATCGATCCTTCGTCTTGGAACGTGCCGTTTCTGCTCGAAATTGCTGTTGGTACGATCGAAGAATCTGAAGCAGTTGAAATTTTGCGGCATCGCGAGGAAAAGAAAGAAAAAGAAAATGTTTCAAAGGTAATCGAGATCGAAGGAAGTTAAAAACGATGTAAGACATGACGCGGTGTGTGCGTTGCACGCGTCGAGTTTTTCGAGACTACTTTAGCTCGCTTGCCTGCTGCTGTGTTGTTGCTGCTGCTGCTGCTGCTGCTGCTATTGCACTTGGTGCTGCTGCACTTGGTGCCTTCGAAAATGAAAACTCGCGTATTACTCGCGTATTACTCGCGTATTACTCGCCGCGAGTATAATGGGGGCCTCGGTCTTTAAACAAAAAGGAACAACAAAAAAATAGACGACGTGGGAGCGCTGCGCTAAGTGGCTCTTACGATAATTACCGAAGAAACTTATCCTCCTATACACTGACACATTCGGTTCAAAGTAACCACGATTATCGTATTTTACATTTTTTGTTTTTTTTTGTTTTGCTTAACTCAACAAGTTAAACAAATCAAATTTGAAACAAGTATAGAAAATTTCGCCGATGAAAGTAAATTTTAGAACGGAATTACACCTGCGTATTATATCGTACAGTACAATCGTTTTGTCTACAAGACTCGGCCATTTTCGAGGTCATCTTATGCTGTCATCCTATGAATCAGTCTTACGCAATTACAAAGATGAGCAAATCGGTTGAGCTTTCAAAATTGATTGGAAACCACTATATCGCGTACTCTTTTATTTTTATTCAATTTTGAAAATTCTTTTGAAACATTTCTCCGATCGAACAAATGCACGAAATAACTCATCGGCGAACCGCGATAATTAGCACGATACGTCATTTATCTTTCGCGGGAGGGTTAAACGAAAAATCGAACGAGACGAATTTCAAACGTCAACCGAAAGACACACTTACGAACAACACTGTTTTATATAAACGCGAAAATATTATTATATTCGAGAAGGAAAAATAATACGTTTGAAATTTATCGTTCGTTGGTTAGCAGCGCATACCGCGTCCTCGATCGTATACGGTCAAATGGAAATTAGGTCTCGCAAAAAGAGAGAGAGAGAGAGAGGAAAGCAGCACGCGTATCGCGATTTGCTGTCCATCGTGCCCCATTTCGAAAGCATTTCATTACCTTGCCTATATAACATTATTGTAAGATAAGGAAACGAGTACATAAATGAATACCTATGATGTACGCGTATAAATATATGTTTTATATTTACCTTATGTATTTTTTATTGGAGCCTCTAAAGGAAATGAAAAGATCGCGTTGGTGGTAGTCGTTACGAAGCAAAGTATCGGCGTCAAAAGTTGAACACGATATCTCCAGAAATTCTTCTTTCTTTCATTAATTTTCCCATTAATTTTGTTCTCGCGTCGAGCAGAATTGGTCAAAATTGGTAGAAAAAGGAAGGAAAGAAATTTGTGTTTATTTTGATCGAAGAAACGCATTAAAGAAGGAAACGACGACTCCTCTTCCTCCCTTTCGTCGAAGAGCACGGGATTAAATGTCCCTTTACAAATCGATACAAGACGATAGATATATATCGGTGACTCTACTTAACCGAGCAAGTAATAAAGTGACGTCAGCCGCAAAAAGAGATTAATCGATCACCGCGATATCGCCCATCAACGCGTCTCTTTTCTATCAATGATCGTCGATTCAATTTTTCTACGGAAAAAAAATAGACTTTCAAATTATAATCGTTTCACGCGTTCCAAAAATACTATTTCGTTTGGCAAACTGAACAAACTTCGAAATATTATGTTTACATTTGCTAAATATGATTTAACGAGCTCGATATGCAATATTAATGGTCCACGATTAAATAATATCATAAAATAGAAATGAAAATCATTGCGCGCCAACGGGGCTACGCGCATCCACCAAAAAAGTATTTGAAAATATCGATTTTACCTCGATAGAATGTAAAAAGAAAAAGAAAGAAGGATAGAAGAATTAATCGCACGTGCCAGCCTACTTGTTCCTGGCATTAAGAATCTCGTAATTAACGCTTACGGTATTTATCTCTTTCTATCGTTTTTTTCCTCGTTGCACTATACGTACGCGCGAGAACAGCTATGATTACCAACAGCTCGAATCTTTGGATAACAATCGAGATAAAAAGATAAATATCGAGATTCTTGATCTAACGTCAAATCCATACGTCAAAATTGTTACTTTTCTTTTTCCAATTATAAATGCCAAAAGTTCATTGTTCATAGAAAAAATAATTCCAGGGTCGGTCAAAGGGTTGTACGTAATTTCAAAAATCAATCGCGTACTCTTCTTCCAAACTTAACAGGCTTACTTTGTAAAAAAGGATTTGGCGAGGTAAAATTATCGATCGAATTCGAGTAGCAAGAAAGGATCCTTCCCATTCAAATAAATCCACTACAAATTGACCTTTGCAAATAATTTCTTTTTTCTTTTTTTTTTCGCAAAAATTAGCAACAACAACGTAGGGGAAAGTAAGAAGAAACTCGTTTCACGTTTTAACTCTTACAACACGGTTTCTTACATAAATAAAATCCAAGGACGGGACAGAGATCGCAACAAAGTGCATACATTCGCCGGACGAGAAGAGAAGGAAGGAATTATATCGGTTATACGTTTCCTCTCTTTTCTCTTTGTCTTGCGCGAACATAGATATACACGCATACGCGCATACATACGAGTACTTTGCCGCTGCTGAACTTTTTCCTAGGGCTTCGTTACGTAATAAACTATTAAGCGGACCCTCGAGCGAGGAAAAAGGGTGGAAGGAAGAAGACCGAAGCGAGGACGTCGCGCGTGAAAGGGATCCGTTTTAAAAAAGGCTCGAAACGCGAAGGAAAGCACACCGAAGAGAGAGATGCATTTCGAACAAATCTCATACCTCGTACAATGAATCAAAGTAATCGTATCACCGGGATACTCTAGTACCTTGGCCCAAAAGTTTTGGCCGAGCAAGCACCTATCGCATCCCGGCGCGCATCTATCTCCTATCTTTTCATCTCTCTTATGTATTTCTCTTTTATCGTTAGTCCGTTCTCGCTCTAAATCTCGCAAGAGCGTGGCCGAACCGCAAACATACGCGCGCGCGCGCGCACACGTCGGAGGAAATTGCAAACTCGTAGAACGTTGTGGATGCATAACCGAGATACGACATCTCAAACGATGCTACAATTTAATTGACCTTAATTCATTTCGATCGGGGATCTTAATTAATCGGACATTCATTTCAATTAACTATGTATACACGGACTATGATACAGGTATCCGAAATATCCGAAAAATGACGGGAAGAAGGCGAAAAATGACGGGAAGAAGACGATAAGGGAAATGGAAAAATACAAGTTTTACGGAAGTGGCACCGCTTCCGATGCGAGTAATCGCTGCTGGACCAACTTCCTTTTTTTTCGTTACGTCGCGTCGGCTTTCATTTCTCTTTCCGAAGCCATGCCCGATAAAAAACATAGCCGTTTCGGCTCGGGAACCGATTTCCCCGGCTTGTCAAATCACCCGCAGAGAAATCAAAGAGTCTCGACTTTTTAATGGCTCCATTCGATTTTCCTACAAGCATCCTCATTTTTTTCTACGCGGCGTACTTCCAATCTTTTCTACTGTTCTCGAACGCGAATACGTTACATGTTAAGAACAAAATAATAGAAAGGAAGAATTAAGGAACAATTGTAAGACCCCAAAAAAGGTACGTAACGTATCGCAAAAAAGTTGGAAAGCTGTTTCCACGTCGTCGTCGTCGTCGTCGTCTCCTTTTCTCAACGCGGGAGCGGAATAATGCTTGCCGTTTTTGTATCGTTCTTTCGAAAGAAAAACACTCGCAAGCCGAAATAATACTCCGAGAAAAGAAAAATACGTTTCGAACGTTCGCTTTCACTCGAAGCGCGAATACGCCCACGTGCGCGTATATGCAAATAATGCGCATACGAGCGTGCTTATGCGCGCGGACCGGCTGTCCTAAAAGTCGCATAGAGAAAGACAATGTTGAATTATCGAGTTAACGGTCCACTGGTCGGTACCACTCGACAGATTTAATTGGCGCGCTTATAGCCGTGGCATTAGAATCAAATCAATGGACCAAACGTTTGCTTTTCCATTTCCAAAGATTCAAAGAAGTAAGAGGTAAGAACTTTTGGGAGAACCTGTATTCGTATAGGAGAAGGTGGTTGTTAGATGGAAAGGAGAGATATATAAAGTACGCGAGGAGTAACCTAGCGGATCGATCTGCTAAGATTTCAGCTAGTACACACCCACTCGCGAGTAAAGACCATTACTAAATGTTACTCATCTAACGAGCCGTGGATGGCTTTTCCAAGATACACTGGCGCGCCTCGTTTACATAAGTTTCCGAGTTAAAAGCTATTTTAAGGGCCCCCCGCCCCCCGCCCCCCGCCTTCGTCATTTTCCGCTCCGACAATATTTTTTCTCTCTTCTTTTCTTGGCCTTTATCGGATAAAAGTGGAAGGACGATATACGCTATTTAATTTGTTCTTCAAATGCTAAACCGTTTATAGAATTTCCAATTGAATTTGCGCAAATACCATTACGATCGAAAAGTAAATTGACTTATTAAATAAAAAATGCAAACTGTTTATTTATTCGTCCAAACGAATGTTGTCTTCGAGGAGGAAGGGAGCGAGAGGGGTCTCCAAATTTTCAACGAAGCTGCATAATCGCAAGGTGCGATCGCGATAGGTATTCTCTCGGTCGCATAAACGAGCCTGTAATTGGATCTAGCCCGACGACATACCAACCGACCATCGCACACCAAAATAGACCGTCGTACCATCTCTCTCTCTCTCTCCCGAATCTTTCCAAAAAACACCTTTTCGAGATTCGCCCGTTCAACGTTCCTGCTATACAATGCTTATCGTAATAACGATATAATTCTTTTATACGAATTCATTGTTTTTAATTTATATTATAATTGAAAATCGTTTAAGCGACAGTTCGTGTACATTTATCAATTTTCAAAATGCGAAACACGCGGGAACGCTTATACCTTATGGAGTATGCCCGGGTGGGTGCGCATAGCGAGAGATATAAAGCACGGCAAATCGATGACTCGAATGAACGGGAGAGTTCAACGCGTCCAAATGATCGTCCTTATTGTAATTCGTATGAAATCTGGAAAGAATAAGTTCAAGAAGAGAGAGAGAGAGAGAGAGAAAGAGAAGGGGAAAGGCAAATAATGAAAGGGACTGGAGTCATTGTATGTACGCGCATATCCTATCCGTTTCTATGAACTTCGCATCTAGAAATCGTGTGAAAGTGAAAACATCGATTGCATCATAGCTACGAGTAGAGAGAGAGAGAGAGAGAAACATATAGATGGCGAACGGAAATGACTATCTTTTTGCGAAAGAGCGAGAAGAATGAAACGGAGTCGATCGATGAGTTCAACGATATACGAGTTGCATCTATGTCTTTAACTTTCTTTTTACAGGGTGCAAACAAACCGTATGCGGTTCGAAGCACGTATCGCATGGTAATAAAAAAATGATTAGTCTAAATATTATTATGGCATTCGCGATAGTTGGGACTTCGTTTTACGTTTATATCAAACGAAAAGAAAGGAGAAATGCGTGCCGGAGCGATTATTTTTGGATATCGAATGATTTCATCTTGATTGATTAACGTAAAGCTCTTAGGAAGTAAGAGAAATCGTTGTAGTAAGTTTTTCATGGCGTGCACCTCGATTTCCATTTTTGTCACGGCAGGTACGTTCGAAGCAGCCATCTAATCGCGTGCACTTTCCTCCGAGGATCTAATCACGGTGATGATCGAGAGAGCGCTTTCCATTAAGGCGTAGCCCTCTCGTTAAACAAACTTTCGATTCGTCGCGAGAAAAACAACGACTATTTTTCTCTTCTCTACGACCTGCGGTAACTTTTTAACTGCGGAAAAAATACAATTAATCGCAACGCGTTTTTTCCAAAACTGAGATATCGATTTTATTCGTCCACTCGTTCAATCCTAGGAGAGAAAGTTACACAATGAAATAAATAGAATATCTACGTATAAAAAAACACTAATAGCACTTTCCCCTGTTGCTCGAAATATAATAGTAGATATGGCGGCGGAGCTAAAAAGAAGGCCTCCAGTGCACAAAGGGTTCGTCGAAGGAAAACGAATATCGTAATCTAAAAGCACGGATTTACCGTTCGACGCACCGTTCCCTTCGAAATCCACCGTTAGACCGACGACACGTCGTCTTCGCTGCTATTTCTTTTATTCGATGTCGTTTATGCGACTTTCCAAATAAGGAAATTTTATTTATTACGAATATTATTTTTGTCACACATGTGTACCATCCGTATAAGGAGAAAGTCATATCAACGACATTTAATAAAAATACTTTCACGGAGGACAATGAACCAGAGTCTAACGGTGGATTTTGAAGAGGACGGGTGCACCAAACGTATACTCGGTGTTTTTCAACTACGATACGCATTTTCTTCGATCAACTAACAATTATTCGAATATTTTAATATATTGTACTTTGAGTTCTTCGAAGTCACGACTGCGCAGGAACGTTAAAAAGATCGTTCAATGTATTATTTTGATTTTTGTTCTCGTCGATCGAATGACTCGTCAAAAATAAGTTCGAAAAAAATGTGCTTTCTCCGAAAGAATTATTTTCACGGTCAGGTTCGTCGTACAAACTCGCTCATCGAGAAACCGTACGAAGTGGCAAGCTGGACTAAAACGAATTAGGTCGGCCACGTCTATGCTGCGTTATCTTTTAAGCATTATGCAAGAATACAGCATTTATTTGACCCTTCACCCTGGCTAACGATCTCGCTAGCCACATTGCTACTTTTTCCCCCTTATTTATTAACTGAAATATTATCAGCAAGTTTTAGCAATTTATTGGTGGGGAAAAAAAATATGCGGAAAGTAAAGAAGGGTTAAAAATAGCAACATGGCGTCGCAACGGTATGCAATAAATTTTCTTTATCGTATAGCGCCGGATAAATCTTGGTGAGTTAAGCGACGCGATAGTCGGCTCTCCGCCGTTCGTGACCGCGAGAACATTTACGAGCTGACTTCGAAGAAAATTGGCCCGCGCTAGGTCGAGTTAGAACAAATAATAATTGCAAAATTCGAAGGGGGAAGAGCAAAAAGAGTTTTTCGAAAGTAACCCCTTATTTGGGTCAAAGATCTGTTTTCTCTCCCTACCACCGCACCCGGATCTTATTATTTGTAGGACCACTCGAATGCGGTTAATAAGAAAATAATAATTATCCTGTTCGTTACGATGAAAATAGAAAAATACTCTTCTGTTGGGATAAAAGTTGAGGGTAGCAAAGATGAAAAAAGAAAAGTCATTGTTTTACCGATCGTTAGGAAGAACAAAGTTACTCGTTCGTTTACTTATTTACTTACTTGCAAACTTAATTAGGAGACGCGAGAAGGAAAAGTAACTAGGCACACGATCGAGCGAGGTCTATAATATCCGAGGAAGGATCAATGACCCCTTCTCAGGTATATATACCTTTAAACGGTGTTAGTATCGTATCGAAGATTTTCCCAACGGACCGCCGAGCTCTTCTTCGTCGTTCGACGACGCGAGAAAAACAAAAGTAGCAAAGGTAATAGTAAAAAGAAAAAAAAAACTGCTCCGCGCGAGATGTTCGTGAACCCTGACGAGGAAAGAAAGGCGCGATCACAATGGCTGTCATGGAGTTTCCGTGCCATGGATACTCCGAGTGTGAGTCACATCGAATTACTCGTCGTGCTCTTTCACCTACTAACGGATTTAAGCTCCTCTACGGATCTAGAACGCCTTTTCTCTCGTCTAATTTTTAACGATTGTATATACGTACATATGAAAAATCAAATATCGTCGTTCTTCGATGCTATGATTTTGTTTTGGGACACCCTGCACATGTGTGTGTGTGTCCTTATTTAAATCTACTGCCGCGTATTAGAAGGAAAATGTGGAAATTATGGAAATGCGAATACGCATCGGTGCGCGACGAGTTACGTATTCAAAAACTTTCAACGAAAAGAAGAATATCGAGTAATAGATACTCAAAACTGAAATATCGTATGGAAAATCTCTAGTTCTAGTAGTAATTTTCTCTAATTTCGGCAATTATCATTCCCCTGCGCGGATGCACATTTACTTACAATACGCGCCTTCTTTTATATCGTCGGACGAGGTAATTTGACGAAACACGCGGGAACTATGAGGTTTCTGCTCGCGCAGAGGCCCTGCCAAACAAGATTACGCGCGCGCGGAAGAAATTAAGTTCACTGAAAACATCGATACATTTCAACGATACATTTCAACGAGACTTTACGAGAAGAAATAAAAAAGAAGAAAACAACTTTGAAAAACCGATCAAAAACGATAGACGCGTTGATTTTTATTTCTATCGAATAGAATAACAAGCTTCGGATTACGTTTTTTTTTACGAATTCGAGGATTAATGCCATGGAGAAAAATTAGTGAAAAATTTCGAGCTATTTCTACTCGAAAATGGAAAGTACTGTAATATATTAAGTGACACCTGCCAGTGTTGGCTTGCCAACAACGATATTGTCCGATTCGCGATATATTCTCGAACGCTCCGTGTGCGTGCGCGCAAGGCATGTTATTTCGGGTTCCTATAACTACGTTCCTCGGATATAACACGCCACACGTTCAATTTCAAATACTATTTCTAATATCGCCGGCTGGAAGAATTTTCAAATTGATTTTCCCAATTATTTTCCCTCGGTTCACTGTCATAATTACCGACGACACAATTATCATAGAAAAATTATTCAGAGAATTTCTTAAAGACAATATTATTTTTCGTTTTCTCACATTTCACTCGACTTTAGTCCAATCGGAAACTATTCGAGACTCGTATTATCGACGGACATAAGTTCGATAGACTATAAAAAGAATCTCTGACCGGGCACCGAATCGAGAATAGAATTGTCATGTGCACCTAGAGGGAACGTCGATAAAACGAAAAGAACGATTATTTGAAATTCAAAAGTAACCTAAGGGATACGTAGATAGGGAAATGTAGATGTCTTTAAAACTGCTTCATTTTTGTCTAATACAATTTGTCTAATCTAATTTGAATATTCTTTTGTATTTTGTATTTGCCGTTGAAGAAAATGAATTTACGTTTGATAAATAGCAGACACGCTACTATTAAATAAAATTGAAATAATCGTTTTTTCGCGTTGTATAATTTAGTATAAATAAATTCGCAATCACTTACCCGATTAATTGGTACTACGCAATATAATAAAGCGAGCATCTATGCATTAAACAAATTTGTGGTTCGGAGTTAATTCGATCAATAGTGCAGTAATTAAAATAGAAAGAATGATATGGTTTGGAGAGCTGAACGGTATAACAGCAGAAAGCGAGACTCAAAGCGTTTCTCTAACGATCCTGGTCGAACAAAACCACGAACGGCTTGCCACTCGAAGGTACACGAAGGTACACGATTAGTTTTACTAACAAACTATACTCGATTCAATCTTACTCGATATATTTCGATACTTTTACATACTTTTTATAGAAAAAAAAAAAAACAATCAACAAAATAAAAATTTTTATTTTTTTCTCTTTGATAAATGCGAGCTTTCGTGAGAAAGTTCATTAGAAAATCGCAGGTCGAGTCTTCTTTAGGAACTTTAAGTTCAAACGAAAGCTCGTCCTCCCTCTACGGGAACAACATCCTTTGTGAATTTCCATCATTAGTTATATCGTTAAATATACACGCTAATTACAAAGTCACGTATTTGGTCTTTTTAACGCAATGCTATTGCATAAAAGACAAAAAGAATACATCGAAGAGCGAAAGAGGAAACCTTACCGAAGGAGATAACGACAAACTAAATAAAGATCAAGGAGAAACGTTAGTTAAAACGCACGAGTAGAAACTATGCCGGACAGAATTTGCAATCGAAGGATCAACGATCGATTCCATTAATTCCAATAATGGGGATATTATTGAGGGTACGTAAAGTTCGTCGTACCTTCGTTATCGTGGGCAGGATGCCTTTTCGTCGCGGTGCATCGTCCAACTCGTCGTCTCGGTCAGCTGCGAGTACACCGTGCACAGCACTCTTTCCACCTCTTCCACCACTACTACTAGCGACAGCAGCAGCAGCAGCACCACCACCACCACCACCACCACCTCCACCACTACCACCACCAGCAACACTACTACGTCCTACCTCCTCTGGCACCAAAGTATCCAATTTTAGCGGGTTGTCTCTGACAGAACGCCGCCGCCGACGACGAAGACGACGACGACGACGACGACGACGAGTACGCGTTCACTCGGCCACTTTGCCCAGCAAAATAAAAAAAAACAAACGGAAAAGAAGGACTCGATGCACTTTAAACGGAGAACCTCGTTGCACACGTGTCCATTTTTTTTCTCTATTTTCTCTTCTCCCCTTCTCCATTCCTGGAGGAGTATATCTTCTTTCAACGAATTTCTTCTCAAAGGATTCGAGGTCTCGTTGATGGTTGGCGAGAGAAGAGAAACAAACGACGTCCACTTTCCGTCTGCGACGCGAATGAGATAACCGAGACGAATCGGAAAAAGTGGGGATAAGGGAAAGGGAGGATCAAGGAAAGGAGTAGAGTGCTGAGGAGAGAAGAGAGGTGTCGAGGGAAGGGGAAGGAGAAGGAAGAGAAAGGAAAGAAATGCGGTAGGCGTATCTCGTTCTTTCTCTCGCGTGCGCTTGGAAACAAGAAAGAGAGAGGAAATAGCGGATGATAATGGAATGAGAGAGAGAGAGAGAGACGGCGATATTCGACGAACGAACGAACGAACGAACCGAGCCACGGAAAGGAAAGAAATAAAGATGGGTAAAAAGAGAAATTGCGAAGGAAAGAGAGAGAGAGAGAGAAAGAGAGAAAAGGGAAGAAAGAAAGAGAGAAATGCGAAACGTGCCGCGCGAGTTCCAAGCGACGACTCCCGTTTTCTCGTCTCCTTTTCTCTCTCTCTCTCTCTCTCTCTCTCTCGTGCTTCCGTATGTCGGTCGGGTGGTGCCGAGGGTGGGAGTGGAGGGGGCCGATCCGAAAGTGCGGCGACTCGTCACCTGATTGCAGCTGCCCCCGCCCCCGCCCCCGCGCGCCCACCTCTTTATCTTTTGATCCTATTCGCGGCCTTGGTTATTTTAGCGCGAATAAGAGATCCTTCTTCTGGGCGGTTCCATCTTTCATTCGGAATTTTCCTTTTTCTCACCTTTCAATCGCAATATCACTTTGTTCCGTTTCAATGAAGAGCCAATAATTGTATTTGTTTATAATATTAGTTGGTACGCGTTCGAGTAGATGCGAGCGACGACGATGGTTGGTTGGCGGTCCGCGATCATCTGAAAGGAAGCAAGCTCGGTGGATTCCCGATGACCTAGTCGCCTTAGGCGCCAACGACCGACAAATCAGAAAGCGAGTTTCTCTCGCCTCTTACCTAAGTCAGCCAATAGGGACGCGCGATCCACGCTCGCCGCAACCACCTAGGTGACACTTCTTCTTCATTGCATTTGTTTGTTTATACACTTCCATCGTATTTTTCTTGAACTATTTAATCCGCGCAAATGGACTACCTCCCCCCTCCCCCCACACTGTCGATAAATTTCTTTCCACCTTTTTTTTGTCTATAAAATACAAAATCGTCGCAATGAAATTTTCAATATAAGTCTCAACGTTGATTTGGATGCGTTTATCGGTAAAGAAGAGGACACGTATCGCGTGATAGCCGCGCGTACAGGTAGCACCGTGGTACTCCGCTACTACTACCAGCTCCACCACCACCTATTTCTTCGAATCTATACATACGCACACGTACACGTATATGTACCGTATAGCAGTACACGTGGGAATATTGATTCTGCCGCGTCAGCTGCTCGCGTTCGCTCTTTGGCTCATTCTCGTGCTACCCTACCGCACTCTAACCTACATTCACGCGTTCTCCGACATTTCGGTATACGCTTACGTATACGTAAATGCCGTGGATATACTTATTAGAATCCACGCATGCTATTTTTCTCATGACTCATATCGTATACTTCTCTCTCTCTCTCTCTTTCTCGAGAATTTCTCAACTCGTAATGTAGATGGCACGAATGTGACCATTTTCAAACGTCCTTTTATTATGCATATTCTTTTCGTTAGGAAACAAACGAATTCAAGATAATTACGCGACGTTTCGAAAAATTGGGAAAAGTATTAAAAAAACGGACAAAAATGAAGATTCCGTAGCTTTCGATTGCCGCCTCGTATCTTTTGCATTTCTTAGCTTTTATCTTATATTAAATGTTATCGTTAATTAACATATTCAAGAATGAAATGACTCTCGTGTAAGTTGTGCTACTCGCGTTATATTATTTTTGGATAAAATATACGAATTTTCTAATAATTAGAAGGAATCGAACAAACGACCGATTAATAGGACCGAAAGATTTTCAGGAGAATCTTTCTCTAGCGATTCTTTTCCATTGTTCAGCACGTTTTCGATATTGCTTTCGGAGTCGATCGGACGGAAAAGGATTATCGATGAGCAAAGTAATATGCCTCGATGATCCCTTTGACACGCAAGGCTGGACGATCGCCGTTGTTTCAACACTTTCGGTCTTTTGTGGAATTACCGATTTTCCTTCGGCTTTTTTTCTTTCTTTTGGATACCACCGCGGGTCAATGATCTACGACGACGACGCGTCGTTTTTTTAATAACGATTCACCGCAAAATCCCTTTTATACGTTTTCCAAAAATGTGCAAAACCAAGTTGTAATATTTTTACGAATTAACGCCGACAAAGTTTAAAAACCACTGCTGTAGAAGATATTACTTTTACCTGCATTTCTGCATTAGAAAGAACTGCTGCTTAGAAAGAACTTACGGCGTTACTAACCTGTAACAGAAGAAACAAAATCGAGTATTAGAAAATGGGTGCGGCGCTTCAGCTACGAACAAAATATCTATACGCGTGTACATATATTCGCGTATATAAAAAATAGAAATTCTTCGTTAAGAACTCTCTTAACTCTTACGTTAATCGCGATTGCAAATAATATTGAAACGCCTCGTAGATGTTTTCCTACGATATTACGATACGATCGATTAATATTTCGATTTTACCAAAAAAATCTCCTTATCTTTAATATATCGAAACAAGCGAGTCGTTGATCGATATCGAATATCGTACTTATTTTGGATCGATAGATTTTCTTCTCGCAAATTTTTTTAACGTCGATCATTTCATATTTGTGCCGATAATTACGATACTAACTCGACGATAAGTCGACAATTTATTTTTTCCAATTTTTCCACTTTCTATATATCTTTTAAACATAATTAAATATAAATAATTATTAATAGGAGGAAAAAAGAAAAAGATTGTCTGCTCTGGAAGCGATTTGAAGGGCCGGAAAGAGGAGAAGACGATCAGCTGAGTCGGCTCTCTTGCTCGCTAGATTGATTTTCGGAACAGTGTTATATACCCACGCGTGTATCGATTCCCCTTCATCCTCTCCGTCTCCTCTTATACTCTTTTTTTTTTTCATTTTTTCACGAACGACGAAACGTGACAATAACGGAGAAGCAAAAAGAAAAGAGTGTGCGAGAGAGAGAGAGTGAGAGAAAGATGTCCTAAGGGCAAAGGGAGAGTCTTATTGATTTTTTAGAACATCTGATCCGCGTATAGAGTTAAAGAGTGAGGGAAGAAAGAAAGAGGATAGAATGCAAGTTTGGGGAAAAGGGACAGAGATATTTTTCTTCTACAACCTCCTCCTCCCCCACCCTCCCTCTCTCCCTCTCTCTCCCTCTCTCTTTCGCTCTCTATCTCGTCTGGCCTTCGTAGTTTCTGCTGTTGGCTCGTACCTGTGTTGTTGCCACGGTAACAGCCTAGATTCGAGAGACTGAAAGGGACTTCGAGATAGACTGGCGAAGGAGAGGGAGGGAGGGAGGGAGGGAGAGAGAGAGAGAGAGAGAGAGAGTTCTCGTTGCTCGGCGGTCCCGTCCCTTTGTTCCAGATTTCCGACGCTGCATCATTCCGTATATCTCGAGATGATCAACCTCCCCTATCTCTTCTTCTTTCTCTCCTCCTTTACTCCATCCACCTAACCAGTACTTCAAAAACCTATGTAAATAGTACATATCGTTCAATTCGTACGAATTCGAGATGATTTCTCAACCCCTTTCCTTAGACATCCTTTATGAATGGATGAAGGTTTAGATTTGATTTTACATCGATTACGTATTACGCGCGTAAGTATGTACGTACTCACATTTTAAAGTACGCGTTAATTGAAGTCGAAGCGAGAGAGAGAGAGAGAGAGAGAATTGCTTTGCAAAAAACCAGCTAAGTTTTTCCGCTTGTTAACAATTTTTCAGGAGCCTGTTGCTGGAGCAGTTTCTCACCAAATAGTCACGAATGTGAGTTACAAAGAGTCACTTTTGCCAGACAGAACACTCGAAATGAGTGAAAAGAGAGCAAGAGGAAGAGCAAGAAGAAGACGCAAAAAAGGAACAAGGTTCCAAAGGTTTTCCAAATGATCTCGACCTCGAGACCGTCGGGGAGAGAAAAACTAAAACCGGAAGCGTTTCTTTTTCCCTCCGTTGATTTTTTCTTCTAAAGCATCGATATACAGAAATAGTAGACAATAAGGATGAAAAAAAGGCAAATCCTTCCTCGGTGACCCTGACCCGTTACAGACGAATGATCATCGATCTGGTTTCGCGATCTAGAATAAGAAAAAAAAACGCTTCGATGCGGCTGATAAACGACGAAAGTGAAAATGCATGTGAAAATCCGGTTTGACATATATATATACCTACGCATACGTATACCCATAGATATCGATTTATGCGATATGATATAACAATATCGATTAGTAATTGAATTGGATAAATCGACGATCACGGAAGAAAGAAGAAATCGGAAGGAAGAGAAGCGGATGTTGTACCTGTATCCGCGATACGCGTGTATTTGTGCAAACAAGTCTGGCGAATGCAAAATTCCCTGGGTGTCACGTGACTCTAACGTTCTCGAGAAGAATAACTACTCGACCTCGTCCTAAATTTCCACCGCGCGGAATCCTTCCTCGTCCTCGCCCTCGTCCTCGTCCTCGCCCTCCTACCCCAATTTCCTCCTAGGACGACCCTTTGGAACAAATCTCTCTCTCTCTCTCTCTCTCTCGGAAAAGCACGACTCGACGAGGTTTTCCATCGTTTCCTCCGCGCGTTTGGCACTCTGCCAAACAGGAAGAGAACGTTCTGTACGATAATCTACCCTTGCTTTTTTTTCTCTTCTAATTTCTTGCGCAACGATCGGAATCGAGTTCCTATGAGTTCAAAATCTAATGCAGTCTTTTCCTTGACTATACATTATATTCATTATATTCGTTAGTCGAGCCGTTTTCTTTTAATTTGTAAATTATTACTTTTATTACGGACAATAATTGACAAAAAGCAGCAATAAAAAGTTAATCGGTAGCGGTCATCGAACTTGTTCGGCCTCGAGAGACTAGTTTTCAAGGTCCCATAGAACGAAGCCCATGAGAATGAAGATGGTCATAATTGTTCCACGAAGTCGTATGCTTTCCCCCGTTTGGTCCAGGCACCATACGTGCGCGCGACATCGATATCTTCTCGCGGTCGTTATTCCCCATCGATGAATCACTAAACAGGTATTCACCTTTTTCTTTTTTTCTTTATTTTGCTTTACTTATCTTTTCTTTCCTTCTCGTTTCAATTTTTACTCGAAACGTGTCTCACATCCGTGTAACGCGAGATCTGCTTTTATTACCCAGTATGCAGATACGAAAGAGGGTTCCTCCAGGTTTTCTTCTTGGACTCTTCAAAGTATTTCTCCCTACCGTGCACGATCGTTCAGAGTTTACACAAATATTCCATCAAACTGATGCAAATCCAAAATAGAATAGAGCTTACATCGCCCAACCCGCTATTTTCTATGCAAAAATTGCGTTACACGAATGAGACTTGCTTTAAAACACGGCACGATTACAATTTTTCCATATATATTAATAACGAAGTTTGTTACGTAAACATGACAATATACAAATGTTACCACTTACATAAGTAAGTAGATTTATGTTTCATCAAGGAAGCAATTCGAAAGTTCCCACAACGGATATTTTTCATTCGGGAAAGACGAAGAGGAAAAGAAAAGGAAGGAGAGGGTGTTTTCGGAAAATAAAAGCGGGTCAAACTATCGCGTCGACGCTTAAAGAATGAACATATTTGCGTCAATAAGACCATAGTTAATCTGACAGAAGGTATCCAAAAGAAGAAGAAAAAGAGAAAGAAAAAGAAAAATATAATAATTTATGATAATGAACGGCGCGGCGCCGGTCGCTCGTCCCGATTAATCTACTTCCGTGACGTAAAACCGTTAAGCTCGACAGCATTCGATCCCAACATACGTTTTTTCTTTCACTCTAGATAATAGGTGTACATATAAATGTAATAATCCATGTAACGGTAGAAAAGCCCATCAAAATTTTTATCGCGTTCGTTCATTTTATACGAATTAATAATTAATCGAATTGCTTTATGAAACTTTAGACGAACATCTATATTGTTTCATATTTCAATAAATATTAATCGACAACATTGTTATCAAATAAAAAGATGACTTTTAAAGATATGAAATATTATTAATCGATTTGAATTAGTTTTGAAAGGAAATAAAAGGAAGTGGCGCGAACGTCGCTCGAGTATCGATTACAAAGAATACCGATGGAAGTACCCGGAAGGAATGGAGTTCTAGGTCGTACTGAGCGAACCGAGTCTAACCTACTTTCTTCAAATGCGAGATAGTATCTCTCTCTCTCTCTCCCTGCGTTGAATTCCTCGGTTGGGCCCGTGCGTTCATGACTACTACTACTCTAACCACCGAACGAAATAGCACGTGTAAATGGTATTATTATCATACGCATAAAAAAGAATAAACGAATCTATCGGTAATTGTTATGTCTTATTAGATATTATTGCGCAAAACTTAATAATAAATAAATAAATAAATGAATGAACGAACGGAAAGGTACCAACTGACCTGAGAGGTAGGATTTCGCGCAGGTGATGTACCCGCACATTTGTCCGATCTTGTTCCAGACAGTCTTGAAAAACTCAGAATTGTACATCGGTAAACGATACCGAGTTACCACCGATCCTTCCTCCAAGACGGCAAAATCGGCAGAATCGTTACGAGGATGCCTCTTACAAATCCAATGCATTCGCGCGCACAAATTTTGGTAATAATTTATCTTTCTATTATAATGAAAGTTCGGATATTGTTATTAATAGCAAATATAAGTTTTTCAAGTTGGCAGGGAGGGAAAGTCGAAAGACGCGCTCTAAGGCTTCGTTGATGCGCATAAATAACTAATTTCAATCCTTGACTCTTTATTAAATCCTGCTCTATCGACGTGACCTTCGTCATGCGAGTTCTCGTTGCGTCACGAGCACGCAACGGTTCTATCTTTGCTTCAATCTACTTATCCATGCACACGTACGCGCACACGCATACTCGTGCAGCAGACGACGTGACACCATAATGGACGAAGTCGTTTTACCCGCCCCCGCCTTTCTTTTTCAAACTCTCGTGAAATCGCGTGTGTCTCCATATTTATTCTCGGAACGTCGCAATAATACGTTAGAAAGTAAACTCGCGTTAGTTTGTTCTGTAATAGTTTTATCGCGTTGCCTCCTTTTTTATTTTTATTTTTCACGTTTTATCGAAACAAATAAATGAGATTAAACCAACATAAGTGACAGATTGCGAAACATTGTTGTTACGTTATCGCACGACGAAAAAGGAGAAGCTAATTATTATGTTCAATATTTATACCGTAATCGATCGAGTCGTTTATTACTCTTTAACAAATATTATAGTAAGGAAAATTTTACTTTCAAAATGAAAAATCGATAATCGGAGACAACAAATAATCACGAATTAAAAGTAAATTAACGAGGCTAAATGAACGAAAATGAAATAAAATAAAAGAACGAAAGGAGGAGAAAAAAAGATATCCGAGATCTAACGGGTAGTTGGGACGAGGCGAAAAGTGGCGAAGGTGGAGGAGGAAGCAGAAAACAAAGGGGAAACAAAGGGTCAAGCCAAACGATGCGTGACGCGAGTGTAGTGTGACACGGTGGGCTTCGTTTCAAATTCACGGTCGTTGTTCCGTCAGCGAAACGTAAGTAAGTAACTAAGTACAACTAGGATGACAACGACGATGCGAAAGACTTCTCTAATTTACGCTAAAATATTAAATACAATGACGAGAGAGAAAGAGAGAGAGAGAGAGAGAGAGAGGGAGAGAGAGGGAGAGGAAGAATCAATAAAGTTTCCGTTCGAAAAAGAGAAGCTTTTAACGTTGTAATCCCGTGCTCTTATCCGTTCGACATCGTATCTTCGAGGTTTTTCGATAATTTCAACAAAAATGCTTACGACAAACAGGAAACGATAAGATTGCGTAAGAGAAAGGCGCGCGCGCGCGTTAATGCCACGATCGATATATTCTTTTCGATAAAATGCTATAGATAATATATACTTGTTACGCTCGTTCGATCCATTTCATATATAAGAATACATATTTCATTTTTCTTCGCATACATAAAAATATATAATCGTGCCGGTAATTATGACGGTATTTTACGATTTATTTTATATCGAAATGATTTATATTATCAAAATAAATGATTCTACTGATTTTTCCAATTTTTCGAGCTCGTTGCCAAAATGCGCGTTTCAAATTACATTCATAAATAGAATTTTTCTCGTATTTTGATTTGCTTTGAAAGCAAAAATTTGCTTCGCAAGGCCATCTCCTAATTGGAAATTAAATCGGCAAACGAAAACTCGATATAAAAGCGATATTTGCTCGCTTAGAGGATCTTTTAAATTTTCCATTTATTTATTTAATTTATATTTTGACTAGGACAACGAGCAACCAACTGATTTGCATTTGAAATTCTTTTTGCGCCGTTTCTCATTCTTTCTTTGTCTGGTCCGTCTCTTCACGTTCGTCGACTCCTCCTCACGTACTCGAAGCCGTTCAATGCGATGAATAACTGTTTTTTTCTTTTTTCCTTTTTGCGTTCTAATATCGTTCAGAAGCGGAACGGCCCGGGAAAACAACCGTTTGCTGTTAACACTATTGTTTTCTTATAAATCATCTAAAATCCAATATGCAATGGCAGCAAGTATGTTCGATGGACGACGACGACGACGACAATTACACACAAATTTGTCTTTTATATTAATTATTTCAATATAAAATAAATCATATATAATTGATTGAAATTTTGTCGCTCGGGCTATTGTCATAATTACCGACACATTCGTTTCGAATTCGTCGGAGAAAAATAGTACAGGATTTGCCGAAGTTGCCGCCCGTCGTTGATATTTTAATAAACTCGAGCATTATCGTGGAGGTCAGTTTAAATTGATAGGTTAATTCGAACGTCACGTGATCGAAGCATCATGAACGAAGAGTTATGCTAGCTAGCGTAGCCTCTAACTGCACATTTGCAAAAAAAAAAAAAAAACTAATTAGAAAACGTAATTATCACCTTCTCGGTTTTTGTATTTTTTTCTAAATCGATTCGGAAAGAACACTCTCGTATACGTAAAAAGAAAAAATTATTGCATTATCTTTGTCGATAATGGAACGGAAATTAGGCACACCTTTTTCAAACACTTATTTTCGATTTTGCCGGAAAAAAGAAATGTTTCTTATCGAGGGACATGATCGCTTTGGGAACGCAATATATATATATATTTGTATATTATTTGAAAGCGTTAGATGAGAGAATGAATAAAATAAAAAAGTTTGATCGGTTGTACGCGTCGAGCAACGAACCGGTCGCGCGTGCTCGAGTGTAACCGACTAACTAACCGCTTCGATGCTTGACCGTCCGCTTCTGAGTTCCTTCAGAGAGAGAAAACGATGATTGTGTGTGCGTATGTTAGCGAGAAAGGGAACTACGCTATGACGTGCTCAAGTGTCTAAGCGAATGCGTAAGGTAACCACTGGTACACACTTGTAAGTATATTCCAACGATAGTTTTCGATGACGCAGGTGTCGCCAAAGCAAATCTGGGACTGTCTGCGGTTACCGATTTCAACCGGAAACTAGCCCCTTGCCATTTTATTTTATTTTCGTTTAGCTTGGAAATGGTAAACAACGGATAGCGGACCAACGGGATGAAACTGCTTTCGCGAGACGCGTTAAACGAAAGTCGATCGCCGAAACGAGATTTGCCAAAGGATTACCTTTTCATCCTTCTTTTTCCTTTTTTCAATAATATGCAAATATTTCTTAAATACAGGGTGTCTTAGTTACCAAGATGTTCGACTTTTACGTATCGAGTAACTGTACTCGCTACTGCAAACAATGTATGCGAATTATACTGTAGGAAATCGGTACAAAAATTCATACGCGTATGTATACCGTGGAAAAAAAGACACCGTTTTCTCATACGCAAAGATATCCGAATACACATATGCAAGATGCGCGCGCGCGCGCGTGCGTGCGTGCGAGCGTGTGCGGACAAACACGAGAATAATAAAAGAGTATATGACATAAATAACGTTGAATATTATTATCCTTCTCTCGACAATTTCTTTCGCTTCTTTCATGTTTCTCGACGGAAGAAAAAAGAAAAAACGGAAAAAGAAAAAACAAGACGAGAAATTTTCTAACGGCACGAAAATAACCTATCGTTACGCGTAACAGTTCTCAAAACAATTTATACTTTTCATCTTGAATATTGCAATACCGGGCTCTTGTTATTTCTATTTCAGTAATGGTAAGCTTAGTTCCTCGATGCGAAGTTTTTGAAAGCCAAACGAGAGCTCGATATACTCGAGAAAACAAATACTAATAAAGGGAAGTAATACATTGGCAATTTTTTGTCAGGCCAGAGTTTTATTTAAGTTGCGAATGAAGATTGATATTACTCGGTGGTAAAGAGAGAACAAAAGAATGAAAGAATAATCAATACCGATTGTCGAATTTGGCGCAGGTACGAATCGATCGAAAGGATTTCGTCAGGGTAGGAATTGCAGTAGGGGTGGCACTTCTTAATCTCCATCGCAGGAAATTTCGAATAAAACGCAAAGACCTTCGGCGAAGAAACTGAACTATATACTCGAAAACATCTAACATCGGATCCTAACGATCCGCTATAATTACCAAGGTTATTATTGTAGCCGTGCTTGGGCAATTCGCCTAGTCGACAAAATTGGAGTGCGAAATCGATAATCCGTTCTTCAAACCCACGTTCTCGCTCGCCTACGTCGAGCAAAGTACTTACATAGTACGTAGATATAGAAACCGATATAACTATGGACGTCATAAGATGAAACGATGATTACCTTCGAGCCTAAAGTTCTTTTTCTTATATGGATTACACCCAATTATCCGTAGTATCATTTTTAGTAATCTTTTTTATTTATTTTGATTATACGAAAAAGAGAAAGAGCAAAATTTTTCTCAGTTTTGTTTGCCTATACCTATAATCTCTCTCCCGTCAATTTTATTCGAAATTTTCTACTCGCGTAAAAGCACACTCTTTAGCAAATTTCTCGTTATTTTTCTTTTTTTCTTAGCCCCTTTGATCTCGACTTAAACAAATCGTCGGTACCTACGCTACTCGTTATGCGTTATGCCGTAAAAGGAAAATTTAATTAACTACTTAAAGTTTGAAAATGGTGCTACACCAGAATGTTTTTCATTTTAAAAAAAAAAAAAAATCGTCAAAGTAAATTTATTTTTGACCTAATATAGTACATCGTATTTGACATTAAAAAAAATGCAGCGTATACTATATTATATTAATATTATAACTTAAACGTTAAAAATAGTACAACACTTTTGCAATCGGAGTGTAGAATATTTTTTTCCTTTTAAAAATAATTTCCAAACGAATGGTTTTAATCGCGGAAGCTTTTAATTAAGAGCAAAGTCACTCCGATGTCCAGAAACCATCGTTGTGTCCGAATTTACGTCGACGAGACAACGTCACCGTTGTTACCAGGACATAACCGAGATTAATTTCGACCAAAGGATTTGCTCTTCAACATATCTCTCGGATTTTCTTCCAAATTAACTCTGGATGGAGTCATTAACCAAAATTTAATCCTACGCGCAAAAGTCAATAACACTTGTGCTAATCTGATACGCATTTAATATTGATGCTTTTTACAGACTAATGTCTATTATATATATAAATTGAAAAAAGATACAAATCTAATGAATGATTAGACGACATGTAATATGTAAATACATATGTACTTATAAGTGGCAAATTTATACATTAAAGAATTCGAGATAACGCGATCGTTGCCAAATTCTTGCGACTCCGATAGAAAAATCGTTGGCGCTCTTTCGGAATTTGGCGTATTAATTTTAGTCGACATTCGACCGAGGTCAAGAGAACCTATTCAACGCTAAACGCGTATCGTACTCAACTGCAATTGATCAATTAATAACTCGTAATACTAGACAATTGTTTAGTCAAATCCGACGCATAGGTCCAACGCACAATTTTAATATAATACTTGGAATCATTTTATTCTCATATATTTAATAGTTAAAAACTTAGAGACGTCGAGATAGAGGGAGAAGAATAATTAACGCGTAGGTGGATCTAATGCTATACGCGTACAGGATAAAGGAAAAAGAAGAAAAGGAATAAAAAAGGAAATAGCACGCGTACGTGATATTTCTTTTCAAAGAAATTTCCCTTCATCTACCAAAGCGAAAAGTAAAGAAATCTAAAAATGTGAATAACACCGATGGAAAACGCAAAAGAAACAAAATATATATAAAGGTCTGTTTTCAAAATATTCTAATTAAATAACTTTTCATTTTCTTCTCGTTTTTTCTTTCTTTTTTCTTTTTTATTAAATGTATTAATATTAATTTGGTTAACATAAGTATAAAAAAAAACTTATTTCTACGACGTAGTATAATTATATTAAGAACGAGAGTATCTTTATAATTATTCAACCATGTTTAGAATTTCGTCTAGTATCTCCCTTATCTTTCTTTCCTCTATCTCTTTGCGCGTGTGTATTTTACTTTGCAGTATTATAATGACAAATATGAAGATTAACGAGTCCGAAGAGAGATATTAAATAGTTCCTGAAACTTGGACTATTATAATATCGAGTTGTTGTTAATTATGCAATAATCCTAAGGCAAAGAAAAAAGAAATGACGATAAATGGAAAATTCGCAAGGACTTGTACGCGCCGTTCACCTAATCCTAATCCATATAACTATGTGAGGGAACTACTTTGGAATCGAGTTCTCACAAAACTCTTACGAAACGATTTACGACGTTATTCTTTGTGTCGCCCTATATTGCACCAATGATTTATAGTATTTATTTGGAAATACATTTTCTGCTACTACTGGTGCTACTACTGGTGCTACTACTGGTGCTACTATTACCGTGTCTCTCGTGTAACATTTATTACATTTTTACATGTCGTTCGCTTAGAGAGTATTTTCGTTAAGGACACTCGACGTACTCTTATATGCATGCATATATATTACGTGAATGTTTTCCAAGAAGAGGTCATTGACCCGTCCCCAAATTCGCGAAATAACTCTCGCGAGCTCGCGTTATAACTCGATGTGAATATTAAAGAAGGATTTAATACTTAACGGTATTAACGTTTATGGAAAATCAGGACGATTACTTTCTTCTAAAATTCGATGCCATGCGCGCGCGCGCGCGCGCTTCGATATAATATTATTCGCTCTTTTTATATAATAATAATAACAACTGCTCGATTCCTTAATCATGCCGATATTTTCACGATTTATCGCGATTCCTTCATTTTATGTAAAAAACGTATAGACGTGTAAATAAAATCAATGTTACAAGATCGAACGATAGAAATATCTCTTGCCGAATTTCTTTTGGATGCAATTTTGGATAAATGATCTGAAGATAATAGAATATTTTGTTATCCCAATAACGCGTAAAAAGACGAACAGAAGCGATTATACAGGAAACTTCTTGTCAGCCATTAGCCGAGAAAGACGTGGCCTGTGTGAAAGAACACGTGTTTGCGTAGACATACAGAAACGTATGCATGTGTATGCAGGTAGCTGGCACGTAAAGTACAATCGTGCGGACAAAAGAGAGAAAGAGAAGGTATATACATATATACCAGTACACGGTTTTACTCGATTCTTGCAGAGAAGGCAAAATCGCGTGATCAGAAACTCTAAGTCCTTACGTCCGTTCTCGACTGGGTTCGCCTCCTGGGTTCGCCTGGGTTCGACTGGGTTCGACTGGGTTCACCTACCCGCGCCGCAACTTCCGCCGCCATCTTCTAAGCTACCGCAAAAGCAGGTTCGCGTTTGACGAAACAAATGTTCGCCAAGGAACAAAATTGAAGAGACGATCTTGCGAAATACGACGCGTAGCCTTGGAATGCGGCACGATTTGCCGATTCCATTGAAAATAATAATCTATATCGCGCCATGATAACCTTTTCAAAATGCCATTGATAATAATATTCAATAAAATAATATATATGACTAATCGTAAGTGAAAAAATACGATAAATCAAGTTTACATCTATGATTTACTTGACATTATATTATCTAATAAATTCGTATAATTTTCTGACTCGCGGGCTACTATATCATAATTACGAACATTTCAAATAAATTGATCGGTTCGCAAATGCGATTCTTTTCAAAACAATATGCACGTGCTATTAAAAGAAATTATAAAATAAAATTTATGATCGTGTATAACAAATTCATCGATGATAACAATAGCAGGGAATTTCTAAATAAATAATAAACCTATTGCCGGTGAAAGAGAAAACTAAAGACGATAATTATGAACTCGAACTGGTTGGTACTATTGAACTGCGCGAGCATTGTCTCAGGGCCAGTTTTGTCCCTGTAGTAGAGAATGCGCGAGTACTAAAATTCCATTGAGATTTGTCGAACGCTATTTATGCAAAACCGGCCTTTCACCCTTCTAAAAAAGAAAAAAAAAGGAAACGGACTTGTTCCCGCGCTAGGAAAATCACGCGTTCAAGCTTACTCCAGAAAGAGATAGATTTTGCGCTGCGTTGTTTGCAATGAAATCCAATCGAGCGGCAAATGGATAGGAAATTTCATCGGATCTTCATTACCTAAGATTCCAATACAATGCAAAGACGTTATAGATTTATGTAATATTTAACGTTCTATTCTCCTGGCCGACATTTAACTAGAAGAATTATCAAAAAGTAGAACGACGTTGGTAAGTAATCTTGTTCGTTGTTACACGTCGAACTAATGTAAGTCGTTCTTTTCGCATTATCCTATATTTCTTTCTTTCTATTTCCATTTAAAAGCAATCCGGTTTTTAAGAGCAAAGCGAGGATACATTTCCCTGTGAAAGTTAATTAGTTGTACAAAGTTCAATGAACTATTATAGCCTGCACGAGACGACATAAATCTACGCAAATAAACGTATATATATATATATATATATATAGATATTTAATATAGCGTTTATATGAAATTTTATAAATAGCTGAACAATTGTGATAGAAAATATTATTAAAGGCATATAAAATGAGCAAACGCTAGCTACTAATTGTAATTGCGAATTTGAAACCCGCACGCGAGTCGTAGCGACGCTTCGTTGAAAGATGACAATCATGTAAGTTGTATTATACACTAATATGTTGTTTCTTTTTATTTCTTTTTTTATTTCACAGGGAAAAGAAACGAAAGGAAAAGGAGCACGACGAATCGTCGTCACCGTAACGAAACTATCAGACCTAACATTCAAGATTCTATACGCTTTCTAATTTCTATCATGGATTTTAACGGCTAAGCAAAGATTTCTTTCTTTCCTATCTTAATTAATAACTTATTTGGAGCAGAAAAACATTCGGTCAAAATATAGGAGATTCCAAATATTTTCATCGAACGTCCCCCCACCCCCCAATCGATACTCTCCGAAGCTCATGGATTTTGGACAAGGAAGATCGCATAAGTTTTGAAATTGCATACTTTGTGAAAAAAAAAAGAGAAACACACCTAAATTATTATTATTAAGTAATAACGTTCGAACATTTCGTACGTTTGGGAAAAGCAATTATAGTGGATCGTTTAATTAGACTAATTAAGTGTCAATGAATCGCGATCCTTTGGAAAATAAGCCACGTCATATGTATATACGGTTATATATTTTACGTACATAAAAGTATATACGCGTGTACGTACGTAGGTATAAGTATAGTGATTGGTGGCTTTCAACGGAACGAGCTATACAATATACGATATCGAATGAACAGCTGCGTGGTTTGGTGTAGGATATTTATATATATATATATAGTTCTGCGTATATATAGGAAGATTATATCTAACGATGAAACGGGTCGATGCACTTCACAGAAATCCCTGGTGATACGTGTACTATATTGTATTGTATATACGACAGATAATGCGTATCCGAGTTTGACACGCAAATATTTTTCTCCATTTCCTATTAAAAGAAAGGAAAATTTTCCAAGAGCAAATTTAAAGCAACCTCGAGGCAACAACGACGAGTTTTGCCATTTTCCACGAGTTCCTCGTTATTAAAGTTTCTTTATTATTATCGGAGAAACAAAGAAAATATGTTTGAAGGAAATAATTGAAATTATCGAGCGTATAACTTCAATGACGAGCGTATATTTTCGAGGCAATTTACATGACTCTTTAATTATCACACTTATCCCTGAAATACGATATACATAGCGAGCCCATTCAGAGTGGCATATATACTCGTCGAGAGTGCTCCCGTTATTACACAAACTACGGTAAGTCGTTTCAAGGTAAGTTCGTTGAGAGAACTCAATGAGAGTTATAACGGAAGAGAGGGGCTTCCTTATTATTCGAGACAATTTCAACCAATTATCTTTATCTCGAATAATAATAATATTCTAACAAAGAGGATTTAGTTCGATCGATGATCGAACGTACAAAAAGAAAAGCTCCTAATTTGACGTTCGTTAGAAATAAAATAAGATAATTGAAGTATTATACAATAGTGTTTACACTCGACCATTTGACGACGACTCGTTCGTAAAAAAACCTAGAAAAACGTTTCGCAAGCTTGCAACGCAAAGCCGGAGTAGTCTTGCGATCTTCGCTCGATGACAATGGTCGCATTGTTCGCACACGTACGTATATTGCCAAAGTAGACCTCGAAAGAGTAGACGAGGAGTCGTTAACGCGTCAACTTACGTCCCGTACGAATATCCTTGACCTCGTGTCATCGTGCTCCTTAATTACAAATTAATCAAAAATAAATTAAAAATAAAAATAAATTAAAAAAAAAAATATTTATATAAGGTAAGCGCGTAGGATAGTCTAGGATAGTCTAGGATAGTTTAGGATTTCGAAAGGGTTCGTTCCGCGCACGTGCTTCGAAAAATAACGATAGTTTCGCTTTCTCGTCGAGGAGTAAATTCGAAAGGTGACGTATCGTGACGAGTTCTCCGAATGGCCGGTCGAACGCGAGGATGCATCCAAGGACTCGTTTTCACCTCCTCTTCGATTGCGACACTCTTTCGAGAGCGTGAAATGTTTTAAGTACACGTCGTACGATACATTGATACTGAAACTTGCCGATGATAAGACGAGAAAGAAAACAAACTGATATCTTCCATATTTCAAAGAAAATATAGACAAAAATAAAAAAGAGGCAATGGTCAACGCGGATAGCATTTCAACATGATAGCCTAACATAAGTTCGTAACTTTAAGTTAGTAACGTAAGTTGAAAACTTTCCAATCGCGTGATCTTGTGACGTATAGTTAATATTCAATAATGACGTAGTACAGCAGCCTCCCTCTCTCGCGTTCTTCTGCTTTCCGCGCTTAGACGTGCTTCCAAAGAAAACAAATAAATATATACTCGCGCAATTTTTTCTGATCTATGAAGTTCACGCAAATGGATTAACAACGTTTCAAATTGAAAAATGATCTAATAGGACAACGAGATACGTAAGAGTTTGCGACGTAAGAAGAACTAATAACAATTCTATAATATTTATTTGGAATGTAACGGTGAATTTGGAAAGGATTTCGAAGGAGACGGTAGACAGAGATCTAACGGGGTACATCCATACTTTAAACGAACGCATTTGCAATAATTATCGATCATACGCATACACACCGCACATTCCACAATTTCGTTAAACTCGATCGACCGTGGATTCTATCTCGTTCTCTTTCTTCGCTTGAAAAAAATTCAATATGTCATTCGATATTTTCTCAGCATAGACATTTTGTCATTTATCGTATTAGAAGAGGAACACTCGTGTCGTCGATCGTTCGCCTACGCTTTCGTTTCCTTCGTCTGCGATAGGAAAAGAAATAGAAGAAAGAATCGAATGACCAACTATTAACACCCACGATCGTCTAAGCCGCTTAGATCGTAAATTCTATTTGTAATGGTCGTTAAAAGGTACCTCGCGAAAATTAGAACAATCCCCTGCGGAAGAAACTACATATACCTATCAAATCGAATTCAACTTTGATTCCGAACTCGTTAGAAATCTAATTATTTACATTTGCCACGATAATTGGGCACATTTATGTCCCCAACATTATTATCAACGATCGATCCAAAGATGGGTCTGTAATCTAAATATCTAAAGAGAGGAAGAGAGCAAAAACCGGTATTATTTAACTTATTTTCTTTACATATGCAAACTCTCGCGTTTCGCTCACGTTGCTCGTTACTTTTAACTAAATATTTCGGTCAAGCTTCTCCAAACAAATAATTACGAGACACCGTTCAAACCTACACAATTGAATAGAATTTTCAATAGAGAGTGAGAGAAAAAGAGAGAGAAGTTCGCGTTCACACGCTCGGTCATAGCCGACAGGTGCAAAACTTGACAGGTGACAACACTGGCTGGCTGGCTGGCTGGCTGGTTGGCTGGCTTTTGCTGTTAGAAAACGAGGGACATTTTTGAATCATCTTTTGACCAATCACATCTTTGACGTTACTATCAATCAATCTATCCATCTCCGTTGCAGATATCACCGAGTTTTCCAAAACGAGTTGAAAATTCATAGCACATTTCTCTATAAAATTACAGATATTTTTATATTTGTAGCGGTAATTATGACAGCGATCTAAATCATATAATTGATTTTTCCAATTTTTTCCCTTAGAATATGAAAAATGAAAGAAAAAGAACATTTACGCTTAAGGAAAGAACGAAAGGCAAACGATTAAAACTAAGAATCCAAGCGAGTATCCGTTTACCGTACGACCCGCTTTTATCGCGAACTCTAATGTTTATTTATCAAGTTTACGGTTCAACCTCTTTCCGGCCCAGTTGTCATGACTTAGCACCATAGTTTTGTCACTGAATTCCAAGCCGAACGATAAATGCTATTCTATACGACACCGTTTGATATGCTCGTTGCGTTCAATTCCTCGATATTCTCTTTTATTATGTTACAACGAAAATCGATCTTTTTAAGAAAATCACCAACTGCTCGTAACTCGAACTATTATATTTAGAAATGGCAAATACTAATTAAGGTATACTCGCCATATTCTATGCAAGGTATAATAAAGCGAGTAACTGTAAATGAGCTGTTAAGAACGTGACTCGAACATACAAAAGTCGATTTCGTGAATGAAATATCAGTTTCGTCATCCGACGACACGGGTCGTTGCATCATTCATTCCTCGAGAGGTGTCATATATTTGTACGAAAAACAAAAAAAAACCAAAAAAATACGTATCGATTGTAAAAGAAATCAAACAAGCGTTCCTATTTCGAAAATATAGAAACTATCGAGCGAACGTTGAACGAATTTGTGTTAATGCAAGGCGAGCTTTTCTCTCTTTCTCTCTCTCTCTCTCTCTCCCCCTCCCTCTAACCGCCCAATTTGTGTTCCGTCACGCGTGTGACCTACTTATGGCAAGGAATACGTGCTAGAACGGAAATTAAAGCTACGAATCTTATCGGGATGCGCGGTTACGATCAAATTTTCCGCAAAACCTTTGTCCACCATCTTCAATTTAAACGACAGAAACTCGCTTGCATTTAATAATCCTATTATTAAGAAAACTAATCGCCTAAACGATAATAAATGAACAATCTTTTCCCATACTTCAAGCTATATAGTTACAAGATAAAGATTATAAAATATACGAAAGCTTCTAATGAACAAATATGAATGAAATATAAGTTATATTTATAAATGGCATATTAAACATTTTAGATATTACGAAGATAATAAACGTATGGCTCTAAAGTTAAATAATATTACAGAGAGTTAATCGATCATATCATTGGAATGACGGTTATATAATTAACAACAACAGGAAAAGAGATGACGTCCAAGTATTTGAAAAATAGGAAATATTCTCGCTCGAATGAAACGGTTTGATACATATGTAAAAGAACATCGAATACAAATACGAAAGACAATAAGCTATAGAAGTAACTCGCATAGCTCATCGGTGATAAGAAGTACGAAAAACAAAGCTACAAAAAATACCATTGACGTAACGACTAATATACAACACATAAAATATATGTTTGTTACTATTTTTTATTTATTTACGAAAAGAGTAAAGAAACGTTTAGATGTACTAGGATATCGGCACGCTTATTGTATAAAACTTTATTATTGGGGCTACCTTTTAATGGGACGTAATTTTACGTAAAAAAGAAAATAAAGAAATGAAAAGAGATAACAAGATGATAGAGATAATACGAGTATTTATGAAATCAAAGCGTTAGAAGACAATAATTAAAGTCTAATTGTAACTAATGACAGAGGATAGAGAAGAGAAGAGAGAGAGAGAAGAAGCCTTGTTTTACGCAACTAATTGTAAGTAAGATAATCTTCTTTCCTTACTTAAATTCTAAATGACGTTCCTCGCTTCTCGTAATAATATATCTGTGCGACAATGTACGCGTACACTCGTTAAAAACTCGATAGGAAAGAAGAATATGAACAATTTGAACGATCGATATTTCTCAGAGAAAGAAGCTAGATAAATGGTAACATCGAAAACGCGATCGACGATATTTCACGATAAATTCCTTGTTTTATACCTGACTTTCCCATCGGTGGTTGACCGAGTCTACTGAACCACCTGAGGAATCTTCTCGCAGTGGTAGCCGCAGGTGGTCTGCATCCTTCCAATATAACAACGCCGCTGCTGCTATTGTTGTTGTTGTTGTTGTTGTTGTTGTTGTTGTTATTATTATTATTATTATTGTGATTATTGTTGTTGTTATTATTGTTATTATTAGGAGAAGATCGTTCGGGCGTTCTACTATAGGGCGACATCCATGCGGTGGCGGTGGTGGTGATGGTTGTATCGACTGTAGTGGCGTTGCTGGCACTCGCGTAGCTTTCGATGCTGCCACCCTTAATTGTCGTAACGAACGAGCTCGGAATTGGGTTTGGAATTTTCGGAGGGTGGCCCACCCAATCCTCCGAGGCGACAGGCATTTGTTTCGTCTTCTCGTCGGACGAGTCGAAGACGAATCCGCAAAATAGAAAAGTCATTCAAACGATTAGAATAATATTTCTATTTCGACATATATCTTCGATGAATATTTTTATTTCTATTCAAAGTTGTCTTATTTTCTCGGATCGACCACCAATTTATCGCCAATTAATCCGCACTTTGTCTTCTCATCGAATCATTCGCAAGCATATGATATAATATACACACACATTTAACACACACGCGGGCTCATATAAGAAACACTAGAGCAGCACACTAGTAGTATAAACACGCTAGCGAATACAAAATAAATATGCACAGAGCGTTCTGGAAACTCGTCCAGCGAGCTTCTCTTTTTCTCTTTTTCTTTCTTTCTCTCATGAAGAAAAAAAACGAAATCGTATGACGAGGCTCTCTGGCAAAGTTATCGCGGTGGAACGTTCTTCCTTACGTAAGCAGCGCATCGACTACGACGACTACGACGACGACGACGACGACGAGAGATACAAGTAGCGCGTGTTTGATCGTACGATCTCTAAACTCAACAAGGTAAACAACGCTTTCTTACTCTTTCGGGAAAATTACATAAAAGAGAACAAAATCTCCAGTTAACGATGATTCACGAGTGATTCAGATATTTTCTATCTCTCTTCTTCTTTTCCTTCTTCTTCTTTATTATTATTATTTTTATATAGTAAAAAGACGATTGAAAACGGGAAGAGGAACGAAAGAATTCAAACGTCTTTCGTACTCTACTTGTTGAATTTTGCTTAAGCTGCGAAAGATTGTAAGAAAACTCGACGCGCCTGGTGTATCGTCTAGTAACGATAACGAGATGAAGGATCTTTCTTCTTCGTCTATCTTTTTCCCTTTCTCTTGGTGCTTTCGATCGAAGTGGACTGGTTATTTGGCCGACGGCCACGAATACCCTCCTCTTTCTCTCTCTTTTGGCTTCTTATGCACGCGAGTACGAATGGTGTACATAGGAATGTGCTTTAACGTATATGCTAGGAGAGATCGTTCGTCCAAGAGAAATCGATCGAACCGAACTTATTATTTGGTAAGTTTCAAGGTACTTCGTTTACATATACAACATACATACGCATATGTACATATATATATATTCTTTGTGTCTCTTTCTTTCTCAACGATACACTTTACTTCTTATTACGTTAACGGTGAATTCGTCCGATGTCTGTGCTCTTAACGGTATAACTCCTCGGCTCGAAAAGACGCGCGATTTCGAAAGGTTCTCTCGTGTAATTCCTCTTCATAACAGAACCAAACGCTTCCTTCACTTTATACGCGTAATCGATGGCGAGAGAAAACAAATATTACATTAAATTCAGAAAATAAGGATTCTTTTGGTATCCTCTCCTCTTCTTCCTCCTCCTCCTCCTCCTCCTCTTTCTCTCTCTCTCTCTCTCTCTCTCTCTCTCTCTCTCTCTCTCCAATTTGAATCGTTCTCCGTTTAACCCATGTCGAGTAAGAAAGATGGACGAATAAAGAAATTTGAAATGTTCAGCGATGGAGCCTCCTTGAATGAGGAAAACCACCCAAAGAACGAGAACGAGGAGGGAGAGCGAGGAAGACTATTGTTCCCTCGAGAAGGAAGAAGAAGCCACTCAACGACTCGGAAGATGATGACGAAGACGACGGCGATCATAACCGCACGCTCGGCAAGCTCGCGATAGACTCGCAAGACTCTCCCACCGAGCGTGCTCCTATCGCCACCTCTCTCTCGGCCTCTCCCGCCCTCTCCCAACCCTCTCCCAACCCTCTCCCAACCATCTCCTTCTCTCTCGCAGGTAGAACATCGCCGCACCGCTCACCTTTTCCTTTTCCCCCACTACCTTTCTTTCTATTTCTCCCATACTCGCTCAGCCACGCACACACACGTATCAGTCCTTCTCTCTCGCACCTCCCACTAACTTTTTTCTTTCCCCCTTCTTCTCTCGCTTCTTTATGGAGAAAAAGAGAGAGAAGATGACGACGTGACTCCTCGCAATTTGACGACACAACTACACGACTACGCGACTACACGACTACGCGACTACACAACTACGCTACTACCCACGACGACGACGACGACGACGCGCGATGCTTCTTCCTTCGGAGAAGAAAGAACGAAACAACGCTTCTATGTGTAGGCGACCAGCTCTCTCGGCCGAACAAAGAGAGAGAGAGAGAGAAAAGTGTCTCTTTGTGCGCATTCGAACCGGCTGACGAACAATGATACCAACTACCTTGATTACCTGCTTGCAACTACCGGTGTGAGGCAACCTTTTGAGCCTCGACCAATAAGGACGAACGAATTTATTAACTTTCGTTAATAAACTTCCGCAATTTTGTCTATCTTTCTTTCTTCTTTATACTCATTTTCCTTTTCCGTTGAAAGTTGTCTATTTGACTATTACGGAAATAAAACGAGAACAGCGTGTACGCGCGCTGGGATAAGAAAAAACGTCTATGCAGAAACTTCCAAAATGTAATATATACACATATAGGCTCTATGTAGAGGTATATATGTGTGCGCGCGCGCGCGTGCTTTAAACTGCAAATTCTATTCGCGTGATTGGCGAATTTCCAGGAGGTCGGGAAAACTATGTCGACCGGCGCTTTAGTTTTCCGTTCATTTGCTTCTCCTCCACTCCTGTACCCGCTAACCCTTCCGAGATGCTAATTACGGTAAGCCAATTACGAGCGCATCCTCGGCTCGTCGATTGGAAGCGCAAGTGGGTAATGGTGTAATCGGAACGAACTCGAGAGAGATCCAATCTCTTTATTATTTATATTTTTTCTTCTTTAATTCTTACTTGTAATAACAGATTGGCATTTTTTCGAACGATCAATTTCTTCGAATGCATTTCTCTATAGATGCATAAATACTTACTATTAAATATGTTATACGATAAAGCTCCCTTATTGTTAGACTTCAAATCCTATTACCACGGAAGATTTTAATCTCCTCGACTAATATTCCAAGCCGTTATAGGTCATTGAGGAGTGCACAATTTTCGGACGAAAATTGCACGAAATTGCGCGAAATTGCGCGAAATTGGGTACTCTACGTGTTATTTCTCATCGATTGGATCATCAACGTTTTTAACTTTTAATACCTAAACAATTAATTTTATAATTCGTTTTGATAATATAAATAATTGTAATCCAAAATAAATCCAACATTTCTTATTGGCCAAGCATCCAATAGAAATTCGATATTGTAATCGAAAGAAATGTCGTTAAACTCGATCTTCCTTCGTATACATGTTTCTCTTTATTGTTAATCGAGAGAAAGAAGAAAAAAAGTAAAAAAGCTTATCGAGACGTAGTCTCCCGCATGCGTTTTCCGTTCCCTGGTTGGCAGGCAGGCAGGCAGGCAGGCAGGCAGGCAAGCAAACAACGCTTCTCGTAATTTACGACCTTATCTCGTATTTAAGGCGACCATGCGCGACCACGACCACCGACGATTGCACCGACAATTGCACCGACGTGTTAAAGCCTCCAAACCACAAGCACGTGCACGGAGGACACTATTTTTTCTCTTTTGTCTTTTGCATGTGTGCAAGCAAGTATACGCGCATACGCAAAAATCAAATGTTCGAAAAAAGTAAAACGAAAAAATAAGTAAATTCCATTTTTGTCATCGTCCAATTTTGAAATATTTCATTGGTTTATTTGCGTGTCCGATCGATTAATTATTAACTTGTTTGTTGGACCAAAACGCGTCAGACTTATGTGGCAATCAACTTTGAATAAAGTTCTTTGATCTTTTCGATCGTTACGCATTGTCTTTCGACGATAAAAAAAAGTGTATCGATAAGGAGAAAGATTAATCAAAATATCAATAATTATCAGATATAAAGATATCATTTTCACATTGGTAGAAAGATAACGTTCGATATCGAGAAAGAAAATGTTACAAAATAATTTTCAAATGACAATAAATAAATGTTACGGTAGGAATTCGATAAAAGCAACAATTTCAATTCGAAAATCGTTCAAAGTAGAAAATAAAACAAAAACGTTCCTAAAATATACTTTGTAAGGTACTTTAATAGAAAAAGGTAAAGAAAGACGATAAGATTCGTGAAAGTTTTTAAAGTAGTACAACATATTCCTAAAAAGTAACAAACGCTAAAACACGCGCATGTACACTTTCCGATAAAAACTTGTTGTCATAGTTAACGCATATATAACAAATCCCCATTCGGCTATCATTTTGTTTCTTACATTATGTACTATACTAAATATTAAATACGCGCCGATAGTTAATGGCACAAATTTATTCGATGATTTGTAATATAAAATAAATCGTAAAATTCATTTTCCAATTTGTTGGAAAAAGAATTAATCCATTGTCATAATTATCAACGCTATTTATATTTACAAAAACAAAAATAACTTAAAAAAGGTAAATTAAGCATTTGTTGAAAAAATAATGTCGCATCCGGTCGAATTCGGCGAGAAACGTTTACCAATTATCTTTTTACCCCCTAAGGTATAGCACCTGAACCGACAGATAAAGCAAGTATTGTTTGCAATTAGCAGGCGTTATCCTCTCAGCTTCTATATATCTTCGTCTTCTCTCTTATGTACGCATATATACATAGATATATAGATACGTGTAGGTGTAACGAGATTACACGAAACGTTGGTCGACCTAAACTTTCGAGCAGCATACTCTCGATGATGATAGTTCCTTTGTTTACGAAGCGCATCCCGATGCTGCCTCATCGAATGCGTATCTCTGACACATACTCTTTCGCTTACGCGTGCATTTACCTAATTGTATACATACATATTACTTATATACTGACACTATATACGTAATCCTACACGTAGGATATACCGATGACCGATCACCGATCTCCTTCTTCTTCTTCTTCTTCTTCTTCAATTTAAGTTTTCAATCTGAAACGTATCGCGGTGTCCTAATAAAGTAACGTAAAACAAACCAGCCGCCTTCTTCTTCATTTTCTGTCTTACTTCAATTCGTTGGAAATATATTATTGATCGGTTAATGTAGAGAGCGAATCGATCGAAATGATTTATAAGATTGTTTAAGTTTCGTGCATGCGCGCAATCAAATGACGAGTATATTCGCGCGTCAAAGGTCAAGAGTCTAATTAACGTCATATGTTTCATCTTCTTCTTATCGATAAGAATAAAGTAACGTTATTCTCCGAAGACCGTTTGGAAACGTAAACGTTTACGATCGTAATCATCGCAGCAGGGCAATAACATGCATAATAGGTCGAGTGACATCATTGAATTTGAAGAAAATGATCTAATCCTACGACCGAACGTGTCCAACCATAAACGTCTATCGAAACACGATACGCCTTATTAAAGATAAATTTCTCCCCTTATTACTTTTCCCTTATTTTCCTTATTTTCAAGCAGCGTCACGTACCAGACGGAAATATTTTTACGAGAGATTAACTCCAACGAAATTGTTATTTTTAACGATTCCATCCTACCAAAAGGTTCAAGTTTCTAATAGTAACTGAGGATAACGAGGGATGAAGAAGAAGAAGAAGAAGAGAATTAATTAATAATTTCGTAAGATTAATTAATGATTTCGTTTAATTAGACGGTCGAACGAATTCTCAGTGCTGATAAAAGAAATAAACTATTCCCTTCGGGCATCGGTCAAGTATTAATCAACGATACAACCGTTTCTATCCGATTTGAATACTAATCTTTCAAATAGTTACAATGCAAAGCAAAGTCAATGAAAAATATCCACGTATGTTTATTATAAGCAAGAAGATTAAGTAGGAAACTTTCTTGTAGCGTAAAAGTATCTCACGAATGGTTCGATCTCTCGCGTGCGTTGACCGTCGAAAGTGAACGCACTCGATAGAAACAGTCTTCGTAATTACAATTACTGCGCGTGAATATTCAATTAAGGATACGCGCTATCTTTTCCAGCTATTCGATTCCAAGTAAGAAACTTTTGACTCGTCTACATTTTCTACATTTCTACAAAGAAAAATATAATTAAACGCATTCCAATGAGGCACTTTTTGGTCTTCATCATACACTTTTGTCCGTCATCATACGTATCCTACAATTTGTACGAATATTTAATATTTTTAGCGAATCGAAAAAATGAAAAGACCACTGATCAAATTTCAGCGCGATCAATAACGTTACTACTGCACGGTCATTAGAATTTGTCTATTAGATTTTTTGCGGGCTGCGCTGAAGATTCCGCGATGGCCAGAAGTTAAGGAAACGCGTTTCTTATAAGAGAGACAAGCGAAGTCTCTGTATGCGCGTTAAAAGCCGGTAATGATCGAGTTCGTCGATGACGAGATGTCTTGAATGTCTTATTAGACGTTTGCTTGGGTGCTTTGGTGCTTTCGACCAAGAAATAATTCATATCGTTTATATTACATTATTTTTCTTGAATACCAAATACTCTTGTTTTGTTTTACGTCGATGCTTATATTAGGCGATAACGTCACCCGAAAGCTCTTTTTTTCTCTTACTTTAATATCGCATAGATATCGAACCATACGATGAATCATGTTGCTCGCAAAGGTGCAACTCCGAAGGGTAGGTAAATGCTTTTACCGTTGCATAATGCATGCAAAATTAGCTTGGAAACACGATGCGTATTTCTCGCAAGCCCGCATCGTATCGATCATCGGGCGTTCGTTCGCACGCGAGGCGAACGAAAAGCGTCTCGCTTCTTGTCTACGTTGCCAAACGAATCGTGTATAGCGACCAAGCGACGAATTTTCTATTCTTCGAGTGGATAGTAGAAAAGAAAGAAAGTAGGGATTTCAAATCGGTAATTACGATAGTAACGACGTCGTGTTAACGGCTAAGTAATTAACGCTCGCTCGCTAGTTTCTCTTCGTTCACGGTGAATGCTTCAAAGTTCGACTAACAATAAGGCAAACTGGATAAATGAGAAATACGCGGAAAACGGAAAAGACAATGAAATTGTCGAAATTCAACGATCGAATCTATCGAATCTCTAACGTCTAAGGCAGGTTAACGGTTAAAACAATAAAAGATAAGTAGAAAGATAATGTAGATGCGTTTTCTCTCTAAAAAAACATCGTTTAATTGCAAGTAAATTCAAACTCACGCTCGAAGAGGCAACGAACGACTTTCGACGGATGTTTCGAGTATACTTGATTACTTACTTTATACTTGCTTACTTATGAACGTCGAACTCCTTAACAAAATTATACATTTATTATCTATGAAGCTTGTAATCAAAAATAGAATTATTAAAAAATGCATATAGAGAGTATCTCTCGCGGAGATGCAAATACTCTTTTCTTCTTTGTTTTTCCATTCTTTATTACTTAACATAAAAATTGTGCAATTTGAAAAGTTTGCATTAGAAAGTAAATTGACAAAAAACGGAATGAAAAGATCCGTATCGTATATGAGAGAAGAAAGTTGACCTTCGTGAACGTCGATGATCATCGGGATATACACTTGACCCAGAAGGCCTCAACCTAAAAGAAAATAATAAGTCGGGTGGTTTGGCTATCACCCCATTTGACAGGGGATGAAAAATGGAGGGGGGGAAAATTGTTGGCAAGGTTTCAAGGCGCAGTCCAAGCTAACTAAAATACTGCAGTGTTCCCTTATCCATCCGTCCGTAGATCCACATTTACCCGCACAAAGGGGAGGGTTAAAATATTACGAGCTTTTGGCAGCAAACAAACAACCATTTATTAATCCCCTTTTCTAACTATTTTTCGAAAAAGTAAAACGAGAATGGAAAATAAAAGCCGTGTATATACTAACAGCAGCAACGAGTATTTCCGCGATCTAGGAAAATCATTAGAATGGTTAGACGAGTACGTTGAAGCCGGATTTCCACTCTGATAACGTTAACGCGTTGCCTCGTCGTCGTCGTCGTCGTCGTCGTCGTCGTCGTCGTCGTCGTCGTCTAACCGAAGCAACAACAATGACTGGTATAACAAAACCAAGTAACAACCACCCTATACATCTTATAGCAATTTTCTTGAAACATGGCGCGGATCAGTCGGATAAGCTTCGTTGGATAAACTTCGTTGGATTTCACCTAAACATCACCTTAACCCATCAGCTTTGATATATTTAATAATAAGTATAGCAAATATGTTAAACGTCCAAGTAAAATATCATAGTTCTCCCCTACGATACTCGTTCCTTGGGTAATGTCCAATGGAGCGAATCGTCGAGAGCGGAAAAGGAAAAGTATGAAAACTCTCTTGACAGGATTCTTTCACTTCCGGCGGAAACATTAGAAGGCATTGTGTCTACTAAATTACTTCACACTCGCGACGTGCTTCTTACAACGTCATTTATTTTCCTAATTCTCTAACAACTACCGCGTTAGATAATAAGAAACTTGTGGACGATTTGAAATGAAAAAAAGAAAAAATAGCGAGCCGATATTAATCTCTTTGTTCTTCCAAATCGCACGATTAAATCGAGCCAAATTATTCTATGAGTAAGGACGTATCGTCCTGTCACTTCCTCGGAGAAAGCAGAAAGGAAGTTTTGCGGAAAGATTGACTTTGTCGACCTGGATTCGAGTCGCTTCCTACCTATGCAAATAAGCTGATACGCGTATTAACAATTGAATAATTGTAATATCATCGTACAATCGTTCTTGCATCCCTTCCTCTTGTTTATTTTTTTTTCCGCTCTGTGTACCAACGACGTACTTCATCTTCTTCCAAGATGCCACTAGACAGATAGTCTCGGGTCAAGAGAAAAAAAGAGACTACGTACTTTTTTCTTTTTATTTTTCTTTTCCGCGGTTCGTACCCCATCATTCACGTTCGCGATACGCAAGAAAAAGACGGAATAAAGGGAAGAAGCGTCCTATATGCATGTGCATACGTATTTTATATACCGGTATACCACAATAGATGGTATTAGGTTCTAATCGGCATTAGACGCGATTAGAATCGACCAAATGAAAAACAGTTACGAATGACGATTATAAACTCGAAATTAATTAACGTTGATTGCGCACATAAGCTTTTGCGCGATATTATAGCAAACGTTGAAATATTCGACATTAGAAACTAACAGAAATTACCTACATATCTAATACGATATTGCCCATGCTCGTTTCTAATTTGATTACGTATAAAACGTTAATAGGTGTATATACATAATACATAGTGTATCGTATACACACCTATGCGATACGCGGTACGTAGATGTAAGACGCGTGTAGTAATCTAGAATATTGCGTAAATACAATAAGATCGTGAATTTAATGGGCTAGATCTAAGAATGATAAAATATTGAAAGTAGGAAGAAATTTGAATGACGTATTACTTGAAAAGATGCGTTATAACGTTGTAATAAGTCGAGATCGTATTTTTTTCGTTTCCTCGAAACGTTCTCGTACGTTCTTCGTACTGGCAAACTGGCACATCGACGGAACAATAGAATCGAGAAAACGTTAATCCGAAGGTTCATCGAGCGCAGTAGGTTCGCACCTCGGATGATACCTATGTATATGATACCTATCTATAATTTATCAAACATTTTTTATTCGCCCTAACATTGATAGATCTCATTTTAATTATCGTAGTATAGATAACGACGAGGATACGAAGAAAAATAAATTGAAGGAGCTTCGATCTTATAAAGTGTCGCGCGTATTCAATCTCTTTCATCATATTTCGCGTTAGACTTTTTGATCCATCATTATAATTATCATAATGCAACGAGGAAGGATAAAAAGAAAGAGGAAGAAAAACAAAAGAAAACTGAAGGACTTGTAACCTTATTAAGTCGATGTACGCAAGAATCGAATGTTTCCTGTGTTCTACGTTAGGTTCACCTCAAAATACTATGGTTAAACGTAAATGGCGATGCATGGAACACGACGCGTGTCCTAGAAACTTCCTTTTCTAATTGTAAGTTTTATTAATTGAGACTTCCTTAGAAGTAATATCGAGAATCTCTTCGCGTATTATTTCGTAAGAAAATCTTAACGCAACTCTATATTCGATAAAATACATTTTAGTGTTATTTCTGCAATCCAAAATATATTCAAATAATCTAATATTAATAAATAAATAAATATTTGTACGCGAATAATTATTCGGACAAAGAAAAAATGAATAAACTATCGAATGATTAGGTTTTTCATCTAAGTTTTCCCCAAAGTTTGTATTTCTTATTTCTTATCCGATGTAAAATAGTTTGATAAATAGATAAAAAGATCGAACTTTACGAATAATCTTTGAATATTCTCTTAAAACTCGCGTAAACTAAAAGCTGAAACGCAATTTAAAGTTGCCAACAAAACCGGACAACCTTCGCGAACCCTTAAATCCATCAAAAATGCGGCAGTGATTTTTCAAGGAGAGCTAGCACAACCCGCTTCAAACAAATATAATAGAATAGAAATGGTACACTCGATCGCAGCTCGTTACCTACCGCGATTATAATCTAACGCGAAATCTCGTGTGCCACGAGAGAGAGAGAGAGAGAGAGAGAGAGATATGCTTCCAAATTTTTCACTCTTTCCAAGTTTCTACTTTTTACGATATTTTTCTTATTGCGAGACTTTACTTTTTCTTTTTTTCAGACGGCAAAACAATTCAAATCCCTAGATTTGTATAGTCTTGCAATCTGAGAGACAAAAATTAGCTTACAAAAAGATTTTAAAATTGTAAAATTCGCTTAGAAACTTTGGAATCATCTCGTAATTTATTTCTTAGAATAACTCTTCTTTCGCTCGACTTGACGAAATGCTCGGTATTAATGAAACTCATAAATTCATTCGTATAATTTGAACACGCACACGAAAAAAAAACGTATTATTCCAACCAAGTCAATTCCAACCAATTTAAAGCGAATCGCGCAAACATTTCTTTGAATAATCCTTCTATCGTCGACTGAACAAACTGCTAAGAATTTATACAACGCATAAATTGATTTCTGAAATTCTTGCAGCCTGAAATCAAAATAAAAAAAAAAAAATAAAAAAGCAACATTATTCAATCTCGACAAATTACTGCACATACTTTCTGCTATTCGTTGTACTAATAATTGTAACAAAAGAAAAAAAAAAGATAAAGATTATTTTCTACTTGGTACTATTATTTGTTAAAAAAAGAAACACTTACCTTCTTGGCTGGGATTATTAGTGTTCGAATTGGGATGAGAACTCAAGGAAGACGGTGTGTCGTCCTCAGCGACGCCCATCGTCGTTGCTGCTGTTTGCTGATGATGCGTTTCCACCTCCGTCGCCTCTTCGCACCTAAAATAAATTCTTAAATTGAAATTATAAGAAAATCGGTCGCATGTGTTCGCAATTGGCCCTTTAATAACGCACGGCGAACGCATCGTAAACGCATAACGGCATTCGTCTGGCACCGGTGCTGCCATTTATCGCGATCTTTCTGGATCCAGAGACTGAATCTTCTTCTATCCGGGCAGTTAACATTCGCGTATATGTTCCTCCTATCGTCGCGATAATTGTGCATTCGTATGCGTTCGCGTGGGCGCAACTTTGTACTTCGTATTTACTTCGTATTTACTTCGTATTTACTTCATACTACAAACTTTGACGAGGAAAAGTAAGGAAAACGAAGAAAAGGAAGAGCTGGAACAGGATAAAGTGGTTGTGGAGGTGGACACGAGTGCTTGCTGCACTCGACGAAATAGAGAAGAAGAAGAAGAAAAAGACGAGTACTCCGAGAGTCGGTAACGGTATGTTGACCTCTCTCTGGATATGCCGGCTCTTTGCTATACATACGATACATCCCGTGTAAACGAAATGCTATTGCTGTGTCGCGCGTCTCATCAAATTCGAATGCATATTTCATTCGAATGAAAGATGCAGGCCCAAAAGAAGGATTGGCAAAAATTATATAACTTTCAAACTCTATATTATATTAATAAACCTATTAGGTAGACATTTTTGATCGTTGACTATGTATGTATCGTTTATGTACTTCCATCTAATCAAATAACAACTCAACGTTTTCTGCAAATACTTTAAATCAATTCGACAATTTGAAACGTTTCGTTCATTGAAATTTCGCAAATCGTATCACCTGTTTTACCGCGAAACGTCATTTCACGGAAATATAAAAACAAAATAAAAAAGGATTAGTGTTAATTATAAAAAGTGCTACACGCCCAGGGATATGTTTTATCTTTTATTAAGTTACGCAACTCGTTAACTAATTAAAGAAAAAAATACCTTCTTATTAGACGGTTATTTAAAACACGTGCTATGTTAAAACGTCACGCTTGATCGTTAGTATCTAATACCGGTAGACAATTAATTTGCATCGCGTATAATTAGTTGAACGTGACGATCAGACGAAATTACAATATCAAATCGAAACAAAAATGAATAGAGTAAAGAGCAGACAAAGTATAAAATCGAGTTCGAAAGACTCGGATCTTGTTTTCGAGAATTCACAAAATTCGTGAGTCAATCTTTTAACCTTGCTCGTGTATTCGTACGTTTTAAATATAGCCGATGAGAACAATAAAAATGCATCTTACGAATCTCTCTCTTCTCGGACGCGCTTCTCGCACGGTTATTTTCGTATCAACGTGCGGGAGAAGTAAAACACAAAAGCAAAGCTACGTATTCCAGAAACATCGCGTTTCGATTTATCAACGTCGACATCGTATCGACGCGAGCAAAAATAGGCTTCTCCCGGGAGGGCGCGAAATAAAGAAAGAGAGAAAGAGAGAGAGAGAGAGAGAGAGAAAAGATACGACGCATGAAAATAATGAAAGTCAGAGTTACGTGCGATTCTTATCCTCCCCTTTTATATGTATATTTCTCATACCCTAAAAAAAGATCTTTCATCATAAATAACATACACATGCTCATAACGATCTAATGATATACTAAAAACATTAGAAAATAATTTCATATATTTCTCTTTACTTTATTCTTTTTTTATTTCAATGAAAATATTCATTTAACGATCAAATCGTTTTCTAAACAAAATGTACGTTTTACCAATATATATCTTCGGATATATCGGAGACCGGATTGCGAACTCTTTTTGGTCGAATCTAGAGAAAGTAGCCCGGAAACTGGCATGTAAGTAAATATTTCAATACGTAACACGTATCAGAAGAAATTGCTGGACTTTGAACATAAATATAGTTTAAACCGGTATAAATATTCGGACACCGCTGTGTAAAAAAAAATCGTGTCGAAAAAAATCTTCAAATATTGTTCTTATTTATAGAAAGTAGAAATAGTAGTTAAACCACTTGTTTTGGATAATCTCAAAATCTCGAATAGACGACCATTCCACGATGAAATTGCGTTCGTTAATTTTCGAATGACTCTTTCGGTTTGTTAGTTGATTTGTTGGTCTATGCATCGGCGTCCGGAAAGAATTGACAGAGCGTAGCTCCGTCGCTGTGCAAGTTCCCTCGGTATACGAGTTCGTTCGTCAGGTCATTTCTCTCTCGGCCAACGGCCGTCCACAAAGGTGGACAAACTAAAGAGTCGCAAAAAATAAGAAAGAAAGACTATGCAAATCGAAATTATTTTCAAAATACATACACATCTATGTACAATGTGTATATATACGTGCTCGCATACCCATGTACAATGTATGTCGCGACATAACACACACGCACGGACACATCATACATATATACGCATATAAGAGACGCACGCGCGAAAGGGGCGTATAAACTATACGGCAATAAAGTGTTATTCACAATAGGCTAATACACAAGTAAAATCTGTCTTTAACATCTCCTACTATAATACAAGAAACGAATGTTTGACAATGTTCGTATGACCATTTAAATATGGCGCCACTCAAGATGGACGCTTTTAAAGAGCGCAACGATTATCATCCGTAACGATATAATACGAGCACCTAAGTAATGTACATTTCAACGTATCTACGACAAATCGATAATTAGTGTATACTTGTAAGAATAATAATAAAAAAAGAAAACAATTAGAATACTCTCTCGAATGCGCTGTAATTCTAATGCAAGAACTTTCATTTCAAATATCATATTAAACGTAAGAAAATTTCAAGAAAAAATCAATAGGTAATTTTCAGTGTTTTCCTAGGAGAAAAATCAATGAACTAATTCTTCCTGAAAGAATATAGAAGAGTCTTGTTTATCGAGACAAATGATTTTCCTCTTCGTTCCTCTTTCAACAGCACGTGTACGATAATTACAAATAAAAGAGCAGCCAGTTATTCGGTGCTCTAGCATTACAACCTTTTCTTCGATGTTTGCATCTACGAAACAAAAAGAGAGGAATAAAAGAACGTTGTTATAAATAAATTGTTCTTTAAAAAACTCGTGCCATGCTCCCCATGCTGCGACACGCTACAATTTAAAGATAAACATTTGATCTTGTGAACGGTACTTAAAGCCATCTCTCGCATATACGTAGATACAACACATAGGCTGCCTAAAAATTGCTTTATCGAATTGACAAATGATCAATTTACTATCTATCAGAAAAAAATTATTTTTTCATTTGGCAAGCTCGCATCAGCCGATTGACTTCGTTCTTGGTGATGCAACTTTTGATACGACCCGTACATGCAAAAATACACGTATTTAGACCATATCCATATATATGAAAAGTATATACATATAGAATACAACACAACGACGATCAGCAACGTCAACTACTCGTTTCCTCCTTGTCATAACCACAAATTGGAAAAGCTTGACTACTCAAAACTTCACTCGGAGTGTTGAGTGCAATGTTCGTCTCGATAAAATTTAAATCTTTCATTTTCTTATTTTGACGTACTTACGATTAAGAAAAATCTTTTTTTGTTTTTTACTCGCACTCAAAAAACGATAGAAAAGTTTGACTGTACCAAGACGATACTTACATTTTAATACGATGGCTCAACCGTGGACCGCATTCGTAGGCAGAAAACGATCCGACGAACACGACGTATATACTCGAACGACCACACCGCTTTATGATCCTTGGTTCTTCTTAAACGAGCTAAGGCTGCTCCGATTCGCAAACTTCAGCTTCCTAGGGTTCTCCTTGCTGTTGCTGCTGGCTTCGATGGCTCGGGCTTGATCGCGTTCACTCACTCTCACTCGCACGTTTCTCCTCTACGATATGAGGGAGAGGGAGAGAAAGAGAGAGAGATAGAGAGAGAGAGAGAAGAAAGAAAGAGAGACGAGTATATAATAGACTCGCACGAGCGACCGACTGGCCTGGCCAGTTCTCAATGTCTGCTTTTCGCGGTTATATCAACTGTCTCTCTCTTTTTCTTTCTTCTTCTTTCTCTTGCTTTCTTTCTTTCTTCCTCCCTCCCACCCTCCCTCTCTCGCACACACTCTCTCCCTTTTGCTCAGACGTTCGTTTCTCGCTTTTCTCTTCTCTTTCACTCTATCAGTATTCGTTCTATCTCGTTCGGTCGTAATTTCGTCTCTCTATTTCTTTCTCTCTTGCTCTCTTTGGCTCTCTGTATATAAAATTGTCACCGGTAATTACCAGTCGTGTCGTGACTTAGTCGTCGATGGTAGGTTAGAAAATTGTCGTGACACTTGTACGCTTGTCGGCACAATTTGGAAAACCGATTTAATCGCTTTGGGAACCGTCGAAAATTAGTGGAAAGGAAAAAGTATTGACAAATACGTCGGCGTCGCGGCGGCACCGTCCTCCACTCCGCTCGAACGTTACTCCGATACGTGCCAGTGCTGCCACCAACCGGCTAATCTCTTCAAACTTCCTCGAACTATTCGAAAAATGAAAGAACCTTTCGAATATAACGGCTTTTCTTTCAAACTGATATTTTGCCCTCTAGCGAATAACTTGCTAACTTATATCGTGTTTTACCTTTTACACCTTCCTAAGTTCCTAATTTCATATTATTTTTAAGATTGTTTTAACCACGATCTTCAACACGTTGTTTTCATTAAATTACTGTAAAAAAATATAATAAAATAGATTATACCGATGTATAATACAGTTATTCAATAAACAAACAAAAATTAATTTATTTTCAATCGAAGAAATACATTTTTCTATCGGATAATATCATTAATTGACTTATACCTCTGCATTTAGCATCAATTCTCTTTCGAAATCTATAACAAATCTAATCTAGAATTGGTGTCTTCTCTTCCATCTATCGTTCCTTTCGTTCTTCATTTTGCTGTAGGATAAATATTTAATTTAAAGTTCATATTGTTCTTATAATAGAATATCAATCATCGATTATTGTATTTGTTATTCAATGTTAATGATAGATTTTTAAATCTTTTGTTTAAATAAAATAAAATTACCTGATTATCCATTAACTTTACATAACTTTACAACATTTTTATTCGTTGACAATGGATCCCATAGTAATGGCGCTCGGCAAAAACCCGCGAAAAGAATTCTAGTAGAATGAGCAAGACGATGCTGATTGGTTCTTCATTTTAGTTACTACGGGACTCATAATAATATTTTTATATTATACAAATAAAAATCACAATAGCTTTTCACAATCTACCAAGTTTTTTGACAATAAAAAATGAATTAATTTGTTTTTAATTAAAGTAATTTTGTTCCCAAATATTTCTAAAAGCGAACAATCTTTGTTAAATTTTGAAAATATTTCATGACTATTGACTACTTATTGATTATTATGGATTAAATCAATCGTTTTAATTATTTAACATATTCATTTTTCATTCATTTTATAAAATTGAACAAATATTTATATTTAATTATATGTAAAATATATATATATATATATATATATATATATTTGTAAAAAAACATTGACGCGTAGCAATAAATTCTAAACGATATTTCAATATTACGGATAATTGATTTCAGAATGAAAAATCGAATAAAATGGTTCTTTTTATCATCATTGTTATTATTTCATTTGATATTGTACATTTTGCTATAAGTTTGGATATCGTTATTCAATAAAATAACCTCTTAAAATTAAAATGGAAGGAAATAAAAATATGTATATATATACAGTAAAGTGTGTTGCAAGTTAATTACTATGCTATAGCTAAAATATAGATAATTGAAATGTTTTTTTATTTAACAGAAATATTGCTCTTTATGTTAATACTGATAAATTTTCATAAACGGATTATACCGCTTGTGTGGTGCTATTAATATCTAATTAATTAATCATAATATTGTTAATATCTAATACATATCGTTTAATATCTAAACACTTAATATATAATTGTACAACGATTCTCATATTTTAGAACAATAAAATTTGACACATTATGTACAAAAAACAGATTGTATATTGCAGAATTTGGATTTGTTCTTCTTTTTTATTTTTGTTAATTTTTTTTTTTTATTGTTTTTTTGGTTTGCTTTTTTTATTTGCTGGAAATAATAGCTTCTTTGTAGAAGATACATTAAGTTTTTTTTTTTTTTTTTTTTTTTTTTAAATTGTTTATCTCAATGTCGGATTAGTGCTAAAAATAAAAATTATTCTCTAAATCATTATTATTTTGGTGCTTTTCTCTCTCTCATATTTTCTAAATCACCAATGTGCGTAAATGAGTTCTTCTCGCTCTTCTCGCAGCCTTTTTATATCAATATATAAAGATGCCCGAAAAATAATGTTAAAACAACTTACTGGAATTACCGTATGAAATATAGTCGTTAAGACTTAAAAATTTTTTTCTTTCTTATATATTAGTCGATTGACAAAATCAGTCTATATACATCTTTGTGAAAAGTAATAGAATTGAAATGTATGCTACAAATTTGAATTAATTTTTCATATGGTATCTAACTTGAAATTGGAATCACTTTTTCTTCTTTTCTTTTCCTTTCATAAAAGTTCTTATTGAGTTTTAATTTTTATCTCTTTTATTAAATCTTTTTTTTTTAGTCACACGACTTAGCACGCATTAGTTCGAAGGTACTAATGACGATAAAGCAAAAATATCAATTATTAATATTATTATTTTTTTTTCTTTTTAAGTTCCTATTATGATCTACAATATTATATCACAGGAGTACGAAGAAGATACTTTTAAGTAATACTATGGTTGAACACAGTATATGTCATATCAATTTTTGTGCTGAACTTTGAAGTAATCATGGCACTGTTCATGAAAATGATACGAGAAATAAGAAAGATAAATATTTCAGTGATTAAAACGGAAATAAAAAAATTATCAAAGAAATGGGTTGTATATGCCACGCAACTTATACATTGCCATTTAAAACGTGTATATGTATATGTTTTGTGTGTTTGTGTGTTTTTTTTATCCAACTTCTACCTAATATACTACCCAATTGTTATTGTGATATCATGTTTAAAAAAGTATCGTATATACTACTGAAAGAAGATATTTAGTTGCTCGTATCTTATTGATGACGAGAATTTAAAGTTCCTGCATGTAGGATACAGTACAGCCTAGATAATATGTCTATTTTTGTTAAACACATGCGATCAATGTTTGCAACAATACTGCTTTCCATGTGATGAATTTTTTCCTTTTTTTCATTTCTCTCTTTTTTTTTTTTTCTTTTTGTTTTTTTCCTTTCTTCCCTTTTTTTGTTCTTTTTACGTTAAGATGAACCATATTATTTGTAAAGAATCATATAACAACAATGTCTAACAATGACACTGAAGTGTGATACCCCTTTTCTTTTTCATTCGTTTTTTCTTTCTCCGTAAACCTAAATCTAAATTTAAAAACATCTTATATGAATCAATCGTTATAGTATTGAAAATTGACTTGAAACTATTATCAAATTTAAAAATGATCAAAAATTTACAAAATATACCTTCAAAATTGTCCAAACTTTTGGCACACCCTTCTATGATCTTTTTTTTATGTATGTATACATATTAATAGTTTCGTAGAATTTTTATATTTATAGATGTAAATAATATAGCCACATTTTGTTACTTTGTTATTAAATTACTTAATAAAATAAATGCAAATATAACGATAAGCTAAAAGATATAAAAAAAAAATAGTATGCTATCTTTAAACTACCTATGTTTATGCACTGACATATATAAAAGAAAAAAAATCAACATGCAAAGTATATACATGTATGCATAAATAGTGTATAAAATAAAAGGACGAGCATATAAAGTAATTTAAATCCCGACGATTTGCTTTTGCATAAATCATGACAATTATTTACGACGCCGTACTTACATATAAAAGTGATTTTTATTGATCAAATTAACAATAAACAATTAAAAAATATATGATATATATAATTTTTTTTCAATTGAAATATACGATTGCATAAACATTCGCAGTTCGGCGACGTGCACATTTATGATAACTTTTTCAAAAAATATCTATAATAAACTATAAAGTTATAAAGAGCCATTTTTGTACGTTCTGTGTATCACTTATTTCTGCTTTCTAATCAAATACCTGTAGTAATGTAACAGAAATGACGCAGATCTAACGAACTTCTTTAGTACAAAACGTTATTATTTGTATCGAGATTTTGCTATCAACACTGCTCCATGTTATGCGTAAAGCGAATCGAATTTTATTTATTCCGTAATGAGCGTACGATCCTAATATTTAATACGCATTCGCGTATTTTGGTACTTACTCAACATATAGACATTATATATTTCTTTTTCTTCTTCTTCTTCTTCTTTTTCTTCTTCTTCTTCCTCTTTCTTTCTTTTCTTTTTTTTACATTTAATTTTCATCCGAAGATTCTGTAGAGCTTTGCGGCATGGTATTAAACCAATTTTCTCGAACTCCAGTACTCCTAAACAACAACAATTCTCCATATAAATCATATATATTATGACATTTCTTTATATATAAAAAAAACAATGTAAAATAAAAACAAGAAATAAAATACAAGTTTCTTCGAGTTCGGATAAGGAAGCTTGAGTACTTAACAAAGGTGCATAACTTGAATATATTAATAAATCATTAATCAATAAAGGGTTTTAAGGTTTTTAAGGGTTTTCACCTTGTACGTTGACGAGTACTTGTCGGCAGTGTAAGAGAAGTCCTATAATACTGAGGTGTGGCACTTGATGCTGTATCCTCTGGTCTCCTATGTAATGTCATGGTTTCGTGCGGTGATGTAACCAATTCATCTTCGTTATCCAAATAATAACGAGATCCAGTTGCGCTTTTACAATTTTCGCACTCGCTACGATAATCATCCGCATCGTCGTGAAGAGTTGGAAGAGTTTGCATACTGCAAGTACAAGCTACCGATTCAAAACTTCCATCTTCGTTAATCTCATTAGCAATGTTTAAAGGAGGCTACAAATAAATAACATCACAATTAGAATGAAATATGTCTCCTAGTATACGGGTAACAGATGTATAAAGTAATATTACTATTGCAGTACCTTAAAGTCACACGGTTTTCGCGAAGCAACATTTCCTTGTAATCTTTCAATTTGAGTTACACTCGTGACGGATGTTATAACGTCCTTGCAAAATATATTAGAAGGATCTTGCATATGTTCTTGATCGTTAGAAACTATCGGCGAAGGTGATTGCGGCAAATTCTTTGGTGACAAACTTCTCGGTGGGAGATGAAATATCTCGTCCGTAGAACGATCGCTCATAATATCTTTTATTCTAGTCGTAGGAGTGTTATTCGTGAGCGTTCTCGGAATAGTACGATGAGCGGATATATCGGAACTTGGTAAGCTCGCAGATATTGTAAATGCACCACTTTGTCGAGGAAACGTGGTATGTTGTCGATAACTTTTCGAAATAGTTGAATGCGAACTCGTTAATGGTTGGGTATCGTTACTTGCTGTAGCAATTTGATAAGTGAAATTCGTTATACCAGTGGATACTGGCAAATTTTCATATGTATTCGTAGATGCCGCGTAATTTGTAGCAGTGGATGTACCAACGTTAAGGGTCGTTGATTGTTCACTCTGATTAAGCTGGTGACAGTTCGTATATGTGGTTAATGAACCGATCGCTACGTTTGACGATGATACTAATGGGACAGTGCTTGCACCGTTACTATTCGAAGGCATCGCTGAAGTCGAATTTAACGCATCTTGACTATTAGCTACAACGGCTATATTCGGATGGCTATTGGTATCTTGCAAATAGCCGTTTGAAAAATTTAATGGAGACAATGTAGTATGAGGGGTCATAGATAAAAGTGCTTGCTCTGTCCTAGCAGCGGCTACAGCTTCTTCGTAAGGCGGAGGTGCTTCCCCGCGTGGGAAATAATTGTTTGCCGGTTTCCACAAAGGATATCCACCGCCACAAGGAATGTCATCCATCGGAATGCCATGCTGTAGTCCTCCTCTTTCTAAATATCCCATACTGCCCAGATTTCTTTGGTCCTCTGCTAATTGTCTGCTTTGTCTTCCTGCCACACACACTAACATGGGATATCCTGAATCTTTTATGCATAATATCATTGTAAATTATGTAGCTATTAGTATCAAAGGACTTTGAAATCATTTTATGATTATATATTATCTTTAAAAGCTATATGTATATACTGTATCATTATTCTAAAACATACCTCTAATTTTTCGTTGACGTAGGCGATATATTAAGAAAAATAGAAGACTTAAAGATAATATTGCCGTTACAAAACTGGCAACAGAACGTAACCCTATATCATAGTTAACGCTTCCTTCTACCAAATTGGTACCGCTGCCGTCAGATTTTTCATTAGCATCGTTTAAGCAAATAAATTCACAGCACTTTTCGCTTCTTCGCATAGATTTACAATCTTCCTTAAAAGTTATATCAAAATAAGAATATATATATATATCCAGACGTTCGGCCACATAATTTTATAAATAATTACACGCTATAACAAACAGGATATTAATTTTCAATTAGATATTAGGATACCTCAAGAAATTTGCAGATAACAGCTTTGCACCATTTTGGATTGCCGTTGTCACAAACACAAAATGTACAAGGTTCCGGACCAGGAAAGTAAAGGTAACCGGTTTCGTAAGAACGTCCTTGTAAATCCTTGCAAGCAACTCCGTCTTCTGCGCGAACTGCTAGTGTCCAATGATATGAATAGTTTCATATAAAAACATACATCAGAGAGATGAGCCTTACATTATGAAAAGCCATACATTCCAAAGAGGATAGTTGTAAAAATATTTAAATATTTAACTGCATACAACAAAAGTAAGTACCCATAAAAAGCAACTGACAATTAGATGAAATCAATATTATCTCAACAAAATATCACCTATCAGCAAAGGTACACTCGTATAAGGTGTTATTATTTTATTAATTAAAAGAGAAGCATACGTAAAAACTTAAATAAATAGAGCATGTTATCTATATATCGTTTAAGCATTGCCCTAATTCAGAGCCACACGCATTCGAACGCGGTCACATTGACGACAATTGTGATAAGTATCAGATTGATAGGACTTCCAAGTTAAGTTAAAAAGAGGCTAGAAGAAAAATTGATGTGTTTTTAGACGCAAGAAAAAGAAAGAAGGAAAGAAAGAAATAGAGTGAGAGAGAGAGAACGAGAAAGCGAAAGAGAGAGAGAGAGAGAGAGAGAAGGGGGGGAGAGAGAGAGAGAGAGAGAGCGAGTATGGAGGTAATATTATATACGAGGAGTTAAAGATAAAATATAAAATGAAATAAATAAGATAACGATAAGGTTTTTTGAACGCACCGTTAAGATGTAAAGTGAATGTGAGGACTGCATAACCGAGAAAGTCAACGTTGTTGTATTTCATTCTGCGTTCGTTATCTCATCATAGTTATCGCTCCGTGGTCCAACGGCAAGCCTTTTTACGTTCTTCCGTTCTATCGTGTATTAAACGTCAACGTTTCCTCGACGACATTTTGATTCCTCTTAGGAAGTTAGGGTACACTACCGATCTGTGCATCACGGTAGACAATAGCGAAGAGAGTCGTGTCCAACCCGAAAGCCCGACATTACTCTACTTAACGCTCTCGCATCTCGGCCTATTTCCGTATTTCCTTTTCTACGATCTATATACGTCTCCCTTCCTTCGAATGAGCACAGCGACACCCGAATTGATCGATTAACGAACGGAACAGTCGTCCGACCACTGACGTCTATACTACCACCATCTGTACGTAACATTTAGTACTTAAATTCCACCTTCTCTCTCTAACGTGCACGCCGCGCACGCACGCCGCGCGCGCTAAACGCGCAACATTCCTTACTCTTTTTATCATTTATATTTTTTAATGAAAATAAGAGACGGCATCGTATTTTATTATTTCTTTTAAATAGATATTTACGTACGACGATGATTTCACTGCAAATGATTTCAATAAAAATAGAAAAAATAATATAATCGATAAAAATTGACATGTCCAGTCTCGATCAGTATCGAAACTCGAATTCAGATTCGTAGGCGGTTAACTCTATTTCAATGATCGATCGTTATTTTATTACGAGAACTTGTGTAATTAAATGATTGAGTCTCTGTTTGCCGACTGACTAGCAGATTATAAATTTTGATCACGTTCGCGTTTATTTGTCCTGCACAACGTAGAACGAATTGCTCTCGAACGGTTCGCGTTAAACAATAATTATGTTCCTCGATCGATAACGTTCATATGTATGTTACGTTCGCAATATTATACTACGTCATATACTTCCTAACTAGTTTTTCAAGCTTAAAAATAAAAGAATAAATAAAACAAAAGAAGCGAAATCAAACGAAATATCGAAAACACGAACTTCACGTTCGTCGAAAAATCATTCAAAACTTTCCCTTTAAACTATTTCTTTCTACAACATAAAAACCAAATTTTTCGAGCAACAAAATGAATTGACCAATATTTTTCCCCTACCATATCAACGCAAATTTAATTAAATCTGATCCAAAAGAGAAAGAAAACAAAAGTAAAAAAGTTAACAAGAAAATGGAACACAATTGAAAATAATTTTGGTCCGTTTAAACGATACAGAAAAAGTCGATAAAATGAAGTTTCACGATCTATTGCACAAAGGGAAATTATAAATGGAAAGGAGATAAAAAAGTTATAATACACAAGCGAGCACACAGACGTCAAATTTCTAATCAGATATGGATATGAACGATGACGATCCGGAGGACGTGAAACGTGCAGTCTCGATAGAGAAAGAAATAAATAAAGGTAAAAGGGATGACAAATTTGAGGGATATCCACGTTTTGAGAAGAATAAGGAAAGATGGTTACGCTGCGCCAAACCATTGGCAAAAAAGAAAGCCCAAGTAAATAATATTATAATATAATAATATAAAATTGAAAATTATATATTTGATGTACCAAGCAATCAATTGGATGACTAGAAATCTATGGCGGAGAGTGAATGTTGCGATAGAAGAAAAGTCTCGGCGGCAGCAATGAAGGAGAAAAAGCAAGTAAAGGTGATGATTTACGGTAAACCCTGCATTTTCCCAAAACTGGACATCATTCCGAGACATTGTCTGTCAAAGAAAGAATACATCGACGTGCTAGCGACTCCGAAGTATGATTGATAGAATTATTGTCACGAGCCTAGCTTGCATGGCCTATATACAGATTTTATTCGTAATTCACTGAAAAATGACATTACCTTTTTCATCTTGTTCATTTGAACTGATCAAATAATACCTAATAATATTACATACGTTCTAATCATCGTTGTTTTTAAATAGTCGTAGATGTCCACCAGCGTGTCTGCAAGAGGCAGTGATAAGAAAATTAAAGCCAGTTTCTCAAAGAATCAAAGAATTAGCTCGACCACCAAAACACCGTATGTTGATCACCCTGCAAGAGGGTGCTTCCAGATTGAAACCCGAATTCGTGGACAATTTAATCAAATCTTTGGAGGGTGAAACTTGTCTAACGCCAGAGTATAGTGGTTTTTAACATATGTTAATTATTAATAATAAATAAATTGTCATTAAATAAAATGACAATATTATCGATGATTTCAGACAAGCAGCGAAAGCGTTTCGCAATAAAAAACGTCAAAGAATATCTCAGAGACGAAAAAAGGAACGTAAGTTTAATCGTTCTACGCGAAAATCTAAGAAATCAGGTACACTTAGTGCAACGATATTGGATAAGGATGCTGTAACTTGTCAATATATGATGGCCGAACGTTTTGTAAAGAGTATTCTTGATTGGAGATGTCCAATACCAAAAGAAGAATACGAGGATATAGCCAACGTGATAATCAAGAGATTGAGTTACGCTCTCGAATATACGCCATTAGATGAGAGCGATCGTAAGTCGCAACAGATGCGTTTCCTCTCGGACGTTGTAGCTTGTTGGATATCCGGAGTGCTTTTCGAAGTTGCGGAAGATCGTAAGATGGAATTGGAACAATTATGCGAGAAGAAAAGAAAAGAGGAGGAGGAGGAGGAGGAAGACGAGGAGGAGGAGGAGGAGGAGGAGGAAGACAAGGAGGAGAAGGAGGAGGAGGAGGAACAAGAGGATGAAGATGACCAGGATGAAGACGAGGAAGAAGACGAGGAAGAAGACGAAGGAGAAGAAGAAAAGGAAGAAGAGGGGACTGATAAGGAAGCTCAAGAAAGGGTTCAGCAGGAAGAAAGAAGGAAAATGGAGGAGGAAGAGGAAAGGATGAGGAAGGAAGAAGAAGCAATATTAGAAAGTGAACGAAAGGAAGAACAGGAAGAAAGAGAAAGAATCGAGGAAGAAGCAAGGATACAGAAAGAAATGGAAAAAGAAGAAGAAAGAAGAAAGAAAGCTGAGGAAGAAGAAGAAGAAGCTAGATTACAAAAAGAGAAGGAAGAAGAAGAGGCAAGATTACAAAAAGAGAAGGAAGAAGAAGAGGCAAGATTACAAAAAGAGAAGGAAGAAGAAGAGGCAAGATTACAAAAAGAGAAGGAAGAAGAAGAGGCAAGATTACAAAAAGAGAAGGAAGAAGAAGAGGCTAGATTACAAAAAGAGAAGGAAGAAGAAGAGGCTATATTACAAAAAGAGAAGGAGAAGAAGAGGCTAGATTACAAAAGAGAAGGAAGAAGAAGAGGCTAGAATAGAAAAACAGAAGAAAGAAGAAGAAGAAGCTAGATTAGAAAAGAGAAGGAAGAAGAAGAGGCTAGATTACAAAAAGAGAAGGAAGAAGAAGAGGCTAGATTACAAAAAGAGAAGGAAGAAGAAGAGGCTAGATTACAAAAAGAGAAGGAAGAAGAAGAGGCTAGAATAGAAAAACAGAAGAAAGAAGAAGAAGAAGCTAGATTAGAAAAAGAGAAGGAAGAAGAAGAGGCTAGATTACAAAAAGAGAAGGAAGAAGAAGAGGCTAGATTACAAAAAGAGAAGGAAGAAGAAGAAGAAGCTAGATTAGAAAAAGAGAAGGAAGAAGAAAAAGGTAGACTAGAAAAAGAGCAGGAAGATGAAAAAAGAAGAAAGAAAGTCGAGGAAGAAGAGAAAGCAAAGAGAGAAACGAAGTTAAGAAAGTCTATAGTAACGGTTGGGGATTACGGCGATTTCTTCTCTACCGACCTACCGTTCGTGACCTTTCGTAAACTGATCGACGTTCTTTACGCTATGTTAGAATCTATGCCAGAAAGTAAAGGCGTCGATCTGATTCGCGATCGTATTCAAGCCGCGATCTATGATAAGTTTCGAACCGTTATAGAAGAGGAAGATCCGGAAGCATTGAACGAACATATGAAAGATGTCTTGATCGTTTTGGCTGGAAAAATAGCAAATTGGATGAAAAATATTCTTACAGAGTCGCAAATTATTTTCCTCGACAAATATCCAGCTGAAGTTGAATCCATCGAAATTAGGGATTGGTCGAAATGGCTGACTTATGTCAGCGATACCGCCGACAATTGGGGTACCTGGCTTCGCAAAGTCCTCGAGGAAGCTGAAGGTATTAACGAAGAGGGAATAACCCGAGGCGATTGGCAAGACTGGACGAAATCCGTCGACGTTGATGCTCTCCTTTGGAGACGCTTTCATCTACAAACCATTCACCAGGCTCATAGAAACGTCACGTTGATGGCGCAGAGAGAAGTCGTTAAGACTGGCACCAAGACAATGGACTTCACCGAGAAAGAAATACGGAACGCCGATCTTCAAATTGTCGCTTGATTACCAAAAACTAAATTCCACTAAACTTCTTTCGCACTAACTTTCTGGAACGATCTAGAAACGATCTAGAAACGATCTAGAAACGATCGTGATACGCGATCAATTTCATTTAATATTTGTGTGCTTTTTAAGAAATTCTTTTAACGATTTTCAACTAACCGATAATAATTAGAAAATTCATATTTTCAACTTCAATTGAACAAACTTCTCAACGTTTTCTATCGTGATTTTCTATCTGCTAAACGAATAAATTCTGTTTTCTTTTTTCCACGATACATATTAAAAAGTATTCGTTAAACGTGTATACGATCAACGTTATTTCCGGATTTTCTCTTTAACATATTTACGTACGTTCGTATAAGCATACGATAGATTCAAAGGTCTTTTATTCAAAGTTGGACATTAATTCAATATTACGTAAATAATTTTTTTAGCTTTAGAATGACCTGCTTATATAAAATCCAAAAATATATTCTAATCATAAAAAAAATAAGCAGGATATATAATTTTATGATTATTTTCTTATAAAACATATAAGGTTATCGAGAAGATTTGATAAATTTACGAATCCCTGTTAAAAATTATCAAATCATCGAATGACATTTCGCAAATGATTTTATTTCGAATAACATTTTCAAAATATTATATCATAGAAAGAAGTGATCTTTGACAAAATCAACGATATGATAATATAATCTAATCCGATGAACAATGCCTCGTCGTTTTTAATTTTTAGTAGGGTTTTAATTAACGATATTAAATTGCAATCTAAGTGCACGATCCTTGGATCTCCTCGGACTTTCACCAAATTACTTTGGTTTCTTTCACCAAATCCGGAAAGGAAGAAAGTCGACGCCGTGCGTTCGAAGAATTCTTGAACGAACGAACGAACGAACGAACGAACGATTGATTTCCAACGAGTAAAGAACGAATCGATCGTCGGTTGATGTGCGAAGAAAACACTTGAGAAAGAAAAACAGTTGCGACGCAATAATTGCTTGTCAAAACTTTTGAATATTATTCATGACTCAAACTACTCAAATTCTGTAAATATTTTCCTACGTCATTATCGAAGCATGTCTTATCGTTTTTAGCGTTTTTCTATTCAACTTAAAATTTTTCCTTTTAATCCAAGAGCATAAAACTTATAACGTTTTTCTTTTTCTATAATTCTGGCAAATAATTTTGAACGTTCAAGACAAAATGAATTCCTATAACCTGATAGTAGCTATTAATTCACAAAAAGATTCGCGTAAATTTATTTATTTAATAATTTATTCGATAAAATAAATAATTTTAATATCAATCATAAAGTTAATATATTTATATATTATATGGATATCTGAAAAATATGACAATGTGAAACTTTGATTGGTCTGATAGAAATAATAATATAATAATATTATAAATATACAATAATAGTCGCGATAGTTGTAGGGTTAGTAATGCACCAAATGGAAAAAATATTTAAATGAGATTCGTCGAAATACTTGAAGAATACATTGACCTACTGCCCCGAAGTAGATAGAAGTCGGTTAACCGTAAAGAGAAAGAAGGAAGGAAAGAAAGAAAGAAAGAGTAAGTGAGAGAAGCAAAATAGCCAACGGTACATAAATCAGTTAATAAAAGTTCGTGATACGTATCTATGTCTTTCTCGATTAAAACTGAATCGATTATTTTATTCATTTTGATTGAAGCGCGAACAAATTTTTCTTAGACAAAACTTCTTCTTTACCGATTCGAAATATTAAATGTTAAAATATTCGCTGGGTATAAAACTACTAGAAAAAAATAAAAAAGGAAATGGAACAACGGTATAAGAAAAAAAGTGTGGAAGCAACTGTTCGGAAAAACTAAGCTGCCGAAAGGCAAATCGTAGAATTACGACAAGACAGGTGTCCCGAGCATGAAAGATACCTAGGAGGGAATAACCAAAAATAAACAACAAAGTTAACAATGCCAAATCCAACACGTTTGCAAAACAAAAAGAGAGAGGGAGAAATATATTGAAAAAAAGAAAGTAACGTCGCGCGCGATCGCGACGCTTCTATACCAAGTACCCTAATTTCTCAAGCTAGGGGGCATGAATGGTAGGGGGAGAGGAAGGAAGTAAAGTATGTCGGAGAAAGAACAACTCTCTCTCTCGATACGTTAAGACGAGGATAGGACGAGGTGAAAGAGGTGCTGGGAAGAAAGTAGAAGCAGAGAGAGGAGTGACTGACTGGCGGGCTGGAGGGGAGAGAAGAGATCTCATAGCCATGACATTGCGCGCGCGCATTTCTCTTAACAGCCGTGGTCACGTTTACGCCGCCGACGTACTATCGATCCTATTTCCCTCTATTCTATCGTCTTGTTTCTCTTCTTCTTCTTGTTCTTCTTCTTCTTCTTCTTACACTCCTCAAGCCCCGTTTCATAATCACTATCTTTCTTTCTCCCTCTTTTATCCCGATTGGTGAGTTTTCTTTTTTTCTGCATATCTGCGGCAGAGTGAAGACATCTTTTAACAGGAAGACATCGGTGTATTCGTTATAATCATACAATTCTTTCTCTTGCTACTAGCACACAAGAGTTCATATCAAAGTTTTCTAATAATTGTCTTTACTACGCGTGTGTGTATTTCCAGCAATTTTCTCCCTCTCTCTCTCTCTCTCTCTCCCACTCCGTTTTAATTTGATTTTGTTAATTATCTTCGAAAGAGAATAAAAGAAAGAGAAAGAGAGAGAGAGAGAAAACAATTGGATGGGATTGTTTAAAGAAAAAGAAGATAAGAGTTAATCAAGGTTCGTCGCTTCTTCAAAAGGGATCGGATGTCAATAGGTTTGATCGTGACAAGTAAGAAAAAAGTGAGAAAGTGTATATCTAAAGCAAACTAATCCAGGAAAAGCTACTTGCTTAGATACGATCGCGCGATTTCGATATCTTATCTTACTCTTACGACTTTACTACTAAAATAGTGTTTATATTTTAACTATGGCAATGTTTTATGAGTTATTATTTAAGGATTAATTCTAATAATTCATCGAATTTCGTTATCTTTTTCCTTATTTTCAATCATATAAAAACGTTTACAATCATTTCCTATGAATAATTTATACTTTATATATAATTATGAATAATTGAAATTATACTCATTATTAAATATTTCATATATTGACAGTTTGTATTATTGACAGTTGTGTATTTAACTTTTTTTTTATTTAATGATCGTAAAAATATTGAAGTTTGGTCTGTAGGAAATAAGTCAAATGGTTTGAAATAAAAATAAAAAGAAAAAGAATTTTGTTTGTCATGCCAGGGTGAATAAATTTCATTATAGTTCATAAGCCTCGAGGTCATTGCTTAATGAACGATGACTGGCTGATTAAGCGTTGACGCAAACGTAATTCGATAAACGTTATCAGTCTCAGTCTGTTATAGAACTGCAGTGGTCATTGCAGAACTAAATTCGAAAAGGAAAATATATTTTAGGATGTTGACGTGCTGGGAGAAGATCTCTTTGGTTGTCCTGACTGCTGTCGGCTTGAGAATTTTGATAAGAGGAAGCCTATTGGCATGGAAAAAGTTATTAGCACCTAATTTAGGCTTAGGTGTAGATTTAACGAGTCAAGGTAGATGGGCAGTAATCACAGGGGCAACCGATGGACTCGGAAAAGCTTTCGCTAAGGCTTTTGCTAGTAAAGGACTCGACATTGTGCTAGTCTCAAGATCATTGCCAAAACTCAAAGATGTTGCAACCGAGATAAAAGAGGAATACGGAGTTGAGACCCGTGTCGTTGAAGCTGATTTAACCGAAGGTCAAGTGGTTTACTCTAAAATCGCTGAAACTATCGAAGAACTCGAGGTACGGTCATTTATCAATATTCTTCTACGATATTAGCAAAGTCAATTAATTCCATTTCAAGTATACTTCCTATTATTGCCTTACTTATAATAGAAATTACAGAGTGTTCGACGTTCTGAGATTTCAAAGTTCACGTCACGTCCGTGTTTCTACCGAACGAACTTATGTAAAATATATTGTCTCAAGGCAAATATTAATTAGATGATCAAAATTATGATAATAATCAAAATGTTTTTACAGGTTGGCATTCTTATTAACAGTGCTGGAGTGAGTTACGAGCATCCAGAATTTTTAACAAACATGCCAGAAGATACGCTAAATAAAATATTACAATTGAACGTGGCTGGTCTTACCGGTACCACAAGGGTGGTTCTACCAGGCATGATAAAAAGACGGAAGGGTGTTGTCATTAATATCAGCTCGATAACGGGTGATATTCCAAGTCCATATTTAACAGTCTATGCAGCTAGCAAAGCTTATGTAATTAAATTCAGTGCCGATTTAGCTGCGGAAGTAGCTTCGAGTGGTGTTACCGTGCAGTGCATCATTCCCGGAGCAGTTGCCACCAAGATGACCAAAATCAAGTGAGAACGCTTCTTACTTTTTTCATTATTTGACTTTTCCAATCTTTGCATATTTTGACGAGATTACCGACAAATCTAATTCATTTATTTATATATTTCATTTTATTAGAAAGCCAACATGGATGGCACCGACACCTGATAAGTTCGTCGAGGCAACCTTGAAAACTGTAGGAATCGAATCGCTTACAACTGGATATTCTCCGCACTATTTGGTCTACGGATTTATGAAGACTCTGGTATGCGTATGCGAGAAGGGTGCTATGTGGTTAGTGACCAGGACGATGCTCAATTTAAGAGGACGTGCTCTTCGAAAAAAGATGAAGGAACAGAAGCAAATGAAAGAAATACCGCAAAGCGATGATCTCCTAACGGAATAAATTCCTCCAAGCCATTTTTGAAGTTATTTTCTCATTTATTACTATCGTAATTCGCAGGATCTCTCTTACTACGTAAAATGATAATATTACTTATCGAGTACACGTGTATGTGTATGTGTGTGTGTGTGTGTGTGTGTGTGTGCGTGCGCGCGCGCGCGCGTGTGTGTCTGTATGCAGTAAATCACAGGAGTCTTGGTACCAACTTAAATTGTAGATTTGCAATAAATTCTCTTTCCTTTTCAAATGAAAACTTCAATTCAATTCATATAAAGTATTTAGAAACATATTATATTTAAACCTACAAATTCATACTAATATTATTGTAAACACAAGAGGTATCAGGAGGTTGAGTAACTTACCGAACGAGATGATTTGATGGTATCTTACCGACTGTCGGTAGTTCGCGTAGTAAGTTACCATCAGATCATCACCGTCGGTAAGTTGCCATCCATTTTCAACGGTCGGTAAGTCTTCACGGTAAGTTACCATCTGATCTTCTCGGTCGGTACGTCACACCATCTCCTGATACCTCAGCATTAAAAAGTTAGCATAGAACTTCAATAGTTTGAAAAAATGAATAAGTGCGCTAAATTGCTAACAAAATGCTTATTTAAAATTCATAAATGCTAACATTATTAATAAATTATTTAATTAGTTATTAATAATTACAAATGTGGAAACGTCATGAGTAGGAGATTTCTTCAAAGTACGCTTGCGCCTTGAATTTTTGGTTGCGCATGTGTATAACATATTTTTAACAACTTTTTAATGCTATACAGAAGTACATAGAAGCTCACAAGTTCACTTTTCGCGTAACTACATTCATCATAGTTACTAACCTGACCATAGTAGATACTTAATGCGATGACGGTACAATACTATAAAAGAATGCGATATTCTTTGATAGTTATGACATATACTTTGATAGTATATATAGTATAGTTATATTGTAATATAGAATTTTATATAATTATATTTAATTTTTAATATATAAATATGTGTGTGCCTTCAGAAATGCATTTATATATACATATATTTTAAAATGAAGCAATTTAAGACACTCAAATAAAAAAGAATCCAGAAGGTTTGATGATAAATCCAACGATGATTACCTGTAACAAAAAGCAAACTATATTAGTCATACAGTCAAGTGATACAATAGCCTAACATATGAGTGGTCCAATTCGCAGATGCACTTTTCAATTGAATCCTTTATTTACTTTTTATCAAATCTCTAATTACCGTTGCAATAAAATTAAATTTAAACGCGTGATTTTACATTTATATAAAATAAATAAAAATAAAGAAATAGGAAAAATATGAATACTAAGTTACTAAAAAAAATAATATCTATTAATTATTATGAGAGAAATACTTTTAAACTGCATTATATAGAAAAGAAAACTTGCAAATTTAATAAAATACGATCAAAGTGAAAAATTTTAAAGACGAAACAAGAAAAGAGAAATTACTGTAATATTTACCGAACGTTATTTAAGCTTCAAAATTTAATAATACAAAAATTGTAATATTTCTGACTCTAACTAAATACATATGCATCTTTTGGACGATATGGCACACAGATTTGATGTGCCAAGGAGATGGAATGGTCCATCATCTCCAATTACAACTACAAATTAATGACGAGCAAAAATGTAATATAATAAAATATAAAATATGACTAGAAAGCTATTCTCGAAAAGTTCTAACTTGCTGTTGAACCTTTGAAAATAACTCAATAGTCTATGTAGTTGCCCTCTTCAGCCACAATTAAGTGGGGGCCTCTTCGGCATTAGCCTCTTCTTTCTTCATCCCTGAAAACTGCATTGGACATTTTCAACGTGCAAGAAAGATAAGATATCTCATATCTTTTTTTGCAAATTAATTTTTATTTCTTTATGATTCTAATATGGAATTATGAAAAAATTAATTTATATTTAATGCTCAAGCAATTTAATATTCAAGCTCGTATAACCATGGATGAACTTAGAGTTCATTGCATAATATTACACGAGCACATTTAATCAAACGTCCAAGCAGATAATTTCTCTCGATGACCTAATAACACGTCGCACTTTTAATATCAAATAACAAAATTCAATTGAAATTAAATAATGCAACAAATGTAATGCATTTTCTTGCAATATTTTCATTTCATTCACTTGTTATATTGAACTATATCAAATATTTTTCATTATAAGAGAAAATTGCTATTGTGCGAAGTGCTAATCACATAATACTTAAAACTAAGTATCAAATTAATCAAAGTATTTGCGAATTTGTTCGAGTCTATCTCGTTCGAGATAGAATCGAAATAGAAATGGATCTTTCAAATTGTTGCAAATCCCTTTGAATCATGATACATAATGAAAATTACAGAAGAGTCACAAAATAAATTTACAAAGCAAGCATATTAGAATAAATAAAAGAAAACATTTTTGTAACAGTTCTGTATAAACCAGGCGGCGAAATTTCCACTCCGGAGTGAAAGTAAGCCTAATGCCTTTCCTGGGTCCTACCTACTTAAAATTAAAGTTTTCACATTCATTCAAAGAAGTATGCTACCTGTCTGCCAATTACCCGTATTTAAAAAGAGCAAATACACATACGTACCCACCCACCCACTCCACGATTCTCTCACATACCACCAGGGTGCAAAAGCCTAAACTAGAGAGCATGCCCCGGGGCACCTCCGACACCCTAGTTCAACCACGTTTTCTAAACTTATATGCTAAAGGGTATACGTACTGATTGCTGTAATCGTCTGCCAAGGCTAGTGATTATTGCATAAAAAACTACAGCAAAAATACAAGTATACACTAGTATATATGCATACTAGTAATATACGAGTATATCAAAGTTTCCACAAATAAATGCGGTAACTCTACTATGCAAAACGATTGTTAAAAAAAAAAAAAAAGTTTGTATCGTACACGTGACTCTACAAGTTATTTTTATTCAATAACTTAAAAAAATAATAAGCGCGGTATTACGTGTCGCGAAACGATGTACAATGCACACACCTAAACGCACACACAGGTGCAACGTACACCGTGCAATCACTAGCACAATGACAGCCGCCAATAGGGGAAAAAACTTAAAACTAAACCTATCCAACTGTTTCTCACCCATACGAGTAGCACCTGGGCACACGTATAGATGAGAACGCAGAAAGTATAGGGGGGAGAAACGGGAGATTAGTACATTAGAAGCTGAAAATCCTGATCTAAAAAATATGATTAAAAACACATATATACATAACATATAAATATACATTTTTATAAAAATTCATCTAAGCGACTAAGGACTCTACAATTTTTTTAATAAATAATGACTTTGAATATCTTTTAATATATTTTAATATATTTAAAAACCTCGGACGACTCCTTTCATTAAGTTGGCTGTTCTAATAAAAGAACTGGGCTTTGAGCCACCACTTAACTGCTAGAATCTATCCGTCGCGAATGAGTTTGTTTTCTTGCTCATTTATTTGTAATATCGAAGTATCGATATATCAAAATTAATCGCGATTAGATAAACTAAGTACGAAGCAATGCATGTAAGACATATATTACATGCTTTTCTGGACGAAAACGAGTAAATTAATGCTCGGTTTCGTCACTACTAACCACGAACAAAACACGTAATAAAAAAGAAAGTGCATTAATTGATTGCACTGTCAATTAAATGAATTTAACCGATGAGACAAGAAAACCTATCCTGAACTAATACAAATATACAATACAATATACAATATATATACAATTTTCATGAGTAACTCCTAGAAAGGAATTACTCATGTGCTCGTCACTAATTTATTTAAATAATTACAACCAGTAACTCGTGCCGATTAGGACCTTTCATCCTCGACATGATTGAGCACCGGAGGGACTTTAAATTTTAACTCACGGCATAAGAAGTTCTACGATGGCTCCAAAACACTCCTACTTCGCAGCAAGTATTGTAGAATGCGAATATCGAAGATCCATCGAAGATCCATCGAAGATCCATCGAAGATCCATCGAAGATCCATCGAAGATCCATCGAAGATCCACCGAAGATCCATCGAAGATCCATCGAAGATCCATCGAAGAATTCATTCCACATCTTTGATAAGGTAGAAAGTCCGTCGTCATATCTGTAAAATAAAATAGAACAAAACGATAAGTTATTTGCAATATAATCCAAAATCATATAAAATAAAATCGAATAAAATGTAAATAAAAATAGATACTTACAATGCATTCCAATGGGATGAAATTCAATTGCACCATGGCGATGCACCTCGCGTGAATCTAAAAACGCGGTATAAACGAAAATAAGAAACTATAGATGAGTTTCTTATCGCGAAACCGAAATTTTATTATACGTCGAACAACACTGATTCTAATTCGCGTATGATTTTAATTTACTATACGCCCGATCACTGATTCTACACAACTAATTCAAAGACTGCTTTGCACACAGTCAATGCAAGTAGAAAAATCTTCATTGATGCACTGATTCTAATACGCGAACAGTCTGTGCGACTGTTTAAAGATAAAAATACAACTTTACTCGAACAAACTCTAATGCAATTACTGCATTGGTCGCAGTTAATTTAATATATAAATTTCAAAAATAGTTCGCGAACGCGACGGAATTGAAAAGAAAACGAACGAACGTGCTTCTAATCCGTGATTTTAATTATATTTAACGATACAACACTCCCGTATATTGCTTCGCGCACGATAGCAATGCACGAACACTTGCAACACTTCACAAACACAATTCACAAACACTGCAATCCAACACTGATATATTCCCATGATGATCTGAAACAGAAATAAAAACAAAATTATAAATATCATTGTTGTAAGTAAAAAAATTATTATAATTATTGAGAAAGTGTATAAAATAAAAATTGACTTACGTTTATTCTTCATTGATGAATGCACGATGGGTATCCTACCCTTAGGATGACGATGAGCACACGTTTAAACCGAATAAAAGAAACTTACGGAGTTTCTTAACCGAGCAAACGAAACTTTAACATGCGACGATCAACACTGACTTTACTTTCCGATTCTTTTGTATTTTATTTTTACGATGCAACACACGAGTACCTCATTGCCTACGCGCTCGATTGCAATGATGTTCTGAAACAGAAAAAGAAAAAGAACAATTAATATCATCGTCGTAATAAAAAACCATTAAAGTTATCATAGAAACGTTTAATAGGAAAATATATTTACTTTTAGTCTTCATTGATGACTGCAGGATGGGTATCCTACCCTTAGGATGACGATGAATAAAATAAAATTAAAGAAAAACTCTGAAAAGCTGAAACATACTAAAAAGATTATAGAACAATATATCCTGTGAATCATTCCTGAAGGCATTGCACACTTTTAAAGATATTTTATCATAAAGAATCAATATAAATTCAAGCAATATCAGTAAAAATTGTTAATAAAAATCGATAACGTTATATATATATATAATAGTTTAATACGTCACGTCGTTAGATCTTATTGTTAGCTCGTTGAAGGAACGATCTGGAATGAACACGTAATCGCGTCCTTCATGTCGAACGTTCGGCTGTCTTCGTTTTGTTTTCGGCTGTCTTCGTTTCTTCTGTTCTCGCTTCTAGAAATTCCTGGAATATACGTACACATTCGTTATTGCCCGTAGATAGAATATTTTGTTTTCTTATTTTCTCTCTCTCTCTCTTCTCTCACTTTCGTTCTCACTCTTTGTATACATTTCTGTATGGTTTAAAAAAAAGAATAACGCTTACCTCGATGAATATGAAGATAAAAAAGAGTAAACACAATTGTTAGACTGAGTATATGTATTCCTGCTGGACTCTTCTAATGCTCGGTACCTAAAAAAGAAAAAAAAAGATTACATTAGTATAACATAAAGAAAATCAAATATATGAGTGTATGTGTACGAGCTACCTATACTTATGTATATATACCTGTATGTGTGTGTATGTGATAAAAATCTAATTTAATACGAAATACGATCTTTGAATACATAATTATGAAAAATAATTAATTAGAGCATCATTAGAGATGGTAGTAAGTATCGATACCATGAAAAAAGCTGGAAATTAGAAGAAATATTGTTAAGTAACATTGGTGAAATTGGCGGGACGCCGAGATATATCGATGTTATATTTTCACATATATCTATCGAACTTTTCAATATTTCGTTTTGAAAACACTCATGTATGAAAATCTTGTATTTAGCTATCGTTTGATATATAACAGGAAGGTGTGAACTATTTTTTAATTACCTGGATTAAACGGAATGACGCAGTACGTTGGAACATATACAGCTGACAGAAAATGGCGTTTCCTCTACCTTTCCCCTGCATCCCCTTCCGTTGCCACTGCGTTGCCTCTGCTGCGCATCTGCTGCGCGCGGTAGTATGCGCGGTAGTCAACTTTCAAAAAAAGTAGCGAAATCCGTTGACCAATGGCTACTTGAGATTTTGCATTTTTTCCACCTATTATAGAAAAATATCGAATAGTTAAAAATAGGATATAGGAACATAAAAATTGTCGAAATATATACTTTATTAATCCAAACAATCAAAATTGAACATTATAAGTCGATATCCATAGAAATGATGCCGTAAAACAAGATATATATATAATTACGTAGAAAAATGCATACCAATGTACATGAAATTTTTTTCTACGCAAATACTTTTTATCCTCGACATTATCGTAATCTTTCGATTATATCATTTGGAAGTCATTTGCTAGAAGAATCTATTAGTATATAGGAAGATTATTTACGTTAGAAAATATTTTTTAATTACCTGAGATTAACGGAACGACGTAGCATCCGTCCGATCTCCAGCACCGACGCCGCGAAAAGAAAGAAGAATGATCAGCAAAGAGCCCTGATTGGCTGATAATTATTGCAGAGATAAGTGACCAATCAAAAATTCCCAATTACCATATAGAAATTTCACGCACACAAGCTTGCCCCGTCACGTACGTAACTCGGCTTTCTTCATGACCACGCTAGTCAAGCTAGATATGATAATTTATTTTTTAAATAAATAAAAAATTTATTCTATTTTACTATTTAAGGTACACGTATCTTGTTAATATTTAAAAATAACGAAAAGAATAAAGACAATATGCTCTATAATCCTTATCACACAGAACAGAAAAACATACATAATTTATTTATTACAATAATTAAATATCAATTTTATGAATTATTATAATTATCTAATTACTAATCCAATTAATAATTATTCCTATCTAATTTAGTTTTTTATTAGGTGTATACGTTCCTTGTAAATATTTAAAAAATAACGAGTAAAATAAAGACAATATACACTAAAAACTTTATCACATGGCAACGTTCTGATTTAAACATTCCTTCAATTTTTGTGTAATTGTTTAAACTAATATACATTTGTTTTAACGTCCCTGTGCCATGATGACTTTGGATAATAAAATTTTTATCCAGAAAAATATCACATTAAATTATTTTATATTCAAAGTACGTTAATAAGTATGTAATGTTTAAACCAGTACATATATGTTTAAACAATCTAAAATATAAAGAGATTGCATTAGAATATTAAAATAATTGTTAAATAATCGATAGGAATGTCTATTGTTGTCTAAAAGATCGGAATATATGATCTATGTACCGTCCCTTCGAAATCCACCGTTGAAATGAGACGTTGTCCTCTATGAAAGTACTTTTATTAGATGTTGTTTATATGACTTTGCAAACGTTGCGCATGTGTATAAAGTGAATAATCCATCTAATCGATAAATTTAAGATTATAACGTTATGATTTTCGTATTTTTATCTATTTCATGTAATTCTTTTAATGCTCCTGCGCAGTGATGACTTCGAGGATAATATTTAGCTGCAATATAAGAAAAGTGCATTAGTGCATTAAAATAATTTTTATACAATTGTTAATATTGAATGAATACTAACTAACAAAGTAACGTGTATAATTAAATTACTTTTTCTGGCATTTATTAACGTATATGTAAATGAAAAAAGAAAGTACATTTCTCTAAACAATTATACAATTAATATAGTTCAAACAATTAAAAACATATACTAATGGTAAATGTGAATTATTAAAGTTTACCATTATGATGGAAGAAAGCTGGGGTGTTTGCTCGTTTCAGTATCATAAAAAAATTGCCTGGATTAATTTTAAATCTTGTAAACTTTTCTTTTGTATGTAATTGATACACAAAACAATAAGAAAGCCTAATAGATGCTGTGCTTCTCAAAATCTCCAAATACATGCAAATCTGAAAATCATAAGATTGTATTAGTAAAGTATCAAGCAAATTGAAAGAGTCTATATATGATATGTATGATATTTGTATAAGATATCCTCTCTCTTTCTTTCCCTTCTCATACTTTTTATATTAAATCTTTTGTTATAAAAAAAAGAGATAAACTTACCACAACAAATATCAAGATAGAAAGTAAAAGCATTATTGTCTGACATGAGTATGCATTCATATTGTATTCTACCAAATGTTGGAGTATTTTCATGCTGTATTCTACCAAATGTTTTTGGACAAACCTAAAAAAAGTATAAATAACATACCATGGTATATAATATTAAGCATATTCAAATATATAAGTGGTTTATTATTACGTGTAACACTTTCCTGTTAAAAATATTTTAAAAACACCGTGTATAGAATACGCGACAATATACACTAGAAACTTTAAGAAACTGTACAGAAAAACACCAATTGTATAGAAAAGAAACCACGTTGTAGATATTTCTTAAAACAATTGAAATAAAGCACTGTAACCATCCTTAAAGAATTAAAATAACAAGAATGTTTCCATATAATACAGAATAGGGAATTTATACTTTCATAGTTGGCATGAGAGATGTCAATTGTTTTGTTTCAATATATTTTAATTCTTTAAGGATGGCTATATTGCTTTATGTCTTTGTTTTAAAGATTTCTATAACGTGGTTTCTTATCTATACGATTATGTTTCTCTGTGCAATGTGATATCAATTGTTTTAAGAAATATCTACAACGTGATTTCTTTTCTATACAATTGGTTTTTCTGTCTAGAGTGACAAAGTTTTTAGTTATATTGTCTTTATTCTATACATTATTCTTTAAATATTGACAAGGAAAGTGTTACACGTATAAACAACACTTATATATTTAATTTCTTTATATTATACCAATGCTATGTTAATTATACTTTTTTTAGGTTTCCAAACATCTGGTAGAATACAGCATGAATACATACACTCATCGTCAGTCTAATTGTGTTACTTTTCTATCTACATAATAATTGTGTTTACTTTCTTATATTGATATCAGTTGTGGTAATTATATCTCTTTCTTTTATAACATAAAGAAGATTAATATAAAAAGTATAAGACAGAAAAAAAGAGAGAGAGAGAGAGAGAGTGACATCTTATACAAATATGATACATATATACATATAAGACTCGTTCAGTTTGCTTGATACTTTACTAATACAATATTCTGATTTTCAGGTTTGCAAGTATTTTGAAGATTACATAATAATTGTGTTTACTTTCTTATATTGATATCAGTTGGTGGTATTATTCTCCTTTTCTTTTATAACAAAAGAAGATTAATATAAAAAGTGTAAGACAGAAAAAAAGAGAGAGAGGAGAGAGAGTGACATCTTATACAATAGGAGACATATTATCATAGATATAGACTCGTTCAGTTTGCTTGATCTTTACTATACATATTCTGATTTCATGGTTTTGCAAAGTATTTGAAGATTTGGAAAACAGAAGAGAGTGCATTAGGGCATTAAAATAATTGTTAATATAATAGAGCAAGTGTCAATTGTTGCTTAAAAACTAGGAGTATAATGTTTCGTGATCCCTCCTCCTCGAAATTCGTCGTTAGATTGAGCCATTGTGCTCTCTAAATTTGTTTTTTTACATTATTTTTATGACTTTCCTAACGTTGCGCATGTGTAACGAGAATTTTAATTGAAATAAAGAGAATTAAGATAAAGCTCTGATTTTAGCATTTTTTTTTTTATGTATGTAATGTCTAAACAAATGTACATTTTTTTAATGTTCCTGTGCAAGCAATGAATGATCGAATGCAATCTCTTTTATACATCGCAACTTTAATTTCTATAATTTTGTTACAACACTCAGGTATCTGTAAATACATAAAAGTTATTAAAAAACATTATAAAGTAATTAGTTTTTCTACTGTCGTCTTCCTTACTGTCGGTAACACTGATGTAATTTACAATGAAGTTTCCTAGGGTCCGTAACTCTGATGGTAATTTACATCAACTCTTCTCGGTCGATAACTCTGGTGGTAACTTACCATTAACTCTTCTCGGTCGGTAACTCTGATGGTAATTTACTATCAGCATTTTTCGGTCGGATGCGACTTACCGACTTTAGATTATAAAACCAAATTAAACAAATTATGATATATTATAGCAGTCTTTTAATTTTGTGCAATTGTTTAAACAAAACGTCCTATAAAAATTTTTATTATAGGAGATTTTATATATAACATATTTAACGTATTATTTCACGTAGTTACTTTTTATATCAACGTTGATAGTGTACTAATGATCATACGTTTTTGAACTACGCAGAGATAACGAAAAACTGCGAGGTGAAGGTCCAAAGTCAAACGAGTGTAACGAGCATTGTCTTGTATAACACATCGTCTATCATCGAGTACGCATAGAAAAACATTTCGGCGAACTGCCATATAGGTAAATAAGGAGGGGTGGGGTGACTCGAGCTACGTCATACCTCTTTCAGCTGTCGGACGCCGTCGAGACAAGTTCTCAACTAGTTTCGCTCCACGTAAGAACTTAATTACTCCGTAATTAAAAAATATTTCCTTATCAAATTTTAAATCTAATCAAATTTCATTAACAGGTACATGTAATCATTATCGATGACGTGAATGCATTGAAATTAGGTAAGAAGATCTGAATTAGAATTATATTATATATCGATTATAGTATCGATAGTTTCACAAAATTTCTATCATACCTCTTATTCTTTTTATGGTTTCAGAAGACGTTCACCATCGTTCCAGGAAATTATACTAATCAATGGTGGTATATACAACTGCATACATACGTGCAAGTGTATTTCTTTCTTTCTTCTTTCTTTTTCTTTAATTTTATAAATGCATCAATGTTCCAACTGGATCGTTCGAGCAGTTAGAAATTTTAACTTCTCGTATCGTTAATTAATTGTAAAGTAAGAATGATTTATCGAATTAATTATTTAATTACGCGTTGCAATTGTTGTTTAAATGTTTTTATTTAAATTCATTTTAGTCTTTCGGTAGTTTAATTCACATAATAATCAAGACACAGTCGATTATATTTTATTGTTCAAACGATAATTTATAAATATTGTACTTTGTTTAGTTTTTACAATTAATGCGATATCATTCTTTCCTATAAGTATTAAGGCAATTAGCATCTTCTGTAAAAATAACCCTATCGCGATGAAATTTATAAATACGTAGTTTAAATATTGAATAATAAAACGATTATAATATATTTGTATTATTATTAAACAAAATAAAACAGAAGTACTACGACTTGCTTTAATTAAACTTGATTTTCAGAGCTTTAGTTGCGATTGCGGGCAATGCAATCATAGAATCAGTGTTCGTTTTGAAAAATGTTGCATTTTTGTATGCGTTTATGGATATTGACGGTAATAGATTGCATACAAACAGTAATTAAATCGTTATATTTAAAATCAATGCAAATAATCTTGTTGAGAAAACAATTTGCTCGGTACGGCGATTAGAATCATTAACACACTTTCGGCCAATTCGGTAGAAGAGGATTTGCGTTTCGATTAAAATATTGTCATGGTCGAAAGTGTGAATTAACATCTTTATTTCTTTTGTGGAACATCTTTATCGACGCATCTGGGCTTCGTCTAGATAAATCAACGGTTAGTATTATTTCTAATCTCAATTATTACTTCTCACATATCATGTTTTTAAATCGTGATTGTTTTTATTCATGTTTCATTCATGAAAAATCTTTTGAATGATGATGAAACATAATTAATTTTATTTTTAAATTTTTAAATATAGATTATAATCATCGATTCAACGATTCAACATTAAACATACATCGATTCTACAATACATCGATTCAACAATTCATCGATTCAAACAATTTAACAATTCATCCAATTTAAATCAACTTCACATCTTTATTTCTTCTGGAACATCTTTATCGATGCATCTGACTTCGTCTAGATAAATCAACGGTTATTATTATTTTCTAATCTCAATTATTACTTCTCACATATTCATTTTTTAAATCGTGATTATTTTTATTCATGAAAAATCTTTTGAATGATATGAAACATAATTAATTTTATTTTCTATTTTTAAATATAGATTATAATAATCGATTCAACGGTTTAAACGATTAAACAATACATCGATTCTACAATACATCGATTCAACAATTCATCGATTCAACAATTCATCGATTCAACGATTCACATCAACATCAAATTCAACGACACTCAACATCAACGATTCAACATTCAACGATTCGAACGATTCCAATACACGATTCAACGATTCATCGATTCTACATACACCGATTCAACAATTCATCGATTCTACATCATCGATTAAACAATTCATCGATTCAACAATTCATCGATTCTACAATTCATCAATTCAATCAATTCATCGTTCAACAATTCACAATTCATCGATTCAACAATTCATCCAATTTAAATCAACTTCACGGACATCGTTCAACCACAGCGCGGGGGACAGTGTTTTTGAGCCATCGCAGAACTTCTACTGCCAATGTTCAGTTTATTTTTTATTTATTTTTATGGCTAACAATTGGTAACGAGTGAGCGAACAAATTTAAAGTTCCTCCAGTGACCCAATCATGCCGAGGATGAAAGTTCCAATCTCGGCACGGGTTCCTGGTTGTATTCGTAGATGTCTCTTGTCCAATCGCGAGCAAAGCGACCGTGAGTAGAACCTTTGGTTTGCTCACGAGTGATTCCCAATCTATATGTGATTTTTATATATGTGATCTATTTTAGATTAGGCCAGGGTCTTCTTGTTTCATCGGTTCAATTCACTAATTAACACTGCCAATTAATTTGTACTTATTTTTTTCTCTTACGTATTTAATCGTGTTAGTCATGGTGAAACGAGCATTATTTCTCGATTTGTGCCAATAAAAGCATGTAAAAATTGTTTTATATGCATGCTTCGTAATTAGTTTTCAATTGTGATTAGATTTTCATAATGATCAGTTTTTTAATCGTGATTAGTTTTTCAAATCGTAATTTACTTCATATATCGATACGTTGAATTGTTATCAAAAATGAGCAAGAAGACAAACAAATTCGTCGACCGGATAGATTCTGGGCAATAAGTGGTGGTTTAAAACCCAGTTTTTTAATTAGAACAGCCATCTTTAGTGAAAGAGTCGTCGAGGTTTTTAAGAAAATCTCCCATCTTGTTCACGTTCAGAATCACTCTACACTGCACTACCTCGCAAACAGTATTATTATAATATAAACGTTCTATGGGGTATTTTTTTTTTTTTCATTCACTGCTTAGTCTATTCACCAAATGACTTGTAGAGTCCTTAATCCGTTTAGATGAATTTTTATAAATGTTTTTTTACGTATGTTAATTATGTTTTATTAGATCAGGATTTTCAGCCTATATACTAATTCCCCTTTCTCCCCCCTATGCTCTCTTCGTTCTCATCGATGCGTGTTGCCCAGGTGTTACACGTATGGGTGGAAAAAGTTTGCATGGGTTTTAGTTTTAAGTTTTCCTCCTTTGGCGGCTGTCTTGCGTAGTGATTGCACGATGTACTACCCAGTTGTGTGCGTATCAGGTAGTGTGTATCGTACATCGTTTCGCGAAAGTTTTATAATGCATCATTCAATATTTAAATCAATACTTGTACAGTCACGCGTGATATGTACTTGTATTTTTATACTTGTATTAAATTTTTCTCATTTTTTTTTCCGAATCGTTTCGAGTAGTAGAGTTTTCACATTTATTTGTGGAAATTTAACAATACTTGTATCATATTAGTATGCAGATATACTAGTATGTACCGTATTTTTGCATAGTTATTATTGCAATAATCACTAGCCTTGGCAGACGATACAGCATGGGGTACGTACCTTTTAGAATATAAGTTAGAAAACGTGGTTGAACTAGGGTGGCGGAGGTGCCCCGGGGCATGCTCTCTAGTTTAGGTTTTTGCACCCTGGTGGTATGCGAATACAGATCCAGCGTGGAATGATTGTGTTGGTGTGTCTGTTGCACTTTTAAATATAGGTGGAGGGATAGGCAGGTGCAACTTTTCTGTGTGTGTGAAAACATTAATTTTAAGTAGGTAACGAACCGGGTACGGCAATAGGTTTGCTTCTATTCGGACGCAACCCTGACGCAATCATGCCTCCGGGGTTTTTGGCTAAGTGTCAGCAAATTTTTACACTTTCCATTTTCCTTATGTCTCCATTTTTTGCTGATACTATCATTTTAAGTTTAAGATATGTATCAAGCAGTTCAAAAATACTTTGCAACCAATGAGAACATTAGATAAATCACCCTCATATCTTTTGAACTTGGCAAAGGATTTTGAATTAGTTTTGATACTTAGTTTTTTAAGTATATTAAACTTGCACCTCTCGATCTTTAGTAATATAATTCTTAATGTTAGAAATAACATACACTTATTCGAATAAATTGAGATTATTACACTTGTGTAATTTTTTCTTTTTATCGAAACATTGTCCCTTTAATGTGCAACGTGTTAATCCTAGTTTTTAATAGGTTCATCATTCAGAAAAATATATCTGCTGGAGCCTTCGATTAAATGTGCTTGTGTAGTTGCGTACGATCATTGAATCTTTCGAGTTTATGATCGTCCACAAGCCTAGTATATACTTTACGGAATTAATTCAATATTTTTTCAATCTATTACACATTTATTTTTTTTAATTTTATTTTACAAATAAGTAAGTAAATAAATTTGTGTTGAAAAAATCGAGACGCACTCAGGTAGGAACGCAGTTGAGTTTGCGTGTTGGGATTCGTCAGTGGCGTTTGGGATGATGCATTTATGAACTTTGTCATATTTCAGTGGTTATATTATTTAGGATAAATCGATACTGTACGTGCAAGCTCTTACCTCTCGTAGGTTTAAGTGAAAATAAAAAAAAAACAAAAACGAAAATAAAAAAAATACCAGCGTAAAAACCTGCGGAAATAAAATACTAATAACTGTGTTGATTCCTTCCCAATTTTCTTTCAGCTTAGATCACAAATGCGTCTCGTATAATAAAATGCGTTTTATTAAACACGAGGGTTTGAGTCTTGTCGCGTATGGTGAGAACAGTCGGGATTAGGTCGGTTTAGCTCAGGGACGATTTCATTCTTTTAATATAATCCACTGAAATGTGCCAATTTTTATGATGTATCGTTTCAAACGGTAGGGCGTTTTTTGACACGTAATTCTTTTCTTGCGTCGCACGTAGGGAATGCTCCATTGCAGTGGTCAGGGCACGAAGCAAAGAAGAGGCTAAATGCCGAAGAGGCCCCCACAAATTGTGGTATCAAGTGGGCAACTATTCGACTACGAGTTATTTTTCAAAGGATATCTTTGATAATTCTTTGATCAATGGTTCGTGGTCATATCAAAATCCCTTTGTCTACCCTTTATCACGTTGTCACTTATGCTCGTAGTAGTATTAGTTATAAGTTGTTCCTGAATGGAGATGATGGACCATTCCATCTCCCAACGATGTCCCACACTCGCGTTCGTGAAAAATTAAAAGTCTTTTAAATACTAGAATCTAGATTTTGCTATTTTTATTTAATTAATAGAGTCATTGCATTTTTTTCTATTTAATTAAAAGTCGAGTCATTGCAGTTTTCTCGTTAGATGATATTAAAAGTCGAGTCATTGCAATTTTCTTATTAAATTAGATTAAAAGTCGAGTCATTGCAATTTTTTTATTACATTAGATTAAAACTAGAGTCCCATTGCATTTTTCTTATTAAAATAAATTAATAGTCGAGTCATTGCATTTTTGAAGTATATAAATTAGAGTCTGGTCTTAGATATTTTTTATGAAATTAGAGTCACGTTCGTTTAAATTGTGTGGACGTCCATGGATTGCTGCAGCATGCACAAATAGTGCATTTGGATACAACGATGGAAGAAGAGGACATTCTTGCATTCATGAATGCAGATAAGGACACAAAATAAAGGTTTCACCATTCAGAATGATTCAAATTGAATTAATAAACACATTAATCAAAGTATATAATAATTAAATATTTTAAATATTTCAATATTTCAATTCTTTTCTCAATTTAATATATTTCAATTTCTTTCCAAAATATAATAATTTATTGAATATATAATGTAATGTTTTTTATTGCATCCCAATGGTTCCAGACTCTTATTTTCACTTTGCTTTACATAATCTTTTATCCTATTAATACATTTCTTTTTTATGGAATATATGATCGTTGATTTTTTTTTTTTTTAATAGTAACAAATTAATAAAAAGAAAATTTGAATCATTCTTATCGAATGCACTGAAGAGTGCATATGAAAATCGCAGTAAGTACATGCCTGCACTAAAAGTGCATATGAAAATCGCAGTAAGTACATACTGCACTGAAAAGTGCATATGAAAATCGCAGTAAGTACATACCTGCACTGAAAAGTGCATATGAAAATCGCAGTAAGTACAAACATACCTGCTTAAGGCAGATGGAAATTCCTGCTAAATGCAGATGAACATACAGTAAGAATATACATTTCTCATTCAGAATGATCAAAAATGAATGAATGAATGCACTGATAAAAGTATCTAATAAATAAATATTTTTAATATTTCAATCTGCGTATTATTTTTTTTTAAACACAGAAATTTATCTAACAATAATTAGTAAATTTCATTTCACACATACACACTCTATACATACAATAAATGATTTATATTTAAATAGTGCAAATTTATGAGAAGGTATTTTGAATCATTCCGATTAGAAACGTATATGCTTGCTAAATAAATGAAATAAAACAAATGGCAGTCAGCACTCATAAGTGGATATTAATATGTCCGGAATATACATTTTCATTCAAAATTATTTATAAATAAATATCAAATGAAGAGTTAATAAGTACATAAGAGAGAGTGGGAGAAACTATTTTTACTATGCACAAATATTGAAGAAAGATTTTACAAGAGATGTATGGAGGAAAATAACGAGTAGTATGAAAACACAATTTTATATATTTTTTTATTTATTATATATAAAAGTAGAGTAATTATTTTTTTGGAATAAAAATGTATAGTTTTGGTACATAAATGAAACAATTTAAAAGGCTTGCCTGCACTTTAAAAGTGCATACGAAAATCGCATTAAATACAAACACACCTGCTAAATGCAGATAAATATAATTGCTAAATGCAATCGAACATACCAAAAATCGCAGTAAGTACAAACACACCTGCTAAATGCAGATAAATATAATTGCTAAATGCAATCGAACATACCTGCTAAATGCAGATGAATATAAATATGCTGGCTGCCAGCACTCATAAGTGCATATTAATATGTCCGGAAATATATTTTCATTCCAAAATTATTTATAAATAAATATCAAGTGAAAAAGTTAATAGTTCATAAGAGAGAGTGGGAGAAACTATTTTTACTATACACAAATATTTAAAGAAAGATTTTACAAGAGATATATGGAGGAGAAATAAGAGTAATATGAAAACAATTTTTTAATATATATCTTTTTATTTATTATATATAAAAGTAGAATAATAATTTTTTTGGAATAAAAATGTATAGTTTTGGTACATAAATGAAACAATTTAAAAGGCTTGCCTGCACTTAAAAGTGCATACGAAAATCGCAGTAAGTACAAACATATCTGCTAAACGCAGATGAACAAAACTGCTAAATGCAGTCGAACGTACCTGCTAAATGCAGATGAAAATATGGTAAGAATATACATTTCTGATTCAGAATGATCAAAAATGAATGAATGAGTGCACCGATGAAAGTATTTAATAAATAAATATTTGTAATATTTCAATCTTCGTATTATTTTTTTTTAAACACAGAAATTTATCTAATAATAATTAGAAAATTTCATTTTGTATATAATCTATATATAATAATTAAATAGTGCAAATTAAAATGAAAAGCTATTTCGAATGATTCTGATTAGAAACGTATAAGTCTTGCTAAGCGAATGAAAATACACGAAAGTACAGCCAGCACATGCGAGTGCATATAAATTATGTCAAGGTTGTGCATTTTGATTCTAAAATTATTAACAAATAAATATCAACTTTGCATAAGAAATATTTAAAGAAAGTATTTTTAATAAATATATATATATAAATAAAAGTTTTTTGAGAAAAGAAACCAAAGAGAGGAAACCAAAGAGAGATGATATAAAAATCATTGAAATTTTTTTTACACAGAGATTTATAATAGAAGAAATTATATGATATGAATAAAAATGCATAAATCTTGATATACAAATAAACCGAATTAAAAGGCTGCCCCACACTCTCTCGAGAGAGTGTAAATTATATAAATAAGTTAAGAACAGGGACCCCAGGTTTGCATACGGGATTGTAAATGCACCTGGGGATTTTTAAATATTGCGAAATATTCACAATAAATTAAGTTTTCAATAATGCGTCTTGAATAATTTCCTATGCGTATTGGTAATCGTATTAATCGATTAACAATTTTGTATAAAATTAAAATATTTTTCTATTTATGTATTTATATATTTAAAAAGCATGCATCAGAAACATGCATTTTTTCATATTCACTGGTGTAAATATAGAAAGGCACATTTTCTAATGCATCGAGTATTCAGTATTTTGTAATGTCCACTTTTTGGTGAATTATTTCTTTTTTTTTTTAAATTAGATTATTTATTAAATAATCCTTTTAAAAAGTTTTGATCGTGGATCAGACATTGAATTATATTTTTCCACACATGCTCTTTTTAATTAGTTTTTTGTTTTAGAATGTACTGTTTTTTTTAAGCCGTAAGGTTTAATATTGAAAAATACCACTTTATCAAAAACGGATATTTACGAAAATTTCTACGATAGTATCTCAAGGTTTGTAATGCCATCATTTACGATATGAAAATATAAATATAATAAAAATTATATATAAGTTATATACGTCGTTATATATAAAATTAATTTTTGTTTTAGGGTCATCGATATTGCCAAGATTCTATTCAACTGTCTGCAGTTTGCGTTCTAATAGTTGTTAAAATGTATAAAAAAAATTAAACCTTAAAACACACCAAGTTTTGCGTAATCACAAATCTATTAGGCATAACATTTTAGAGAATGCACTGCGGAACAGTGTACATCTTAGTAATTTATTTGAAATTCTTGCGTTAAGATTTCCTATACTTGAAGTAAAAAGATATACGTGACCCTTATATTAAATAAAATTAAACTCTTTTTCCTACATACGCAATACTTTATCGAGTTAAAAATCGATCCGTAAAGATTCACAAAATTTAAGAGAACAGTTCGGTCGTTTCTCGTTAATATAACTTTAACCTAAGGTAGGACCAGCAATAAATGTCGTTTCTTTGGATAGTTCGCATCAATACTTTTAATACTGAAAGCCAGCGGATGTAAGTGAATTTTATATTAAATAAAAGTTCACTCTTTTCTCTACGAATAGAATACTTTATCGACTTATAAATTTTGCTCGCAAAGTGCATATAATGTCAGTGAATGCAGTGCTGTATAGTTTACATCTAAGCCATTTCTATGAAAACTTCACAATAAATATACCCTTATAGACCGCTGAAACAAAAACGTATTGAAAATATAGTTTCTTTGAAACGAACTGATTTTTCTTGCCAGAAACTTTAATTTCTTATAAACCTTGCTTTTTAGAAACATCAGCTTATAGACCGGTATCACTAAAATCATTTAGATTAATAAACTCACTGTAACATTCACTTTTTTGTCATAAAATTAATATTCAGAAAAACCTACATCACTAAAAGATTATTTAATAGACCGCTAGGGAAAAATAGAATTAGATTTGTACACTCTTTTCTACGCATACACATCTCTTTTTAGACTTATTATTTTAGACAACTATTGTTTCGCAGAAATATGAGGTTATAGACTGCTCGCACTGAAACCTTATGGATTTAAATGCACTTTGATGCATATTCATTTTTCTTGTAATATACTAGATTTTCAAAAAAGCTTTTATCACAAAATGATGATCCAATAGACTGCTAGTATAAAATATTCTAAGATTTGTAAGCTCTTTGCTATGCATTCACCTTTTAGTCAGAATCATTTATTTATAAATTTCTTGCTTTGCATAATCATAAGTTTATAGACTTCTGGCACTAAAATCTCTTAGATTATTATGCACTTTGCTGCGCATACAGTTTTCTTGTAATATAATTGATTTTCAAAGAAACATGCATTGCTGAAAGATGATCCAATAGACTGCGTGCACAAATTTTCTTGTAATACACTTTTTTTAAAAGAAACTATCAACGCTAAAAGATGGTCCGATAGACCGATACCATAGGATAAACATAAATTTTAAAATTTTTTTCTACACATTCACTTCTCTTTTGAGACTCTTTTATTTTCACATATCATTCCAGACGAAACATAATATTATATACTGAAAGTACATAAACATTCTAGATAACCTAATTTTATTCGTGTTACATTGTCCCGTATATACACGTGGACCGTGCATTTTTTAGGAAACATACGTTTGTTTTAGTTTATACAATGAGTTGCTAAGCAACAGTATACGTCATTGTAAGCTAGGGCCATCTAGAGGTAGTCTACGAAAGAAATATAAACTTGGTTGGTAACAAAAATATTACTTACCGACTGTAGATTTTAGGATGGTAACTTGCCGACCGCTAAGATTTGATGGTAACCTAGCAAGAAGGCTTGTCTACTGTCGGTAAGTCTGATGGTAGGTTACCATCAAATCTTTTCGGTCGGGAAGTTACCTACAGAATACCAAATGTCGGTAAGTCCAGATTGTTTATTACCATAGTATCTTTTTGTCGGTAATAGGCTTTTACAAATAATTAATATAACAACTCAAATATTGCATGTATCCTGAAAGTAAACTTCGAACTGCAAATAATTTATAGAAACTTTTAACGAATTCTCTCCCACTGTCGTTTTTTTTGATGAAAAGTTTCAAAAAAACTATTTCGGTCCGAAAGTTGACATCAAAACATCAATATTAAGAAAATTTTTTTTATTTACGTTTTAATCAGATTTGTTTAATCGTAAAGTTTCTGAACCTTTAAGGCATTTTAATAGCTCAAAGATTGCTTTTTTAAAAATTTAAATATTCTTTAGCTTGCGAGTTATTAACAATTTTGTGTACAGCTTTCTTCCTTGTTTTAAAACATCCTATGTACTTTAAATAATTATGTTTAACATCTTGTTTTAGGGCATTTAAAGAGCTTTAAAATGGCTATGATAAAGCAATTTGAATTTTGTTAGTCTTCGAGTGATTAAAGTTTTTGTGTACAGATTCCATCTTTTTTTTTTGACAACCTATATATTGTAAATAATTAGGTTTAGCATCAGGTTGTTTTCTATGCATTCACCCGTAACATTTTATACTCAATTATTTAGACAACTATTGTTCCGCAGAAACATAAGCCTATAGACTGCTGGCACTGTAACCTTATAGATTTAAATGCACTTTGCTGCGCATACACTTTTCTTGTAATAAAGTTGATTTTCAAAGAATCATGCATCGCAGAAAGATTATCGAATAGACCGCGAGCATAAAATACACTCAGATTTGTAAGCTCTTAGCAATGCATTCACCTTTCTTTTAAGAATCTTTTATTTTTACATTTCTTGCTTTGCAAAAACATAAGCTTATAGATTTGTGGCACTAAAACCTCTCAGATTATTATGCACTTTGCTGCGCATACACTTTTCTTGTAATAAAGTTGATTTTCAAAGAATCATGCATCGCAGAAAGATTATCGAATAGACCGCGAGCATAAAATACACTCAGATTTGTAAGCTCTTAGCAATGCATTCACCTTTCTTTTGAGAATCATTTATTTTTACATTTCTTGCTTTGCAAAAACATAAGCTTATAGATTTGTGGCACTAAAACCTCTCAGATTATTATGCACTTTTGCTGCGCATACACTTTTCTTGTAATAAAGTTGATTTTCAAAGAATCATGCATCGCTGAAAGATTATCGAATAGACCGCGAGCATAAAATACACTCAGATTTGTAAGCTCTTAGCAATGCATTCACCTTTCTTTTAAAAATCTTTTATTTTTACATTTCTTGCTTTGCAAAAACATAAGCTTATAGATTTGTGGCACTAAAACCTCTCAGATTATTATGCACTTTGCTGCGCATACACTTTTCTTGTAATAAAGTTGATTTTCAAAGAATCATGCATCGCTGAAAGATTATCTAATAGACCGCGAGCATAAAATACACTCAGATTTGTAAGCTCTTAGCAATGCATTCACCTTTCTTTTAAAAATCTTTTATTTTTACATTTCTTGCTTTGCAAAAACATAAGCTTATAGATTTGTGGCACTAAAACCTCTCAGATTATTATGCACTTTGCTGCGCATACACTTTCTTGTAATAAAGTTGATTTTCAAAGAAACATGCATCGCAGAAAGATTATCGAATAGACCGCGAGCATAAAATACACTCAGATTTGTAAGCTCTTAGCAATGCATTCACCTTTCTTTAAGAATCTTTTATTTTTACATTTCTTGCTTTGCAAAAACATAAGCTTATAGATTTGTGGCACTAAAACCTCTCAGATTATTATGCACTTTGCTGCGCATACACTTTTCTTGTAATAAAGTTGATTTTGAAAGAATCATGCATCGCTGAAAGATTATCGAATAGACCGCGAGCATAAAATACACTCAGATTTGTAAGCTCTTAGCAATGCATTCACCTTTCTTTTGAGAATCATTTATTTTTACATTTCTTGCTTTGCAAAAACATAAGCTTATAGATTTGTGGCACTAAAACCTCTCAGATTATTATGCACTTTGCTGCGCATACACTTTTCTTGTAATAAAGTTGATTTTGAAAGAAACATGCATCGCAGAAAGATTGTCTAATAGACCGCGAGCATAAAATACACTCAGATTTGTAAGCTCTTAGCAATGCATTAACCTTTCTTTTGAGAATCATTTATTTTTACATTTCTTGCTTTGCAAAAACATAAGCTTATAGATTTGTGGCACTAAAACCTCTCAGATTATTATGCACTTTGCTGCGCATACACTTTTCTTGTAATAAAGTTGATTTTGAAAGAAACATGCATCGCAGAAAGATTGTCTAATAGACCGCAAGCATAAAATACACTCAGATTTGTAAGCTGTTAGCAATGCATTCACCTTTCTTTTGAGAATCATTTATTTTTACATTTCTTGCTTTGCAAAACATAAGCTTATAGATTTGTGGCACTAAAACCTCTCATATTATTATGCACTTTGCTGCGCATACACTTTTCTTGTAATAAATTTGATTTTCAAAGAAACATGCATCGCAGAAAGATTGTCTAATAGACCGCGAGCAAAATACACTCAGATTTGTAAGCTGTTAGCAATGCATTCACCTTCTTTTGAGTATCATTTATTTTTACATTTCTTGCTTTGCAAAAACATAAGCTTATAGATTTGTGGCACTAAAAGCTCTCAGATTATTATGCACTTTGCTGCGCATACACTTTTCTTGTAATAAAGTTGATTTTGAAAGAAACATGCATCGCAGAAAGATTATCTAATAGACCGCGAGCATAAAATACACTCAGATTTGTAAGCTCTTAGCAATGCATTCACCTTTCTTTTAAGAATCTTTTATTTTTACATTTCTTGCTATGCAAAAACATAAGCTTATGGACTTGTGGCACTAAAACCTCTCAGATTATTATGCACTTTGCTGCGCATACACTTTTCTTGTAATAAAGTTGATTTTCAAAGAATCATGCATCGCAGAAAGATTATCGAATAGACCGCGAGCAGAAAATACACTCAGATTTGTAAGCGCTTAGCAATGCATTCACCTTTCTTTTAAGAATCTTTTATTTTTACATTTCTTGCTATGCAAAAACATAAGCTTATGGACTTGTGGCACTAAAACCTCTCAGATTATTATGCACTTTGCTGCGCATACACTTTTCTTGTAATAAAGTTGATTTTCAAAGAAACATGCATCGCTGAAAGATTATCCAATAGACTGCTTGCATAAATTTTCTTGTAATACACTTTTTTTAAAAGAAACTATCAACGCTAAAAGATGGTCCGATAGACCGATACCATAGGATAAACATAAATTCTTTAATTTTTTCTACACATTCACTTCTCTTTTAAGACTCTTTTATTTTCACATATCATTCCAGACGAAACATAATATTATATACTGAAAGTACATAAACATTCCAGATAACTTAATTTTATTCGTGTAACCTCGTCGTGTATATACACGTGGACCATGCATTTTTCAGGGAACTTACGTGTGTTTTGGTTAATGCAATGCGTTGCTAAGCAACGGTATACGTCATTTAAGCTAGGGCCCTCTAGAAATTGTCTACGAAAAAAATATAAACTGCGATGGTAAAAAAGATATTACTTACCGACGGTAGATTTTAGACGTTAGATTTTTTTTTAAACACTCTGTGTATTGAAAATTCTAAAGTTTTTTGTCAGTTTGTAGAGCAATGAAAGAGCTTTAATATGATTATTTTTAAACTTTATAAAACTGTTTAGTTTTCGCGTTATTAGAGTTTTTGTGGACGGATTCTTTAATTTTTTTGAGACACCCTATCAGTGTAAAATTCTCAAGATTTATGTCAGTTTGTTGAGAAATTAGAAGGCTTTAAAAGGACTATTTTTAAACATTTTATAATTGTTTAGTTTTCGAGTAATTAAAGTTTTTCTGTATAGATTTAGCCTTTGTTTTTAGACACTGTATATATTAAATGACTTGAGTTTCTTATCAGTTTGTAGAGCATTTAAGAGGCTTAAAAATAGCTATTTTGAAAAATCAAAAAACCTGTTGTTTTAGAGTTTTTAGAGTTTTTCTGTTCAGCTTTCTCCTTAGTTTTTTTTTTTTTTTTTTTTTTTTTTTTTTTTTTCAGACACCCTATATATTTTAATGACTATAGTTTTATATCAGTTTGTAGTGCATTTAGGAGGCTTTAAAATGGCTATTTTGAAAACTCAAAAAACTTGTTAGTTTACGAGTTATTAAAGTTTTTTTAGTGCAGCTTTCTCTTTAGTTTTTTTAGACGCCCTATATATTTTAATTACTTGAGCTTTATATCAGTTTGTAGAGCATTTAAATGGCTTAAAATGGCCATTTTGAAAAATCAAATACTTGTTAGTTTGCGAGTTATTGAAAGTTTTATTTTTTTTTGCTTTATGTATATTTTTTGAACACCATGTATATTTTTTTCACCGTTTTTTTTAGCGTAGTTTTGTAGGGCTTGAAAAGACCTTTAAAATGAGTGGTCACACGATAGGTTTTTTCCTTTTCTTTCCTTTTTTTTTTTTTTTTTTTTTTTTTTTTTTTTAGTCATCAGTTTTGAAAAGCGGCTGTTACAGCAGAGGGTTTTTTCAGGGTTTTTTCAGGGTTTTTTCAGGGTTTTTTCAGGGTTTTTTCAGGGTTTTTTCAGGGTTTTTTCAGGGTTGCGTCAGGGTTTTTTCAGGTTTTTCAGGGTTGCGTCAGGTTTTTTCGGGTTTTTTCAGGGTTGCGTCAGGGTTTTTTCAGGGTTTTTCAGGGTTGCGTCAGGGTTTTTTCAGGGTTTTTTCAGGGTTGCGTCAGGGTTTTTCAGGGTTTTTTCAGGGTTGCGTCAGGGTTTTTTCAGGTTTTTTCAGGGTTGCGTCAGGGTTTTTTCAGGGTTTTTTCAGGGTTGCGTCAGGGTTTTTTCAGGGTTTTTTCAGGGTTGCGTCAGGGTTGCGTCAGGGTTGCGTCAGGGTTTTTTCAGGGTTTTTTCAGGGTTGCGTCAGGGTTGCGTCAGGGTTGCGTCAGGGTTGAGTCAGGGTTGCGTCAGGGTTGCGTCAGGGTTGCGTAAGGGTTGCGTCAGGGTTGCGTCAGGGTTGCGTCAGGGTTGCGTCAGGGTTGCGTCAGGGTTGCGTCAGGGTTGCGTCAGGGTGCGTCAGGTTGCGTCAGGGTTGCGTCAGGGTTGCGTCAGGGTTGCGTCAGGGTGCGTCAGGGTTGCGTCAGGGTTGCGTCAGGGTTGCGTCAGGTTGCGTCAGGGTTGCGTCAGGGTTGCGTCAGGGTTGCGTCAGGGTTGCGTCAGGGTTGCGTCAGGGTTGCGTCGGGTTGCGTCAGGGTTGCGTCAGGTTGCGTCAGGGTTGCGTCAGGGTTGCGTCAGGGTTGCGTCAGGGTTGATAGGGTTGCGTCAGGGTTGCGTCAGGGTTGCGTCAGGGTTGCGTCAGGGTTGCGTCAGGGTTGCGTCAGGGTTGCGTCAGGGTTGCGTCAGGGTTGCGTCAGGGTTGCGTCAGGGTTGCGTAGGTTGCGTCAGGGTTGCGTCAGGGTTGCGTCGGGTTGCGTCAGGGTTGCGTCAGGGTTGCGTCAGGGTTGCGTCAGGGTTGCGTCAGGGTTGCGTCAGGGTTGCGTCAGGGTTGCGTCAGGTTGCGTCAGGGTTGCGTCAGGGTTGCGTCAGGGTTGCGTCAGGTTGCGTCAGGGTTGCGTCAGGGTTGCGTCAGGGTTGCGTCAGGGTTGCGTCAGGGTTGCGTCAGGGTTGCGTCAGGGTTGCGTCAGGGTTGCGTCAAGGGTTGCGTCAGGGTTGCGTCAGGGTTGCGTCGGGTTGCGTCAGGGTTCGTCAGGGTTGCTCAGGGTTGCGTTCAGGGTTGCGTCAGGGGTTGCGTCAGGGTTGCGTCAGGGTTGCGTCAGGGTTGCGTCAGGTGCGTCAGGGTTGCGTCAGGGTTGCGTCAGGGTTGCGTCAGGGTTGCGTCAGGGTTGCGGTCAGGGTTGCGTCAGGGTTGCGTCAGGGTTGCGTCAGGGTTGCGTCAGGTTGCGTCAGGGTTGCGTCAGGGTTGGCGTCAGGGTTGCGTCAGGGTTGGCGTCAGGGTTGCGTCAGGGTTGCGTCAGGGTTGCGTCAGGGTTGCGTCAGGGTTGCGTCAGGTTGCTCAGGTTGGTCAGGTTGCGTCAGGGGTTGCCGTCAGGGTT